>NC_137798.1:3198915-3932054 GCF_963383645.1 Muscardinus avellanarius
AGAAGAGGGGAAGTTGTTCATTTTGGTGCACTTGAGTATAATCGACTCTCGGGAAAGTTCTATATGAAATTTTTCCCCAAGACCATTGTGCATGAACTGATTTCTAAATGCTCATTGCATATCGCATCTTCATGCCTCTGCGCAGATCATCTTTCCTGCCTCAGAGCTCTCTTTCTGTCTGCAGGCCCAAAGTCTGCATACTATTTAAATTTCGCTGTGCCTGGGGACTGACTTTCCTAATTATTTTAGTTTTGGTTATCTCTCCATTCTCTGAATCTCATAGGACTTTCATATGTACCATTTATCTGAAACATAAATATATATGATTTCGTATTGTCTCTTACTTTCCTGGTGTTTGGGTCTTGTATTCTGTGTGTCTTGGTTTTTAAGTAAAGCCCAAGTCGGCGCTTTTTAACTGCCTTCCATGTCTCATAGCACCAGCCCGCCGTCTCTCACACAAGCTCTCAATAAGTGTTTGATGTTCTCAGCACTTCAAATGCCCTCTCTCCTCTTTGAATTCACTGCGACTGCTTCTTGTGAGTATCGATTGTTTTTTGGCTGGTGAGCATCCATTCTGCCTTCTGAGTTTTAACCGGGGCAGCTCTAATTCACTCTGTGTCTTCTTGTTGGGAGATAATTCCAGACGCCTGGATTCCACTGTGGGATCCTAGAGTGCAAGGGCCTCCCTCCTCTCGCTTGTTCCCCAGACAAGGTCAAGGTGACATGACTTTGGCCAGGGAACTGCTGGGTCCCAGGCTTCTGAAGTTGAGTGACTGGCTGAAGGATAGAGGAATGGTTGGTGAGCACTCCGTGCAGGTGGCAGCAGACGCACCCAACACCCCGGCCTCACTTCTCATTTCTGTGGCCTGGAGCTTTCGGCTCTGCTACATCCTCGAGCCTCACTCTTCAAGTGAGCTCACCGGTCCCTTCTGGGGAAAGCTCTTCTGAAGTAGCCAGATGGTTCAAATGGCTATTTTTGTTCTTTTCTGCTCCTGTAAACCAAGAAATCCTAACTGATCCAAGCCTTATTTCCAGCTCTTATCAACTCTCTTCTGGAACAGAGCTATAATCTTGCTCTGAGCACCTTATCTTCAGGTTTACCTTCCTTCAGGAGATTCTTTACATTCTTCCCAGAGTGTTATATGTAAGAAAAAACTTGAAAGTAAACGCTGACTTAATTTTTTGCTTTGAGGATAAAATATACAGCATAAGCAGTTCTCACTTCCTCGTGCCCCAAGTCTGTGCTCTAGTATTGGCACAGTGGTTGTAGTAGGAAGAACATGGCATCTGGCTCAAGATCTGCACTTGAGAAATCATGGATTACCAGCTGACGATGGCCGGTTTATTAAACTACTTGACTAAGCTCTATTCAGGGCTGGATACCTTGAACTTGCCTAAGCTAGGGTATCAGATAGGGCATCAGGGTTTGGTAGCAGAATGTTTTATGGCATAATAGATACACATGCCATGTGAAAGAAAGAGAGAGAGAGAGAGAGAGAGAGAGAGAGAGAGAGAGAGAGAGAGAAAGAATCTGTGATGACATATTAAAGTCAAAGAGTTTGCATTATTTGTGGGGTGTTAAGAACAGCTCTGATTATGTTGGTGAAAAACCAGGTCTCTTATGATGCAATCAATTTCTTTAGCATATGTTCTGAAAAAAGAGTTGCAATTAAGATCCAGGTGTTTCTGTTTCTTGGTTCTCTGCCTACTTTCAGCAGTGTATAAAATATAGAGCACATTTTTTATGTTTTATTTTTTTATTTTTTGTGGTATTGGGGATGGAACCCAGGGGCATTGTACCTCCGAGCTACACCCCAGCCCTATTTTTTAGCCTTTGTTTTTAAACAGGGTCTCACTGAGTTGTGAAGGGCCTCACTAAGTAGCTGAGGCTGTCTGTGAACCACAATCCTCTGGTCTCAGCCTCCTAGATGCTGGGATTACCAGCATGTGCCATATTATTATTATTATTTTAAGAGCTCTATTAGGCTGGGCATGGTGGCACACACTTGTAATCCCAGCATTTGGGAGGCAGATACCTGAGGATCCTGGTTCACAGACAACCTCAACTACTTAGGGAGGCCCTTTGCAACTCAGTGAGACCCTGTTTCAAAAAATAAAAATGCTAAAAAATAGCCAGGCATCATGGTGCACGCTTGGGAGGCAGAGACAGGAGGATCATGCTGGTTGGAAGCCAGCGAGTCCCCGTTTCCAAATAAAATATAAGAAAAAAAGATCTGGGAGTGTAGCCTGGAGTTAGAAGGGTTCCATCCCCAGTACCACACACACACAAAATAGGGCTGGAGGTGTAACTCAGAGGTACAATGCTTCTTGGTTCCATCCCCAGTACTGCAAAAAGAAAAAAAGAAAAAGAAAGAAAAAGAAAAAGAATATAAAGGGGGGGGGCTCTATTAAAGCCAGAAAGGAACTTAACCCCCAAAGCACACCTGGGTGTGGCTCACACATGACATACAGCATGCAAGCAGGACTCTAGCATCACACAGCACACAGGCACCAGGCACCAGGTGCAGCGCCCAGGCATGATAGGCCATGTGTGGCCACAAGGCCTGTGCACCAGGAGCACCTTGAAAATCACACTGAGTCCCCAGCAACCTGAGGGCTATCACTGTCAGCACCTGAGACCAAAACCCCACAGTTTCTTTTGCCAAGGAGCCTTGCCACATTGCCATTTTCACACAGAGAATGAAGCTGAACTCTGACTCAGAGGGCAAGTCCTCACCTTCAGTTCTGATTGAACACTGGTAAAAGACAGGCCTGAAGACCTGGACCAGACTCATCACTGACCTGTACCTGAGACCCCAGCCCAGCCCAGCACCTGTAAGTGGACTGCCCGACCTGTTTGCTAGGTTGTACTAATGTGTGTGTGTGTGTGTGTGTGTGTGTGTGTGTGTGTGTATTACTCTCTTTCTGACCTGAAATACCAGTACATACATATGTTGTAAAAAGTTCTCATGGAGTGTTAATGAATAAAGAACCTATCTTGGTCATGATTATAATAAAGATTCTTGATATAACTGAGATATAACTGCTTTGTTTTCCCCACAAACTAACTCTGCTCAGAACAGCAGATAAAAGTAACATGGTATGCATTCTGGGTAGGATGTGGAGTAAAAGTCCCTGCCAATGCCCATGTATCTCCAGGCTCATTTTCTATGGAACCTTCTTAAACGTCTCCTGTTTGAAACCGCTTATTTGCTATTGCTACCAAAGATCGAACACAACGTGAGTTGGTTACAGAGAGGGGGCTCAGCTAGCAGAGGGGCTTCTCATCAGCGGCTGAAGAGGGGATTTATAAAAAAGTACTTAGTAGCCTCTAATAATTTCTAACCTGGACTCACAGGGAAGCATATGATGAGGGGAGATTTAGACTTCTAGGAGGGTGAGAGGATGTGTGCTGATTGATATGCTAAACCAGCTAAAAAAGTACCATCTTGGCTCTACTGAGGTGGTTAGCCAAGTGGACAATATGGATGTCTAGATAACAGAGAGGGGGAATCATTTTGAGATACCAAGATTCCACGTGTCAGCAAATGGAGAGCAACAGTGATGTGCTCTGGCAATGGAATTGGATATTCCCAGCATGACACAACAGTCCAGGGCAAGGGTGGAGGGGACTTTTATGTCACATGCAGTCAGCGGAGGTTTCCCTGCCCAGTGACGGATACTTTCTCTTTTGCGATTTCTTTTTAAGGCATTTAGAACCTATCTCCATTGCAAGATCTTGCCCCATTGTTGCTAGAAGCTGCATTTGTCTCTTCTACCTCTTTATCTCTCTTCTAATTGCTCCGGATCTAAAGATTTAGATTTCAACTGTGAACTGGGTCATGGCACACACCTGTAATCCCAGTACTTGGGGGACTGAGATAGGAGGATCGCAGGATCAGTGCCAGTCTCAGTAATTTAGCAAGGTCCTCAGCAACTCTGAGAAATTCTGTTTGTTTCAAAATGAAAAATAAAATAGGGATGGAGGTTTAGCTCAAAGGGAGAAAACCTAAACCAAACCAACCATCCAACCAAACAGAAAAACAAAACAAACAAAAAACCCTCACTTGTGAAAGACTCAGAACTCTAGGTTCCATTCACAGTGAGGATCTTGTCCTAGACCATCAGGGTCCTTATCACATACAGAAGTGGCCCAGGGCTGTTCTAGGGATTTGCCCTCAAGCTGGAAGCTTCCAGTTCTCAGGACTGACAGTCTGCTGAACAGAGAAGCCAAGCAGGGTCATAGCTCAGTCCCCCCGGAGGCCACAGAGCATCAGTTATTTTATGCAGCAACGCCCAAGTTCAGGCAGTGTTCAATGTCTCATGCGGAAATTCTGTGCATGCTGTTTGTGAAATGAAATTAGAGCCTTCCTTTGTCCTTGAGAGCAGGAATTCCATTGTTTGGCCCACATGACCTAAACCTGGCTCTGGGTATCTTTGGAAGACACTAACAACCATGGGAAGGTGACGACATGGATTTCCCCAAATTCAAAGGGGCATTCCAGCAGGAAACTGGGCGACTCCAATGTTAACTCTTTTTCTGCTCAACTAAGAGGGAGGAGAGAACTGTTGACGGCCTACTGGTTCAGGAGCCTTGCTCCTTTTCTATTCTAGAGCTCAGGAAACAGATCCCAGCCCTAGCCTTTTGACGCTATTTTATAAATCTCTTTTCAGTTGAAATTGTACTGGTATTGGGAAGAGGGTTTAAAATGTATTAAGGTATAAGTATTGGGAAAAGAGTTCCAATTTTAAAAATATATCCTTTATACTAAGAAGGCCAGGGCTAGCAGAAAGGAGGGACTTGTAATTTACATTTCTAAAGGGAAGGAAAGAAAGCCTGAGAGGCTCCTTTACATTTCTGAAAGAGAAACAAATGGCCTAAGGGAAATCTGAAGAAATCCCAGATGCCTGAGAGAAACAAATGGCCTAAGGGAAATCTGAAGAAATCCCAGATGCCAGAGAAACAATTTCACACTAGAGATAGGGCTAGCATATCTACAGATCAAAGGACCTTCCTCGGACTTAGACAGGATAAAAACTCAGTAAACTGGAGGTCTTTGGCATTTTCGTTCGAATTGCCCCCCTGTGCCTGCTCCGGCACAGGGCTGTAACTATCTCTATATTTCTACCTTCTAATAAACGTCTTTAAATCTGCAGCAGCTGTCCAAGCGATGAATACTTATTCTTAGCTTAGGACAAGAATCCACGGTTTTTCTGTTTGTCTGTCTGGTGGTGGTGGGGGGGGATTACTACACACCACGCACCTTTCCCCCCCCAACTTATCCTCCGCAACAGAAATGTTGAGGAGTTGAGGGGGAGATGAGGACCTTGTTCTCTTGGCTGCTAGCCAACCTGATTAAAGTAACAAGAAGAAAAGCAACAATTTCAAGAGAAAACTTTCTTTGAGTTTGTCCAGAATCTGTTTTTCTCAGCATCTGAAAGTCGTCTATATGCCATGATGATGTTGTTGACAATTTTGCAGTAGTGTGTGTTTGGCCCAGCCCCAACACTAGGTCACACCCAATGTCTGTTTTATACATCTGTCTCTAGCTGGTGCCGTGTTCTTATAAGTCCTCTGTGTGGCTGTGAAGCTGAATTGTATCTTGTGCAGAGAACAGGGTTTTCTATCTTATTAAAATTAAAATATAATATAGTAGAAAGGAGGAAAGAGATGAACCAGAGTACAAGGTGTCGGCAGCTAGTTCCATTGTTAGTTCTGGGCACTGAGGACATCCTTAGTCTCAATTATATACATAAAAAGGAAATAAAAACTCCTACTTACCGCTGTTGAAAGATGAGGTGAGATAATGCATTAAAATTACTTTGGACATCAAAAAACTTCATACAGGTGTTACTGATCACCAGTACCACATTTAAACAATCTAAGAATACAAATCCTATTAAGAGTAGACATTCAGAAAGAATCTTTACAGGTAGATATAAATTTTGAAGTAATAGAAACTGAATTAACTTGTGAGGCCCTTTGCAACTCAGTAAGACCCTGTTTCAAAATGAACAAAAAATAATAGGGCTAGGGGTGCAGCTTGGAGGTAGAATGTCCTTGGGTTCCATCCCCAGTACTGAAAAAGAAAAGAAAAAAAAATTAAATCAACCCTATCATTTTATGTGACTTGTTCTTCTTTGGATATTTCTGAGGACAGAGATTGTTGCCATATTAAGAAATTTATTTCTAGACACATAGTAATTAAAATTATATTAATATTATATTAACTCTAAGTTAGATGCATAGAAGATTAAATTACTAGGAGCTTATTACTAGTAAGTGGAAGTGTTGAGGATAATTCACTATCTTATCCACATAGCCTCCTGCAGTACACAAAACATTCATCAGTGTCTGTCGAACATAACAGAACTATTGAATGATTGTCCAAAGCATGAGGTCCTGTCCCTGAGTACCACAAGCCCTGGCTATTTGCAGACCCTGCCACAAGGGAGGAGGGATTCCCATCATTTCTCTACTTCCTGTAGTCCTCTCGGGTTTCCTTTATTCAAATTGTGGCTTTCTCTCTCCTATCTTACTACACTGGGTTTCTCTGAAGAGCTTCCAAAACGTTTCCCACAATTACTGTGGGACAATAGTAAAGAGTCTGCAATTTCCAAAGGCTCGATATCTCTTAGTCCTAAAAACAGCTGTATATTGACCTTTTACCACTCACTGTGGTATTGGGATGGAAACTGGGCGACTCAATCTGAGAGTTGCAAGAACAAGCCTGAATCTATTTTACTGTCTATTCATGATCATGGTAAAAGAGAATAGAAATTAATATTTCTCTAGGCAAATTTTCAAGCTCAGGCCAGGAGTCTGTCTGCCCAGGACAACGAAACATTGCAATTTCAACCAAAGAAAGATTCTTATTGTTAGGGTTTGCAGGGAAGCTGGGGGAGGGGCAGAGAAATCTGCCTGTCTCAACTCTGAGTCCATGTTGTAGTTTTCTTGCTTCTGAAACCTCTGCAATAGCGGTGGTTTGAACAAGTCCAAAAGCTGGAGAAAGAGAAGTGCGATTAGTTCTTCAATCCCTCTTCTTAAGTTGAGGTAAAGCTGAATAGAAAACAGTACAGATATCCCTTCTTAATATTGAAGGAGACATTTATTTTCACACAATAAAAAGCATAACAACTTAAAAAGAAAGTTTTTATCATTTCTTCCTGGTTTTCAGCTAAGAGTTAATCCATTTCTTTGGCTGGTGTGCAAAGAAAATATACAACCCGTGGTTATCAGCCTTGTCACTACTCTTTCTGCGGCCTTGGACATAGTTCTCTTCACCAGGAAAAACCATCCTCATTCTTCAAGTGTTTTGTCCAGCTTTACTTAGGCCTTTCATCTTAGTCCCCAAACTAAATTTTAGAAGAGTAGGCTAAATTTCAAAACTGACCACAGATCAAGTTGAGAATGAAATGCAAAGTGAAGCGTATGTCTTTAAAGTCCTAAGTAACTTTCCACCTTGGTCTTCTTGGCTGGCAGGAAGTAGTCTGGTTTGAAGCCATGGACTGGTACAAACACTTCTAGAGAAATACACACCACGATCTGCACAGCTTGGAGGGATAGTAGCCATGTTCTTCCAATAGCATCTAATCTCAAATTTTTCTTTTTAGGAGGAAAGAAAGGCATAAGCTTTCCCATTTGGCAATGTCTAGACTAGTTTTACTTTGGAAAACTTGCAGAGGGTGGATGGGTCGCTCTAAAGTGATGGAACCACAATAAGGTTCAAGGAACAAAATAGTAATTATAATAGAAAATAAGTTACTGCCAATTCTTTGAGCTGTCATCTAGGGTTTTAGCGTTGGGGTTATTTGGACTTCTATTTCTTGTCCACTTGGATTCCAGGCAGTAACTGGTAGCAATAAAACAGTTTCATCAGAGCAAAAGTAGAAGTAAAAAAAGTGTTGAAGTTATTGAGGTAGAACAGATCTAAACTCTTTTTAATTCATGTCAACATGGAAGCAATGTGACCCATAAAAAAATAGGTGGAGATGAATCTCATGTTTGGAAAAAGGGCGGTAGTGGAATGCAGTGTTTTGTGGTATGGGTTGATTGAGGACATGTACTTGTCCGAATCCAGTCCATTCTGAACATCACACAAGGCTTCTCTCTACAAAGATTGAGTGTTACCAGTGCTTCACTAAACTTAATCTTATATTGATGATTATTGCTTGCCTTTTTTTCTGTATTTCAAATAACCCAAGAAGAAGGCAGTGAACACAAGTTTTCCAGCTTCAGTTATTAGTTTTTCCACCAAGCCTATTGCTTTAACTAATAAATACAATTGTGTTGACCATGACCTGCTCTATATTATTCACTGTTACAATAAGAGGAGGCAAAATAGGGATCTATGGGTAACTTAAAGCTTAATCGCTCCTTGTAAAGTAGAGAGTATCTGACTATATACATCAGGAAAAAGGACAGGTGTCAATCAGAGAACATTTCAATGGCTGATGACCAGAGGGCATTTATAACAGGTATTTTCCGGCCCTTTGCACACAGAGTGTGCTGCTGAAGGACACCTCCCTGCTCTCCATCTCGTGCCTTAGTTCCTACGAAACTGCACATTTCCCCCAGAGTATAACACATACACAGTAGTATGGCTTTATTTGGAAGAGGACTTTCCCCACATCTCAGTAAGTAAAGCAGGCACCAGTTGCTCAAAGGGATGACTGAGGTACCACTATATTGTCTTATTTGAGAATTAAGCAGTAATTATTTAATGAATTAAAAAAGGGCAAGTAGAGAAAATTGGAATATGATCCTTCGGTTGTTTACTTTCTTGTATAGATCTGTCTGCTTTTTTCTTGCCATGGAATTACTTAATTTTTATACTGGGGATTGATCCAGGGGAATTCCACCTCTGAGGTATACCCCCAGTACTTTGTAAATTTTATTTTATATTTTAGTTTTGAAACAGCTTCTTGCTAAGTTGCTGAGGCCGGCCTGGAAACTGTGATCCTCCTATCTCAGCCTCCCAAGTACCAGGATTACAGGCATGCACTGTCACACTCAAATTTAATTTATTTTTAATTTATTTTATTTATTCAGGTATTTTCTATTTTATTACTTTTCCCCCAAACTAAAGGTCTGTTTCCTTAGAAGACATCTATATAATCCAGCAGCAGAGAGAAACTGAGGATGTTCTTTCTTTCTGACTTCCAGACTGGTGATCTGTCACTTTTATTTATTTTGACCTTGAATAACTTCAAGAAGGCCTAAGTGGCCTACCTTAAAAAGAATTATCCCCACCCTGGCTGATTTAGAGCTCTCCTCCACGTCGTGAAGTGTTTCCTGCTCAATTGAATTCAATTGACTTGTATGAACACAAGCACATAGGGCTTGAGAATTTGGCTGGGAAACTGTAAACAATGGGAAGCACTGGTGGAACCAAACTTGGGGCTGCTGGTTCATGCGGTGCCACTGGGGTGAGGGAAGGGTCAGCTCATCCTTAAAGGAAACACTGAAGTCTGGAAGAGCGATCACATAGACCGCTGGCGCATCACTTGGTGATTGCATCACGACACCGAGCCGTGCCTGCACCGGGTCTTGTTAAAGGAGGGGAGAGGGTCAGGAGGGCATGGAGTGCCAAGGAGGTGCTTGGGGGATTTTGGCCCCTAGCTTGGGCTCTTTTTACGGTGGTGGGGGCATTTCCTCCACTGTGATTGGATGAAGACTCCTGGAGGCTGCCAAGGGAAAATGAAGCCCCTGGGCCACCACTTACCACAATAGACAGAAGGGGCACGTCCCTCTGGATACAGCAGCTATTTTAGGATTATTCTGAACTGGTGCAAGAGAGCAAGTTTTGTGTATGATTCATAAAATACTTGTCATAATTAAAACACCAAAACCTATAGCCCCAGTTTAAACAGTATCACTTTTTGCTTTGTTTGTAAATGTTATAGTCAGCATACGGTACCTAGAATTATCTTCATTCACAGTTAAGTGAAAGAAGGGAGACATTAGAAAGTTAATTGAATGCCCTAAACAATTTTCAAGGGTGAAAAGTGAGGATCATCTTAATATTTCTTTTGGACCATGGGCCCTCACACAAAACAGGCCGGCACATAAATGCCCATGGTAAGTTTCCAGGACATGTTATTTTCTGCATAATAACAGTGGATGATAGCCCTTGGTTGGGAGAGATCTCTCCTTAGATGGCTTCTCTCCTCCTTTAAAAAGAGACCATGAGCAACAAGAATTCGGGATGGCAGACTCATTGTTCAGTGCCTGGTTATTAAGAACCCATTGCGTACTTAACACAGTTCTGGGCACCGAGGACAAATCCTGGCCTGCATGGAATATTTATTTTACTGAGAAAGACAAGTAATACAAAAGAAGAGCCCACATACAACGTGCACTTGAATAAAACCACAGCTGAGTAGGGAACAGTGAGTGACTGGCACAGGGGATATTCTCATACGGTGTACAGGAAAGAAGGTGGTTCTTTAGAGCTGGGATCTGGGGGTGACATTGGAAAAAAAATAAAATAAAAATGAGGAAGTGATCTGGAAAAACGGTGTTCCTGGCACGATAGAGCCCAGATAGTAGGCTTGAGCCTGGTATGCTCTGACCCCCAGGAACTTGGGGCTAGCAGAGAGGAGCGTGGAGCTGTCAGTGGAAGAGGAGAAGCTGGAGAGGTAGGCGGGGACCAACCACACAGGCAAGTGTGACCAATTTAGATGTATGTCCCAATGCAAAATGAAATGCAGGCTTCTTTGTTTGAAAAGCAGCAAGGAAAATAAATTATTTTAAAACCAGAAAATATAATATAAGCCTTTATGATTCTGTCTCGCATGGCAAATTTTTAACTTTTGGTATTGGGGATTGAACCCAAAGGGCATTTTACCTTCACACTATGTTCCCAGCCCTCCCCTCCTCCTTTTTTTTTTTTTTTTTTACTTTGAAACAGGGTATTGCTAAGTTGCTGAGACTGGCCTTGAACCTGCGATCCTCCTGTTTCAGTCTCCCAAGTTCTGGGATTACAGGTGTGCGCTAGAGTACCTGACTTTCATGGTGATTTTATTTGCTGTTTATGGCTCATGCCTGGAGTATGGGCACACTTACGGTTGAGCACAGGTTCTCGTGGGCACCAGGGCGTCCTGCTTTGTTGCTCTGAGCATGTGAAGCCCACTGGCTAATACAGGGTTCATCCTTCTGCCCGCTGCTGGACACCAACCTGCTGAGCGAGGAGAAGCCACTCCCACACCCCACAGTGGATAGGTGGCACCCGATATTGGAATCGCTGTTTTGAGACATGCTCAGTGTCTGGATGGGGGCAGGCGAGGCTTGCTCCATTTCCCCCACCCAATTGCTAGTCACATTGATGTCAACCAGATCCAGGTCTTCCCCAGGTGCAAGGTGTCAGCTGTCCTGCGTCCTGGAGTAGGGAGCAGGCAGCCCAAACCCTCCTGGGGGGCAGGGGAGTGGTGGGAGGCAGGGATGTTGGTGAGCTGAGGCTCCGAGCTCTGGACACTTGCCTCACTGCCCCTCTGGACTGCATTTACAAAAATCAATCCAAACAGGCACAAAAAGGATGATTCTTAAATTCTTAAGATTTCAAGAGCTCAACGGCAGAGCTCTGAACGTTAAGCGCAGGACTCTTCTGAGCGCAGGAGCCTGAGTGGCTGTGTCCCTTGAGTGTCCACGCGTGCTGAGCCTTATTCTAAATGAGGCCGACAGGCCAGGGAAGGGTGGCTGGGGGTGGTGGAGGAAATAATCCTAGCAGTGTTTCAAAGACATTGTTCCAGCATCTCTTTCAAGGAAGACATGGAAGGACGCCGAGGAGAATTCGAGCTGAGAGAGACTCGACTCCAGGCCTCTTGAGGGAAGTATGAGAGGTCACATCTTAGCTGTGACTTCTAAGCTGGCCTAAGGTAACTCTTTGGGGAAGACAGTTTAACCTGGGGGAGGGCTTATTACGGACCTGAGGACAAGAGCCACCGTCAAAAATTCCCACATGTGCCACTGTGGAGGACCATGATTAAATATCTCCAGAATTTAAAATAGTTACAAAATAACATCGGGACACAAAGATGATCACTTTAAAAGGACAAATATAGAATTTTTTTTTAAATTACAAAACATTTTTCAAACCAGTGACAATTAGCACCTAGAGCAGTGCACGGTGTGTCCAAAACTCTAAGTTGTTATGAAAGTAACAAGCTCCTGTCCTTTCCCTCCCTGCCGTCCTTCCCTCCTCTCCTCCTTCCTTCCTCCCTTCTTTTCTTCTCCTTTCCTTTCCTCCCCCCTCCTTCTCTTCTTCCTCCTCTTCTTGTTGGTACTGGAGATTAAACCGCTACACCCTCAGCCTCCCTTTTAAATTTTTTGAAAGTGTCTTGGTAAATTGCCAAGGGCTTCACTAAATTGCCAAGGCTGGCCTCAAACCTGTAATCCTCCTGTCTGGCCTCCCAAGTACTGGGATTACAGAAGTGTACCACTGTGTTCGGCTAACAATCTAATTTTATAAAGGAAACTATCTTGATGACACTTTCAGGGTTTGGAGAAAAAAATGCTTTTTTTTTTTTTTGGATATTAACCTGGAGAGGTGGGACCCAGTTCTGGGACTTGGTGCTAGAATCTCTGAGGTCCAGGCTGGGAAGCATGCACTCATTTGTTGGGGCATGAGGCATGCTCAGCCTGAAGCCCCAGGTTCCTTTCAGGTACCCAAGGGTCCTCTTGAAGCAGTCACTGAGATGCTAGTCCTTGTTAACACAAACACCAGCGGAGGGTAGCCCACTCCTCAGTCAGCTCCTAGCACATTCCAGGGGAGGTCTTTCTTCTGACTCTTTGTAGAGATTTCTACCTGTGTCTCATGATTGTCTTCCCTTTTCTCCAAATCTGAGAGTGACCTATTGGGAAGAGAAGGTGCCCTTTTCTGGGACATGATGATAATAAATTTATATTTTTAGAAATACTTTTAAAAACAATCATTACTTAATCTCCATTGATATATGTCATTAATATTAATTATGTTGGCAGGGGATAAATCGGTCACATTTTGTGGAGAGTTGGACAAAAATAAATACCTGGAGATAAATTTTGACTTTCAAAACCCCACAGAGCTGAAGTAACTAAAGGATGTTTAATGAGAGAAATCAATCCCAATTTTTTTTAAAAAAGAAGAGAAGAAAAAAATATCAGGCCAAGTTTGCATATATAAGCCTGTTCTAAAACATCAAAACTGCAGTCAAAAAATGTGTTTTTCACTCCATCAGGGGTGCCGCTAAGATATAAATGGTGCATTGTGGTGACAAAATATGGTTTCCAACTATGTTTCTTCCTTTTGCAAGAAAACGCTGGCGGTTGTGCAAGCCAACCTCGTGTTCTAGGACCATGATCTCCTGAATCCTGGGCTTGTCATTCCTACCGTCTCTTCAGCTGGTATAATGTGGGCCTGCAAATGGACTCTTTCTTTTCCTACATGTGAAATCCCAGGTTTTGTGCTTTGGGTCTTTTCAAAACTTGACTTTTCTGGATCAATATTTCTTTTCCTGGTGTTGGAATAATGAGTGTCAGTGTGGTTTCAACAGAGCAGCTTGTTTTCCTTGTGGTGGCCTCAAGGCAGGGCGTGTGGAGCTGCCTGTGGTCTGTGGCCACAGGCAGAGCTGTACAAAGTGGCACATTGTCTCAGTGTGCAGATAAATCAGAGCTCAGGACTTGCTCCGTCAGCTCCGGAGCTCAGAGACAGGCTTGGCATCACAGCCACTGCACACCTCGCTGTTGAGTTCAGATGTGTTTCCACAGCAAAGGAGCCCATCCTCAACTGCTAGGGTGTTACTCTGGTGTTTCCATGTTAGTAACATTTTGATGTATGTGAGAAAAACAAAAACAACAACACTGAATCATTCTGTATTTTTAAAAAGAATGGCCACTGGTTATTTTAGAGTAGAAAAGTCAGTGTAAGAAAGAAAAAAAACATGGTGACTTGTCTTGATAATGATTTCATATAACTTCTAGCATTAAGAAAATAGATCTTGAATCGCCAGATATGAAATGCTCAGAGGGGATTTTGGCAATGTCATCTTTCTCGATGTATCTTGTATTGACATTAAAATGAGAATTTCATTAGCTGCGAAACAGCAGCCGCTTAGGAGATAGAGACCCAGTTTTTTTCTCAGCACCGAGATTACAGAAGAAGCTCATCTGATAAGAAATCCCTGTGCTGCTGCAAAGAAGCACAGGTTTGGGAGGGCTGCCCTCACTCCTCTTTTCCTGGAATCCTCTTGCTCCTGTTGCTACCCTACTCTACTGGCAGAGACAAGGACCTCTAGGACCTTGTTTACTCTTCCAGGAACCACTCAGAAACAAACACACATCCTCCGTGCATATGGCTTTCAAACCTTGTAGCCTTGGGAAGAGTGTTCAGACCCCTTTCCCTGGGAACACACTGATATCAAAGCGTTGCTTCTTCATGTCTTTCTTCCCTATCCGCTCTGAGGAATCTTTAATAAGTCTAAAGCAAGGAAACCAGCTCCATCTTACCATGTCGTCATTATAAGTCCATTCAATATTCATTCAGGGTAAGACTTTCAGAGTCTACTTAGAGACTTAAGAACCTGAAAACTGACTCATTTATTCTGCTAATTTTCTGGGACCTTCCTGCGATAGCTGAGGTCTAAAACATGGGTGAAAATTATGTAGTAAAAGAAAACACCAGGAAAGAACACGGAGGAAATAGCCTAATGTTGCCTTGCTAGATAGACAGCACGCTCATGCAATGCTCATGCACTTATAGGAAGTAGAATATAACAGTAACACAACTCATACCTGTGTAGCCAATTACCTACAGCGTCATTTCCACCCATGTGGTTGGATTGCAATTTATTGTAGATGTTTTAGAACTCACAGAGAGTTTCAGGGTTGTGTAGTCCATGCTTTTTTTTTTTTTCTCTTTCCTCTTTTCTTTTCTTCTCAACAGATAGGAAACAGAAGAACACGGAGCACAAGTAACTTGCACATGCTCGCACACATGTTTAGAGGTGGAACTCTAAACTTCGCTTGGTGGGATATTTTCATACAATCTTTGTGCGTTGAAGGACACAATGAAATATTTTCCAGCCTCTCCTCTCCCGTCATGGCTTCCTCCTTTAGAAGGAATTCAAGGTGGAGGCAAACTGAACTTACACAAGGAAACCAGTATGTGAGGAAAGGTTCTCTAAGTTCATGGGATGACCTTGGTAAACAAATGCTTTCTAAGAGAAGAGAAAGCAGCTGGTTGGGATGACTTGAAAGATGCTTCTGTGAAAGAACCATTTGGTTCAACCTATAGGACCATGACATGAGGATGTGGGCTACTGTACTAAAAACCATACACCATGCTGGGCATGGTGATGCTCATCTATAATCCAACTACACGGAAGCCTGAGACATGAGGGTTACAGGCTCTACAATAGTTTCAGCTACTGTTCTGAGCAGACTTAGACCTTGGAAAACAACTAAAACATGGTCTTAGTTATTTCAAGCACATTTATTGTAATTGTGACCAAGACAGGGTTTTTATTCGTCAGTACTCCACAAAAACTTATCCTATATATAGACAGAGGGTAAATCAGTACAACATGAAAGAAAGTCTGCTTACCACGGAGCTCTGCCGGCTGCATTAGGATCGCAGGTCCAGGTTAGCTGTGAGTCTGGCCCGGGTCTTCTGGCCTGACCTTAATCAGTGCTCAACTAGAACTAAAGATGAGGAATTACCTGGAGGGCTACCAACATAGTTGGCTGGTGAGCACTCAGCCTCATTATCAGTGGTCAGGAGGGCAAGGTGGTGAGTCCCTTGGCAGAAGAAGCTGCAAGTTTTCAGTCTCGGGCACTGATGATTGTATTCCTCAGGCTGTACTCAACATGGTCGTCGAGGCATTACAGCTGGGTGGCAGGCATTGCGCCTGCCTGTTGCCTATCAGGCCCGGGCTTTGCATCTTGTAGCTGGTGCCCGTGAGTGCTCTGTGTGTACTGCGAGAGTTACACTGCACCTTGTCAAGATGTTTTACGTCTTTCAAGTCAGCCCAACCAGCAGCTTTCTCTTAACAAGTTACTTTGCATCTCGTGCCTGGTGCCAGTGATGCTTTGTGTGTGCTGTGAGAGTCGTACTGCACTCTAAACATTATGTGTGAGCCACGCCCATGTGTGCCTTTATAGTTAGGTCCCTTGTTTACTTTAATGGACCTTTTAAAAATATGTGTTCTCTTCAGCAACTTAGGGAGAACATACTTCAAAATAAAAGGGGCTGGGGGTGTAGCTCGGAGGTGGAATACTCCTTAGTTCAATCCCCAGTACCTCCTCCAATAAAAGCCATATGTCTAACCTTTGACAAAGGTATATTTGCATATTGAGATGGGTTGCATATCTCCTAAAACCAACCTGTGAATCTATGAATCCACTTTCATAATCTCACTAGGGAGACAAGACCTTTATTTGTGATCGCAGATAGTGCCTGGGAAGCCATGAGAGCTGCCTTCCCCAGAACACCACCCTGGCAGCTGGGGGAGAGGTGGCTGTAGAAAGGGGCTGGCCCAAGGATGCCTCAGGGGGACATCTCAGAGGGGAGCAGCAGCTTTCGAATTTTAAATATTTCAGGAGTCCGAGCTTTGACAGAAAATTGCAGCCAACTCTCAACCCAAGTCATCCTTGGAGGGGAGGACCACAGTCATCCTGGGGAGGACAAGGCTAATGTGAGAAAGAGAACAGCGCTGTGCAGATGAACAAAGGCCAGCTTGTTGGCTCCCGGGTTCTATTTGAGTTGACAAGCCACTTGAGGGGGTATACTTTCGGGAGACGAGAACTGAAACCTTCCTCAACTTGGCAGAAAATAAGGAAGCATTGCTAATTTCCAAGTTTTCTGGTCCTTGGAGACTTTCCTCAAGCAGCAGTAACAACAATAAAAACACTTAATTAGGAAGCAGGCTCTTGGAATTTAGATTTCTCATTGTCTGGAGTCTGAGTCCCTTAACAGAGAGGAGAGGAGGTTGGGGTGAGGGTTGGAGAACTATAGTTGGGGCACAGTCTTCCTGCTTCACCATATAATCTCTAAAAATTTACTCAGCACCCTCGACATGACAAACACTAGCTTCCTGTTGGGGAAAATGATTAAATGGTGGACACTATCCTCGGTTTTATAAAGTTTGTTTCCAGTAAGAGAGACACTGACAAGCAAAATGACAATTACTGTGATACAGGGTGTGGTTCCTGGGAACCACACAAGGAAGGATTCCTAACCAAGTATGGGGAGATGCTTCCTGGAGGAAATAGAGACCTGGAGGATGGATTGAAGTTAACCAGGAAAAAGAGAAGGAACAGAATGTTCTGAGTAGAAGAAATGCCTGTGTCTATGCTGGTGTTTCAGAGACATTGAACTAATGAGGTGAGGAGCAGGGAGGAAGTTAAGAGAGAGGCAGGCACTGGACCACAGAATGAGGCTTGCAGGGTATTCTAAAAGGAGACTTAAGTGAGAATGTGGAGGAACATTGAAGGGTTTTATGTGGCGGGCACAAGTCAGCCTGGCATGACTAGACCAGAAAGAGAGATTTGGACAGATGTCACCTATCAATGTGCTACTTGCCCAAATCTTATGATTCTTACCATCTCGGGGCAGAAGAAAACAGTAGTCTTGTTCCATTGATCTGTTTAGACCTCTGCACTTGGGCCTGCTGCCTTGAGCATTGGACAGAGGCTTTGCACAGGTTTGGTTCCCAGTCTTCCCTTTGTGTCCCAGTGTTATTCGTCCAGTGCAACTGAGGATGGTTTTGCTAACTTGGTCCTCTCTCCCTGGTCCTTCAGGGAGAATGCTTATGCTTTACTCCAGGGAGGATGGAGATGTATGGGAGATATACTGCGGGCTTTCTCCCCTCTCCTTCATTCATTAAACCGCCCCCGCCTGCCCCATGGAGGAGAGATTGGTCTGATTGATTGCTGAGATGACCAGTCTGACTGCGCGGGACTCAGCCTCCTCTTGGCCCTCTGTATTTGGAGCCACCTCATATTAGAAGCTCTCTGCTCTGTTCATGTATTGGGAGCCTACACAGGTGTGCTCCACCTCTGCAGTGTAGGTTGTCTTTATAGGAGACTCGTTAAGGAATCATATTTGAGCCATTAGTAAAAAGGTATTTTTAAATTCAGCTCTCAAGTAAGAAAGCTGGTTTTTTTTTTTTTTTTTTTTTTTTAGTTTCTATCTTTTTAGCTCCTGTAACCATCTCTTGTTTGATCTGAACTTAAGAGAGAAAGAAGCACATGTTATTATATAATCCCAAATAACCTCACTTTTGACCAAGTTTTTTTTATCTACAGACGGATTACTGGTTTTCTGCCTGGTCTTTGCTAAAGTCTGGGTGTCTTGGAAGACTCACCCTTACTGACCTAATTCATTTGTTAACCCTTCACATAAGGCAGTCAACATAGTGGGAGAAATCTAAACAGGAGGACGATTGAGACCCCTTCACCGTCCACACTCACCACAACTACCACTTAATTATCATCCCTTTCCTTGGAACCAAATGAGAAACTGGCTTGCGTTGGTGGTGGCTAATGAGCCATCGGCTCACGGCGTTTGGAGAACTGATGGAAGCCTGGGGGTAAGGAAGGTGTGAGAGGCGAGAGTTTCCACCTCGGATACCTTCTAAAGCTAGAGAATATGTCTGTGGATTAACTTCATTTCTGGCGCCATCTTATTTCCTTAAACTTACTTTCCTTTTCTATTATTTTATGTTGTTTAAAATTTATTTTCTCTTACCTCACGTTTGCAACTTTATAAATTCCTTCAATCCTTTTAGCAACAAGGTAGGGAATAAATGAATATAAGTAAAATCTTCCCCAGATATTCAAGTCTCTTCCTATCTGACTGGCTACACAATCTGCTTTGACAGGTAGAGGTTCATAACTTAGAAACACTCAAGTTCATGCAATCCAGAAAAACACCACACAGTCCAACATAAATGATTTTTAAAATATTATTAGCATCACTGATATCCTCTAATGCTGATATTTCAAATGGATTTTTATTTTCAATTCATATTTAAATTATGCACATAAAATGTACACATATAATTACTGTACATAGATATATAATTTAATAATAATTTATGTTTGTGTTATACATATATGTTAGGTATGAATTGAGTAGAATATGTATGTGTGTGTGTGTATATGTGTGTACTGGGGAATAGACATTCAGGGATGTTCTACCTTTGAACGATAACCTCCAGGCCTTTTTATTTTTACTTCCAAACATGGTTGCTAAGGTCTCACTAAGTTGCTGAGTCTGTCTTTGAATCTTCCAACCTCCTGTCTCAGCCGTCCAAGAACTGGGGTTACAGGCATATACCACCATACCTGGCTTAATTTAATCATTTTTAGGAGCTCTTAAAAAGGGCTGGGGGTTATAGCTCGGAGGTAGAAATTTATAGGCTGAAGCTATGGTTGTATATTTCAGTTTACTGTTTCTCTAGTACACAGATCCCATCTTGTACGTAATCATCTCTTTTAACACAAAATTCATGGTCTATAAAAGCTTCAGTTTCTGGAGGGTATTTTCCTTATAGTCTCAAACACATTAAATCAACATTTTATTCTTTCTTTATTCTCATGTTTTCACCTCTATCTTGTTTACTTTTGTACCACTGCGTGTGTGCACACGTGTGTATGTGTATGTGTGCATGTGTGTGTGTGTGTGCGTGCGTGTGTGTAAGGGGATGTGCATCTGCTGAGTTGGCCGATTGGCAGGTTCAACATGTATTGAGAAGAAAAACAAAAGTGCCCCTTGGTAATAACAGACTTGGTAGGAAAACTTTTTCTTCTTTAAGGGTAAAAAGAAGGAAGCATGTCCCATGTTAAAAGAATGATACATATAATTATCATCCCAGCTGTAAATAAAAATACCTCACTGTGGTCAGAAGGAGTTTTATAGCCCGGGGCCTCCAAATGAAACAACCAAATGGTGTCAGATGCCCTTTTCCTTCAGAGCCACAGAAAATGAAGATTGACCTCGGGGCTTATGGCCATTCTCTTTGTTGTCCTATAGCGTGGATGTCGGTCATCCAAGACATGTCCTGTCAGGCTCACAGAGAAGGAGAAGCACCACCCTATGACCTGTCCCACTTTTCCCAGCCCCGGCTATATAGAGCTCTTCCTGAAACCACTCCAATTAGGACTGTCAACTGACTTTGCAACTACTCCTGGCCTCAGTTTCCAGTTGCCAGCAAGGGCAGGGTGGTGTGACTACCTCTCCTCTCTACTTTGGTAGTAATCAGGTATGTAAAATTGTTCTAGGACCCGTTGCGCTCCTTTCTCTATGCCAGCCACATCTGAGTTGTGGAGTTCTACAGGGAAGAAAAATATGTCCTGCGTCTGCTGGCTATCAGCAACTTGATTAACTGCCTGCTTTGTTTTGGGAATTGTTATAGTTACTGAAGACCAGCATAGAGAGGGGACGTTCCTTCTGGCAAGAAAGCCATTGTTTCACTTAATAATTTATTAATTTCATATTTTTCAACTAGTTGTCATGCATCAGACAGTGTCAAGACTGCTGAAGAAGAGAGGTCTCAGCCGGGCGTGGTGGCGCACGCTTGTAATCCCAGCATTTGGGAGGCTGAGACCGGAGGATCGCGGTTCATGGGCAGCCTCAGCTACTTAGTGAGGCCCTCTGCAACTCAGTGAGACCCGGTTTCAAAATAGAGAATAAAAAATTTGGCAGGAGGTGTAGCTTGGAGGTCAAATGCCTCTGGGTTCCATCCCCAGACCTGCAAAAACAAAGAATAGAGATCTCATCCCTTATCTTTGTAGGATATATTTAAGACCCCTAAAGGATGTCTGAGGCTGTAGGTAGTATAAAATCCTATGTATTACATGTTTCCCCCCATATATACATACCTATGATAAAGCTTAATTTATAACTCAGGTGTAGTAAGGAATTAGCAATAGTTAATAATAAAATAGGACATTATGAGAACAGACGTTATGTGAATGTGGTCTCTCAACTTCACAATGCCTTGCTGCTCCGACTGATTCTTATAGTTCTTGTGATGATGTTGGCCACGCCGACGTGCTGAGATGAAGTGAGGAAGGCAGTGTGAGCTCTCGATGTAGCACAGGCGACCGCGCAGCGGCTACTTGAACACACTCGCCAGGCAGTAAGTCTAAGCCAAGCGGCTGCTGAGTGACTCACGAGTGGGTAGCACACAGCGTGGACGCACCGGACGGATGGATGCTTCATGCCCCCGGCTGGAAAGAGTGGAACAGTTCAAGATTTAATCACACTTAACGAGCCACGTGCAAATTAAAACATGAATCATTTATTTCTGAAAATTTTTATTTAAAATATTGTACTAGAGTCAACCCGGGGTAACTGGAATGTGGAAAGTAAACCCATGGATAAGGAGGACTACTTATTTTTATAAATATAGAAATAAACAAAACTGAAACATTGATGTCTTCATGGAGCTTGCCTTCCAGTGAAGGGAAAGAGGCGATAAACAATAAAAGAGTAAAATATATCAGATTGTGATCGTCTTCTCAGTCTGCCAACTGTGGATAGATCACAGTCCCCGATTATCCAGTCCATCACTACTCTGGTGTTGCTGTCAAGGTGTTTTGGAAATGTTATTAAAATCCTTAGTTTACTTTACGAGAGGTTATTCTAGACAAGCTGTGCACACCTGATTCAATCAGCTGAAAGGCTTTAAAACTTCTCGAGAAGTTTGTTTGTGACCAGCAGCATAAGCC
Organism: Muscardinus avellanarius; assembly: GCF_963383645.1. Taxonomy (NCBI): domain Eukaryota; kingdom Metazoa; phylum Chordata; class Mammalia; order Rodentia; family Gliridae; genus Muscardinus; species Muscardinus avellanarius. The sequence continues at coordinate 3,220,628 of NC_137798.1, forward strand.
TGTCCCCAAGCGTCCCAGCCTGCTCTTCCTGGGGGCCTGTCCTCAGCATTTGGGATTTATTAAGCCAGTCCCATAATTGCAGAAAACCTCTCTATACTATATCCGGCTGATTCTGCTTCTCTTACTGAACTCTAACTGACAGAGTGCTATGATGAAAAATAAATCAGCAAGGGGGTTAGACTGCTTACAGAATGAATAGATAGACAAAAACAAAATGTACACCTTCTGTCATATCTTTTTTGATAGTTTTTTTTTATTGGTGCATTGTAGTCATACATCTTAATGGGGTACAAGATGGTAGAGGCATACACGCACACATCACCCAATTAGCCCTTGCCCAATTCCCGCCCCATTCCCTCCCCTCCCTCCTTCTCAGGTTTGATTTATGATCGACTCTGATATGTTTGTGAATGTCCATCATGTGCTTTAGGGAATTTCTCTCTTCCCCCTTCCCATCTTCCACTCTCGGTTAGGCTGCCTTATTTGCTCATCTATGGTTTCTCCTTCTTTGTTTAGAGTTCCTCCGATGACCCTTTTACTCCCTAGCTTCTACATATTAGGGAGAACATCTGATTCTTACTTTTTGTGACTGACTAATCTCACTTAGCATAATGTTCTCCAGTTCCATCCATTTCCCCGCAAATGATGTAATTTTGTTCTTCTTTATGGCTGAGTAAAATTCCATTGTATACATGTCCATAGTTTTGTAATCCATTCATCTGTTGATGGACATCTTGGCTGGCTTCATAGCTTGGCAAGAAAAAAGTTAGAGAGTGGAAGTAGTGATTATTGTACTAGTAGAGAAATTTTGCTTTGGAGAAAGAAGAAACTCTTAATCAGGTTGCTTTCTTTATTTTCTGAACCTTTCTTTTAATTTAATGTAGTCTTTAACATAGTAATGACAAATTCATGTGATTATTATGTAAATAAAACTACCAGAGATAAAGCATATAATACTATTCCTTGTTTAAAATAAACTTTATCATCTTTATTTAGCTGTTTAATCTCACTGATAGCTGTAATCATATCTGATGTGTAAATATCACGGCAATTCAGCCTCATCTTGTCACCATATGCATTCCCATGCACCTGTGGCCAACTCACAGCCTGAACAGGGATAGTGAAGCCTGATCAGAGAATAACCCAGGTTGATGAGCTTGAGAAGGGCATGAACGGGGGATTATATATGGGTAGAGGATAATGAGGCTTATCTGCCCAAACCAATGTACTTCCTCATTTTCTATTACTCTGAAACTTTTCCCAACTCTTTCTTAAGCCTGCAAAAATATCTGACATATTCAAGTTCATCTTTAAATATTTTTAAAATAACCAGAGTGATGTGTCAATATATGAGTGGTATTTTCTCTCAAGGCTCCAACTAATATCTTATTGTGCATGGCCTATTGTCAAAGAACTTTAGACAGTTGGTAGGGAGTCAAAAGATGAGGAGGAATGCCATGCTATGTGATACATTTTAAAACTGTAGCTTTGGTAAAGGAAATTACTGCCGGTCATTTTTGTACACATTTGGCGTTGGGGAAAAGCACAGGAGAGCAACGGCCTGCTTAAAATAGTTCCTGTTACTACGCACACCCTTTCTCTGGTTAGCTGGACAGAAAAACATATTTTCGGGGTTGTTTTGCCTCTGATTGAAATGGGGCAGTACTTATCCCTGTGGTTTATTTGGAACAGGAATGAATCGTCAGCTCTTGGGAGTGCATGAAATGGTGTCTTTCAGGGGTGTCTTAAATAAAAAGAGGTATCTGGGTCAGTAATTGCTGTTTCCAGCTCAGTATTTTCTTTAAAAAGCAAAAGATTATATTCTCACATCTTAAAATAAGCAAAAGCTAGAATGAATCTTCATCCAAAAAAAAAAGCACATTTTTAAAATGTCTACTAACCACAGATCTAGGTGATAGGGGCACGTCAGTGTATGAGGCCAGTTCCTGTTTTCATGGAGACTGCTTCACTAGTAGGAGGTTTAGAAGAAATGAATAACATTTATTAAACACTTACTACATACAAGCTCTCTGTTTAGGCAGTCAGATATGGGACAGCCCAGAAAACAGGATCCTGTGATGTCCCTGTGGGTAGGAGGAGGCTTGGAACGATGAGCCCGGGTACACATAGAAAGAGTGGATGTTGGAGTTCTGTTGGTGGTATCAGTATGAGTCTAATAATAAGATCTGAGTCCTAGACAGGGACCCTGGCTCACAGTGAAAAGGGAAAATTCAGAATAAGTTCCCAAGAAGCTGGAATTTGGCTTGAATATTCAGGGAGAATTCAGTCTTGGGGAAATAAGACCCAAGAACTTGCATCATGTGACTAGAACCATGATACTAAATACAGAGCCAAGCACATCGCTTAGTGCATAACAAGGGCCAGTCCATCTTTGCTGAGTGAGTAGGATAAAATTAATAGCAAATGTGATGTTATAATTTGAATTTAAAATATCTTCAAACATCAAGTGTTAGACTACTAGATAAGGTAGCCATGTTTGGAGTAAGGACTTGCTTGCCGGGGAAGAAACCCTGGGGTTGTGGCTGGGGGCAGTTTTTTTTTCTGGGTGGCTGCTAGGAGTCTTAAGTCTGCCAAGCAGGCCCATGGCCTATAAGAGCTCAAGAACTATGAATAGAAAAGCGTCCCGTGTTTGGGTCACACTGCTGAGAACACTGACTGAAACACGTGGTGTGATAATTACATCAGAGCCACTGATCCTGAGCCCTAAGGTTCTCTAATGAAGGTCAAAGTTTCATCTAGGGCTTTGAGGTGCCAGTGCTCTGAAGTAGAAGCCCGGGGACCCTGCTCTGCAGGTCTGTGGGGTCTGTAGGAAGGTCAGACGTGACGGGGGCAGCATCAGCTCACTCCTTGTGTTCACAGTTACATTGCTTCTGTCCTTCCCGGAGGCATCTCAGTACCCATGAGTACCCCTGCCAGCAAGATGGAACAGTGGAGAGGGAGGTCGGGACTCCTGCATTCACGTTCAATGCCATCTTCTCTTCCTTCTTCCATTTTATAATATAACCCAGATGAACTGGAAATCACAGATTTGAGGCTAGTCTCAGCAACTTAGTGTGATCCTGTTTCGAAATAAAAAAATAACAAGGGCTGGGGGGTTTGCTCAGAGGTAGAATGCCCCTGAGTTTAATCTCCAGCACCAAAAAAAATAAAACAACCCACCTAATATTAGGAATAGGAAAAATGCGTAATATATGCATGTTAATATATATTTTTATACATATTACATGACGTATATATTATATAAGCTGGTAAAATACATATTTATTTGCATATAATAAATTATACATTTTATAGTATGTTTTGATTTTTATATACCTATATATCATATATAAATATATTTACATATGTATTGATGTATATGAGGCATATATAAATATATACACTTTTAAAATATATAAGTAAAGCTTATTTTTATATACAACCTAAATGCACCAATAAAAGTATAGAACATTGGGGTGAAAAAAAATTTTAAAGGATATACACACACATACTTTATTTTATTATTATTTATTTTTATTTTTATTTTTTTGGTGATACTGGGGGGTGGAACTCAGAGGCTTTCTACCTCTGAGCTGTACTCCCAGACCTATTTTTTTTATATTTTATTTGGAAACAGGGTCTCACTAAGTTGCTGAGAGCCTCACTAAGTAGCTGAGGCTGGCCTCGAACCTGTGCCATCCTCCTGTCTCAGCCTCCCAAGCGCGGGGATTACAAGCGTGCGCCACCACACCCGGCTCTCACACACACTTTAAAAATTGAACTCTGAATCAGAGGAAGGCTAGGTGAGAGGAGCCAGCAACATCAAGAGTTCCTGACTAGGTAGGGAGAATGGCGTGGGCTGAGGAAGAGGGAATCTTTCCCAAGCAGTCAACGCTAATTGGGGACATCCTCTGTCCAGCCTTGTCTGAGAAGCATGCCTGCCACGTGGTGTGCACTCTGTGAATACTTTAGATGAATAGATGAATAAACAAAGCCACACAGCTGGTAGGTGAAGATCAAGACTGTGCTCAGACTGACCTCAAAGACAGAACCCTTCCTGCCATTTTCCCTCAAGGGTTTTATTTTGACAGACAGCAAGAAGGCAACTGGAATATGTTCCACAGTCCTGTTTCCAAGCAGGGGGATGCCTGTCTTCTCCCTTAAGTAAGCCCAGATGTCAGAATGCACTGGCTGGTGAATTTATGTCACCAACCAGGAGCAGCCAGCTGCCAATGTTATCTCCATGAAGGAATGCTGTTCTGTGATTTCCCTCTGACTGACACTGGAATTGAGATGGGGAAGGACTCTAAGTTCAACATACCATGCAGGGGGATGAGGGTAGGTACCCTCATGGGATCACACTGAGAACCCACAGAGAACACACTGAAGTCATTATTCTGGAGGATCAGGAATATTTTCTTACCCAGAGCCAGTGGCCACATCTGCTGGGCCTGCTCTGTGGTCAGGTTGAGTTGGCCTCTTCTATAAGGTGGGCTCATGGTAGGCCACTCCTGCTGGGAAGGCAGAGTCATATGTCCATAGACAAAAACTTAAGAAAAGTTGGGAGGCCAGGACTCCTGGGTAGAGGTGTGCCTCAAAGAACATCCTCCCGAGAGGGTTTCTGTAGATGGGAACTGTGAGTCCAGTAAGCGCATGTGTGCCACACTTTCGCCATGGGTGTAGACCACTGTGTGCTCAGAGCCTGGCTCAAGTTCGTGCATGTTCACCAATGGCGCTCTGAGGTTAAGGATCCATCTTTCAGGGAGACTGTGTTCTGCAAAAAGAGGAGCCTATCACAAAGAAGTAAACCTCCTATTGGTTCCTCCTTATTCTTTTGATCCATCTGGTGAAAGGAGAGATTGTTTTGTTTTTCTGGTTTCAATATAATGTAGTCCTGGTTTAGAAACCACGTTAGAAAATCATTTGATTCTAAAAAATTAAGTGCTGAGTCACTCCTTTGGCTAAAAAGGCACCATTTCTCTTAGGAGGTTTAGATGCCAGAGAAATACTGTGAGGGGCCACAGGAAGCCCATCTTCATGAATAGCTAGGAAACAGAGGCCAAGTGGCCTGGGGACTCTGGCTGAGAGATTCCAGCAACTACAAGAAGTCCAAGACAATGGGCACTATTGCTTCAAAAATATACCTGATGATCTAATTTTAGACACATGTGACTGCAAGATGCATATCAATCATCAATCTGTTCCTTATAGTACAGTCAGGGAAAAGAGGATCAATAAAATTAGGGCAAAATTCTCCGTGTTTAATCTCTGGGCTGGTTTTTCTAGACTTTCTCTAAGACAAGTTCCTTTCAATGACAGAGGCAATCATCTACTAGTTCTGCATGCTTTCTCTGGTTCATGAGGCCCTGGGTCCTATTTCCTCTGCTCACAAAGCCTTCACATCAAATGTCTTTCACCTAAGTCCCCTAGTCCTGATCTGTATCTGCTCCTGAAAGTAGCACTATTGTCTCAAATCCCACTGAGTTCAGCACTCAGTTCAATCTATCAAACATACTTTTCCTGTATTCCTCATACCAGTGACTGGCTCCACAGTTCAACCTGAAATGAGCCACACTGGGTTCTTCCTTCTCCCCTATCCAACCATCTGACCAGCCACTATGGAATGATAAATGTTAATATCTCTTTCTCTTCTATTTTCCTCGCTCTCTCCCTCCTTCTCTCCCCTGCCCCCCCCCTCTCTCATCTCTAACTCCTCTCTTTCTCTCTTTTGGTACTGAACGTTGAACCCAGAGATATTCTACCTCTGAGATATACCCCCAGATCTATTTTCTTCTGTATTTTGAAACAAGGTCTAAGTTCCTGAAGCTAACTAACCCTGAACTTGCCATCCTCTGTCTCAGCCTCCCAAGTACTGAGATTACAGCCATGCACTTTCATACCAGACTTCATCAATGTATCTTGACCTGTCTATTCATGTCTAATACGATAGCCTCAACCTTACTGCAGGCCCTTGTCAGTTAAAAGTTTTTCTTGACCTGGACTAGTGAGGTACCTACCTAAATTCTCCTTCCCCAACCCTCTTTCCAACTGAACAATCAAAATGAATTTCCTGCAACCTAGAGCTCGTGTCCCTCCTTTGTACTGGTTCACTCCGGCATGGTGCTGGAGGTCTGTCATACTTAAGCCCCTGCTAATTTCTCCGGTTCTTTTCCTGCCTCTCGCCAATGAGTTCCCCTGGCGCCCAGCTTACATTCGTTCTCCGCACACTTTCTCCAGAGTGACAAGTGTCCGCATGCCTTCCTGGCTTTCCAAATTGGGTCCCTGTCCTTTTCAATTCATTCTTGAAGGTCCAACCTCCTCCACAGCCTTCCTGATTCTTGCCTCCAGGAATAAATAAACACAAACGTGTCCTCCTCCACATCCCTACAGCCTCTACATTAGAGGATGAAATTATGGCACCAGGGAAAGCAAATGGTTGCATAACAACGTGATATTCTCATCACTGTCTCCCCTCTACCTGCGGCCAGACTACGAAACACAATGGCAGGAATATTTATTTCATTATTTTATACATATGACCATGCTCAGAAATGGTCGCTGATTGAGTAGAGGAGTGAGCTCTCCTCGTTTTTTTTTTTTAAAAAGGAACTTTTACTGGAGCATTGTAACGATGCAAAGTGTGATAGAAGCCCATGTGCACACAGCACCCAGTGTGTTTCCCTTGGGACCTTGCCATGATCCCTCCCTCCTCATCACAATATTGAAATTGGCATCGATAACGTCACATGCGCACATAGGATTGCTTTAACTGCGCTTCATCGAGTCTCCTTTTTCTTCTTCCCACCTCCCTCCCAAATCCCCTTCCGCTGGTATCTCTCTCCTTGTTTATCTGAAGTCCCGTTTCCCAATTTCTCTCTATCTCCTGCATATGAGGGAAAACACATAAGCCTTCACTTTCTGAGACTGGCTGGTCTTACCTAGCATACTAATCTCCAGTTCCACCTGTGTTCCTGAAAATGACATAATTTTGTTCTTTCTGGCTGAGCAAAATTCCCTCGTATGTTCATAACAGAGCTTCATAACCCGTTCATGAGCTGGTGGGCACCTGGCTGGCCCCAGCACGTGGCTGATGTGAACCGCGCTTCTACAAACATGGGTGTGCTGGTGTCGCTTTGGTTTTCACGTCTGTAAGTCTTGTTGGAAAGTGATCTTTGCTCCTATTTGGCAGCAGCTGTTGCTCCTTCTGTTTGTCTTTGCTCATGATTTCCTCCTCGTTTGCTGTTTGTGCCTCTTTTTCTAGATGCCATCCATCCCTTCATGCCAGGCTCTTGCTGGTTCCCTTACTTATATAAGCCTGGCAACGGGATTGAATTCTGGCCTGAAAACTCTTCCCCCGAAAAATGGGGCGTGCCCACGGTTGCCTGAAGGTTATCCAAGAGGCTATGGGGGAGTCTTACCCAGTTTGAGAAGACAAAATAAAAACCACTTGGCTCAATGATAGATTCTGAAGGAAATAGCTGGGCTGGGTGACTCAGAGTTGCATTTTCTGGCCGCTGCTTTCATAACAAAGGCATCATTTTGGCCACCTGAACTTAGCTGACTTCAGTTTGTTATTAGGAAGGCTTTGGGGCTTAAGTAGCAACAAAGAGCTCATCTGTGTTTTCTCGGATGGGAGAAATGTGTATACTCTGGAGACCTTGTCCAGGGTCATCCATTAGAAGACTAATAGGAAATCTTGCCCTAGTGAACATCTGTCCCCAAATACAAGACTATCACTTATTTGGTAGCAGTATGGTGACCAGGCATTCCTATTTGATGGAAGAAACCATTGCATTTCACATTCTTTCACCCGCTGAAACATCTCAGGTCAGGTTCCTCTGTTTCTGCGGCAGCCACCAATGTGTTCTCAGTGTGTTCTCATAGCCAGCGTTGCCAAATCACTTAACGAACATTAAGTGTATAATAAAATAAGAGAGGATAGAAAAAAAATAAAGGAAACAAGTAGAAAGGAGACATAAATAAAGAACAAGGAAAATGTAACTTTAATATGGAAGTCTGTGGTAAAATTTCCCAAAACCCTTATTCCTCAGCCATGCCTGTTAGTCCCAAGTTTCTGAGAAATTTGCAAGTTTTTAACAATTACCCTGAGCTCTTTTGATTATCTTTTAAAAGTTATCTATTTATTAAACAATAGACAGCACACAGAAGATCCAGAAAGGTAGCTGGACACCATACTGAAAATTCACCCATAAAATACCTTGGACAGTTAATTATCCAACCTAGGAATAGCAGAGCTATCTGTTGGTCAGAGGACAGAGGTCAGGAAAAAGAGTAGCCTGCCTGGGGATTGTTAGTCACCCTACCTATAAATGGTTTAAACAAAAGAGTAATTTTCTTGGGTACTGCTAGCCAGTAGTTTTAAGCAAAAGAAACATCAATTGAGAAGACAGAGTCCATGAGGACCCTGCAGATGATAAGACACCCTAAATCATCTGGTGACTACTGGACTAATGCCATCACCTGCCTCCTCCTATCTCCTTCTACCTCCTCCTCATGAAAGTCTCCTATATAAAAAAAAAAAAGAACTAAAGCCGGGCGTGTTGGCGCATGCTTGTAATCCCCGAGAGGCAGAGACAGGAGGATCGCGCAGGTTTGAAGCCAGCAGCGCTGGCTTAAGAGACCCTGTTTCCAAATTTTAAAAAGTGTATAAAAATAGGTCTGGGAATGTAGCCTGGAGGTAGAAGGGTTTCCAAGAACCCCAGTACCACCATAAGTAAATAAATAAATAAATAAATAAATAAATAAAATTAAAAATAAAAAAGAACTATATACCCTAAAATGAACCACTCTCTCTGGAGTGCCCCTTATCCTCCCTTAAGTGTGTATTTCTTGCTTTCCTAAATAAATCTGCCTATGTCTTTGACTGGCTTTTGCTGAGTTGTGCCTTCTCTCTCTCACCAGGAAGTACTCAAGACACTTCATGGAATCAACCCTTCACCTCATCACTTAAAACTACCAATATTAAGTGACTAAAAACATATTAAACAATGAAAATAAGGTATTTACAACTTTATCATACAATAGTAGCTTTATGTGTACATGTAACATGGATGCAACTCAAAATTATTATGCTATGTAAAAGAAGCTGAAAAACAGCAAAGAACACACGGTGTATGCTTCTACTGATATAGAATTTTAGAAAACATAAAGTAAGCAATTCAGTAGTTCCCTCAATACAACGATGGGAGAGACAGACTGCAAATGGACATGGGAAAATTGTTTTAAGTAATAAAGATAAGATTTTGACAAGACAAATTGGGTCATGTTTCTTTGTATTCTTTCAGATACCCAGTTTCTTTTAATCGGATAGAAAATTGCTCACAAAGTTTCTAAAACTTTATTTGGATTTACTTAGAATATTTTTTCCTTAGGTGTATTCATTCGAGTCACCCCTCCATGCCAGTCTGGTATGGAGCTGTACCTATCCTCTGTATTTCTATCTTTCTAATAAACTTCTTTAAATCTTCAAAAAAAATATTTTTTTCCTTATAGTAATTATTTCTTCCATTGGTCAAGAATAACACTTTCTGACATGTTAGTTGCCATTCTGAATTCCAAAAAATAATTAATTAAAATAAGTGTGTGAAGAATTGTCATCTGGTGAAATTCCAGGCACACAGCAAGGTTTGGTACAAGGATCCCTGCTTCACTTTAAAAATGTTTGATTTGTTTGGGTTCTTTCATACTGCTATATGACAATCTTTATTCATATTATATTACTGTGGCATTATTAACTGAAGTCTAAGGCTTACATTATGGTTTATCTACTCTTTGTGTTTTGTGTTTCATGGATTTTAACAGGTGCACAATGTCCTGTATCCACTATTACAGTCTCATGTAGAATATTTTCACAGGCCTAAAAATGTCCTGTGCTCCAGCTATTTACCCATGTTCATGCGCTTTTCTTCCTGGAAATCAATGGTCTTTTAATTCTATCTATAGTTCTAACTTTTCCAGAATGTCAAACACCTGGAATCATGTAGTGCGTGGCCTTTCAGATTGGTTCTTTTACTCAGAAATATGCGCTTATGTTTCTTCCATTATTTTGTGTGTGCACGTAGTTTTCTTTCTTTTCATCACCAAATAATATTCCATTATGTGGGTGTACCACAGTGTACTGCCCTCATTTATATTTTAATGACAAAGAGGGCCACAGGATCCTGCCTTCAGTGGAGCAGGGAAGCAGAGTCCAGTCATGTATTTGGAAAAAGGAAAACTAGAAATACTTTCTGAACAACACTAATTAACCCTTTGGCCTCTGTGTCTTGAATGAAGTAAAACCTGTTTTCAAGGGAAGTAAGATAATTTAAATTGAATGACAATTTGGATCTTTAATCGCTGTTACGAGAAAAGTAATACAAGGAGTCAGAGCACTTCTTTAAAAAGAAATTCCCAGGGCATGCTTTCATAACTGGGTTATAGGCTGCCCAAAAACTCCTCCGTGTCTTCCCTGAAGACTGACCTAGGAATCTGGGGACATGGAGAAAAAAATAAAAAGATATACACAGTCTCAGAAGAACCGAGTCTCAATAAACCTTTGGAATGCAGAAAAGACCTTGAGCCTTTGACATGCAAAACAAGCTACTGGGTTGCAACCCAGGCCAAGCCCTTTGCCTGTGTCCTCAGCTTGATCCTTTAACCCATGCCTCTGGCTGCAAAAGTAACCCGAGGGCCATTAGCATGCACAAGAACATCAAGGACAGAATTATGTGACTGTGCCTTGGCTCTTTCCCTAGTCTAGCCCCTAGCCACTGTCTCATGATGACTGTTAACACCCCAGACCCGTGGGTTGCTGTCCCGCCCTCTGGAGAGGGCTCACATTCTCACTTGAATGTGTGCGTATCCGCTGGCCATGTACTATTCTTTTCTCTCAAGGACACTTCTTGCCTGAGTCGAGGTCTCCCTCTCTGAGAACTCCTCCAGTGACCTGGTCAGTACCAATGGAGTAGCTCGGGATTTCTGTGAGACCTTGGGCCTAGGGAGGGACTTGCTACACGTTTTAGTTTCTGAATCACCAAATTCCACTAAACAGCCAAGACACTAACTAACTGACGCTCTGTTTTGGCTTCTCTTTCCTTGTAGCCCTTTCTTTTTCTAAACCCTTTTTATTTCTCAAGTTCTTCCCCCTCCCTATCTTCCCTTCTCCTCTTCTTTCTCTGATACCACGCACTCTTCTTGGGGATGGTCATCTGTGGTTTTAAGAGTAGGAATTCCTGCTTGAGAAAGGCCCGGGACCAAATCCCAATCCCATGTTTACTTGCTTTATGATAAAAAATAGACTTGATAGTAGCTCAGATATATGCATTTGATAAGAAATAAGTGAATAATATATACATATATAATGTATACGTATATTATACAAATGATGGCTTTTAGAGAGTAGGTAGTTGATAAATATTTGTTTATACCTCCTTCATCTTTATTAATTAAATGAACTTTCAGGTTCACTTTTACAAAACAACATTGCAGAGCCCTGGGCTAGCTGCTTATCTTAGACTCAGCCCAAACTCCTCTCACAGTACGGAATTGTTTCTTTTACTCTGACCATATTTCATTGGACTCACTCTTTCTGTCTTCATTATTTGGAAAAAAAAAAAAGAAACATTCAAAACCTCAGTGTGTGGCTGTCAGAAATACTGAGTTGACATAGTTTGACTAACACAGAGGAAAGTTTGCAGCATAAGGGAAAGAGAAGACAGACTAGGTTTAGACTACCCTGGCTGGCATCAGGGGCGGATGGAAGGTTCCAGTCCTAAGCTGTCATCCACTCACCTTCTGTGCCAGGACCAGCCTTCAGATACCACTCATCAGCACGGGCAAACTTGCCCTGGGCCTGGATAGCTGCCACCAAGGGCACAGAAAGGTGGGAATAACATGTGCCCTGTCCTCTGTCCTCAGTACTCTGACACCTTGCTGGTTATTTACCTTGCAGTCCCTTGGGTCCTTTAACTAGAAGTCATTGTAAAGTCAGCCAGGCGGCAGGCTAATTACTAGCAACTCCAGGCTACACTGAAGAATTTGTAAGTTGTTTTCTCTCTTGACTGAGCGCTACCCAGGGTGATCCTAGTTGCATCTTTAACAGGGTTCCTCTGCATTGCCGAGGTTCAGTTAGCCATCAGCATTTGATAAGCCAGTGACACCACACAGAGGAGGGGAGGCAGGGCTCCCCTAGGCTCTCTCTTCCCCCTCAAACTGGCACCATCTGCCCTGGCTCAGTGTGAAGTCTCAGGGATTCCCTTTTCTTTCTTATAACACTTGCAAGGGTGACAGGAAAAAAAAAAAAAAAAAAAAAAAAAAAAAGGAAGCTTAAGAACCAGAGGAGGAGTTCCTATTATGGAATATTTCTGTGGTTTAGGGGTCTTAAGCTCAGCCAGGGGTGGTGGTCCATGCTTGTACTCCCATTACTTGGGAAGCGGGAATAGAAGGACTGCAGATTCTTGGCCCGCCTTAGCAACTTAACAAGGCTGTTTCAAAATATATACATACAAGCCGGGCGTGGTGGCGCACGCTTGTAATCCCAGATTTTGGGAGGCTGAGACAGGAGGATTTCACAGGTTCGAAGTCAGCCTCAGCTACTTAGTCAGGTTCTTTGCAACTCAGTGAGACCCTGTTTCAAAAATAAAGAATAAAAAATAGGGCTGGGAGTGTCGCTTGGAGGTAGAATGCCCCTGGGTTTCATCCCCAGTACTTAAAACAAAAACAAAAACAACAACAAAAAAACATACATATGGCTGGGAGTGTAGGTTGGACATAGAATACCCCCCCTATGTTCAATTCCCAATAACAACAGAAACAACAACAAAAGCACAAGAGTCCCAAATTCCATCATGATGGCGTAGAAAATATTCATTTCAAAGGTGATGCCACAATTAAAACATGGGCTAATTCCTACTGGTGAAGGAAGGGATATCATGGGAAGAAATCAATTGGCTTGCATGAAAATGATGTTTAAGCCAGGCATGGTGGTGCATGTTTGTAATCCCAGTACTTAGGAGGTTGAGACAGGAGGATCATAGGTTCCTGGCCAGTCTCAGCAATTTAGTGAGGCCCTCTTCAACTTAGTGAGACAGACCCTGTTTCAAAATAAAGAATAAAAATAGGGCTGGGGGTATATTTCAGAGGTAGAATGTCCCTGAGTTCATTCCCCAGTAGTCAAGATTTTGAGTTCAGCCACCAATAGATAAATAGTAGATTTGATGAGGGAAACACTCCAATGGTCATGATGTACATACACAAAATTACCAGTGCCAACCTCAATATTGTGCACAGGGAGGGCGAGGGACAGGGGTGGGAGCTGGGCAGAGGCTCACCCAGTGCTGTGTGCCTGTCTGCCTCTATCAACTTAAATTTCATCATGATGAATTATTATAATGCATCGATAAAATAAATAAATGGTAGTTGAAATCATGACAATAAAGGAGATCTTCCAGATATAGAGCAAACATATATCCTGGTTTTCCCAGGGCATTTCTGTTTGATACATGTTGCCCCCAATATCCTGTCTAACTAGCATGTGTCTTGGAAATTTTCTATTTTGATAAACTATTATTTTAATTGTTGCATCAAAACATGCGTGGGTGAGCTTGACAGACTTCTATGCCGTATGCCTAGCTTCTGCCATGGTTTCATTATGGGTGTGTGTGTGTGTGTGTGTGTGTGTGCGCGCGCGCGCGCATTGGAGAAGACAGAATTCTCACCTTAACACATGATAAAATCTAAATAGTGACAAGTAATAATGCATTTCTTTCTCTTTGATAGTTGCCATACACAGCATAATTAACACCTCCCTTCCTAGGGCAGCATAGGGTTTTGCTTCTTAAATATATTAAGATACAAGCAACTAGATACTGCCTACTCTTTTTTTCCTTGGATAAGTGACCAGAGAGAATTACTCATTGCCGCTTGGGGTATTGATCAGTGTGCCCTAGACAATAAGGCTGGTTTCCCCTGTCTGGTCTGTGGGCGAGCGTGAAGAACAGGAGATAGGCGTCCCGTTAACCTCATCAACGTCCAGAAGCAGGGCCAAGAGGACAGGAGGGCCATCTCACTTCCTTCTCAGGGCCGGAGGAGGACAACCTGGTTGTCCGGGGCAACTCTGACAAGACCGTGCATTTGGACAGAGACGCCGGAGGCAAGAAGCTGGAGGTAATGACCCGCTGACCAGAGGAAGGGAAGGGAACTCACCTTGTCCAAGAGCGGTCAGTCTAGTCAAGGGTTGGAGAGTTCAGGTTCCTCAGGGGCCTGGTGGAGCCACCAGGGAGTCACAGGGGCTCAGGGAGGGGTAAACATAAATAAGTAAATAAACCCTCCTGGGTTTGGCACCAGATGTAACGTTGAAATTGAGTCAGGGGTTGCAAAGAAGGGAAAACCCAGCAAAGGAGTGTGAGACCAGACCCCTTTTATTAAGTGTCTGTCACTCACAGATGGGGACTGTAGACCTATATTGCGAGGCAGGGGTTTGGGGGTGGGGGTTTGGCCATCAGTCAGCAGAGTTGCACCGGAAAGAGGAAGTGAGGATATTTACGTAGCTAGGGTCTTGTGAAAATAAAAAGTCTGAGAAGCAGAAATGTCCTGGAAATGAATTGTGATACATGCACACTTCACAGTGTGTCCCAAAGAAGCTTTGATATTAAATATATGAATGCTTGTATACTAGAATACCAATACTTAAAATAACAAAACAATAAATAGAAAAATAAATTTAGAAAAGTTGTATATAATTTATATTTTCTAACAACAATAAGATTTTATAAATGTTTGAGACTTTGAAAAGCTACTCTCTAAGTTAACCTCAGTGCCCTGTAATGATATTAAATGTTTTGTAGCTGATACTTTTAAATTTTATTTCATTTTGGTCAAACTCATTTGGAAAATCCTTAGTAAAAATATCCAATGAGGAAAACCAAAATCTTTTTTAGTTTTAAAGGTTTGTTGAAAATAAACTTGCCAACAAGGATTCCTTATTCCTCCAAAGAAAGAGAAGTTAACAAATACAGTCTTGAGGCTTCAAACAATGTACAAATCCTAATGATAAAATTCTACAGTGGTTTTTGTAATATTTCAACTTACTAAAAAGTATTTAAGCCGGGTGTGGTGGCACACGCTTCTAATCCCCGCACTTGGGAGGCGGCGACAGGAGAATCGCGCAGGTTCGAAGCCAGCCTCGCTGGCTTAAGAGATCCTATTTCCAATAAAATAAAATAAAATAAAATGGCCTACTGGGAAAATCAATTTGATTTGTGCACAGGTCCACGAAAGTCAAATTGCTGGGAGTTTCCCTTTTGGACTTGAGAAATGAGAGGATTTAATGCCCATTAATGTCCTTCCTTGAATAACAGTAACGTCTAGTGTTCACTGAATACTTACCATGGTCCAAGCCATAACTCTCATATATAAAAATTTTAGTCAGTCTTCCCAATGACTCAGTGAGAAAGATAATATTATTATCATCCTTGTTTTACAGATGAGAAATTAAAGCACAGGGAAGAGTTTTTAAAATCATGAGCCTCAGATCATTGGTAGACCATGAAATCAATTTTCTGGGTCATGACTAGCATTTATGAAATTAGCGTAAAATAGAATTGAGAGAAATAGTGTTTAGAATATATTAAGAATGAGTATGATTTTATTAAACTTTTCATTTTACATGAGTGTGTACTCAGTTTGTCTGTGTGTGCACACATTAGAGTACACTGTGTGAGCATATGAATTCAACTTGCCTCTGTGTATGTACACTAAAGTATGTTGTGTTAGTGTGCATGTTCAATTTGCCTGTGTGTGTATATATACTAGTGTATGCCCTGTGTCAGCATGTATATTTAATTTACATGTGCGCATATACACTAGAGTATGCCCTGTGTCAGCATGTGTATTCAATTTGCATGTGTGTGTATACACTAAAGCATGCTCTGTGTCAACATGTATGTTCAATTCGCCTATGTGCATATACACGAGAGTATGCCATGTGTTAGATATATCTTACTATGGATTGCATTTTAAAAAAATGCTTGCAGGCCTCTCCTTGAGAGAGTTTAAGAAACTTGTCACTGTCAACATGATTTATATTATAATGTGAGATTATAATGTGCCAATAAAAGCATATAAAAATTTAAGGCACTGCCATTTGAATCTATGCTGTTTGATACCAGAATCTGGACTCAGTCTCTTTGCTGTGTGGCCAGTTTAACTTCTAACAGGGTGTACCCAGCACCGGGGAGTGGAGAAAGGGCAAAGTGAAGGTCAGGAGCAGCTGCAGAGTGCGGGAAAGGTGGCCGCCTCCCTGAGAACTTGCCCGGCTTCTGTTAATGCGCTCAGGTTGCAAAGGCTTAGTAGGAAGTCTCTGGGCAGCTCCCTCCAAGGGGCACCAAGGACTCTGGTAATCATGGGTCCAGGTTCCCTAGAACAGTTCTGCTGGATGCCACACACAATCAATAATAGCTGCCCCGTGTTTTTATACATCTCTCCTGATTTGAACAAAAAATATTTTATTTCATTGCTGTCACCCTTGCACAGAGTTTTAGGGCTAGAGGGGACCCACGCCCTTAGCTGCTTGGATGATAAACATGAGACCTCGGGCTCAGAGGCCTGACTGTCCACTGATTCAATTTGCATTATGACTGTGGACCTCTTGCGGGAAAGGTTGTGTGTGCCTCATCCTGGTGCTTTTTTGGAAGCCTGGGGAAACGACATTGCCCTTTCCTTCAAGGTTGATTGGACCTTCTTGTACCAGTGTGAGGAAGAGAGACTGAAGAGAAATCCAGACTGTGTTGCCTCTTAGTTTATGTTCTATGCATAAGATAAAGCTTCTCCAGGCAACTTATTTTTCTACAAAATTAATTCAAGACTGTTTTCCAAGGCAGAATATACTGTGCAGCTTCTGTGCCCTCAGCACCTGTAGAAAGAGGTTCAATCAAAGTTTTGTTCCAGGTTCAGAAAGTTTACGGTCCATTTAGCTGAAATGCATAGTTTAAAGTGGGAAAACGGTGGCATTTGTTTCAGTTTCTGAAAGTTGCTAACAGTTTTACCTTTCTAGGAGCAGGACTGGAGGGAAAGGTAGGGCCATTGTTTAGGCAGGATGGGAAGGGAGTCGATGCTCAGGTGCAGAATCCTAATGGGCCAGTGGGCATTTCTGCCTGATTCCCTCAGCATGACATTGGTTTAGCCTGGTATCTTGGCACAGACAGCTGAGGCCATGGGGACCAAGGAACAGGAGTGTTGTCTGAGCTCCTGAGACAGCTCGCCAAGCGTGAAGTCTAATGAAAAGCCAGTCCCCAGAGCCAAGCATATAGTCCTGCAAAAGACAAATACTTGTATATTTGCTCAGCCCCAATTTCCTCATTCTGTTACCATCTAAACTAGATCCATTGTGCCTCAATTTGGCAGGTGGGAGATCCAGGTGGCCTTAGACCTGGCTAAGCAGTCTCCATTTCTTTAGCCCAGTCATTTTGAGCCTCCAGGATTATGCATAAGACCCTGGATACGATGTCTACAGTGAATCATTGATTCTGTTCTGTACATTAACCATAAACAGACCTGTCCTTGAGTTCAGAGTACCAAGTTTGGGAATTTTGGAGACAAATTTTATCTCCAAATGCATCAGAAATGCATTCGGGTGTACTCATTTTGAGTCACCCCCTCATGCCATTTTGGCATGGGGCTGTATTTCTATTTTCTGTATTTCTATCTTTTAATAAACTTCTTTAAATCTTCAAAAAAAAGAAATGCACTCAACCAAATATTTTATAAACATATTATAAAAATTATAATAATAATTGTATTATATTATCATAATCCATTCCTTATAAAAAGTTATAATGACTTTATAAAGGCATTGCATATGTACAAAATCATCACGAGAGCTAATGATTTATTCATTCATTTGGGTAACAACTCTCATTTGAACTTTTATTTACCAGGGATCATGATAATTATCTACCTATCTATCTATCTAATCTGTCTAAAATAGTGGGTCAGGGCAAGCATCATTCCCCTATGTCATTACTTTGTCCTTTCTCCTTATTCCCACTCTCGTAAACGTCATGCAGGACCTTGCTGCCTCATGTCTGGATGATGGCAGGAACTTCCCATCTTTTTTCCTTGCCTTAATGCTCTTCCTACTGCTCCCTACTTCTTGCAGATCCACCTAACTCCTGAACACCATAGCACAATCCTTTCTCTTTTTAGTGGAGGAAAATCAGATTTTTCCAGCAATGGTACCCAGCTGTAGTAATGGTTTCCTGCATGTGTAATTCCTCTGTAGGTTCATATTTAATTATTTTTAAAATTTCTTCTTTTTTGTTACTGGGAAGTGAACCTGATCGGCATTCTAACTCTGAGCTATACCCCTACCCTTTTTATTTTTTAGCTTGAAATAGGGTCTCACTAAGGTTCTAAGGGTCTTACTACATTTCTGAAGTTGGCCTGGCATTTGCAATCTCCCTGTCTCAGCCTCCCAACAACTGGGGATTACGGGTATGTCCCAGTAGGCTCGGGCTTGTTCAACTCTAAGGGAGGGATCATGATTCAGTAGAAAGAGCAATGAGCTATGTAAGATACCAGATTTGGCTTTGAATGTCAGCTGTGCCACCATACATTAGCTATTATGCTAAGTGTTTTGCATTCATTATTTTATTTATAGTACACATAATCTGCGACTAAGATATTATTCTTACCCCACCTTAGAAAGGAGAGAACTGACACACAGCGATGTCAGTGAACTTGACTAAAAGCACACAGCTTAGGATTCCTGGGCACTTTGAGTCCAAAGTTAGTTGGCTTAACTAGCCTGCTCAACTGCGACATGACCCTGACCAAATGCATAATCTCCACCAGCCTTCTCCTACGTAAAACAAGAAGCTCAAACCCTGCCCTTTCTCTTTGAATCCTGTGAGCCTGCATTTGCGATTCCAAACATCCACAAAAACGCACTGTGAAACTGCAGTGAGTTGTGACCCGAGTTCTGAGTTGAAAGAAGGTCAAAGAACAGTAGCATCCCAGTGGGAAGTGGCACACATTTGCAGCTCACAAATGAAATCCAAACTCCTGGCACGGAGCCAGCCAAGCCTACCCTTCCTCAGTCCTACAGCACAGCGCCCTGGGCGAGCGCGTTTGGCGGGTCCTGAATGCCCAGCCTCAGTGCGCAGGCGTGCACACAGAGTGGATGGGCGCGCACTTTCCGTATCGTCTGAGAAAGGATGCGCACGTCCCTGGGCTGGCTGAGAGCTTAAACTGACCGTCTTACAAACGGGTATTCAGATGACATCTCCACACCCACTTGATTCTCCTTTCCAGACGCACTCTTTCTCAATCATCTTCTAGTGCATTTCTTCCACGTGTACTTTTTTTTTTTTTTTTTTGGTGGTACTGGGGGTGGAACCCAGAGGCTTTCTACCTCCAGGCTATACTCCCAGACCATTTCTATATTTTATTTGGAAACAGGGTCTCACTAAGTTGCTGAGAGCCTCACTAAGTAGCTGAGGCTGGCTTCAAACCAGTGCGATCCTCCTGCCTCAGCCCCCCAAGTGCATGGATTACAAGCGTGCGCCACCACGCCCGGACATGTGTTACTTTTAATGCTGATGCTACCAGAGGACTTCCTGATCCACTGTCATATCCAGTTCTGATTCTCTCTCAAATTCTCTATTTTAACATCTAGCTAATTTCTAGATGTTACAATATGTCTTCCTCCCCCCCCCCCTCATAAGAGTTCAATATTTCCCAAACTGAAGCACTTTTGAGAAGACAAGCATAAACACTGATACACTCATTAGCACGTTAGCACAGGGCTTCAGTCCTAGACAGTGACTGTGAGCAGGTGGTACAGCGGGGTTCTACCTGGCTACCCCAGCTGTAAGCAGGGTCTTGGCTGCCAATACCGGAAGCCAGTCAGAGCCCTGGAGGGGATGCGGGGTCATAAGGGGAGGCT
The DNA here is from genome assembly GCF_963383645.1 of Muscardinus avellanarius. Taxonomy (NCBI): domain Eukaryota; kingdom Metazoa; phylum Chordata; class Mammalia; order Rodentia; family Gliridae; genus Muscardinus; species Muscardinus avellanarius. The sequence continues at coordinate 3,240,573 of NC_137798.1, forward strand.
GGGAGTTAACGTAAGGAGAGGGGGTTGACCAGGTCTCAGTGGAGGTGACTCTAGGAATCACATCAATCATGGCTGAGGGCATAGTCTAAGTCTTTTTTTTTTGTTGTTGTTAAATTAATTTTTATTGGTGCATTGCAGTCATACATCTTAATGGGATAAAAAACTTGTGGAGGTATACATGCACACATCACCCAATCAGCCCCTACCTAATCCCTGACCCTTCCCTCCCCCTCCCTCCTTCCCATGCTTGGTTTCCTGATTAACTTTGATGTTTTTTTTTTTTTTCCTTCCCTATATGGTCAAGTTATTTTTGACAAGGTTTCCAAGAACGTTTGGTGAAGGAAATAATAATCTTTTCACTAAATATTGTTGAAAAATAATAACTGCTTGGAAAAGAACTCCATGTAGGTATAATATAAGTTCCTGGACTCTATTCTATTTTGTTAATACGTCTTCCCAACCCTACAACCAGTACCAAACCCTTGCAAATATAGCATAACAATAAATCTTCATTTCTAGTGGGATGTCTCCTGCCTTACAGTCCACAAAACACTTTTATAAGGTTTTAATTAGAATTACCTTGAATTTACAAATTAATTTTGGATAAATTGACTTTTGTTATAATGATTCTATTCATGAATATGTCATATCCTTCACTTTATTTGGGTCTTTTAAGATATCCTTCTATATAATTTTTATTCTTCCACAAAGCTCTCTACTTCTTTTACTTGATTTATTTCAAGGTTCAGGTACCTATATGATATGACAGTTGCACTGGTACGATGGTTTCAGAGCTGTAGACTCTCCTTTTAAGAGCTGTAGACTCTTCTTTCTGGTTTGAATGCATCTGTCGGAAAGCCTACCTTTAACAAACAGTACCTCTGCTTGTCATGAGCTCCTGGGGATAATTCAGAGATGCAATTGACTTTTATATATTGATGTTGTAATGTCTTTGGAGTTTTTTTGGTAAACATCATCCTATTATCTGTAAGTAGTGAGAGTTTGGTAGTTTTGTTCCATCCTCATCCTTAGGCAACTGTTTTTCCCTTACTGTACAAGCCAGGACCTTTAGTAAGCCATCTTTAAACCCATGACCGTGAACCTCAGATAACCCTGATGCAATTATGCTATATTTCATTTATTTTCTCCCTCTTCTAGGAGACAATGTTATGAGCCTCCTTTTTCCTCCAACTTCCAAGATTCGGTCTTGTAGCTGCACCTCCACCCCATAACATTTCAATCAAATTCAAAATGCCGAAAGAACAAAGCAACCTTAGGTTACACAGACCTCCAGCCCCCAACCTCGCACTCTTGCATGGACATCCATCTATTTTGCTTTCCTGCGTGTTACCATAGAGGATACATTCTTAGGATAAATCCGACTTGATCCTGATAGACAATTCTTTTTATATTTGGATTCAGTTGGCTAATACTTTGTTTAGAATTTTTCAATTTCTGTTTCTGGGAGAGATTGGCCTGTGGTTTTCCTTTCTCATGGTTCCCTCGTCAAATTCTGGCACTGATGTTTATACTAGCATCAAAAAGTGAGACGAGGAATATCCCCCCTTTTTCAATTCCCGGGAAGAATTTGTTTTAAGAAACAAATTACTTTTTTTGAATACTTGCTAGAACTTGCTCTGCTATAAAAACATAAGCGGACTGACTTACAAATAATGGATATTTATTTTTTTCCAAGTTTAAGAGGCTGCACATCTAAGATGAAGGTGTCTGTAGATTTGGTAAGTGAAAGTGCCTGGTTCCTCATAAGAAGGTAAATCTTTACTGTGTTATCTCTAAAGCACCATCTTCTAATACCATCATTTTAGCAGTTTGATTTCAACATGTGAATTTGGGGGTTATACAAATATTAAGACCATAGCAACATATTTATAGTTAGGTTTGATATGTTGACTATCGTATCATTTGCAAACTGAGCCTGTCTTTTATGTCCCTTTCCAAGCCTTCATTAGTTAGTATTATTAAACCATTCCTTAGTGTTCTTGTTGTTTTGACTTATCTTCTAGTACAATGGCAATAAGAGTGGTGAATGTGAAAACTTTCTCTTTTTTCCTGACTATAATAAAAATTTTTCTAAACTTTTTCTGGTGCTTAGCAGTCATTCCACTTTGCTTCAAAAGTGAGTGAGTGAGTGTGTGTGTGTGTGTGTGTGTGTGTGTGTGTGTGTGTGTGTTGGCATTGCAGAGGCCATAGAACCCAAAATGACCTTTCCCAGGCTGCCTCTTCTGTTGAATGTGATTTTGGGTTTGGACAAAAGGGTGTGCTTTTAGAAAAAAAAAAAAAAAAACATGCAGGTTTCTCTAAAACTACAGGGGAAAAATACCTCTGAGAACTTCAAACCACATCCTGGTGCCAACACAGATAAAAGATCCACTCTGCAGCCTAAGCCCACTGAGGGTACATTGGTCTTGATGCCCTTTATTAAAGCCATCTGTTCTTTTCCTTCCTGAACCACACTGTGTCTTCCTGAGCTATTGGAATGAAGTTATCCATCTACAAACAGGTGCATTCAGTTTCCTCTTAGAAAAGCAAAGGATGAAGGGGAAAAAAAATAAGTGTTTCTTCCTTTATAACAGGTATTATTGTCCAAACAATATATTTTTATTGCTTAACAAACAAAATATAGACTAACAAAAGGAAGATATAAAAACCACTTACAACTCTTCCTCCCAGAGAAAACTGGGAGACTTTTTTTCTTCATTATTAGGGAAGTGCTCTATTACTGAGCTATACCCTCAGCCCTTTTCCACATTTTAAATGTATATATATATAGTATGGACACGTTTCTCAAGTCTTCATCTGATTTTTATCATTTCTGTACAGTGCAGTGTCCAGGGTTTCATTGGCAAGTCATGTGTATCAAAGCAGATAGCTTCCAAGTCTACCATGACTGCTCAATAAAGTGTCCGGAGGAAGAAGAATCTGTGTGTGTGTGTATCTAATTCTTTAGTGCAGGATACCCAAAGAATCCGTGAGTGCAGAGAAAGCTTATCTCACAAGTTGCAAGTCCAACTAATGCCATTCTTTGCTTTCTTATCAATAGTGGAATACGCTAAGCAAGCACAGAAAAAATTATAAAAATTAAGATGGACCACTTCTTTCATAGAAATGAAAGGGAAAAAATCTTTCTTTTATTATTTTGCATTTTGCCATCCCAGTTTCACAATGGGACCCCTCAATTTTGTTTTCTTAAATCAGTAATCTTCTCCCAAAGTATGACACAGTTCAGCTCAGCCTGAGCCAAGTCTTCCAGGAAAACCATTTTTATTTAATTAATTAATTTATTTGCAGAACTGGAGATGGAATCTAGGAGCATTCTACCTCTGAGCTACATCCTCATCCTTATTTTCTTATTCTTTATTTTGAAACAAGGTCTCACTAAGTTGCAGAGGGCCTCACTAAGTAGCTGAGGCTGCTCTCTGGAATTTGCCATTCTTGATCCTCCCTTCTCAGCCTCCCAAGTACCGGGATTACAAGCATGAGTCACCATGCCTAGAGAAGGAAAACCATTTTGTTGAATCCTAATGTTTAAGAGATACCAACCTATCAGACAGCTTTGGCTCCCAGCAAGGATTCTAAGAATCTGGCCTCCCCTCACAAAAAAGAGGAGGAGAGGAGGAAAAGAAGGAAAAGGAGAAGGAGGAGAGGGAGGAGGAAGAGGAGGAGGAAAAGGAAGATGAGGAAGAGCAGGAGGAAGAAGAGGAGAAGGAGCAGGAGGAGGAAAAGAAGAATGTTTTCTCAGAAGCAATTTATATTTATAGGTATTCCGTTAATTTGTTCATCAGTTAGAATGGTGTTAAGGACACGAAGCTTGCAGTAAGCTAGATAAAAAATAAATTTTCCTGGTTTTTCTTAATAGTTATTACAAAAGCCTATGTCTTACCCAATCTATTTTATGTTTACCCATATCCCATACCCACAGGTGATTTGTACTCTCTCCATCCTAGGGAACTTGAGTAAATGGTGGGCTCTATATACAGATCCACTGTCTTCTGGGTTTCTCTTTTCCATAAAGTAAATTTGCTTCTTGAAATAATATTTGAAATTCCAATCACCTTTGAAGCAGAAGATATATGGCCATTTCTTCCTTTGTCTAAAATGAAGGAAAGGCCAAATAATTTTTTTATTTGTGGTGAACTGATTTTGTCTTCTGCTCTACAGTTTGTTTCAGACCAAAAATAAATTGAAAAAGGCAGTTTATCGGTGAGTTCTATTCTGAATATCAGATGAGTTTTCTGACCACCTCTTAGGCATGACTCCTGTGTGGGAGTTTTGATCCCTAGAATATCTTTCTCCTGACTTGGTTCCTAATCACTCCTACCCACTAATAGCCGCAATATGAAGCTTATAGAACATAGAGGCCAGTTAGCTCAGAAAGTGACTTTTTATATTAATTCATAACTATGTTTTATTCCAAGGAAATTGCATAGGTACCTAGAATAAAGAAGGGGTTGCTGTATAGAACATTTACTAAAGACAACTGGTTAGGAGCCAGATCAGACATGGGAAGGCAGAAAATAGTATCAGCATTGCATGCCAAAAACTATACCCATAATATACACTCACGTCAATGGCCAGGGAAGAGGAATCTGCGTGCACAGGCTTTGCTAGTCAAGGTAAGCTAATTACAGCCACGGAGTCTTCTCTATTTGTCTTAGAACTGGGAGAGAGGCATGTGGGAGTTCTCTGCAGACGAGCCCACCACTGATCATATGCCATCTATTACAAATTCTATCACGTGGTCACTTATAACCGCGGGGAGTTCTGGGAAATAGAGTTTACTTGTATGTCTAGGAGGAAAAGAAGATGGGTTTTGATGACAGAGGGTGGTCTTTGCAAAAACCCTTTCTGAGATAACTGCAGAAAGGAAAGGATCACAACAAGCCACCCTTTAAGCTGCTGCACCGTGAGTCCCTGTCTTTCTTTCTCGTTTAGCCCTGGTGGCTGAGTTGACACCACAACCCACACTCTATCCAGGAGGAAATTCAATCCATCTCTGGACTCTGGTGCCTTCCGTAAAGGGGACTTTTTCTTTGCTGAGTCTCGATATGTCATCTGCTGGCTGTCAGTGAGGAACTTCAAGATCATACCTTGCTACTAGAGACAGAAAAGGAGACTCGATCCCTGTTTCCAGTCAGTTGACAACTTCTTTAGCACGTGAAGACTAACGTGCTTGAAGCAAGTTGAGAATAACCGTAAGAGTGGATGACCAAGGCTGACCGCCGGGATAATGTGGGCCATTTACAGCATTACACCTAAGAGTACCCATGGCTTTTTTGTGCAGTACTGATGGATTTTTAGAATATTAATACACTTTCTTTGAAGTCCTGCCAGCCCCAGGCAAGCCCCTTGGCGTTGAAATAACTAAGTGTGCCAACTTAACTCTTTTTCCTATCCTGCTCGGTAAAATTAATTGGCTTTATAGAAGACAGAAAACAGGAATCAAAAGGAAATTCAGATAAATGAGGAGAGAGGCCAGTTGAATAGTGGAAGGGATTTGGAGGACTGAGAAAAGAAACAGGAGGACTGAGAAAGTTTAAGTAATACTGTGTCCCTGTATGAAGATGTCACTACCAATCTCACTAGCATATATGGGGAGAGAGGGTAGGGGAGCAGGGCGGGATGCAGAGGGAAATACTCCAAGTCATGTGTGCACACACATTTGTACCACTGCATCTCACCATGATATATAATTACAACGTGCCAATAAAAGTATAATCCAAAATATAAATTGATTTTAACAATCTCAGCTGTCTGAATCGTCAGTTTCGTGGCCAAGAAACCCAATCTTTTGCCTCCTAATGAAGAACAGAAATCAAACAAAAGCTTTAGCAGCCAGGCGAAGCTGTCTCTTTTTCACTCGTTCAGGCCATTCAATTTCATGTTGACTTGCACATGTTCATGCACACGATTTTATCTTTTGTCAGGAGAAGAGTAGAGACCCCGGTCTTATTTTGGTTTCCAAGCAACCCTGACACCTCACTAGAATTCTTAAGTAAGTTTTTAAATAAAAAAGGAATAAGAACACTTGGAAATATAAAAAGAATAAGAGAACCTAAAAGACCACTGTTGCCGCCTCCTACGACTCCCCGGTTGAGAAATCTTTTCCTAACTGAGGGTCAGGAAGGTGGAGTCCAGGGAATCTAGAAGAAGAGACAATGGCTATCTGCAGCAGAGGTCACTGTGCCGTTGAGCACCGTACCCAGGGCTCAGGCCTCCTCAGGTTTGCCATCACAAGCAGGTGACCATGAGGCTTCTTTGGCTTTGCCTAGGCCTGGCTAACGTTTTCTTGGTGGAAACTCTTTGAGGAGCTCAGAGAGAAAAAATCTTTTATCCCCTGTGATTAATGAGTTCCCAGATGCCACCACTAGCATTAGGTGATTAAGTCAGGACACTTGCTTGGACGCTCTTTACAGGGTTATAGATGGCCCCTAGGGCCTCAGGCGGACATTGTATATCATTGCCACCATCACTTGAATGTCACCAGCAGGAAATATGGGAAGACTCCCAAGGCAGTGTGTCCTCCTGAGCTTTCCAGAGAGCCCTTGGCACACAGAAGCCCGAGCATTGCTGTGGTGGAAGAGGGCAGCTAGTGTACCTGCCGGGTGTCCCCGTCAGAGGTGACTGTCACTGCCACCTCCTCACTGGCCAATTAGGGGATGCTCACTGCGGTTGAGTCGCAAATGCCTGGACTTTGTTCCCCTGGCAGTGGCTCTAGGGATAGGCGAGAGAACAGCTTATAAATTCTCTAACAACTTTTGGAGCCAAGGCCCGCTTACAGACTGGATTTTCAAGCAATGTTATTTAAAAGGTTCCAGGGGACATGAAGGTAAATAGCTTAAAAATAGGGGGAAAGTTATTTCTTTCCTCCTCTGAAAACATTACAGAGATTAAATTAACCCCAAGTTAATTCCTGTTGCGATTATGAGACATAGTACAGACTATTGTGCCGGGACATTTGGTTCTAACTTTCACAGTCCCCACCGTTCAGTTTTACTGAACGTTCTCTTCGGACTTTTAAAAGTTTTTCTTCTTTTTTTTTTTTCAGGTCAGTGTTAAGTCATGCAGATATCTGGGCATTAGGGATGGAATGCCTTCTGGGGACATGTGAGGATGTTTAAAGGCAAATGAACAGTGACTCATTTCTTCTGAAGATACTCAAGGAGAATCTGGGTATCAACTCAAAAGGAATGTTTTGGGGGAAGATAGAAGCACTAGTTAGAAGGATGCATGTGATGAAGTCTTTTCTGGCCCTAAAATTTTATTATTTAATTGCTCTAGATCTGTTTGAATTATTGGAAGTTAATATATTGCTTTTAATTTTCATTTATTTTAAAATGTTATTTGTCCTAGTGATTCAACCCAGGGGCATTCTACTACTTAACTACATGCCCAACCCTATTTTATTTTTTAAAATAAATAATATTTATTTAATAAATAAATATTTTTTGAAACAGGGTCTCACTAAATTGCTTAGGGCCTCTCTAAATTGCTGAGGCTAACCTTGAACTTGTGATGCTCTTGTCTCAGCCTCCCAAGAACTGGGGTTACAGCGTGTGCCACCGCACCAGGCTATGAATAACATTTTTAATGGATATAGAAACAGATTGTGGGTAAAAAAATTATTTTTTCATATGTCTCCCAGCAGAAACTTGCTAAGAATGGAACATTTTCTATTAGTATGGGGCTCATAATCTATATTTTGTGGGACAGTTCTGATTTCAAATTTTCTGATTCTGTGCTTGACATGTGACCTGTGTCTGACTTGAGATTTAGAAAATATTGATACTTTATTGATAGGGAAAGAATGTGCCAGTGAAAAAAAGAGCAAGTTATTATGTGGAGAGGCCATGTAGGAAAGATAAGATGTCCTATATCTTAAATAATTTTGAGTTTCATTGACCTTCAAATATTTCAGACCAAAGGACTCCTCTTATTTCAATGACCTTTTCTTTATAAAGTATCACACCAAACCCTGTATGTGTTGGTTGTAGGTTTAACCAGTTTAGACCTAAAATGTCCCCCCAGGCCTCCTGGGACTGGAGACAGCCATGATGGAGGTAGGACATTCTTCCTGCAGAAGGACACCTAGGGGCATGCTCAGGCACAGTCTGTGTGCCTAGGTTCTACCCTGCCACAGCAAGTCTCTCTGACCCTTTAGCTGTCGCAGTTTCCCGCCATGATGCCTGAGGACCCAAGACCTGACTCTTGCTTGGAAGCTGGTGTGATAAGGCCTGAAATCTCCAGAGCTGTGAGCAAATGAACTTCTTTTTCTATGTCTTATGTGTCTGGTGTTTAGGTCACAGTAGTGAGAATGCTGACTAAAATAACCATCAGTTGCCATTACTTCTGAGTGGTTTTTCCAAGTCTCACATACACATGATATAACCACTTTTCCAGGGTTGCCCTGTGACAAGACATAGTGCTTGGTGCAGGCAGGTGGTACAGTATTACACAACCAGGCAAAATTGGCCCTCTGCATTGGTTCTCTGGTTCTTCTGTGCTACGTGTCTTTTATGTTGCAGATCTTATCCTATTACCAAGGAAATCTTTGACACTTTGATTTCCTCTTTATCTTTTTGTCAAAATTAACCTCTAAAATGGCACTTACTGGCTGAAACCCTTCAAAAAGAAAGATTGTTTTGTGTGTGTGTGTGTGTGTTTTTTTCCTTGTCCATGCAACAAACAACTTCCCTTCTCAGGTGATTAGGTGTAGAGTAAAATGCTAAGTTTGTGGCTGTAGGCTAAGCCAGACATCATTGAAGAAAATCCAGTTTTGAAACAAGCATTTAGCTTACATTTATTTGAGTATAATTTCAATGAGGTTAAGAGTTTTTGTGCCTTCTGCTCCCTGATGACTTAAACGCCAGCAATGAGTGAATAAAAACAAAGTTCCTGCCTTAATGAGGCTTGTGTTCTAGTGAGGCGAGACACGGATGAGTAAATATGACAAGGGACAGTAAAAGAGTAAGAATATTGAGCATAACTGGGCGCTATATTAATCAGGGTAGTCAGGAAGAGTCTGTATGTGGTCATGAGATTTTAGTAGAAACCTGAGTGAAATGCCAGAGTAAACTTTGATTCTGTGGTTTTCTTTAAAGCCCTTCTAGATGAAGCCTCATTAGCCTTGGGAAAGCATGAAGAAAGAAGAGACCCCCAGTTACCTTATGTGTTCGTTTCTAGGAAAGAGACAACAAGCCTGTAAGCCTCAGTTGCAAACAAATCACTTAGAATAGCAATCCTACTAATATGGTTCTAAGATGTTTTAGTAGGATTGCTGTATCCAGGGTCCCCTGGCTCAGTAGCAACACTGGCAATTAAAAAAGTGATAGACAAACAGCTCTGGATGTGTGAAATGAACCTGCTTCTTCGGTTCCCAAAGAAGAAAAACCTCATTTTGCCATCGAGGCTCCTGCTAAAGCTTCTAAAGAGTATCTGCCAACTGCTGGATGACATATACAAGCGAGGAATGGATTTCAAATGCTCTTTTGGGCAGACGTACAAACGCTTTTTTACCAACAAGCATACCTCGAGTGGAATAACCGCAAGGGTCCGTTTGCCTCAGCCTGATCCATAGTGAAGATAAAAACGCCTTTGATGGTTGTATTGCATGTATTCATAGATTTTTAAAATGTTTCTTCCTGCTGCTCATGAAATACGCTATAAAGGGAGCCCTGTTGAACAGTCAGTGCTTCAAGAGTGTAGGAGCCTTATGCATATTAAGCACTTTATAGCTAAATTTTATTACATTCAAACTTCACAGGAACATTTATAAACCTTATTTTATTCTGATGTGAAATAAGCCCAGAAAGATATTTCTGATTTTATGGGAATGGAACTTCTCATTCTATGGAACATTTAAAACATTATTGTTGCCAGGGTTCAAAGTAATTTCACAAATGTTTATTTCTCCAGGGGATCTTTGGGACCTTTAAAAAAATTGCTGATGATTTTTACCTTTTGAATCCTTTTTTCCCCTTTATTTTTGGAAAAACATGCAACTGTCTCAGAAGAGGACTGTGCGGAGTTTGTGGATTGTGTTGAGTATGCGCCAGTAAAAGGAGAGACCCTGTTTATTGCTAGCAGAGACATATAAGGAAAATACAAGGAGAAAAATACCGTTCAGTAGATAAACAGTCATGCACAGCTTAACATCCCTCTAACTTCGTCAAGGACACACATTCCTGAAGTTCTGTGGATCAGTGTTTAGAACATATTTGGCGTTTAACTATTAACTTGCCTTAGTAAGGGAATTTTCTGCCATGCTGACCCTGGAAATTTTAGCCTTTCCAAGTCTCATTCACTCATAATTAATTCATTCCACATTTACTGAATTCTTACTTTGTATCATACACTATTTTAAGTATAGCTGGTAATCAAAGGAAAGGTGCAATTCTCAAAGAATTTATGGTTCAGACCAGATGTTTAAGCAAAATAAATAAATAAAATGTGCCCAGATCATTATCTAATTATAGATGAAAAATCCCAGCTTAATAAGGGTGTGGGAATTGAGAAGCCTGAGGCAAAACACCCTAAACACTTCTAGGAGGAAGCAGCCCCTGCATATAGATTCCAAGGGAAAGTAAAAGCCCCGAGGAAGATGTTAAGATTGATATTTATAGTCATTTCTCAGACAGGCAACAAGAAACACACACACAAACACACACACACACACACACACACACACACACACACACACACACACACACACTATAGGATCAAGAAGAAGTAGGCTTATTAAAGGATTCAGAACCAGGGTCTATTTCCTAGTGGAATTAGCTCTTTGAGCACATAATGGTCCCATTAGCTCACGTGTTTATCATCATAAAGGTTTTAATATTTGCAAGGTCCCTTTGATTTACGCATTGTTTTCACCTACAAAAAAACTGTTTTAGCTTTATAGGAACCTGATGAGATTGATATTATTATTTTATAGATAAAGAAATTAATCAGTTATCGAAGGAACTGCCTAAGGCCACATAGTCAGAGTGTGGCTTTATTGGACCTGAAAAAAGCCCTTTCAATTCATATTGTAGACTTACCTATTTTACCATAGGCACTTCTTAATAGTTTATTTTTGTTGACTGATACAATATATATTTATTCAATACTGTATGTTTGTATTTTTATGTATGTATTTAATGCATATTTATTGAGTACATACAGTATGGTATGTGAGGCAGAATTGCACAAGAGTGAACAAGACATGTTTTGAGATTGTGAAAAGTGCCATTTAAGAACCACTGTGGTCTGAGAGTGAAGTGGTGGCTACATTTTAGTTGATGGTTTTTATTTTTTAATATTTTCATGGGAATTTTTTCTTTCTAGGTGCTTACCTAATTTATGCTATTCAGTTAAATTCTACTAAATACTTTCATGAATACATCACCATATGCAGATTTTCTGTTGTTTTTATCAGTGTATAAGAAATAAGTGGAACTCTTATCTATTGAGAGACCAGTATAGGCCTGCCTACTGTATGAATACTATTTATTAGTCTCCTTTATGGGATGCTGGAGGAGTTCACGACAGTGCCAGGCTTTTCTCTCAGCTGAGTCTTTTACTACATATAACTTTCACTGACCATCTTCTTCCTCCCAGGGGAAGGAGACAAGTCCCAGAATGACCGTCTCTTCCAGCTCCTAGGTATCCTGCTCCTAGATGCCCCTACTGACAGCAGCCAGTAAAGGCGGCTGTCCCACAAAACATCCTCTCAAAGTTCTTTTTATATAGAGCCTGATCCCTCCCTGAACTTAGATGTTGGTGAGAATGCCTTTCCATTTATTATTTTCAAATGTCTAGGGGTGATTACAAAATGCTCAACAACCAGAGATGGTCACAAGTTGGCAATCAGATGGAATATTCTTCATATTGTAAGGCCTCTCTGGACCTAAGTACTATCTGCACCATCAGCCTGGAATCACACAGCCTTCCTTTCCCACAGCAGACACCCCAATATTAGAAGTGTGACCACAGGACTTTGAGCAGGGTTCCTGGAGGAACAAGATGGTACTAGCAGGAAGAAAGTCTCTTCCGCTCCATCACGACCATATCAGTTAGCTGAGTAAAACCTGGAAAGAAAGAAATCTTGTGTGTGTGTGTGTGTGTGTGTGTGTGTGTGTGTGTGTGTGTGTGTCTGAGGATTGAACTCAAGGGCATTCTACCTCTGAGTTACTCTCCCAGGCCTTTTAAGACAGAGCCTCACTAAGTTGCTGAGGCTCACTATATTGCCGAGACTGTCCTTGAACCTGTGGTCCTTCTGTCTCAGCCTCTCAAGTACTGTGGTTGCAGGTGTGTACCACCATACGCAGATAACTTAGAAATCTTGAAGAACTTGGCTTGAATGGTTTAAAGATGGACAGAGAAACCATTCCAGGATGCTCTGGACAGCTGGAATCCCCGAGGAGCAGCTGTGAGAACGCTGGGCCGGGAGGTCAGCCCTGGGGTAATAAAACAGATCCCTTCTGTGGATCTTGTATGTGGGGGTTAGCTTTTGAGACTGGCTTTGAAGAACCATAACACTGCCCTTGCACACTGAGCCTTTTCTCCTGAATACCCACTGGGCTTTGGACAACAATTTAATCTTTATGGGCTAGTTTTTGCATCATTAAAATGGAAAAACTAAAGGTGCTCCTCCACTCATGGTAAGGTGATGTCCCAGTAAACCCATCATAAGCTGAAATTATTGTAATGCAAAAAATGCATTTAATACGTCAGAACTACTGAACCTCATAGTTTAGCCCACCCTGTCTTGAATGTGCTCAAACAAAATAATTACACTCCTGAAGTCTAAAATCATGTCTCTTTTATAATAAAATAGTGTTGAATATCTCACGTAATTTGATGAATATTGTACTGAAAGCTAGAGGAAGAATGGTATTCTGTATCACTGGTCCAGGAAAACATCAAAATTCAGAACATGATTTCTAATCAATGCATATCACTTTCACATTATCATGAAGTCAAAATATCATTAAATCAAACTATTGCAACTTGAGGACCGTCTGTACCTACCTCATGTTTTTTTTTTGTTTGTTTGTTCTGAGATTGGAATAATAGATACCATATTAGGCTCTTTAACAAGATGTGTGTAGATTTCCTTCAACACTGGCAATTTGCTGCTTCAGAAACACAGGAATGAAAGATCTTATGGGAATAGCTTCAGAAGCAACTCAATCTCTCTGGCTCTGAAAGATTCACAAACAACATTCAGCAAACTGAGTGCGTTTCATTTGCAACAGCAGCTTGGCCTTAAGTGATCCCTGGCTTTGGGTTTGTCTGGTATTTATACTTCTCCAAATGAAGAATGTGATTCGGATTTTGCGCATTTGACACGGAGCACCCTGGTAGGACAGCATTTGAGGCAGCTTTGAGCTAAGGACCTTATTTATCACATAGGTAAGCATATATGGCATTACGTTGGTTCCTTCTCTGGTTCCTGTTTCAGTCAGCTATAACAGGACTGGTTTCACTCAAAGTCTAAGATGCAGCCATTTTTCTTAAAGGGATTTATGATTTTAATAGGTATCGGGAGGCTTAAGTGTGTATTAGTGTGTGACTCCATAGATGGTCTCTATAAGACTGAAACTTAGCTAATAACTGTGGGATATTAAGGAATATCAGCTCTATAGAGCAATGTGACAAGCCGCTAGATGCCCACTAAATAAACCCAGGATGGCCCTACCAGTCTAGAATACTCACATATCCTGAGGGAAGAGAGCACTGGTTGGAGAGTCCAGTCATACTTCCATGCACACAATGCCATGGGAATGTCTTTGTGGCTCTGAGAGCTCATCAGCACTTAGATACATGGGTAAATATGATTATACATACTGTTGGAAAGAGAGGGGCAGTAGCCGGTTGGTCCCAAGTATTTACTGTTTATTCAGTCAGTGTCAGTTGAAATAGCTAGATGAGGATTTAGGACCACTTGATAGCTTTCTGCTATTTCTCCAAGTTGTTATACTGATATGGATTCTACTTGCCTTTTTGGAGAAACTCATGGCTGCATTTATGCAAAACAGCAAGAGTCAGAGGTGAACCTTGAAACTCTCAATTTATTTCTCTTACATCATCAGGTAAAGGAAAGAGCCTATGAATTGCAAAGCTGTGGAACATAAATACTCATTTGGGGTGATAAGAGATAAGATCTGGTTCCTACACTCTGGTGGGTAGGAGGCCATGGTTTAGGACAACTTTAATTCTAAAGTAGATGCTGTGTTTATGTCCTTTAAAGAGAAATACCCTGAGGACTGGTCAGTGATCCCAAAAGTCACATGTATTGCCAGTTTTTCTCATGTGCAGGCTCCCAGCACTTGTCATTTTTCAAGTGACAGATAAACTGAGATTAATGAACTCTCTCCCTTCAAAGTAGTTTAACTTGACAGAGCTCTTCAACAAAGCTTGGCAAATCAGAGATTTTGTCTAAAGTCTGGAATTTGGGCAATTAGCTCCGTCACAGAAAATCTTTACACTGATAATCTTTAAAGTCCACAATCTAAGAGGCAGTACAGTGCCCTGCATCACCTGCCATAAGGCAGAAAGGAAAGATAGACTATTTCCATCGACTGGGTCCACAGTTCTAGAATATTCCAAAAAATGTTCTGCTTATATTTGTACTGAAAATTTACAAGTGCTGTTCTTGGCTCACAATTACATTCTTTTTATATAGCTTTTTAGTGACAGACAAACAAAGGTATTAAGAGCATTTGAAATACATTGTTCTTGCTTTTACATTTCACCAAAAAGGTCAACATTCTGTCTATTCTAACATGATAGTGTATCTTGGTGGTAAACAAATTGTTTTATAGGATTAGATGTCCCTACATTTAAATTTACATTTTATAAATATTAATTAGGTGATGAACTTGAGCAATTTTCTTCAATATTTTAACTGTGTTTTTGAATCATAAAATAGGCACAATAACACTACCTCCTTACAGGGTTGTCGTAGAATTTATAAACATTCATTTCATGGTAGCTAGTTGTACCATGAGAATATATTTAAAGGGAAGCACTCCAAGTACTCATGTGGGCTGTGATAATTAGGGAAGTTGAGTTGCTACATTCAATTTGGGTCTCATGAAGCAACAGATGATTTGGAATTGGGAGTAAGGATAAAGAAGTGATTGAATTTTTTTCGTTTGGAAAAAATGCATATTTTGCAGTTGAAAAAATATTTCATAAGCTAGACTGAAACTCCTCACAGTCAATGTGAGCCAAGTCAGTTGAATGTCTGTTACTTGGGGCCGGACAGTGAGGGATGCTGTACAAAGCTCTCCTGTCTCCAGGTTGAGTAACGGCCATATGATACTCCCAGACATACTTCCCAAGCCACACGACACGTTGCCATGCCAAGCACGGAGAGTCTGTATATTTCTCTTTCCTGTTATTACACATTCCACGCTGATTTAATCGTAGAGTGAACGTTTGAATAACCTATGTGTTGAAAACTGAATCTAGTGAGACAGACTTTTAATAAGAGAGAGAAGAAGAGAGAGAAGCAGGAATTATATATTTCTCCTTCCTGACTAGCAGTCTCAGAAATAGCATCAATTATCAGTGACAATTGAATCATGGAATATATATTTAAGTGTTGAAAAAGACTGTTGAGTTGTCTAATATTTTACAGACGCAGACCTTGATTTTGTAATAGAGGCTTTGTACGTGAAGTAGAATGTCATTTGGACTTTTCATGGTGGAATCGTGATTTGGTGGTGGGGGGGAGTGGAAGTCATTTGATGGTAGAGTAAGGTAGCATCCTGGAGCTGAAGGAGATGTGGGTCGTTGGGTTGGTTCTGCAGTCAGGCCTTAGAGTGAGGGGTGAAGGTGGCTGAGAGAGGTGGGGTTGAGAATACAGGCTTCATCATCAAATAAGGGCCTAAGACAAGGATAGAAAGGGAGATGTTGGACATGTGAAATCTGAGGGGGAAGATGTGGAGTGTGGAAGGAGGATTCGCCGAAGGCGAGAGAGGATCTTGATAGTACTTTCTTGGTAGAAAATCTTTAAGTTGTATCTATTGGAGGTGTATAACATAATGCTTTAAAACATAGTGAAATAATTATTACAGTCAACTAAATTATCTCATCCATCACTTTACATTGTTTATTCTTTCTTTAGTTTGTGGTACTGGGGATGGAACCCAGGAGGCAGTGTACCTCTGAGCCTCACACTCAGTCCTAATTTTTAGTCTTTTTATTTTTGAAACAGGGTCTCACTGAGTTGCAAACGGCCTCGCTCAGTAGCTGAGGCTGTCTGTGAACTGTGATCCTCCGGTCTCCACCTCCCGAATGCTGGGATTACAAGTATGCACCACCATTCCCGGCTTTACATTGTTTATTTTTTCGAGTTAAGAACTTGCTCTCTTATCCAGTTTCTAGTATACAATACAGTATATGAACACAATATTATGAATGGCCATACTGTAAATTAGATGCTGTATACTATATCTCATGCTGTACATTATATATCTAGACTGATTTATCTTACATCTGTAAGTTTGTACACTTTGACCTATTTTTCTCTATTTTCTCCCCTACCTGCTCCTGCTAACCACTCTTTTGGTATTCAAGTTCTATTCTCTATTTATATGGATTCAACTTTTTTTTTGAGGCCACATGTGTATAAGATTATGTGCTATATTTGCTTATTTCACTTATCATACTGTCCTTTCTAGAGGATAAATATGTTTTATTGTACAGATATACTACTTTTTTTTAACCCATTCATTTGTTGAGAGACACTTAAGTTGTTTCTCTATCTTGGCTGTTATGAATCATGCTTCAACAAACACAGGAGTGCAGACATCTACCAGGGGATGATTTCCTTTCCTTTTGGTATGTAACTTTTCTATTTTTAATGTTATAAGATTGACTCAGCTGGGCATGGTGGCGCACGCTTGTAATCCCAGCATTTGGGAGGCTGAGACAGGAGGATCACGGTTCGAGGACAGCCTCAGTTACTCAGTGAGGCCCTTTGCAACTCAGTGAGATCCAGTTGCAAAATAAACGAAAAAAAAATAGGGCTGTGGGTATAACTCAAAGGTAGAGTGACCTTGGGTTCCATCCCCAGTACCGAAAAAAAAAAATTGACTCAGTCAGGGTATTGGCAAGGAAAACCATGTTTCAAGATAAAAAATAGAAAATAAAAATGTGATTAAGGGGAATCCAATAAAAAAGGGATGTTTAAAGTTGTGAGGAGAGTGCGGGGAAACCACAGGTGACCCCGAAGGGTGGGAATGGACTGGTTTCCTTTCATCCTGAAGAGATAAAGAGAGAAGGAGTTACTGGAACCCAGTGGAGAACAGCGGGTAGAGAGGGATGCTGGTTAATGGACCCATCTCCAGGACAGAAGAGCACGGAGTAAAGTAAAGATCTCCTTCTGCTTCTCAATGATCAGAGTGACGCTCTGCATGTGATACCACAGTTTTCCACTACAAGGATTTCTTTCTTGATTCCAAGAAAACGGGAGAGAAGACTACTCATGTTTTTCAACCTCTCTCTGCAGCCATTGAAGGGGAACTTGAGCAACCACAGGAGTGCTGTGTTTGGAGGTGGTGAGGTGCGCGTGCCTGAGATGTGAGGACTCCCTGAGCACAGTGGATGGCCCAGATGCATCCTGCCTCAGCACTGTGTGCATGTTGGCTTTACTTACAGCTCATTCCCTTGCTTGCTTTAAGAGTGTCCACTGGCCGGGTGTGGTGGCACAGGCTTGTAATCCCAGCATTTGGGAGGTGGAGACAGGAGGATCACAGTTTGGGGACAGCCTCAGCCACTTAATGAGGCCCTTTGCGACTCAGTGAGACCCAGTTGCAAAATAAAGGATAAAAAATAGGGCTGAGGGTGTAGCTCAGAGGCAGAATGCCCTTGGTTTCCATCCTCAGTACCACAAAACAGAAAAAAGAAAAGAGCATCTACTGCCCAGTACTTGGGAGGCCGAGACAGGAGGATCATGCAAGGTTCGAAGCCAGGCTCAGCTACTTAGTGAGGCTTTTAGCAACTTAGTGAGACCCTGTTTCCAAATAAGATTAAAAAAAAAATAGGCTAGGGGTATAGCCCAGATGTAGAAGGCCCCTGGGTTCCATACTCAGTACCACAAAAAAGAAAAAAGAAAGATTGTCCACTGAATCACACAAGTTAAAATATACCTAACTATTTTACTTTAAATAGCCACCATGTAAAATTACAAAATTATAGAAGATAGAGAAACAAACCCACACACATATAGAAAATTGATCTTTGACAAAGGGGCCAAAGTCCAAACTCTTATGCTGGAGAAAAGACAGCCTTTTCAACAAATGGTGCTGGGAGAACTGGCTATCCATTTGTAGAAAGGTGGAACTAAATCCTTACCTCTCACCATGCACAGGAATCAACTCGAGATGGATCAGAGACTTAGAAACTAGAGACTGTGAAGTTAATAGAGGAGGGCATAGGCTCAACACTCCAACATATAGGCACAGGCAGTAACTTTCTCAACGAGACCTCCAAAGTGCAGGAAATTAAAGCAAGAATTAACAAGTGGGATGGCATCAGACTAAAAAGTTTCTTCTCAGCCAGGTATGGTGGCACACACTTGTAATTCCAGCACTTGGAAGGGTGAGACAGGAGGATCACATAGGTTCAAAGTCAGCCTCAGCTACTTAGTGAGGCCTCAACAACTTAGTGAAACCCTGTTTCTAAATAAAGTATAAGATAGGTCTGGTATAAGAAAAGTATAAGAAAGTATAAGTATAGCCCAGAGGTAGAAAAACCCCTGGGTGCCACCCCTAACACACACACACACACACACACACACACACACACACACACACACACACAAATGGTTCGTCTCATCAAAGGAAACCATCAAGAACCTAAAGAGGAAGCCTACAGAAGAATGGGAGATCTTTACCAGCCACCACTCTGATAGGGGGCTAATATCCAGAATATACAAAGAGCTCAAAAGAATCTACACTAGCAAAACAAACAACCCAATTAAGAAATGGGCAGCTGAACTTAATAGACACTTCACAAAAGAAGAGATAAAAGTTGCCAATAGATACATGAAAAAATGTTCAACATCATTAGCCCTCAGGGGGATGTAAATCAAAGCTACACTGAGATTCCATCTAACCCCAATCAGAGTGGCAAGCATAAAGAAATCAAATAACAACAAATGCTGGTGAGGATGTGGGGAAAGAGGAACTCTTTTACACTGTTGGTGGGAGTGCAAACTAGTTCAGCCACCATGGAGATCAGTGTGGAGATTCCTTAGAAAACTGGGAATAGATCCACCAGTTGATCCGGCTAGACCACTCCTGGGTATATGTCCAAAGGGATTGCAGTCAGAGAACTACAGTAACATATGCATACCCATGTTCATAGCAGCACAATTCATAATAGTCCAAATGTGAAACCAACCTAGGTCTCCATCAACAGATTAATGGATTGCAAAATTATTGGAAATACACACAATGGAATTCTACTCAGCTATAAAGAAGAAAATCATGTCAGTGGCAAGAAGATGGAAAGACCTGGAGGATATTATGTTAAATGAGATCAGCCAGGAACAGAAAGAGAAGGGACATGTGTTTTCTCTAATATGCCCAAACTAGGGAGTATTGGGGATACCAGAGGGACTCCAGATAATGGAGGGGAAACCTCAGCAAAGCTGAAATGGAAGGATAGGAGAGGAAGAAGGCTGAGGTTGATTAATAGAGGAGCTACATTTGAATTTATGTAAAAGTATGAATATAACATTGATAAGTTGGGCACTCATTGTTGGGGGGAAGGGGAAACGGGGGAGAGAGGGCACCAAACACTGTCTGAATGTATGCCATTTTTAATATGCTCCACATAAAAAATAAATTAAAAATACAACAACATTATTACAACTCAAAAGAAGCAGAAACTTTCAACTGCTTTCTTCTCAAGAGGAGTTTGTCCAAACATTTTTACTAATTTTTCTTATTTTTGGTGAATTTTAGAAAAAAGAGAAATAAAGAAGCAGCTCTCGCTATATCTCAAAAACAGCAAAAAAAAAAAAAAAAATCAACAACCAAAAACGAAATTGGGATGAATAAACCCTTCTATTTCAGTTTAGTGTGTACTGGGGAAGAGGCAGTGGTTTATAAAATGGTGGTTCTGGCCAGGCATAACGGCAGATGCCTACACTCTTAGTATTTGGGAGGCTGAAACAGGAGGATCCCAGGTTCAAGGCCAGCCTTAACAACTTAGCAAGGTCCTTTAGCAATTTAGTAAGGCCGTGTTTCAAGATAAAAAATAAATAGAAAATAAAAAAGAATAAATAAAATAAGGGCTACAGCTCAGAGGTAGAATGCCTCAGGGTTTAACTTCCAGTATCAAAAATAAAAAAAAATAAAAAGAGTGGTTCTAAAGTCAGACTGATGTGGGTTTAATTGTTGGCTCTGCCTCTGGTTATGTGGTATGGATGAGTTACTCTAGTTCACTAAGAATCCAAATTTTTGTCAATAAAATGGTGTTTTGAGAATTGAATATGACACTTAAAGAGGTTTGCATGCTATCGGGTACATTCTAAGTACTTAATAAGTATTGCTCATTATTATTGTTATTATTATTGGAAGTCACCTCCTATATTGATGCCTGCTGATTATGAGTCTTTCATTGAGAGTCAAGAGTCATAAAACCTCTCTGTCCCCACTTGTAATGATGTGTTCCGACATTCCTCCCACAGTTCCTTCTGACCCCCTCCCCGCCCAGCCCGACCATCCTGTTCTGTACTCTCCCTAGCATTCCTCAAGGGTTTGGACTTCTCTGAAAAATGGTATCATGGCCCCAAACACCTGCAAGCCAAATAGTAAGCAACTGCTATTTAGCTTGGCTGTTTGCTTGACACCAGCCTGCCACAGGTGGACGCCTGTGCTTTTAGAAAGAAAGATTTTTCCAAATGATAACAAACTTCCAATTGCTAGTTTGGTTCTTTAGATTTATTAGGCCTGCTACATCGAACAAACTGTCCTTGTTACTTGTTTCCAAGAGCAACTCTAGTTAAAAAAAACCAAATTTTTGTCCATTTTTAATATTTGTTTTTCATTTTGGATTTAAGAGAAAAATGCACAGTCCCTTGATTCCTAAGGAAGCTGTTATTCCAATTATTATCATTGAGGTTTATGGTTTTGCCTCATCTACCTCCATAATTCAATAGGGTTGACCCTTAGATCTTTCTCTCTGTCCCTAGGAAAACTGATAATAATACATTCAATCAGGCAAGGATTTATTACCATGTCTTCAATGGATGGGTATCTGGTAATAATACATTCAATCAGGCAAGGGCTTATTACCATGTCTTCAATGGATAGGTACAAATTTAATTGTAAAACACATTTTCTTACATCGATCTTATCTGGGAAATGTTCAATTCGTTTTTATTTCTGGATTTACATTCTCCTGTCTCTAGCTATTTAGCTAGTATTTGTTGTTAATCTTTTCACATATTGTACTCCATCTTTTTCTCCTTTGGAGGACTTGGCCCACCTCTGTTTTCATAATTCAAAAAAGCTTGTCTGTCTCCTTCCTATTTATTGGGCAAAGAAAAAAAGAAACAAAAACAAAAATTAAAAACATGTAGGCAAGCAGGGCACGGTGGTGCATACTTGTCATTCCAGTACTTGGTAGACTGAGACAAAAGGATCACAGATTTGAGGCCAGCCTCAACAACTTAGCACGACCCTATTTCAAAATAAAATAGGGCTGGGGGTGAAGCTCAGAGGTAGGTAGAACACCCCTGAATTCAATTCCTGGTACCACACACACACACACACAAAAAAAAAAAAACCAAAAACAGGAAAAATTTAAAAAGCCATCTGAGTGGATAAGAGCAGAGCCTCCTTGGTTGGCATTGACCTTCCACACAGATCTAGCCCTCAGGAAGCACGGGGCTGAGCTTGGCAAGCACTCAAAGGTCTGCCCAGCAATGCCTGCTGGCTTTGTGGATGGCCAACGTGAATCTCTTCTCTCCCTGGAGAGACCTGTGAAAGGGCTTTCAGATGTGCTTACCCTGGCAGGGTCTTCAAATGACCAATCTTCTTGTCTTCCAGTTCCTTCTGAATAACGGGCAACTCGCTCTTTGCCTGCCATTGTGTAGAGACACACAACAGATTGTGACTTATATGGAAGACATACAATGTTTCTTATGTTTCTTACAAAAATTTGTAATACATGTTTGTAATCTTAATTATTAGATAGCATCTTTTAGGTCTTTCTGTGTGGGCTTCACTGATTTTCCAACTTTTGCTTCTCATAGATTTCCTGCTTCAATATTTAAATATTTTCAGAGTTCAGATTGAGTCCTTTCATATTTTTTGCCTTAGAATTCTTCTAAATTTTCTTTGACTTTCTTTATTTTTTCCTTTATAACTTTTTATTTTATTTTATTTTATTTTTGTAGTACTTGGGATGAAACCCAGGGGCATTCTACTTCCAAGATAGACCCCAGCCCTATTTCTTATTCTTTATTTTGAAACAGGGTCTCACTAAGTTGCGGAGGGCCTCACTAAGTAGCCGAGGCTGGCCATGAACCCGTAATTCTCCTGTCTGAATCTCACAAGTACTGGAATTACAAGCACGAGCCACCACACGTGGTTCCTTTATGACTTTTTACCTTGGAATATATTACATGGTTAACAGAACAAATATAAAATGATTGTATCCCAAGAGAACTACAGTAATATATGTATATCCATGTTCATAGCAGCACAATTCACAATTGTAAATTATGGAACCAACCTAGGTCTCCAGCAACAGATGAACTGATTGCAAAATTATGGAAAATACATGCCGGGCGTGGCGGCGCACACTTGTAATTCCTGCACTTGGGAGGCGGAGACAGGAGGATCATGCAGGTTCAAAGCCAGCCGCAATGGTTTAAGAGATCCTGTTTCCAAATAAAAGAAATATAAAATAGGTCTGGGAGTGTAGCCCGGAGGTAGAAGGGCTTCCAGGAACCCCAGTACCACACACAAAAAATCATATATATATGGAAAATACACAAGTAAAATTCTACTCAGCAATAAAGAAAAACAAAATTATGCCATTTGCAAGAAAATGGAAGGACCTGGAGACTATCATATTAAGTGAGACTAGCCAATCACAGAAAGTAAAGGGCCATATATTTTCTCTAATATGCACAAGCTAGGGTATAATTGGGATACAAAAGGGACTCCAGATAAGAGAGGAGAAACTTCAGAGGAGCCAGGGAATTAGTTTAAGGTAAGGGGAGGAGGAAGACTGAGATTCATTAGTAGAAATACTACCATCAACCTTGTGTACATATTTGAATATGCCAAAGTCAATCATCTCAGCACTCTGAATTGGGAAGGGGAGAAATGGGGAGGCAGAGGGGCCCACCAAGGGCTGCGTGCATGTATGTCATTGTCAACGTGATTTACATCATGATGTGAGACTATAATGCACCAACTAAAGCACACTAAACAACAACAACAACAACAACAACAACTCACCTGGCATGGTGGCACACACTTGTAATCCCAGTCTTGGGAGGTTACGACAGGAGAATTGCAGGTTCAAGGTCATCCTCAGCTATTTACTGAGGCCCTCTGCAACTTACTGAGACCCTGTTTCAAAATAAATAATGAAAAATAGGCTGGGGGTGTAGCTTAGAGGTTGAATGCCCCTGGGTTCCATTCCCGATACTGCAAAAAAAAAAAAATATATATATATATATATATACATAAATATATATATATATATATATATATATATATATATATATATATATATATAAAATAACCAAGATAATTTTTACATAGGACAAATAGATTATCTTATTAATAATTACATTGTATTAGAGTATTTTTTAATATTTACCATTTTCTCAGAAGTCTCCCAAGGCAGCCAGGAATGATGATGTATGTACACTTGCAGTCCCAGTACTTGGGAGGCTGAGACAGGAGAATTGCAGGTTTGAGATCAGACTTAGCAACTTTGCAGGACTCTCAGCAACCTGGTGAGAAACTGTTTCAGAGTCAGAGGTAGAATGCCCCTGGGTTCAATCCCCAGTACCACCAAAAATAAAAAAAGTCAAAGTTCCCTGTCCTTTAATGCAAGTATTTCTCTTTTGATTATATATACAAATATGTATATTATATATGTAATTTATAAATATAAAGAAATATATAAAATATGTGTGTGGGTTTATGGAGAAGATATACTGACCAAAAAAAGTATATAATCAGGACTATACTCCTTTTTGTTTTTCAGAAAACTTTTGAAATAAGTCACAACAAATCATGACTGTTTGGGGGAAAATAATTTTTTTTTGCAAGAAACCCACTTTCAGCATTCCTAGGGTAGATGGGCAGTGCCATGAGAATTCAGTTGCTGGATTTTTATATGAGAGTCAGTTGACTACAAAGAAATGAAGGACCGGCCCTGACATTAATTTTTGTGAATACCGGCAACACAATGTCATAAATAATTTCTTCCTGTAATGTCTAAGTTGATTTCATCAATCCATAGTTTTTCTTTTCAGATCATTTCAGTTTCATTTCAGATCTTTCCAAATTTGGACAGCATTGCCAATAAATGGACAATTACAGGAAATATGCTTAGGATCATAGCAGTTAGAAGTTTCAAATTTGAAAATGTCTGCAGACAGAATTTATCTTTGTAGAGTAGAGCAGAGCCTGAACGGAGACCACAGTCAGCACGTCAGATTGGCATTGACAGCCACGGAGCTGGACTCCAGGATGACATGAGCCTTTCTGTCTGTCTGTATCACGTTTGTGGCCTTAGCTTTCTTTCTGCTTAATCACTAATTAGCACATTGCTGAGCAGAGACAGTCAGGTCGGGCATGTGGCTCTTGCCTAAGGATCCCCAGGCCTCTGCAGATCTAAAAAATATTTTATGTAATGGACTTAAAAGATTTCTTAACAGACTTTAAAGTTTTGCTACTTATTTTCATGCTTCTGGGTATTGAGCCTAGTGCAGTGGTCACAATTCCTTCCTGCATGTGGTAATGTCAGATCCAGAGGTATCCTGGGGACAGCCACTGTAGTCGCTCCAATACTCCACATCTTCCTCCCTCTCACACCTATCTGAGGTCTATTCTGGGCCTATATGAGGTTTCTTCTGCTGCAATGTAAGCAGGAATTTCTAGATTAGAAATGTCTAGGAAAAACCACAGGCAGTGTGGCCAAGCATAGCAGGAAAATATTAACTGATAATGTTAATGCCCAGTACAGTATGAGAAATGCAAGATTTAAGTCATGCTGGCAGGTTCTCTGACAAATAATGCACTTATGTGGCTATATGTCTTGGTTTTCATGATCACCCCAGCTTTCCTCATCTGTACATGAAACATTCATGATATTCTGGAAAATCCATCATTTTGCAAATAGTAACTGAATAATGAAAAATTTCACAGGTCATAAAATATCAAAGACCCCAAAAGAAAATCATAGCCTATAGAAATATGTGATGAGCCAAGGGCCTGCATATATCAGATACATAATCATGGATGGTTTTTGTGCATAAAACCATCCCATTCCAGGAAGTGGTGGCAGCAAAGCCATGCTGACTTGCTGGGGAAAGACAGGGACATCTTCAAGTGATGTTGTATATAGTAATTTTGCCCCTCCTCCCTTGCTGTTAACATTTTATGGCTGAGCTGTGTTTGACATTTGACTGTTGTAAATGACTTTGAAAAAAGTAGAAAAACCACTCATGCTTTAAATGAGGCTGAGCAGGACACAGAGTCAAATAAAAAACAACACTACTTCTTATGAAGAAATATGGCAAACCCACACATTTATTTGTGTGCAAATGAATTGTTTACAGTAGAAAATTTGATATTCTCATTTAAGTCAATGAGAGCAACAATTAAGTTGTCACCGTCTCTATATGTCCCTATAGAAAATTATAGAGATGGTTTGTTACCGTGGACCTGAGGTCATAGGAGAATAATTCAATACTGTGATATTAAATTCAATCCTATTTTAGGCTTTGGGATCTGCCTTTCAATTACTTTTACATTGTACTTTTAGTATTTTATTTTATTTTATTTTTTTAATTTTTTTTTATTGGTGCACTGTATTCATACATCATAGTGGGATACAAACTTTTGTAGACATACATGCACACATCGCCCAGTCAGCCCCCACCCGATCCCCACCCCATTCCCTCCCCATCCCTCCTTCCCATGCTTGGCTTAGTGGTTGACATCTAGTATTATAGCAATTTATCCAAAATTAAAAATGATAATCTCACATAACATTTTCATTTGTCTGATACCAAGCTTTTGATGACTTAAAGATAACATTTCAATATTTCTTTTTGCTTTCTTTCTTACCAGAGAATATTTTTTTTCTATTTTTTTTAGGTGAAACTATCATATATTTATATATTTATTTTTTAGAAAAAAATCTATCCTAATATGGAATATGGATTCTAGATACCCAAAACAATCTTGAAAAAGAACAAAGCTAGAAGATATATCTTCTAATTTTTAGTATTTTAAAACAAAATTGAACTGACTATTATTATGCTAATTAGAAAAACACATTAATTTAGAAATATGGTATGCAATATTTATTTATATGATTAACAAAGATAAAAATATAATTATAAATTTTTTGAAGGTAAGAATATACATTTCTGTAATCTCTCTGCAAGAAATTTCAAAATAGAGGTTGGTTAAGAACCTTATATTTTCATGTTTCTCAATTTTTTCCCAAAAATTATTCTAAGTAAAATAGTTAAATATGTGAACAAACACAAATATGCTCATAAATGTTCATTGGTCAGCTATTTAAAAGTTTGAAAAAGGTAGACATGATGTCAAAAACCATGGAACAAATTTTAAATAGATTTTTACTAGTATGAATCACATCAAATTGCGTCTTTATTAGCTAAAAGACTAAATATTAGTAATTAATTTGGGTCAACTTAATTTGAGTAAGTGTACATTGGAGTACTAGGTGGCCACTAAGTATTACTTATATAAACTGTTTTTAGTGATGTAGGTAGACTCTCATATAGAATAAAGAATCCTATTTTTTGTGGTACTGGGAATTGAACCCAGGGGCATTCTACCTATGAACTACACCCCCAGCCCTATTTTTTTATTCTTTATTTTGAAACAGGGTCTTACTAAGTTGCAGAGAGCCTCACTAAGCAGGCTGGCCGTGAACCTGTGATCCTCCTGTCTCAGCCTCCCAAGTACTGGGATTACAAGCGTGTACCACCACACCCAGCTAAGAATCATATTTTCCGTCTTCATTCAAATACAAACACATCATACACCTGCAGTTATCTTTAGATGGTAGAAGTTTTATCCTTTTGTATATTCAACAGGACAATGTAACATATAATCTGGAAATGGGATATTATTTAATAGAAACAATTATAAGCTATCATTTTCCCATGAAGAATGAGTAACTGTCTTATGTTCAAAGAACTTCCAACGTTAACTAATTCTTGACCTTTCAGATCAAGTGCAAAGGAAAAAACTGGAATAAATAGATTATCTGGAGACACTTACTAGTCTGTTTGGAAAGGAGGGACGTTACAGGCTTCCTGTGGGCCCGTCAGAAACCTCCTAAGGCGACATTTTGACATCACTTCCAGGATGCTACTGACTGAGGTGAACGCTTTCGCATGCAGAAGGCACCATCATTTTCCAGTCCCCTGGCCTACCGGGTGTGTTAGAGAAGGATCTCCCTGCTATGGTGACTCCACAAAGGTTTATGCCATCAGTAAGCACTCCTGTGGAGAAGGCTCCCCTGAAGTCATTTCCCTCATTTCCTACTACAAGTAAATACACTGGGAAGCCAGTGCTCAGCCGTCATTAATAAGGAGAATAAGTGGTAATAAGTGGAAAAGGCTCATAAATACAGAAAAGACATCTCCTGCATCGAAAGAATTCACTTTGCTATTTTTCTTCCTCTCAATTTTTTTTCATGTTTTAACTGTTTATTTACCCTTTTAGGTAGAATGTCACTTGGGCACTACATTTTTCATAGTTCTTGTTACTTTTCAAATGGTCTTGTAACACACAAGGAAGTTTACAAGTTTTGTTCCTCTAGACAGCACTTTCTTAGGGAAATAAGCCGGTGAAGGTTCCTCTCATCTAGTTGTGTCAATGAACACACCGATTTCTAGAGGACTAGTACATGCAAAACTAGTAACTACAGGGGCAGGAGGGTTAGAGTAGATCCTAGCAGGCAGAAACTCAAGCCCTTGCAACAAACGTTTTTCTCTTAAACATGAAGGTTTACCTCAGAATGCTTCAAGTGACAAGATTTGGTCCGTTCTACCTATGGGATACAACTTGATAGCTAACACTTTTAGACCACAAAGTTACAGGTAACATGTCTTACAACACATCTTGGACCTGTTAAAATGAGTCAGGGTGAAACTAGAAAAGCATTACTAGCTGCTTTAGTGCCTAGAGTATCAAAGTAGCACTTAAAGGAATCTTATCTTCCCCTTAAGTAGTTATCATGCTATACAGGTTTTTAAATGTTAACAAAAATAAAGAACAAAAAAAATCCTTGAAAATATATTATCAGCGGGAATGAAGGTAAAGTATCAGGCTGTGTACATCGTTCTCCAGGGGGAGATTAGTCGACCTCTTCCATGTGCGAGGTGTCGTCATCTCCTTCAAGGGAAGGCATTTCTTCAGTGACCGCAGCACTGGTATCGTCAGCAGTTGGGTTGTCCTCATCAATACCTAAGCCAAGTTTGATCATCCTGTAGATCCTGTTAGCATGTGTCTG
The DNA here is from genome assembly GCF_963383645.1 of Muscardinus avellanarius. NCBI lineage: Eukaryota > Metazoa > Chordata > Mammalia > Rodentia > Gliridae > Muscardinus > Muscardinus avellanarius. The sequence goes on from NC_137798.1 coordinate 3,269,349, forward strand.
GGGATCCTCCAAACTGAAGCCAGAAGAGAGGAGCGCTGTTTCATAAAGCAAGATGACCAGATCCTTCACAGACTTGTCGTTCTTGTCAGCCTCTGCCTTTTGCCTTAAGGTCTCAATAATGAAGTGGTCGGGGTTGATCTCCAGGTGTTTCTTTGCTGCCATGTAACCCATTGTTGAGTTGTCTCTTAGGGCTTGTGCCTTCATGATTCTCTCCATGTTTGCCGTCCAGCCGTATGTGCTTGTACCAATACAGCATGGAGATATCACCAATTGGTTGGACACGACTACCTTTCAACCTTTTTCTCCAAGATGTCTTTCATGATTTTGCAGAGGTTTTCAAACTTTGTCATTTTTTCTTTTTGTTTCTTCTTTTCTTCTTCATCTTCTGGAAGTTCCAAGCCCTCTTTGGTGATGGACACTAACATCTTCCCTTCAAATTCCTTCAGCTGCTGGACGCAGCACTCATCGATGGGTTCAATCATACAGATCACTTCTAAGCCATGCTTCCGAAGACGCTCCACGAAGGCTGAGTTAGCTACCTGGTCCTTGGTCTCACCTGTGATGTAATAGATGTGCTTCTGGTTTTCCTTCATTCTGGTGCGATAGTCCTTGAGAGAAACCATCTCATCCCCCAAAGCAGATGTGTAGTATCGTAGAAGCTCTGAAAGCTTCTTCCAGTTTTGAGAGTCTTCGTGTATTCCAAGCTTTATATCTTTGGAGAACTGCTCATAAAACTTCTTGTAGTTCTCTTTATCTTCTGCCAGCTCTGTGAACAGTTCTAAGCATTTTTTGACCACGTTCTTTCTGATAACTTTCAAAATTTTGCTTTGTTGCAGCATTTCACGAGAAATATTCAGAGGAAGATCCTCAGAGTCTATAACTCCCCTAGTTAAATTCAGATATTCAGGTATCAGCTCTTCACAGTTATCCATGATGAAAACTCTGCGTACATACAACTTAATGTTGTTCTATTTCTTCCTATTTCCAAATAGGTCAAAAGGAGCACATCTTGGGACAAAAAGAAGAGCTCTGAATTCCAACTGTCCTTCAACGGAAAAATGCTTTACTGCCAAGTGATCTTCCCAGTCATTGGTCAAGCTCTTATAGAACTCTCCATACTCTTCATTGGTAATATCAGGATTTCTGGTCCAAATAGGCTTGTTTTGTTGAGTTCTTCGTGGTCAATGTATTTTTCCTTCATCTTCTTTTTCTTCTTTTTGTCACCCTCCTTCTTCTCTTCCTCTTCTTCATCAGAACCAACATCTTCGATTTCAGGCTTGTCATCAGACTCCTTTTCTTCTTTCTCTTTCTCTTCTTCCTCATCTTCCTTTTCTTCAGCCTCATCATCATGAACTTCCTTATCACGCTCCTTCTCCACAAAAAGAGTAATAGGATAGATAGCCAATAAATTGTGAATGTTTCTTCACAATCTCCTTTATTTATTTATTTATTTATTCTTCTTTCTTCCAAGTACTCAGTTTGGTCTTCTTTCAGATGCAAGATAACGTTGGTCCCACGACCCATAGGTTCCCCTGTGTCAGTCCTCACTGTGAGAGACCCCCTGCAGAGGACTCCCTGCTCATCATCACTGTGTTTGGTGATCACCGTTACTTTCTCAGCAACCAAATATGCAGAATAAAAACCAACACCAAACTGGCCAATCATAGAGATATCTGCACCAGCCTGCAAAGCCTCCATGCATGCTTTGGTACCAGACTTGGCAATGGTACCAAGGTTACTGATCAGATCGGCCTTGGTCATTCCAATTCCGGTATCCACAATAGTGAGGGTCCGGTCTTGCTTGTTCGAATGAGATTAACGCGCAGCTCTTTCCCAGAGTCTAGTTTACTGGGATCTGTCAAGCTTTCATATCTTATTTTGTCCAGAGCATCAGATGAATTTGATATCAGTTTCCTCAGAAAGATCTCTTTGTTCGAGTAGAAAGTATTGATGATCAGTGACATCAACTGGGCAATTTCTTACTGAAAGGCGAAGTCTCCACTTCATCCTCCTCCATCGGCTGGTCTTGGGTCTGTGTTTCCTCAGAAATTTTGGCTGAAGACCGCATTAGCTCCTCGACGCAGCAGCACCGCATCGCTGAGGCAACTGGCGCGCCGCCCCGCGCTGCCCTTATATAGAGGCGGGCCAGCGCGCGGTGCTTTTTCCAGAAGCCTTCCGAACCTTCGGGAAGAACCCTCCCCAACCGCAGCCGCCGCCGCGTGCCCGCGCCTGCGCCCTAGCCACGGCCCGCCCCTGCGCCCGGCGCGTGCGGAAGCCCCTCTCAATTGTTTTAATAAATGTCAAGAACCACACTGACCTTTAGTGACTTATGCCTTATGATTCAGATATTTTCTTCCTATACCTTTTCTCAGCTCACTCAGCAAAGGCAAAGCCTAGTTATATATAGTATTTTGGCATTTTGTGATTCTGGATCCAAAGGACATCATCACCATTCTGATAATTTTTAAATCTCTTTTAGGTATGTAGATGTGTTTCTCAGAAAACACTGTAAAGAATTTTAATTATTACTTAAGATTTCTATTACTTTTATTTGGGAAAACAAGGATGCCAAAAAGATGCTTATTTTATTTTTGTGGCACTTGGGGTTGAATCCAGAGGCATTCTACCTCTGAGCTCTCTCTTTTTATTATTTGTTTTGAAACAGGGTCTCTTGTAGGCTGCTGAAGTTGGTCTTGAATCTGAAATCCTCCTGTCTCAGACTCCCAAATATTAGGATTACAGGTGTGCACAACCACACCTGGCCACAAAAATGATATTTAAAATGAATACCCTCTATGTATTTTTGAGCTGGAAACAAATATTTTTGAATCCTAGAATACTGAAAGTTTAGAAGAGACTCTAAATAATGCTGAGTTTCCAGTGTGAGAGGAAAACATCCTCTAACCTTCTTTCAGGAAGGTGCAGAGTAAGAGCTACCATGCTTGACTTTTTGGCACATTGAGGGCTAACAGCAAAGTTTGTTTCTTGAAAGGAGATTATTTTTTACTCTGGTGCAGCCTTAGAGAAGAATAATATTTATTTTCAATTTACTTGGCTTAAGGTTTCCTTCCCTTTCAGCCTTTAAACATACCACCACAGTTTTCTTCTCCCGCAGTGGGGGCTGGGGCATGTAAGGACAAGGTATTTGTATTGGACTTAAATATGGCCTGTTTTCTTAGGAAGTTAGAAAGTTGCACAAGTGAGCCCCAAAATCATAGGTTTGATCCCCACATGGAGCCTCAATTTCCTCCATTATTCATCTTTGACAAAGACCCCAAAGGAAGTGAACATTTGACGAATAAAATCAACTGGAGAAGGGAGTCATAGAAGCACAAATTAAAACACGGTGCTTTAAAGAATCAAAGGATGTCACCTTGAGTACGACTCGGTGATTAGGGAGATTTGTGTAGACCTAGGGCAGCTCAGAAGAGGAAGCTGGTATAATGCCAGGGAAGGGGATTGCTGAATGAATGGTTCTTGTTGCTGTTGTTTATGTTACTGGGGTGTGAACCAGGGGCTTTCTACCTCTGACCTACAGCCCTATTTTACTTTTTATTTTGAAACGAGTTCTCACTAAGTTACAAAGGGATTTGCTAAGTTTCTGAGTCCGGTCACAAACCAGTGATTCTTCTGTCTCAGCCTCTCACATACTAGGATTACAGGTGTGCACCACCATGCCTGGCTCTGGCTGCATGGTTTTTGTCTTAAGTGCCTGCTGTGACTAGAGCAAACCCATTCTAGTTACTAAAGAATTAACTGAGAACATTACAGGACAAGGGCGCAGCTTGGGATCTATTATTTACTTGTTGCAAGCAAGGCAGTTGTGTAGGAAGACTGGAAAGCAATTTCTCAAATAGGTACCTCTGGATACTGCTATAGTGTGTGTGTGTGTGTGTGTGTGTGTGTGTGTGTGTGTGTGTGTGTGATACTGGGGATTGAACTCTCAGGGGCATGCTACCTCCAAGCTACACCCCAGCCCTTTTTAACATTTTAAATTTTAAATGAGGCTCTCACTAAGTTGTGGAGAGCCACACTGTTTCTGAGGCTGACTGCAAACCTGCAACCCTCCTGTCTCAGCCTCCCAAATACTGGGATTACAAGTGTGTGCTGATATACCCAGCATACTGCTATCATATTAAAAACATAGCATGAAACTAATCGTTTGGTGGGCTGAAACTGGAAAAAATAAAATGGACATCCCACACTGCGAAATCCAAGTTCACAAACCCAGAATGTGTATGTGCTTAGTTGACAGCTTGACATCTGGGGAATTTTATTTGCAGCTCCTGTATCAGTGGCTCATAAGCACCAACATTTTTGTATGCTTTACACGTTACCTATGTGAAAAATGAGGGTTTTTTTTCAAGTCAGGAGGGAGTATAAGTTACCACCAAAAAGACCTCGTCAATATACATAGAAACAGAGTAGAACAGTGGATGGGGGCTGGGGCTGGGGCAGGGCTGAGGAATGGTCAAAGAGTATAAAGTTATGGGTACATTAGAATAATGTACCATGAACAAGAAGACTTGAGATAAAATGTAGGACATAAGGATTATAGTTCATAATATTGTATACTGGAAAATAGCTATGAGAGTGGATTTAGATATTCTTACCATAAAAAGAGAAAGTAGCAGTATGAGATGATGGATGAATTAATTTTTTGTCTGCTGAAATCAATCCACTGTATGTATGTATATCAAAGTAACATGCTCTATACCATATATATGGTATAAGATAGCAAACTGACAGATTAAAAAATTAATAAGAATATCTAATCATCAAAGGGAGAACATTAGTAATCAAATCAGACTCTTCCACTAGACAGTGGTACTTTCCTAAAAAAGAAACTAATTAGTCAATATGACTATCATACATATTTCTGTCCCTCAACAAAATAATATGTATGTAAAGAATTAAGAACCAGTGGCCGTCACAACAGGAGAAGATCTACCCATAACTTAGAAAAAACTTATATTTCATGAAAGGAAAACAAAAGAGACAGAGACAGGAAGAGAAGCATAAAACAATACACTTTTATTATAAGTGTTCCTGTAGGTTAAATCTCTTTCTTTTATTTTTATTATTATTATTATTATTTTGGGACTAGAGGTTGAACTCAGAGAGCCATTCTACCTCTGAGCTACACCTCCAGCCTTATTTTGTTTTTCATTTGGAAACAGGGTTTCCCTATGTTGCAGAGGGCCTCACTAAGTAGCTGAGGTTGGCCGTGAACCTGTGATCTTCCTGTCTCAGCCTTCCAAGTACTGGGATGGTAGGTGTGCACCACTACTCCAGGCTCACACGTTTATTAAGTACCCTGTGCGTGGGACGTATTTTTGACCCCATCCTTTAGGAGAGGTTCAAATAAGATGTTGTAATAGTGAATCAATTGTCTGAAGGATAGAGCAGAAATTGCTCAGTGGAATAGTTGACAAAAGAAGACATCTCTCTCTCTCTCTCGCCCCATAAGACTCAATTTTGTTTTCTTTTTTCTCTAACTGTTGTTATTGGAAGGTGCTGCTCACCTTCTGGCACATAAATATTTTCTTTTTAAAGTAAAAGTTAAGAATACATTTTCTTCTGGAAAGTCAGAAATGTCAGGCAAAATACTTATCTGGATGTTTCCAAAGTGATCGTCTACTTTGTTTTTTTTTTTTGTTTGTTTTTTTAGATAGAAACACAGTAGACTCTTTTGCGTATCTTGATAAAGATGCAACACAGGCTGGATGGAGTCTGAAAAAGAGAAAGCAATTTTGACACTCATAGCATTTGAACAAAGCCACCTCCGTGAGTCACAAAACATACCAGAGACAAAAGTGCTTTTGGAAGAATGTGTGCTCAGGTAATATGCATTTGGTTAATATGAAGTGTGAGTCTTATTATATGTTAAGGTACATATAGCTTCTATGAATGTCTCCAAGTATTTTTTTTTTCTGAAAAATTTACTTTTCTAAGAGTTTGGAAAATTATTTCCAGTTAATTGGTACCAGGGAATTTAACCATCAAATTGGTCCCTTAGCTACACAGTACATACTTCCAACTCTGGGACTGCATGTTCTTGAAACTTTCTGGAAAATTAAAAAAAAAGTATTTTTAAGTTTTTATTTATTTTGTAATTTTTGAAATACTTTGAGAACAAAAGACCACTTGATTTAACCTAGATAAGCAAATATCCTAATTAATAAAATTACCTTCCCAATATAATATTTCTTCACATATTTGTCCTCATCACTTTGAAAAAGAATGGAGCCAGCATTTAAAAGCCAGTGTCAACACCAGGAATCAATGGTGTTATTCAGAAAGAACTTCTTGTCACTTCTAAATGTGCAGCATTTTTTAAAAAGATTTTATTTAGTCTGCCTGTTATAAGCAATTTAAAACTTTCTTATTCTTCCTTATTTATGTAGACTTACAGCTTCTGACCAAACAAAATTTTAAAAAGTCAAGAGTATAGTTAACTAATGGATAGTTTAAGTAAAAATATAGCTCCGTAGTGTATACTTATGAACCTCTAGACAGAAAAGGCATCAGGAAGTTTAAGAAAAAAAATATTTGTCTAGGTTTTAAAAGTTTTCTTTCCTACTATATTTAGAGTTTATATGTTTTTTACTGAAACAAGTGAGCAGGTTAAAGATCTATTTTTATGTCTTATGCACATTTTGTATATAATATATAGGTAAAGTTTAATACATTAAAATGTTTGCTATACTACCAATAATATCTACGTATACATTAATATGTAAGTATAGATCATTTTAGACTTTATCTCTAAGATCTAAAGCATATATTTTTCTTGATAAAATAAAAAGAAACTCTCAAATAAAAAGATCAGCTATCTTTGCCCACATGATGGCTATTATGATATAATACAATCACATCTTTTTTTAATTCTTTCAAAAGGGATGAAGTAACTCGTCATCAGTTGTACTTGCACAATGGAGTTGTAGTTGAGGTCACGGATTCAAACTTCCTGACAGACACACCTTACCCTAACATTGCACAGACCAGATCAAAACATCCAACTCAAAAGAAGGAATTAGCCAGGCATGGTGGCACACGCTTGTAATCCCCACACGTGGGAGGTGAAGACAGGAGGATCGCACTGGTTTGAAGCCAGCTGCGCTGGCTTAAGAGACTCTTGTTTCCAAAAAAATATATAAAATAGGTCTGGGAGTGTAGCCTAGAGGTAGAAGGGTTTCCAGGAACCCCAGTACCACCAAAACCAAACCAAAACAAACAAACAAACAAACAAAACAAGGAATCTGAAAATAATTGTAGTTTCTACATAGTTTACTTCCATGATGAAGACACTGGTAGCTAATAAAAGAAAAGAAAATTCTCAGAGGAGAGGAGTAGAGTGAAACAGAAGAATATAACTCTGCCCTCATGCCTAGAGGGCATGCCTAGAGCAGCGTTGTTGCATGAAAAAAGATACAAGAACCCTGGATTCCAAGACTCAAAACTGAAGGCAAGGAAAACTCCAGGAATGAGCTTATCCTTTCTTCTTCCTGGACCCAGTGAAAATGGATCCTGGATGAAAATGGAGTAAGGGGAACAAAAGATACTGCTGTCTGAAGGACAAGATGGGCCACAGTAAATACTGAGCTGGAAGACTATATATATTATAAACTTACTTGTCTGTCTACCCACTTAAATTATACTATATAAAATATTTATGTATTAGGTATATTATATTATATATAATTATATAACATATATAATTATTTATTATTGTATATTAATAGGTGTATAATTATACTATATAAAGTATTTATATTATTACATATTAATATCATTTATAGTGTCTTTATAATGCTATATAACTATTTAATATGAATCATAATGTTTATGTACAGAGAATTTGAAAAACCTCCTATTACCATATTCAAGAATTTAACACTGTTTATTACTGTATTATAAGTCCTATGGGTCTTTTGTTTTTTCATTTTTTGTTCTGAACATTCAGTGGGCGTTTGGATCTCTTATGCACACATACAGAGAAAAATATATAAGGTATGCTATATAATAGAATATGTTACACAGTAATGATATATCCTGTCAAGTAGATATGTAATGTATCATACCTTGTATATTAAAGCTTATGTATGTGTACATATTTAAATATTTATATATTAAATATATATTTCAGAGAATATGAAAAAGCTATTATAAATATTGATAGTGGAAATGAATAATTCAAGTGAAAATTTGAAGAAAAAATTAAGGAAACACAAAAACTAGATTTAACAAAAGACAAGAAAATAGTTTTAAAATCAGAGTTAACATCATCTGACAAATAGAAGTTTCACAAAGCGAGAACAGATGACAGTAAATAATAAAATAAGATTTCTAGAACTGAGTGTTTGGACAGACTCACTGAATATTCAGAACAATAACTGAAAAAAAGCCCTACTGATGACATAATAAGATGTAGCAGGCTGGTGATGGGGTCACTATGGCACATACATGTCTGTACATGGTAACAAGGCTTTCTAGATCTGATTTGCTCAACACCACCCGCCCTAAATCCTACAGAAGGCCCTGCAGAAACCTGTATATCATGCTCCTTTAGCCTTGTAGATTTTATATTCTGTGCCTATTTGCTCTGTGCCCCCAAGTTCTTATAGCCTTGTAAATATCCTATTCTGTGCCTGTTAGCTTCCATGATAGACCATGAAAGCATTACGGACTCATGCTAATACGGGATTCTTTTTGTTTTATAAACCCCTTCCTATTTTTTGTAATCCACACTGAACCAAGTGTCAAATATATTTTTTGCCAGTTTTCAAAACCAGACTAAACTGCATGATCTAGACCAGTCTTTCTGAATCAGAAATCTTGGAAGATTGTCATGAAGACCATCTTTATGACATACATAAAGACTAGGCATCCTGCGCATCAGTTTGGAACTTTGGTTTGTGAAGGTAAATACGCAGATGGTACGGTACAGAGAATGTCCCGGCCAGTTTTCTTCATTGCAAAGGTGACTAATTAAGGTTGAAAATGAGTTTACTTCTGCATTAGCATAGTGGGCCCAGGGGAAACCAACCTGGGCTTTGGTTCTACTTCCCTTCCTGAAGCCTTTCATACTTACTCCTTTCCCACCCAACTCTATGCTCCCTGCTTCCTTCTCCTACTTCCTCTCCTCTCCATCTCCGTGGACAAAGGTTACTGCCGCCGCTGCTTCCTTTTCCTCGGGATCTGCGTGCGTGAGAGATTCGTGTGCAGAATTGGCTAAATGCTTAAAGAAAACAGTGCCCCGAGGGGGAGCGTTGTCTCTGGCCAGAGTACTCCCCCATTCTTAGATATTCTTTCATAACTATTATTCTTTTGGTAATGATTCTTTTAACTTTCCACATGAATTGCTCCGGTGATGTAAGGTCAGGACTGTGGGAGAAACTGAGTCTGTGGGAAAAAAATTTTCTAGTAATTTGTCTGAACCTTTAAACGCCCTCGCTCAAGCTGTAATTCTAGTCAGAATTCAGATGCTGTGGTAGCATTCCAGCTACAGCAATTACAAATGCAGAATTCCTCTCTATCTCTGACCTTCATTCTAATCATTAACCTATAGTAAAAGCCTTAGGAGTCAGCTGAAGCCATTTGCCCTAAAAACTTGCAAGGGAGGCAACCGGTGCCTCTGTTTACCCCCTCTCCTTGTGATCTGGCCTAGATACAGAGAAGATAAACTTTGTGTGTGTCTTCAAAGCAGCCTAGTTGATGAGCAGCCAATACTGCCCGATACAATAGAGCCGAAAGGCCAGGAAGATTCTTGACCTTTACACCCAGTATGTGTGCTGCCGGAGACAGGGAGGCACCATGTGGTTAAGAAATGGATATGTCAGAATAAAGGACAGATATAATAAATGCGCAGGTATGAAGAAAGGAAATATGGTGAGAATAAGAAAGCATTTTTGTATGAAGAAGAGTTTATCCTAAGATTGTCCCAAATGGGAAAGAGAGAATCAGGGTAATCAGAAGATTAAAAGGAAGTTGCAGAAGGTTTGTGGTAGGAAAATGGATTATTAAAAGAGGAATAGGTTTCTAATAAGCCTATCGTTTGAGGAAAAGTGCTCAGCAGCTAGAGAAGTACATCTGACAATTAAATCTAAAAACTTCATGTTACTTTTTGGTGTTTATCTGCTAAACTGCGTTGTGAGCTTGTTTAAGCTTTTAGACTTCAGATGGTACTGCAGACAAAACCTGGCAGACCTCCATCTCAACCCTTTGGATCGCCATATCTCCCCATGCCAGCCATATGGAATAAGCCCTAGGAATGAAAAGTTCTGAAAAGAGTTAAAGGAGATTCCATGAGAGGCCAAATTCTCCAAGCCCTGGGCGTGCCTGTGCCTTCTGGAATTTGCCCTTTGGAGCCACCTGTCTGCAAGGGCAGGGGCTGGATTTGATCACAGGATCCAGAGCTAATCTTGAATGCCGGAATAGTGTCCTTTTACCTTGTTTACATGTCCTTCACTATTGTTCTCTGGTGTTAACACTTTTTTACTATTAATCTCACTGGTGAAAGAATATAAATTTTCCTGGGTTTTTGTAATAAAGTGTCAATTTCACAAGAGACAATTGTCCGTATCAGTCATTTCCAGATTTTTTTCCGGGGAGGAATCTCCACTTTTAGCATCGTAGACAGAAACTTAAAGGAGTTTATTTCATAAAAAGGGAAAGATCGCTGTAGAGAAGTCTCTGCAGAACTACAACCAAAGCCTTTGCCCACCTTTCGAGAAACCATTCCCAAAGGGTCCCAACACCCTGGCAGAGTCCCTAGTGCCAAGCTGAGCTGGTCAGTAGCAGGTTACAAAGGAGCCCAAGTATCTGTATTGTGTAGGACAGTATTTTCTTCTATTGGGAACATTAAAAACTGGAATGCCCCCACATAAAAATCTGAATTTCTTCCTTTCCTTGAAAAAAATTGCCAGATCAAACCACCTGGCTGTGCTATTCTGACCTGGCTGCAATTGATGGACGCTGAGCTGCGACACAATAGCTTCTTTTCAATTTGACACAGTCCCTAAACTCTATGCTGTCTCTCACCCCAGCCTCAATCATTCATTCCTGTAACTTCCCACCCTTGCAGGAATTTGGGTTCAGAACTGGTGTCTAGAGTCTGATGCTACACTACTAATGCTACTGATGTAGCATTCTTTCAATTTAATAATGGACTATCTCTAGCTTCATTTTCTAGAAGCTTTCCTTTTTATATTTCTGTACTGGTTGAATTTAGAAACACTTTAATGAGATTCCTGTTCCCTGCGAGGTAACGTACCTCCTATTATCCATGGACCTTCACTCTATGAATTTCTCCATTGAAGCATAGCAGGTTGTATACCCTTTGGCTTGCCACGAACTTGATCCAAGAATGTTAATTTGCTTCTGTAAATGTTTGATTTTGCAGTTCTGTTTACATTGTGGTTTGTGGCTATTCCTTGATTTCACTTGAGTTCCATTAAGGACCTGGACTTTTTGTAGTTATTGCAGGATGGTGGAGTGTGACAGAAGAGGAGACAGTCTCACTGGGAGTCAGACTCACTGGTTCTCCCCATTACTCCTTAGTAGATGTGGGATTTGGGACATATCACTACTTTTCCGAGATGTTGAATTTCTTCCTAAGTTTAGGCTTTATAACTTTCAGTGAAATTTCCTGTTCATGACCTATTTTATGCCTATGCTTTACAAATGAGGAATGTTCTGGAAGAGGTGATTTCCCTTGGCTCATAGAACTAGTCCATGAAAGAATGAGAGCGGGGGCCTTGCTCTCTGGTCTCTGTTATCAGTTCTTACCCCACTGTGCACCGTGGCACTTTCCCCAACACGGTCTTCCCTGAGGTACAACACCTTTACAATTTCCAACTTTAAAAGCTCGCAGTCTCTTTTGTGCCAGCTCAACCTACTTCCAAAATGGCATTTAGAATCTAAATGAGAAACACTATGAGGGGCAGGTTTTATCGATCTAAGCTTTGCTTCTGTTTTGTATATATATCTTTACTGGTGCACTATAGTTACTCATTGCAATGAGGTTCAGAGTCACAGGAGCAAACATGCATGCAGGTCTTGGAGTGTTTCCTTCAGGTCCCACCCAGCGTCCCACTCCTCCCGGGATGTGATGGTGAGATTCATAGTGACATCTTCACGCATGGGCACAGAAATATTCGAACTGTCCCACTCACCAGCTTTCCTTTCTCCTTCCCCGTCAACCTCCCCCTTCCACTATTCCGCTGAGCTCTCTTCTCAGTGATCTAAAGTCCATTTGCTTCCCCTTTTCTTCCTAGCTTCCATATAGGAGAGAAAACATCAAAACGGCGTCATTTTTGGGATTAGCAGATAGCGTTCCCAATTTCCAACGCTATATCCCAAGGAGCACGTAACTTGCCTTCTAACTGGTATTCTGTAGGGTCATCTGCAACGCAGAGCTGCCTTGGGAGGATCGCGCTTTCCGGGGGAGCAGGCACGCTGAGAGACAATCCATCTCATTCCCTTCCTTCTAACTTGAGACCTGTGCCCTGGCCTCTGAGGTCTGACCACTAATGTCACAGTACCGGCTGCAACCCGATCCTTCAGCCAGCGCAGCTGAGCTAAATTAATCTAATTTTTTTGGCCTCTGCACCCTAGATATCAATCTCCTGAGCAGTTGGTATTCCCCACACCAGGCATGGGATTCCAGAGCTCCTTATCACTGCCCCCTTTGTACTCAGCCCTCAAGCCACATGCAGCCCTGCGGGCACCATAGAGCTACAAAAACATTTGTCCCCGCAGCAGCCCAGATTCCTCAGGCCATGGGCCTAACAAGCTGGCCGTTGCCGTAAATCAAGTCAAGCACACACATTTCGGGCTTTCATCAGGTGAGCCCTGTTCAGCAGCGCCTTTGAAGGAGGGGCCCCTGTGGGCTGCAGAGGCTGCGTGCTGCCCAGATAAACACCCTATCTCAAAGATGTTGTTCTGTTTTGCAGACAGGCTTGTCGTTAGTGGGAGGAAGTATGCTGGGTTGCCAAGTACCAGGAGTGGACTGATTTGACTCGAAAGCCAAAAAAAGGAAACATGTGCAGACACACATACACACACACGCACGTGCACACACTCACACACACGCGCGTGCACACGCACACCTTGCCAAAGGACCTAGTTGGAGACACGGAGGAAACAGAGTGCACAAAGGGCTACAGCCCATCCTCCCAGGCAGGCAGCACCTGTGTCTCCGATAGCATCTGTCATGGGGGCTCCAGTGTGTTAGCAGACTAGCTGCCAAATGGGGGACCACATTTCAGGACTTCTCTGTTTTTTCTTGCTGAACCTTTCTAGGCTCACCTATCTGTTTGGTGTCCTCGTTGCACTCCTCTTGTAGTTAATCTAAAATAATCCACTCTATAACTTGCAGAAAAAATGGCAAGTGCTATTTTCTTATGCTTTTTCTGCCTCTACTGATCTAGGGGAAATTATTTTGGGGGGGATATGGGCTTACCATCTTTCCACTTAATACTTAGCAAATGTTCAGTAAATTCTATATTGGTTTTTTCAAAAAAAGTATTACCAAGTATTCATTGTGCATCAGACGCTATTCTAGGTGCTGAGACCATAGTGATAAACCAAAGAGACAAACACTTTATATTGTATGGGGGAATAATCAATGAGAAAGAAAATGCAGTGCTATTTCAGATAGTAATCTTGATGCAACATTGACGATAGTTGATAAATTATAAATGAAGTGTAGTTGGGAGGGGAGAGAAAGTGGGGCGGTGGTGGAGAGGGCAGAAGAGATGTTTTCAAAGGATACCAGGGACCCCAGATAACAGCTCTATGGAGACAGCACCAACATCTTCTGTGTAGACCCACAAACAGGATTCAACATGGCTGGATGATTTGCTGGAGTTCACACAGATAAGTGATTGAATCAGGGTTTTAATCCTGAGTTCAGTGATAACGTCCTCTTTACCAACTGTGGATGCCAGAGACCCTTGCCTTAAAGATTTTGTAGGTGATAAAACTTTCATCATATGGATAATGAGAATACAGAAAATATAATGTATGCTAATTCAAATTATGTGGTGCTAGGAGTGAGTACTTTAGTTGTATTGTTTTCTTTTTCTTTTAAACAATTGGTAATAGACCAACTGAACAGTTGGTAATAGACTATGAACAGTTGAGCAAGTGAAGTCAAGCAAGTCATTGCACAGGTTGATACCGTAAGACAACTTTAGGGATAGTAAAGTCAGTTCTGTTTAATTAGATATTGTCCGAACAATGGTCATTTGTAAACCACCTAAATAATTTTAAACCCTACTGTTTTACTATTACTTACCTTTTTTTGTCAGGTCTGGGGATGAAGCCACAGATGGGCATTCTACCTCCGAGCTACACCCCCAGCCCTATTTTTTGTTCTTTATTTTGAAACAGGGTCTCACTAAGTTGCAGAGGGCCTCACTAAGTAGTTGCTGAGGCTATCTGCAAACCGCCATCTCAGTCTCCTGAATGCTGGGATTCCAAGTGTGCGCCACCATACCCGGCGCTAATATTTTTCTTTAAATTGAAAAAACTCTTTACCTAATATAATTCTTGAAATTGACTCAACTTTCTACTTAAACAAATTGGTCTACAAAGGAAACATTCATTGCTATAAACATAAAACCAAAGTGGTTTGTTCTTTAAAAAGAAAGTATGTGTGAATGCAATTAAATAAATATGAGATCTCCATTTTGCCTGAAACTATCCAGAATAGCCTCAGTGGTGAGAAGCAAACTGGTGGGAAACAGTGAATCATTTTTTCCCCTAGTACTGGCAACAAAAAAGGGGTGAGGACTAGGTTTCCCTGCATATAGAACTTAGTGTTTGGCCCACAGTTTCTTCAAATCATTTTCAACAACTATACTTCGAGAGCTTAGACACTAATGCTTTGTTGTTCTTTTAAAGTATACAGAACATTAGCTTTGTGTCCTGCATAATAGCGGTAGTCACGCACCGATGTTTTCATATTGTTTCACTGTGAACCTGTGTGATGTGCGTCTTTTCTCCCTGAGACAGTTTGTGCACCGTTGCTCAAGCTAGAACCCAGTGATGAACATTTTCCTCTTGAAATCATCTTCCTCCACTTCTCTCTTTTTATAGCCCCTTTAAAAGACCCCTGGGGTTGTTTCCTCTGTTTTTCTAAACTTAATCTATGTAGTTGCCTTTTGGAAATAGGGACGTGAAGAGAGACATAGACCAGAGAAACAATTTATAATATTATTCTACAATTATTTAGACCCACATTTCTTTCTTTTTATTTTCATCCATGCCATCATAATTTGGGTCATCATCTCACACTCTGATGATTTCAAAAGTCCTTCCAACAGATCTCTGAACATTGTCTTCCTTCCCCAATCTACACCAAAGCTGCCAATAGGGGGTAAATATCTAAAAATATCACTCTCCACTTTTAAACTTTCAGTAATTGCCTATTGCTTTATGAGTAAACAACCAGCTTCTGTCTTAAACACCTAAGATATTTAATGATATGCTCCATCTACATTTTTATTTTTATTTCATGTTTCTATACTTCATACCCATTGGTTGTCCTAGCTCAAGCAATCCCCAGACTTTTCAATCTTAACTCTTGGTTTAAAGATGTTCTGCTCCTCAATTTTATAATCTCCCTTCGCACCATCTGTAACTCAAAATTTCACTCAGGACTTAGGGCACATCGCAATGACTCTCTTCCATGATTCATTCATCTGGATTAACATAGATGCAGAAGTATAATCTCTGCATTCTTTGCCTTGTATCAAATTTCACCAAATTCAGTGTTAGATAATATTTTAAAATGAACATCCGTTTACATGCATATATGTATACACATATGTATAGATACAAGGAATATATTCTCCTATATAATAGGAGGATCATGAATATATATATTCTACATAGATAATCATGAGTATATATATTCTACATAGATAATAGACATATATAATATCTATTTTCCATTTATGAATCCCTTCCAAGAATAAAAATAGTATATTTGTAATAATAATTTGAATAGCTGTGCTATATTTTTTCCCTAGGAAAGAAGTCAACTGCTTACATAGTAAATGTTCACTATTTTAGGAGCTAGAGGAAGCCACTGGCCTCCTTACTTACTCTCAAGAGAAAGAATGGATTTCAGTGAGCTCTGCTCCATAGCTCCTTAAATCACCTTCACTGTCAAATATCATTTTCTTTTGTCACATTTACAGAGACTAAGGAGAGTGTAATGGCACATGCATGTAACCCCAGTGGGGAGGCTGAGAAAGGAGGACCCCAGGTTCATGGTTAGCCTCAGCAACTTAGTGAGGCCCTCTGCAAATTAATAAGACCCTGTTTCAAAATAGAAAATAAAATAGAACTTAGAATGTAACTTAGAGATAGAATGTTCCTGGGTTCAATCCCCAGTACCACAAATAATAAATAAAAAATAAAATAAATAATAAAATAAAATAATTTACGGAGATTATCATTAGAAACTTTTCTAATCACAATTCTCCTCTCTCTCCCTCTCTCTCTCTCTCTCTCTCTCTCTCTCTCTCTCTCTCTCTCTCTCTCTCTCTCATATTACTGGGGATTGGAACCAGGTTTTATGCATGCTAAGCAAGCACTTTATCACTGAGCTATATCCCAAGCCCTTTTTATATTTTAATTTTGAGACAAGTTTTTACTGAGTTGTCTAGTCTAGCCTCAAATGAACTTTCAATCCTTCTGCCTCAGCCTCCCATGTAGCTGAGATCACAGTATCACAGTCATGCACTTCTCTGCCCAGCATACTTCTTAGGATCACAGAATCCTCGATAATAATAAATATTCTGCTCTCTTGAGATGTCAGTCCTATAAAGACACCTGCATAAGTGATACACATTTCTCACTTCCTGGAAAAGAGAAAACATCCTTGGTTTCTCTAACGCATACCCCAGCCTGGACGCACGTGATCTTCAGTTGTTTCTGCCATGACACCAGGGGAGGTAAGCCCAGGAACGAAGGAGAGAGAGCTTCTCCTTGAAAACAGGTTCTCACAGGCTGAAATGCATCCGGTTTCTCTTAATAATCTTTTAGGACTAAAACAAGAAGTTAAAAAAAATAGCAGGGCCACTTGCCATATTTAAAAGAGAATCATGCTCTCATAATTATGGAATGTACTGGAAGTTTATATTTAAAAACTTGAATCTTGATAAAACAATGCAATAAATTATGCTACTTGTAACATGCATAAATGCAGTGGCATAGAATAATCATCATTAAAGTCGCTGATTGGAAAGATCCAGAGACAGTGGCGTGTACCTGTAATCCTAAGATTTGAGAGAATGAGACCAGAAGATTGCGGGTTTGACGCCAGTATATGGCAACTAGCAAGATCATGTTTCAAAAAAAAAAGACTTGAGATCTAGCTCAAAGGTAAAATGTCTCTCTGGGTTCAATCCCCAGTAGCACAGAATGAATGAATGAATGAGATATGGAAGGGGGTATAGCTCAGAGGAGAGAGAGAGAGAGAGAGAGAGAGAGAGAGAGAGAGAGAGAGAGAGAGAAAGAGAGGAGAGAGAGAGAGGATGCTGCACATGTCAAGGGTGATATAGGAGTGACATTCCTTATCACTACACCTAAAAAGACCTATTTGGAATTTTAGAGAAATGCATGAAAAAAGATTCCAATGTTCTCCTATTACAAAACCTGGCTGTCATGGAAACCACTGTAGCCCGTGGCCTGGGGTGGCAGGATTTTATGACCTGTGATTATACTTTCCAGAGCCCTGCCTTCCTCGTGTCAGGACTTCCCTTTCTTTCTAGCCATGGACCTTTGTTTGTTCCCTACAAATGGCTCCTCTCTACCAACTCCAGGGACAGTCCCGGGTGCCTCTGGGTAGCTCTGCTTCCACTCCTGTCCCCGTGGACAGGCGACACTGCTGGCGCCAACCAGCTCTCGTTCAGACCTTCTGGGGGTCTCTGTCAAAGACCATTTGTGACAGGACTGGGGAAAAATAATAAAGCTGCTCTCCTCTCAGCTCCTAGGAGGAATGTAAAGGCTGGAGCGGGGACACATAGGCTCTTTGTAGCCCCAGGTACTGTGTCAGCTCCTGCCTCAGGGAGGGGCTGACAGAATACAATGACAGGCTCAATTGGGCTGCATCGAGTCAGTCAGGACAGAGGATGCCTTTTATTTAAAGAAAGTAGCATTGTGCGTGCTGCCAGACTGAGGTAATTTCCTTCCCTTTTCTATACCTCCTAGCATTCTAGATTTATACATTTCTACAGAGTTTGCCAGAGCTCACCTGAAGAAAGCAATTCTCAAATAAAAAACTTAAAGAAATATTTATGTTCAGGACCCAGACCCATAAAGAATAACTACCATGGGCTTTGAAAAAATCCCAACCTAATTTTCCAACTAATTACTTAAATAAAACAAATAAACAGATCAGATTTGTCTCACTGAAAAGAAGACTGTAAGCATATAAGCTGCACTGGAGTTCAATAGATTCAATTACTAAAGTTCTTACCCCGCCTCACCTTTCTACTGGGCTTATATTTAATCACTTATTTTGTCTCTGAAACCAAGATTCTTGTAAAAATGTGAATATTAATGCTCATTCATGAAATAGAAAAATGATCACTTCTCAGAAAATAAGAAAAAATTTGGGTCTTTCAGAGAAAATTAGTCATTTCTTTTCAGTTATACATAAACCAAAAGAAATTTGACATGATCCTGGATCATTCTCCTAAAGATCAGTAAGAAAAGCAGCCATCTTCCAGGTAAGGGGCCTGTTCAAGAGTACCAACTGGGATCAGATAGTCCCTCTAACCTGTGGGTTGGGAGTTAGTATTTCTCTGTTACTCTGGTGGCTGCAAAGTCACCAGCCCCTGAGTGCAGCCCACACAGGGAACACAGAGCAGAAGGAAGGTCCATCCGCCACAGCTCTGCGCTTCCGGCCCTCTAGTGGCTCTTTCATATCCATGGTCTCAGACCTTTCTATAATCCAGTAAGAAGAGTTAAATTACAGCTTGGAAAACCAAAGGCCCCCGTGGTGTGTGCACGTACAGTTACAAAGCGCCAGTAAAAGCATATACAAAAGAAAGCTATCAGAAAAGAAGTAAAGAAAACCAAAGCTGATAAAGATTAAAGATCCTCCAAAGTAATAAGTGGCCAAATATAAAGAAACACTAAACACTATTGCCTTTTACTGATCAATTTAAAAAATGCCCAATTCGTTCTATTCAACACACATTCCCCCTTTGTATTCCCTAGGGCTTGATAAACGTAAGAAATCCTAAGGCTCTGAGGGCCCTTTATTTCCCCAAACATTCTTCAATGTTGTAATTACCAGCAAATCTGCATACGAGCATGAAGTAGGTGGTACATTGGTACAGAAGAGAGAACCATTCATTCTGCTCTGGGTAAAAGGTGCTTGTGTTGATTTTCAATGTAAATACTTCTGTTATTTATCAAAAAGATAGAGGTGTACTTCCCCCTCTCCTTGATAATATTTGTATGTTTAACATCTATTAATAAAGAAAACACATGCTCACCCAAACTTTATACCTATTACAAATAAGTGTTTTCTTTTATTTACCTCATCAACATATACTGTCCTTGGAAGGAGACACACCAGGTGGCAACAGCATTCTATTCAGGAGTGTCCAGGACCCACAAGGTGAGCACTTTTGTTCCAGAGATCGAGATAGAAGGGAAACATGTGGCATACAAAGGCATTAATCTCTTGGAGAGGAGGAAATTTAAGGAGATGATAGTTTTAAAAGGGAGAGGGTGCCGGGTGTGGTGGTGCATGGTTGTAATCCCCGTGCTTGGGAGGCGGAGACAGAAGGATGGCGCAGGTTCAAAGCCAGCTGTGCTGGCTTAAGAGACCCTGTTTCCAAATAAAAATATAAAATAGGTCTGGGAGTGTAGCCCGGAGGTAGAAGGGCTTCCAGGAACCCCAGTACCACCAAAAATAAATAAATAAATAAATAAATAAATAAATAAATAAATAAATAAATAAGGGAGAGGGTGCAGGGGCCTGGTTGGTACTGGCTTGGGGAAGGAGGTTTCATAGGTTCAAGTCTCTGCCTATGTGGGTTTTCTGCTACAATTTACCTCAACACAACAGAAGTGTCCTCTTTCATAGTTCTGGAGGCCAGAAGTCTCAAGTTCAAGAGTGGGCAAGGCTGTGCTCCTCCCCAAGGCTGGGGGTGGAATCTTTCCTTTTCTCTAGCTCTGATGGCTCCAGGAGGTGTTCTGTGGCCTGGGACCGCATGGATTCACATGCTCTGCCTCTCTCCTCAACAGGCTCCCTTCTTCATCTGGGTCTTCTTTCTTGTCTTCTAAAAAGGACACTTTTTGTTGCATTAGGTAGGCCCAGATGCTACAAGGTGATCTCACCTTGAGATTGTGTGTGTGTGTGTGTGTGTATGTGTGTGTGTGTGTGTTTGTGTGTATACAGTCCTCCTGTCTCACCCTCCTAAGTATGCTAGGATTACAGGTGTGCACACCCAGACTCAGCTTTGCTTTGGGATTAACTTAGTTATATCTGCTATGACCCTTCTTCCAAATATGCCCAGAGAAGCAGTAGTGTCTCTGTGAGTAAATAACTGAGCCACTCACGCCCCGGGCTCAGAGCAATAGGATCTCTTCCTGCCAGAGTGTGTCCTTGAAAGCAGGGAAGACAGAGAACAGCAGGGGTTTCTGTGATCACAGCTACATGGTGATAATGCAACACTTTCTCCACCAGCAGAGTTTGGAACTGGATGCATGCATCCAAGCGACTGATAGATCTCCACGTGATCATGGCCAGCAGATCAGTGGTGTTGTCCGTGGGCCATCAAATTTCAGCCAGCTGGGGCATAAGCTCAGAATGTAGTCATCTCTGGTTCTGCTGATTTAGGTCCAGGGTTCACAGATACCAGAGTATAGCATTCTGAAGGGTCTCACAGGTTTTCAGCAAGAGGAAAGCAGAGCTGTATGTGGAGCATTAAATCTCAACCAGCAGGCCCTGACTCCGAACAAAGCACCGTATTCTTTGGCCCTGGAGAGCACAGTGGCCTGCAGTAAATCAGAGACTCCCATTTGCCTGCACTGACTAATAACTATCTTCTTAAAGAGGTTCTGGAGGACAAATTCAAAAGTTTAATTATATAAAACATATTCGTTATATATACTCCAAACATATGCCTTATTATAAAGGGACAACAAATAGACATAGGACTCTCAGACAAAAACAAAGAGGAGACCAAGACAACAGAAATACAAACCTGAGCATTCTGAAAACAGGAGAAATGAAATCACTGAGAAAACAAGAAACTCTCACAACTCAACACCAAGGGAGATTACCTATACTCACCTGCAAAAATGCCAGAAGGAAAATTCCAAATTTTGATCTTCAATATGATCAAAGACCTCAGAAATGAAATGGGAGAAAGTGTACAGGTAATGAAACAACATATGAATAGAGACATCGAGGCCCTAACTAAGAACCCAAAAAAGGCTTTGGACAAAATGAAGGAAACAATAAATGAATTAAAGACGCCAATAGAAACCACCTCTGGAAGACTTAACCACATGGAAAATATAGTTTTACTCTTGAAAGATATCTTATTCAAAATTGACCTCAAACCAGTGATACAGAGAAGACAACAACACAACCAGATATCCAAGAAATATGGAATAATATCAAATGATTTAACTTATAGATATTACTAAAGATGTTTTAGAAGCACACACACACACACACACACACACACACACACGCATTACAAACCTCTTCAGAGAATATCAGATAATGTCCCAAACTTAGATAAAAAGGATTGGACATCCTTGTACAGGAGACATTCAAATCACCAACAAGACAAGATCAGAGAAGAACTCCATGCCATATAGTAATCGAAACAACTCACATTGAACCAAGGAAAGAATCTTAAATGCATCAAAAACAAAAGAAAAGGTGACATTCAGGGACAAAATAATAACAATCACTCCAGACTTCTCAACCAAAATAACGAAAGCCAGGAAGGACTGGTATGATGTACCCCCAAACACTGAAAGAAAACAATTTTCAAACAAACTTTTATCTCCAGCAAAGTTATTCAAAATTTATGGAGAAACAAAAATCTTCCAAGATAAGCAGAAACTAAAATAACTTATGACTACTAAGCTGGAACTAGAGAAAACACTTAAAGAGAAAAACACAAAGAAGAAAATAAAAATAAATACCAGAACCAAAGGAAGGGAAAATTAAACCAGATAGGCAGCTAAGCAAAGGAAAAATAAAAAAATAAAAAATATTAAGTAGAGCATATAACTCAAAATGACAGGAAACAAAAATCATCTCTCCATAATAACACTGAATGTCAAAGGTCTAAACTCCCGAATTTAAACTACATTCAATTATGTACTCACATGTGAATATAACATTGTCAGTCTGGACACTTGGTATTGGCAGGCAAGGAAATAGGGAGTACTGTATGTATGTATGTCACTGGCAATGTGATCTACAGTATGATATGAGACTATCATGCACCAATTTAAAAAAGGAAAAAAGACATAGGCACGGTAGATTAAAGAACATAGTCCAACTATATGCTATTTGCAAGAAACTCACCTTACAGGCAATGATATCCATAGGCTAAAGTTAAAAGGATGGAAAAAGATATCATTGGAATAGAGACTGAAAACAAGCAGAGATAGCAACACTCATATCTGACAAAGCAAACTTTAAGCTAAAACTTATCAAGACAAAGAGGGTCACTTCTTATTAAAAAAGGAATAATACAACAGGAAGATGTAATGATAGTAAACATTTTACTCTTCAAATGTGGGTGCACCCACTTTCATGAAACAAATTCTTCGGGACATTAAGTCTCAAATAGACCCAAATACAATAATATTAGGAGACTTCAACACACTATTTACATCAGTGGATTGATATTTCAGGCAAAAGTGAGTGAAGACTTTTCAGAGCTAAAGTACACTATAAACCAAATGAACCTAATAGACATATACAGAACATTCCAACCAACAACAGCCGAATACACATTCTTCTAAGCTTTTTCAAAATAGAACACATTCCATGCCACAAAGCAGGTACCAGCAAATTCAAAAGAATGTAATATTTCTTGAATCTCTTCAGATCATAATGAAATGAAAGTAGAAATAAACAATAGGAAGAACAAAAGACATTGCATAAATACATGGAGACTAAATGATACACTTCTGAATGAGGACTGGATCATAGAAGCAATAAGGAAAGAAATAAAAAATGTCTAGACTTAAACAAAAATGGAGACACAATGCCCCAAAATCTATGGGACGCTTTGAAGGTGACTTTAAGAGAACTTACAGCACTGAGGGCACACATAAGAAAAGCAGAAAACCATCAAGTAAACAGCATAAATATATATATATATCTCAAGGACCTTAGAAAACAGGAACAGACTGATCCTAAAGCCAGTAGAGATAATAAAAATCAGAACAGAAATCAGTGAAACAGAGAACAAAAAAGAATACAAAAGATCAACAGAACAAAACACTGGTTCTTTGAAAAGATTAACAAGATTGATAAAACCTCAGCCAACCTAAACAAAATAAAGAGAGAACCGATCAAAATTATTAAAATCAGAAATGAAAAAGGAGACATAACCACAGACAGTGGGAAAATCCAGAGGATCATCAGAAACTATTTCAAAAAATTATACTCCAATAAACGGGAAAGCATAGACGATATCAACTGATTTCTAGACATATCAATCTACCTAAGTTGAAACAAGAGGATATGCAAAACCTACACTGACCAATAGCAAACAAAAAGATGGGAAAAGGAATGAAGAGACTTCCATCAAAGAAAAGGGCAGATTCAGACAGATTCCCAGATGAATTCTACAAAACCTTTACAGAAAAACTAATCCCAGTACGTCACATGCTATTCTGTGAAATACAAAGAGATTGAGTCTTTCCAAACTCCTTCTATGAAGCCAGTATTACCTTCAAACCCAAACCAAATAAAGATCTCTCAAGAAAAGAAAATTACAGACCAATATCCCTGATGAACATATATGTAAAAATTCTAAACAAAATATTAGTGAAACTCATTGAAAAGCATATCGAGAAAATTATACACTATGGTTTTATTCCGATGATTCGATTCCTGGTTTAACATACACAAATCAATATATGGCATTCATCACATAAACAGAACTAAGGACAAAAAAATCATGATCATCTCAATAGATGCTATTATAGTTAGATATAAAATATACACTAAAGAGCTCATTTATTGATGTTTGTAGTTGATATAATTGAGTCATGAGAGTTGTAATCCCACAAGTGGATAAGTCAATTGAAATGTATTTAGATGGGTGGTACTCACTAGTCTGGTAGTGTGTGGCTGGAAGAGCTGGTCCCTGAAAGTATGGCCTTAGAGAGGATATAAATGCTTCTTCCTCCCTCCTGTGCTCCCTTGTTGTGGCCTCCATGATGTGAGCACAGTGTATGTGCTTTCTTTTTCTCTACTCTCTGTCACAATGCCCTGAGACCTGTGGTCCCCAGCCTCACATGTCCCGAAACCTAAATCAGGAGAAAATAAATCTTCTTTACTCTAAGTTATGTGGTTGATATTTTAGATTAGAGCTGCAAGAATGCTGACAGATGCAGATTCTGAAAAAGCATTTGAAAAATTCCAACATTCATTCGTATTAAAAACACTGCCAAAAATCAGAACAGAAGAAACTTACCTCAAAATCACTAAGGAAATATACAGTAAACCCAAAGCCAACATCATATTGAGTGGGAAAAACTGCAGGAATTTCCTTTAAAATCGGGAATAAGACAAAGATACTATCACCACTCCGTTTATTTTTTCTTTTTTTTCCCCCCCTATGTATGTATGTATGTGGTACTGGGGATGGAACCCAGGGACATTACACCTCTAAGCTACACCCCCAGTCCTATTTTATTCTTTATTTTGAAACAGAGTCTCACTAACTTCTGGAGGGCCTCATAAGTTGCTGAGGCTGGCAGCGAACCTAGATCCTCCTGTCTAAGCCTCCCAAGTACTGGGATTACGAGTGTATACCACAACACCTGGATCACCACTCCTTTTCAATACAGTACTTGAGACTCCTGCCAGAGTATTAAGTCAAGAGAATGATATCAAAGAAAATAAAATAGGAAAAGAAGAATGGAAATTATCTCTATTTGAAGATTATATGATCCTATATTAAGAAGACCAAAACAAAAAAACACCCAAAATATATCTAGATATGACTAACAAATTTAGCAACATAGTGGCATTAAAAAATCAGTAACTTTCTATATGCTAAGGATGAATCCACTGAAAATAAAATCCAGAAAACAATTCCATTTGCAATAACATCAAAGACAATAAAATAATTAAGAACAAATCTAACCAAGGAGGTAAAAGGCCTCATAAATGAAAATTATAAAACATTAAATTAAAAAGTTAGCGGGCGTGGTGGCGCACGCTTGTAATCCCCGCGCTTGGGAGGCGGAGACAGGAGGATCGCGCAGGTTTGCAGCCAGGTGCGCTGGCTTAAGAGACCCTATTTCCAAATAAAAATATAAAATAGGTCTGGGAGTGTAGCCCTGAGATAGAAGGGCTTCCAGGAACCCCAGTACCACCAAAAAAAAAAAAAAGAAAAAAAGAAAAAAAAATTAAAGAAGTTTTAGAAGATGGAAATGTCTTATATACTCTTGGATAAGCAGAATAAATATTATCAAAATGGTCAGTCTACAAAAGTAATCTACATATTCAATGCAATTCCTATCAAAATACTGATGGATGTCATTCTTCACAGTCCCAGAAAAAATCAGTCCTAAAGATCATATGGAGAAACAAAAAACCCAGAATAGCCAAAGCCATTCTCAGCTATAAGAACCATGCAGGAGACATTACAATTTCTGACCTCAAATTTTACTATGGAGATAGAGAATTAGAACCAACATGATGTTGGCACAAGAACAAACACACACAGCAATGGAACAGAACAGAATATACAGAAATACATCCATGCACTTATAGCCAATTGATTTTTAACAAAGGTGCCAAAATACACACATTGTAGAAAAGATAGCCTTTTAAATAAATGGTGTTGGAAAAACTGGTTACTCATTTTTAGAAAAATGAAATTAAATGCCCGCCTCTAACTCTGCACTTGACAAGAGTCAACTTGAGATCAAAGACCTGGGAATTAGACCAGAGACTTAGAAATTGATAGAGGAGAGCAGAGATCCAACACACCAACATATAGGTATAGGTAGAAATTTTCTCAGTAAGATCCCCAAAGCTTATGAGATTAAAACAATAATTAATAAATGGGATGGCATTAAACCAAAGAGTTTCTGCTCATCAAAGGAAACCATCAGTAGTCTAAAGAGAGGGTCTACAAAATGGAAGAACAACTTTTCTAGCTATTCCTATGATATAGAACTAATATCTAGAGTATACAAAGGGCTTAAAGGCTTTAACACCAAAAATAAAACACCCAATCACGAAATGGGAAATTGAACTAAATAGACCATCAAAGAAGAGATACAAATGGCCAATATATAAATGAAAAAATGTTCAATGTCATTAGTAATCAGGGAGATGCAAATCAGAACCACACTGAGATTCCATCCAGCTCTAACCAGGATGGCAATCACCAAGAAGTCAAACAACAGTAAATGCTGATGAGGTTGTGGAGAAATAGAAACTCTTGTATACTGTTGGTGGGATTGCAAATTAGTGCAGCCACTGTGGTGACTGCTCAGGAAATTGGGAGTAGCCGAGCGTGGTGGCGTATGCTTGTAATCCCCACCCTGGGAAGCTGAGACAGGAGGATCGCACTGGTTCGGAGCCAGCCTTGCTGGCTTAATAGACCCTGTTTCCACATAAAAAGTAAAAAAATAGGTCTGGGAGTGTAGCCCGTGGGAGTGTATCCCGGAGGTAGAAGGGCTTCCAGGAACCCCACTACCACAAAAAAAAAAAAAAGAAGAAGAAGAAGAAGAAAATTGGGAGTAGATTTACCATATGATGCAGCTATATCACTCCTGGGAATTATAGTAATATATGCATTTCCATGTTCATAGCAGCACAATTCACAGTAGCCAGATTATGGAACCAACCTAGGTATCCATCAACAGATGAATGGATTAACAAAATTGGAGAATATCCACACCATGGAATTCTACTCAGCAATAAAGAACAAAATTATGTCATTTTCAGGAAAATGGGTAGACCTGGAGAACATACGTTAAGCGAAATTAGCCAGTCACAGAAAATGAATTTTTTTTTCACATATTATCTCTCATATGGAAAAGGTAGGGAGTAACTGGGATCCAAGAGAGACTTCAGGTAAGCATGAAGAAACTCCAGTGGAGCCAAGGAGGTGGTCTAGGGGAAGAGTTTGAAGGAGGGAGGATCAAGGAGGGAGAGACGTTCATTGACATTCTGTACACATGTCAGAAAACCCATGTCAGTCTCCACACCTGCTATGGGAGAGGGAGGAGTGGGGGGAGTGGGGAGAGAGCTAGGGGCAAGCCCACCATACTGTGTGCATGTATGCCACTATCAGGATGATTTATATTATAATGTGAGACCATCATGCACTAATAAAACTACTAAAAAACAAAGTACAAAATAAAATAGGTCTGGTGATGTAGCTCAGAGGAAGACTGCCCCTGGGTTCAGTCTCCAGTACTCCCCACCCCCCAAAAAAAATTCTCCTTCCCTGGTCTATTTTTGCTATTTAGGACAAATTGACAAATTTAATCATTTTCACAGATTAGAAATAGATGGGGGAAAGGTCATTATATATATTTTATTTATTTATTTATT
Source organism: Muscardinus avellanarius (assembly GCF_963383645.1). Classification (NCBI taxonomy): domain Eukaryota; kingdom Metazoa; phylum Chordata; class Mammalia; order Rodentia; family Gliridae; genus Muscardinus; species Muscardinus avellanarius. The sequence goes on from NC_137798.1 coordinate 3,297,169, forward strand.
TATTTATTTATTTATTTATTTGGCAGTACTGGTGCTGGAACCCAGGGGCATTCTACTTCTGAGCTACACCCCCAGCCCTATTTTTTATTCTTTAGTTTGAAACAGGGTCTCACTAGGTTGTGAAGGGCCTTGTTAAATAGCTGAGGCTAGCTGATTTTATATGTTTTAAATAAATAATTCACCTTAATTATCTTCACATATCATCAATATCAGTATTACTACTGTCATCACCAACAGTCTCCCTCCCCTTCCTCTAACTATTTTGATTGCCAGCAAGGTAAGTATTTCACATAGCCTGTTTAGTCTCACTCAATTATCACACTAGCCCTCAGAGCTAGGCAGATTTTTAAAAAATAAAAGTAAGGCTTAAAGAATATAAAGCCATTTCCCCCAGACAACACAGTGGCAGTCACAGAGCTGGGAGCAGAGCCCAGAGGATTTCAGCTCCAGCACACAGGGCTGTCTGGCTTCCAGGAATAATAGCTCCAGGGCAGAGGCGCTTGGTGTGGTCCCCACCATGTGTGCACCTACATGCACAATCCTCACCTTCTTCTTTCACACACTTAGATATGTATGCTGTGACTTCACAAACATTCTCTTTTTTAAAGTTTTTACTCATTTTACAAAGTAAATTTTCACATTCTCGTTTCATTGGAAAAAAATTATTTGCCCAAACTCCCAACTTTGGAAATGTTGGTGGAGAAATGACATGGTGAAATTGCCGTTCAGTGGTGTACAGTGACAAACTCATGCTCCAGGGCTTGTTTTTCCTGCATTTTTCTCTCTTCTGTGTCCCCAAAGGAGGCAACAAGAGCTAATTCTCACATTAGACCCAGAAAAGCGTAAGGTAACTTGGTACTGACTTTATGAAAACATGCCACAAAGATTGACAAATACATCATACACATGCTATTATTTCATTTAAAATTAAATTTTATCCATATGAAGTATGTGCTGTTTCAGATAGCTGACATCTGTTAAAAATGAGAATCAGAAATACTGCTCTAGTACTTTTTCCCAAAAAATGTAGTGGTGTGTGTGTGTGTGTGTGTGTGTGTGTGTGTGTGTGTGTTCTGCTTTATATTACGTATGCATGTTCTTTTACCAAATGTTAGATTACAAAATTTTCTCACATCTGTTTGTTTCTTAAATATGTACATCGTTCAATAACATTTCTTTTCATATTATTACCATTATTTATCTATTTTTCCTTTAGGTCTATGATTTCTCTGCTAAATAATTCAGAAAAAAAATACTGTTTTGTACTAATGTTGGTTCTGACTTGTGGCTACCCTCTCAGCATAGATTCTCACAAATATGTTTGTTGTGTAAATATTATAGACATTTTAATGGTTTTGATACAGAAAATGTATACTTGCTTTAGAGAAAGTCAGTTCATACTTCTGTCAGTATATTTGTAGTTCTTAGTCCTATCACTGCAAGAACATAGCAGTATTATTTTTTAAGGGCTTGTTACTGTTACAGGAAGGAAAAATATACTTTGCTAATTTGATAGTTCTTATTATTGGTGTGGAAGGATATATTTAAAGATTATTTTAGTCTTTTGCATGTTCTTCTTTATGATTTGTTTTTTCTAGGATCCAAATATTTTTTACTTATTCCATTTATTTCCTATTTGAACTCTGTATGCAGGTTGAATCTTGTTTTAATGCATAAGTGTGATTTTCAAAGGAGAACAGTTTCTCTATTTTCTATGGAGATGAAATGCTGGCCATACCGGATTTGATTTCTAACATTTTATAAGAAAATATTTTGTAATGGAGTCAGCAAAGGGTAGTACTATGATGTTTACTGCTGCGATAATTTGAGAAGTACAGTACCAAGGTAACAAGTAGCTTGGCAATGTTGACAGTGTTGCACGCCATATATAAAAAGAGGAATAAACACCGCCCCCCTCTGTCTCTGTCTTTGGTACTGAGATTGAACCTAGGAACATTTTACCTCCAAGCTACATCCCCAACCCTTTTTGAAACGGGCTCACATACAATTGATGCTGGCCTTGAACTTGCAATCCTCCTGTTTCAGCCTCTCAAGTACTGAGATTATAGGCATGCACCACTGTGCTTGGCTTCATTTCTCTTTAGAGTACTTGGAGATGATGCTAATTTAAAGGGAGAATGTTTTCCTAAGTTTTCTTCAGTGCATTTTCTCTAAAATTCCAGATGGGCCTTTTCCCTTCTAAATTTGGTGATAAGAAATATCAGCCCTATCTGAGTATCACATTTGGTATATGCAGCAAACCTTTTTTGTTTTGTTAATCAAGGATGATGATTGTGGCATTTCTGTATCTGCACACTTTTCAAGCACAAGGCTCGAGCTTCCGTGCAGATTCAAGTGTGAAGCCCTGGCAGTGGGCCTGGCTTGCTGGGTCAGCCTGGACCAGCCCGGCTCCCTAGGTCATCTACATGTTTGTAAGCCTGGCCTTTCCACGGAGTCACAGAGTTCTCTGTTCGGTTACAGTACCATTTCTATGTCATTTCTGCAATTGTATGAAATCTCTTCCTAGGATAATAATCTCCATTTCTCAGGGAAACGTAATTAAGACTGGATGGAGGCATTAGGTATAGAACAGAGGGGGAACCTAAGATGGCATCTGTCACAGGATGAGACGAGAAGGAGCACCGTGGGGCATGAGGCTGAGAAGGAGCACCGTGGGGCATGAGGCTGAGAAGGAGCACCGTGGGGCATGAGGCTGAGAAGGAGCACCGTGGGGCATGAGGCTGAGAAGGAGCACCGTGGAGCACCCCCAAGGAAGGCTTCTAAGGTCCCAGGGGACAAAGGCACAGAAAAGAGATCAGAGGCTACGGAGCCAAAAGTGGGGACCAGCAAAGAGAGGGGCTTTTATTGTGGGTGGATTACGGGAAAGCCTGGTGGAGAACTTCCCTGAGGGAAGCTCCATGGAGTCTGCGTGTTTTTCTTATTCATTTCATTCATCCATTCATTTATTCATTCATTCATTTTATGACACTGAGGACTGAACCCAGGGGCGTTCTGCCTCTGGGCTATACCCCCAGACCTATGTTACTTTTTAATTTTAAATTTTTTTTTTTTTGCAGTATTGGGGATGAAACCCAGGGGGATTCTACTTCCAAGCTATACCACCAGCCCTATTTTTATTCTTTTATTTTGAAACAGGGTCTCACTGAGTTGCAAAGGGCCTAAGTAGCTGAGGCTGTCCACGAACTGTGATCCTCCTGTCTCAGCCTCCCAAATGCTGGAATTACAAGCACACACCACCACACCCGGCTTGTTGTTTTTTATTTTGAAACAGAGTCTCACTAAATTGTTGAGGCTGGCCTCAAACCTGTGATCTTCGTATCTCAGCCGCCCCAGTACTGGGATTACAGGCATTTCCCACTACATCCAACGGAATCTACTCCTTTTAAATGATCCTTATTTTCCACTGAGAAAATAAAGGACCCTTGCAAGCTCTGTTCTGGCTTGGAAATGACTCCGTCGGTTACAATGGTAACTTTGAGGCAGTGTACAATGAAATAACTTTTGAAGCATTACCTATGTTTTATTCCTGCTCTATAATCGGACACAAAGAATTAAATGGTGTTTTCTTTTCATTCTTTAAATACACATAGACTCTCAATCATGATATTTGACCGTTTCCAACTCTCTCCCAATCATTTTACCATGTCACTTCTATCTTTTCCATTTTAATCACTTTAAGAGTAAGGGACTGATTTTTCTGCTTCCTTTGGCCTACCAGCGGGCTGCACTGGAAAATGTATTCTGATGGCTTCTAAAGTTAACCCACTTTAGGAAGGTCCTGCAGCCCAGCTCAGTGAGTGGAGCGTGGTATGTTTCAAGTTCTGTGGTGAGAAACTCCATCTTGAGTGACTTGCTGTGCCTTGGAGTGAGCACGCCTTTGGCACCAGTCTTAGCAGCAGCTCTTATCAATCAAGCCATTGTGTAGGTGAGTCACCAATTTGACGTGTTAGGCAAATAATTATGACCTGGCTAACCTGGAGCCCATGTCAGGGGCCAAGTATGAATTGATGAGTAATCCTAGGATCAAGCTTCATGCAAGCTAGAGATGCATGTCTGCAGGTCTGCAGAGAACAGGTGATTTCTCTATTCTCTGTCTGCTACTCTGACTTTGGAGAGAACTTGCTTGATGTTTTCCCTTTTGTTTCCAATCTGTTTTAAACACGGATGTTGTAGACACCCAGAGCTACAGCCTCACCTCTCTGGTTAATTATGTTTCTTTTAAAACAAATCTGAGTATAAATTCTGAGAGTTCATTTATCAAACTCTGTGACCCTTTAAAACAACCTCTAATAACAAAGAAAACTCTGACCATTTAAAGAGAATGATGAAAGAAGTTCCACATTAAAAAGACCAACATAGCCGGGCGTGGTGGCGCACGCTTGTAATCCCCGCGCTTGGGAGGCAGAGACAGGAGGATCGCGCTGGTTCGGAGCCAGCCTCGCTGGCTTAAGAGACCCTGTTTCCACATAAAGTTAAAAAATAGGTCTGGGAGTGTAGCCTGTGGGAGTGTAGCCCGGAGGTAGAAGGGCTTCCAGGAACCCCAGTACCACCAAAAAAATAAATAAAAAAATAAAAAGACCAACATTTTACAAGTAATAATAATGCTATAAGAAATTTCTTTTTGAAGAGATTGATCAAATGTGCTTTTCTTGACTTCTAATATCAAGCTGACTTTTGACAGTGGATTTGTACCATAACATCGAGAATTCTATCAGAGTAATTAAGTTTGAGTTGGGAAAGGGAAGTACCTTCAAGAGCATCCTTTGCTTCTCAAACATTTTAAGCCAAATCCCAAGGAACACACACAAGAACTGGCGCATAATATTTCCTGCAGTAACTGTGAAAATATTTTTCATGGAAATTTTACTCCACGGCATTACACTTGCCTAAAGCTCTTATTTTGTCTCACAATATTTCCCTTTCAGAAATGGGTATTTCTGGGGAATCAGGATATAAAGAGAAAACTTGGTATTGTATTTAATAATTAGCATGAATATTTTCAGTAAGCAAAGTAAATATTTTGTGTTTAATTTTGGAAGTAGAAAAACACCCACTCACTTTAATTATAATGCAACAATTATATGTATGATGGGCTTTATAATTTGAGTCCTGTTTCACAATCAATTAATTTGGGCCATATTTTGTGCTTGTCTAACAAATCCCAAGAAAAAATTTTTACACATTTTATTATGTATGTATCTGTGTTCTCATAATATATATAATATGTATATACATTGTTAAAATTGGTTAAAGTCAAGAACTCTGTCAAAATTACTCTTTTTAAACTCAATACTAAAGATTAGGTGATAAAAATCTATCATTAATGTGAAGAAATTATTTAAAAATTTTTAAAGTATTTTGAATATAAAATTAAGCCACTAAAATGAGCATTAAAGAGTCTGATGTTGCCGGGAATGGTGGCACATGCTTGTAATCCCTGCGCTTGGGAGGCTGAGATAGGAGGATCGTGTAGGTTCGAAGCTAGCCTCGCTGGCATAAAAGACCCTGTTTCCAAATAAAAATATAAAAATTAGGTATCTGGGAGTATAGCCTGGAGGTAGAAGGGTTTCCAGGAACCCCAGTACCACCACCACCACCAAAAAAAGAGTCTGATGTTTTGAAATGATTCAAGAAAATAAAAAAAATTAAAGATGTAATCATATCATGTCATGTTTGGTATAAAATATTCATTAAATGAATATTCATTAAATGAATATTTGTTAATGGCAGTGTAAATAAGATTCTTAATTTTTAAACACTAGTTAATTAAAATTATACATATGTACATACATCTTATGTAAATATATACTATAAGTTCCACAATATTTGAAAATAAATGTTCACTTACACTTAAATTTAGGAAAAGAGAAAAACTTATTACTTATAAAATATTATAACTTAAAGTTGAAACTTATGTCAAGCTTCAAGCTTATTTCAAGCTAATTAACATTTGATCATTTACTTTCTAGACTCTTTCCTATATTTTCTTAGAACTGTACTAGTTCAGGAAAGTGGAAACCTGACATAAGCTACCTCAAGCTAGTACTGTCTAGTTTAGGGAGATTCCAAAGAAACATTAGAGAAAGGAGAGGGGGCAGTATTAAACATAGTCAAAATCGTAGTCATAGATTAAATTCAAAATAATGGAATTTTAGAATGAAATTGTACTGTTAGAGTCAATGAGCAATTCTCCACTATACTATATTGGCCTGGGGGAAATCTAATGGCACATAGATCAATCTGGCACACTGGAGTAAAGGAGGAAGATGATGCCCTGAAGCTCCTAGAACATACAGGATACTGTTATAAAGTTATTACGTTACACAGTCAATTGTATAATAAAAGGTAAAGTGTGAAAAGTTAAAGATGTGTGCTATAAAACATAAGGCAATAGCAAAATACAACTAAAAGCCATAGCTAATAAGCCAATAATCAGAAGAAATAGAATTATAAAAACAATTGAACTCATCCAAAGAAATCAGAAAACGAGTAGAAAGATGGCAGGTTAAACTCCACTTTACCAATAATCACATCAAATGTAAGTGGTTTAAGTATAACCATTAAAAGACAGAGATTATCAGGTTTGATTTTTTTAAAGACACAACTATATGTTGCTCACTTGAAAAAAATCTTCTTTAAATGTAAAGACATATAAGTTTAAACTAAAAGGATGGAAGAACATCTGGAATTCATAAATTGCTGGAGGGAATGAAGAATGTTATAGCCTCTCTAAAAATTAAACATACAATTACCACATTACCTATTAATTGCAGTACTATGTATTTATCCAAGATAAATAAAAAGGTGTGTTCACAAAAGCTATAAGTAAATGTTTATAGCAATCAGAGCAAATTATACATAATTGCTTCACATGGGAAACAAACCAAATATTTCTCAGTGGGTGAGGATAAGTGAACAATGGTCTATCCTTGTGATAGAACGCTACTCAGCAATAGAAAGGAAACATATTGTAAAATGTAAATAAAATCCATGAGTAAAATATACCCATTAAAATTACTAAGTGAAAAGACTGGCCATAGACTGTTTTTGAAAAGAATGTTTGAAGATGACATGATACTGTACTTAGAAGACCCAACAAACTCAACCAAAAGGCTTATAGAACTGATCAACAAATTCAGCAAAGTGTCTGGATACAAAATCAATCTTAAAAAATCAGAAGCTTTCCTGTACACCAACCATAAATCTACTGAAAAAAGAAATTCAGAAAACATTTCCACTCAGGATATCCCACACAAAAATAAAATACTTAGGAATAAACTTAACCAAGGAGGTAAAAGATCTCTACAAAGAAAATTGTAAAACATTGAAAAAAGAAATCGAAGAAGGTCTTAGAAGATGGAAAGATCTTCCATGTTCATGGATTGGCAGAATAAATATCATTAAAATGGCCATCCTTCCAAAAGTGATCTACAGATTTAATGCAATGCCCATTAAACTACCAAGATCATTCCTCATAGACATAGAAAAATCAGTCCTTAAATTTATTTGGAATTACAAAAAGCTCAGAATAGCCAAAGTAGTTCTCAGCAACAAAAACCACGCAGGAAGAATCACAATACCTGACTTTAAACTATGCTACAAAGCCATTGTAATAAAAACATCATGGTACTGGCACAAAAACAGATACATAGACCAATGGAGCAGAATAGAAGACCCAGAAACAGGTCCACACACTTTCAGCCAATTGATTTTTGACAAAGGGGCCAAAAACATACACTGGAAAAAAGATAGCCTAGTTTTGCAATTCCACTTTTTAGTAAGGAGGAGGAGGAGAAGGAGGAAGAGGAGGAGGAGGTGGTGGTGGTGGAGAAGGAGGAGAAGGAGGAAGAGGAGGAGGAGGTGGTGGTGGTGGAGGAGGAGGAGAAGGAGGAAGAGGAGGAGGAGGAATAATAGAATAGGATCCCATAGTTCTTCAATGGCATTATGCCTGTGTCTGGTATTCAGTCTCAGTCCCAAATTCTACTTATCTTTGAAGCGTAGCCCGAAGCACATGTCAAACATAAACTTCTTCCTTTTGGCCAGTGTCCACTCTTGATGTCTGAATCCTAAAATACGTTGATTCCATGTTCATCATAGCATTCAGTTGCATACCTGTCAAAATTGCTCTTCCTGCAGTTGAAGACTGCAGTTATTTTTTTTTTTCCCCCTCAGGCAATCTTAATCTTAGGAGAGGTTCTGGCTTTTTTCTTTTTCTTTGGAACCTTGATTCCATGATGAAAAGGATTTAATAAAAAAAAAAAGAACTATATAAACACAGCCAAGGCTGGACCTTGACACTTGGGTGTCTCCAGACTAATAATTTAGTGCCATTTCAGACTGAATTTATAAATATTTACCCAACATTTATTTACAGAAGCAACGCGACTCTGATTTCCTATTAATAAAAATGTATACAGAAATAGATTCATTTGTCAGTTCACTCTGCTTCCCAGAGCACAGTCCAAAGTCTGAAAAAAAAGGGACACAAGCGTTCTTGTTCCCTATAGTCCTTATTCTTTCTGCTTTCCTTTCGTGATTATCCAAGCTAGACAACTTCTTGGCAAGCTTGTTAAGGGTTTAGATACTGAAGGAAATTCCTCCATCGCATGAATGGCATTGTGCTGGGCCTTTCTTTTTTTCCGGAGGGGCAGCCTCAGAGTGTTCAGCTGCCAGCCGCTGCTGTCTTTTGGCTCACCACGATTGCACGTGCATGCCGCAAAACTCTTCAACAGAAAAATGTTCTTGCTGGTGAGGACTGTCTTTACATTTTTATCTGAAGCACTGTCTGCCTCAGCTGGAGTTGGACCAATATATGCATTTCTGTAACTACATAAAAAGCCACTTGAGAAGATCTGACTCAGCGGGCATCCCATTTCTAATTCATCTCACGGATATTTTCATGCGCTTATATCAGCGCTTCAGACAAGTCTGGTTGGACCAACCCTCGGTTGGATTCTGTAACTCCTCCTTGGCCACGCCCCCTCCCGGTGACTACCTTTCCCCCCCAAACCCAGTCACTTTAGCTGCTGCACCCTAAACTTAATTTGCTTTTTCAAATGGACCTTTGATTTTACTTTCCTCTTTGTTTACTGTTGAGGCATGAGAAGCAAAGAAAAACATTACAGAAACCATACATTAAAGAAGAGGTCGTGGCAGCCAATTTTGAGTGTAGCAACCCCTATTCCAATGAGCCTTGACAAATTACCCTTTCTCCCTGACCTAAGCGTTTATCATATGCAAACTAGAGGAAACATTATCTGCCTCCATGGTAGCCAGAAAGTTAAGCCACAACCATTCCCCGAGGTGTTCTTTGTGAATGATAGTTAATTTTATCACCTCTATGCACTATACAGTGTTTTGTTCAGCCTTTGATATGTGTTGAATTATATAAAGAGGACTTGACGTTTTTAAAAACTCAACCGATTAAAATTGTTTAAAAAATCACTTATCCATTCATTTATTCAACAAGATACATTGGGTTATTTTAGGTGTCAGATACTTAAATTTAATTTTTATACAAATTTATAATTAAAAAATACATAACTACATGCCGGGCGTGGTAGCACACGCCTCTAATCCCAGCATTCAGGAGGCTGAGACAGGAGGATCATGGTTTGCGGCCAGCCTCAGCTACTTAGTGAGGCCCTTTGTAACTCATTGAGACGCTGTTTCAAAATAAAGAATAAAAGATAGGGTTGGGTATAGCTCGGAGGTAGAATGCCCCTGGTACTGAAAGAAAAAAAAGACAGGGCTGGGGTTTGGGGTATAGCTCGGAGGTAGAATGTCCCTGGGTTTCACCCCCAGTAGCACATACACACAAAAAAATAAGTAACAACAAAATGATGAAAGTTTGTGTGCTATGTATATGCTTATGTATAGCTGTAGTGTATACTCAGAACTATATAGAGAGACAGAAAATTACAAATAAACAATTCCCTCTCTTCTACTAGGCTGATCTTCAAAGATAACTATTATTTATTTATTTATTTATTTTTGTGCTTAGGATTGAACCCAGTGGAATTCTACTTCTGAGCCATAACTCCAGCTCTTTTTATTTTTTTATTTTGAAACAGGGTCTCACTAAATTGCTGAGGCTTTCCTCAAACCTGTGATCCTACTGTCTCAGCCTCCTAGGATTACAGGCCTGACCACGGCACCAGCTTGCTTTGTCTCAATCTCCCCCCGCCCCCTGGTACTCAGGATGGAGTCCAGGGGCATTGTACCTCCGAGCTACACCCCCGGTCCTTGTTTTTGGTCTTTTTATTTTTGAAACCGGGTCTCACTGAGTTGCAATGGGCCTCACTAAGTAGCCGAGGCTGTCTATGAACCGCGATCTTCAGGTCTCAGCCTCCGAAATGCTGGGATTACAAGCGTGCGCCACCACACCTGGCTGTTACGTCCCGATCTTTGTGTTAAACATTTATTCCTGCAGTTTTGTTGTGACATCCAGGACCTCTATTATACTGTGAAACAGAAATGGTGAGAGTGGGTATCTTTGCATTGCTTCCCATTTTAGAGCAAAAATATTTAGTCTTTTACTACTAATGAAAACATTCTGCGTGTTTCTAAAGAATTACCACCTTCATTTTTTAGAGCAATTTTAGGTTTATAGAGAAATTAAGCAAAAATTATAGACTTTCCATATTCTCCTTTTCCCTGTTGGGAAAGTTATGTGATTCAGTTTTTTATTGCTATAAAAGATTATCAGAGATAATCAACTTAAACAGAGAAGGTTTATTCTGGTTCAGTTTGGGGTTTCAGCCCACGGCCAGTTCACCCTGTTACTTTTGGGGCCGGGGGTGAGGCAGCACATCCCTTCACCCCATAGGGAGGAAATATAAAAACAAGGAAGAAAAAAGATCACAGTTCCCTTATTCCCTTTAGAAGACAAGCCTCCAGAGACCCCAGGCCCCACCTCCTCAGGGTTCTGCCACCTCCCAGCCACAGCTGGCTGGGAACTAAGCTTTTACTCCGGGGCCTGGGTGCAAATACCAGCTCACATAACACATACCACATAACACCCACCCCAGGTTTTTCTTGTTTCTGATATCTTCTGTTAGTGTGCTTTGCTTATTATATTTGACAATTATTTATGCATTCTGTCTAGTCCATTTGGGCAGGTACAACAGAACACCAGATATTTTACAAACAATAGAAACTGATTTCTCCCGGGGCTGGAGTTCTAGGTCAAGTTGCCACAGATCTGGAGTCTGGTGAAGGTCCATTTCCTGGTTCAGAGAACTGCTCCTTCTCACTGGACCCTCTCATGATGAGAAGAGCCAACAAGCACCCTTGGGCCCCTTCGTAAGGACACCAACCCCATCCATGAGGCCTTCACTGCCAGGACCTGGTCACCTCCAAAGGCCCCACCTCCTAATACCTTCCCCTTCGGGACTAGGTCACAGCGTATGAATTCTGGGAGGGCAATCATTCAGATTATAGCAATTCACATTAACTAGTCTATAATTATATTATAGTTCACTCTGTGATATTCAGATCTAAGGATTTTGACAAATATAATGTCACACATCCACTATTACAATATCAGACAGAAAGGGTTCACTCCCCTAGACATCCCTGTGCTTGCCAGTCATGGTGGAGCACGCCTGTAAACCCAGCCTTTGGGAGGCTGAAACAGGAGGATCATAGGTTCAAGGCCAGCCTCAGCAACCTAGTGAGACCCTATTTCAAAATATAAAGGAGTAGATGTAGTCTGGCTGTAGGACACACCCAGGTTCAAACTCCAGTACCAATAAAATAAAATAAAATAAAATAAAACCCACAAAATCTCCATGTCAGTGTTTTTGTCTTAGTTTGCTGAGGATTTATTTTTTATATCACAAATAACTGTGGAAGCTTTGTTTCTCTTCTGAGGATTGAACCTGGGGGTGCTCTACCACTGAGCTACATCCTCAGCTCTTTTTATTTTATTTTTTTTTTTATTTTGAGATAGGGTCTCCCTATGTTTCCCAAGCTGGCCTCAAACTTGTGGTCCTCCTGTCTCAGCCTTCTGAGTAGCCAGGATTATAGGCATGTTCTACCATTCCCTGCTTGAATTATACACGGCTTGAATGTTGACTCTTGTTAAATTATTTTCCTACATTTATTAAAATAACTGTGTGGGTTTTTTTTTTGGTCTTTATTCTATTATCATGGTAGTTTACATTGATTGATTTCCAAATGGTAAACCAATATTACATTCCAAGTAAACCTCACTTGACCGTGATACATAATAATTTTTATATATTGCTGAATTTAATTTGTTAACATTTTATTAAAGATTTTATGATTTATGAATGAGAAATATTTCTCTATAGTTTTCTTCTTATGTTTTCTCTGGATTTGGTATTACAGTAATATTGGCCTCATAAAATGAGCTGGGAAATATTTCTTCCTCTATTATTTTCTAAATGAGTTTGTGTAGGGCTGGTTATGGGCACAAAATAGTTCATAATATTTTCTTATCTTTTAAATATATATGGGCTCCCCTTTTCGTATGCATATTAAATATTTTTCCACTTTGTTATTCAACTGTCTTTTATGGTTGAATCTTGCTTTTATCACAAGTTGGACAATATCTGTCTTTTATTCCATTTACTCTATTGACATTCATAGAGTTATAATTTTCCTGCTATTTTTCCATTTGTTTCATTTATTCTTTTGTTTTATTTTTCCATTTTTGCTATCTTTTACACGAATCCAATATTACGTTCCATTTATGTATCCTTTTTCTTTTCAGCTATACTGTCTTATTTTCATTTTTAAAGATCGGTCCTGTGATTATGATATGCATTATTCAAGTGTCATACTATGATTTACATTAAACTTATATATCTTCATGAGTAATGTAAATACCTTATAACATTTATCTCCCCTCATTCTGTGTGCTCATAATACATTTTACATTTATCTGTGTTAAACTAAACATCTCATAGTTATTGTTCTTGAATGGTTGCCTTATAAGTAAAGCTATCTGATGAATAGATCTTTTTTTGTGTTTTTCCATATGTTTGCTTTGGGATGCTCTTAGTTTCTTTGCTGATATACAAGACCCTTTTCCTATCAGTTATTTTGCAGATTTAGAACCTTCCTTTAACATGCTGCGAAGCGCTGTTCTACTAGTTGCGAATGCTTTCAGGTTTATCTGAAAATATGCTTCTTTTGTCCTCAGAATTTGGTTATCAAATTCTACACTGAAAGATGACAACTCCTGATCTTAAAAGATGGCCCTCCATTTCCTTAGAGTCCATGGCTTCTGCTGAGGTGTCAGGCTTGCTTATTAGTATCGCTCCTCTGCGTATATTCCGTCTTTCTCTGACTCCATTTAAAATTTTCTCCTGTCTTAGCTCTTCATCAATTTGATTATGATTTATCTAGATTTGAGAGGTTTTGCTTATTCTGCTTTGTGTTTTTTTTTTAATCAAACTTTTCTATTCTGTGAGTTGATATTCCTTTTAAAACCGGGAACATTTTAGCCATTATTTTTCAAACTTTCTTTTTCCTTCTTTCCCTTCCCTTCCCTCCTCCTTTCTTTTCTTCCTCCTTTCCTTCCTTCCTTCTTCCCATCCTTTATTTCTTTCTCCTCAGTTTTTTTATCCTCCTCTTTCTTCGGCTCTAACTGCATGTTATGTTGCTTAATATTATTTTACAGTCACTGTTCTATTTTTTACGTAACACTCCCCCACCATGTACTTTATTTTATATATCGTATAGTAAATAGTTTTCGAGAACTTCACTTTCTTTTTTTCTGTTTTTTTTTCTTTCTTTCTTTTTCTTTTTGTGGTACTGGGGATGGAACCCAGGGGCATTCTACCTCCAAGTTTCACCCCCAGCCCTATTTTTTATTCTTTTTATTTTGGAACAGGGCCTCAGTGAGTTGCAAAGAGCCTCACTAAGTAGCTGAGGCTGGCCACAAACCGCAATCCTCCTGTCTCAGCCTCCCAAATGCTGGGATTTCAAACATGCAATACCACATCCAGGGAATCGTCACATTCTTCTGGCTTATCAAACATTTTTATTAAGTATTTTTACTGCATTTTTCATTTAAGATATTGTATTTTATGACTGGGATTACATGCCCAGGTAATACATTATTTTGTCCTCCAACTTGTACTTGACTGAGCATGTCCTCACAAAGTATTTTTAAATACACACAATAGAACCAGGTGTGGTGGCACACACTTGCAATCCCAGTACTTGGGAGGCCGAAACAGGATGAGACTGGTTCTAAGCTAGCCTCAGCTACTTAGTCAGGCTCTCTGCAACTCAGTGAGACCCTGTTTCAAAATAAAGAATAAAAAATAGGGCTGAGGGTTTACTCACAGGTAGAATGCCCCTGGGATCCATCCCAGTACTGTAAATAAATAAATAAATACACACAATATTTCAAAAGTTTGCTGCAAATTATCTTTTGAAAATAATACATCTTAGAAATATTTCCCTATCAGCATATAAGAGTTTGCTTCTTTTAAAAAATATTTATATTTTACTTCATTGAGTTTCTTTACTGTAATTTATGTAAACATCACCATAAACTGACATTTGGTTATATTGTTTACTATAAAGGATGCTATAATAAAAATTCTCATGATAACTCTTGGTTTATCTGTGTGAATTAATGGACTAATGCACTAGATTTGTGGCAGAGGAGTTGATAGATCAAAAATAGAAGTATTTGAATTTCAACAAGTAATAACAAAATATCCTGAGGATTTCAGTCTATATCCCTACCAGTGGTAGGGGGGATTTTGTTTCCCATACCCATACAGGTTTTTATAAAACAATGCTTTAAAAGAAAAAGAAGTAAACTGATGTATATACATTTAGGTTAATGGATACTTACCATTGATATCTTAAACTGTTTTTTTTTTTTTTTTTCTGGTACTGGAGATTGAACATAAAGGCTGAGCTATACTTCCATCCCTTTTCTATTTATTTTCTATTTATTTTGCAGTACTGGGGATTGAAACCAGGGGTGCTTTAACACCGAGCTGTATCTCCAGCCCTTTTTCTTTTCTTTTCCTTTCTTTTCTTTTCTTTTCTTTTCTTTTCTTTTCTTTTCTTTTCTTTTCTCTTCTCTTCTCTTCTCTTCCCTTCCCTTCCCTTCCCTTCCCTTCCCTTCCCTTCCCTTCCCTTCCCTTCCCTTCCCTTTTCTTTTGATATAAGGTCTGGCTAAGTTCCCCAGGCTGGCCTTGAACTTGTGACCCTCCTTTCTCAGCCTCCCAAGTATCTAGGATCACAGGCAAGTGCCACTGCACAGGGTTTAAGCTGGGATTTTAAACTCAGTCCTTTTCGTGGTTTCCCCAGTGGCACCTTGCAATGCCAGAGACATATGAATTTAGTTAACAATTACTGAATACATTTTAGTGCATATAACAAAGTTTTCAATTTTTAAAAAGCAAGTCAGAACTGTCACATTATTAGGAATATTGAAGAAATGAAGAACTCTGGTCCTAGAGCTGCACACTCCTGACAAGAACAGCTTTGAATGGAGGTCCATGGAGGAACTGTCAGACTAGTTACTGTGGCTTAATAAATTTAAAGCCTGATCTGTATTTCACCACTTTCCTCTGATTATGTACTCCGCTCTATGCCAGTGGTCTGGATTCCTGAGAAGCATGTGTTCACAACTGGTTGGAAATGAGAGATTAGTTGGGTTTGATCAAACACTACTTCCCCTTAGATCAAGGAAAGGAAATCAAGACCTTTTCAAAACATACTCACTAGATTAGCCATACAGTTTGGGGCTTGTTCCAGGTGAAGAATACCACATTTCCTTTATAGTGGACTCTTATGTCCACTAAAAGTCTGCAAGAAATCAGGAATAGAAAAAGAAGGAAAGAAAGAATGAGAGAGAAAGAAAAAAGAAAAAAAGAGACACAAAATTTTAATAGTTTCTACAAATAACTCTCATGGACAAGATTATCATTTAGATCTAGTTGTTATAAAATATGAAAAATAAATTTATAAGCAGAATTACTTAAAAATATCAAAGATAGAGTCGGGTGTGATGGCACACGCTTGTAATCCCAGCATTCGGGAGGCTGAGACCAGAGGATCGCGGTTCGGGGACAGCTTTAGCTACTTAGTGAGGCCCTCTGCAACTCAGTGAGACCCGGTTTCAAAATAAAGAATAAAAAATGGGGCAGGAGGTGTAGCTCGGAGGTAGCATGCCCCTGGGTTCCATTCCCAGACCCACAAAAAAATTTTAAAAAATCAAAGATAAAAAATTCATAGAACACACAAAGAAAATGTAGACATCATTGAAGCTTATCATCACACTTCTCTGAGCCTTTAGTTCTTCATGTGTAATTTTAAGCATATGAAGTCCTTTTGTTGACAAGGCTACAGAGAAGGGGCAGGCAGATTTGTAGCTAAACTGTAAGGCTGAGTTGAATTGAAGCATCCTTTTCAAGAGCCTCCTACTTCCAAAGACAGAGTTAATTTCTCCTTCCTCTGGGCTTCTGCTGCACTGGGTATTGATTTCTGATAGCAAGATTTATTTTCTTCCATGTGTCTGCATTCCAAACACATCATCCCTATGCAGGCGGTCAGTCACTGAACACTTGATGAATTAGGAAAGGTCTTGGAATGGCGAAACAGAGGAGCGTCTGGCCAAAGCTAAATCGGCTATTGTTTAGGCACCATGCTAGGTGCAAAAGGGCCAACAGTAAGCATTTCAGAGAAGATCAAAAGTGTATGTTCTCTGTGTAGGGACATCCTCAAGCACAGTGCCCTAAGGTAGGAGTGTCCTCCAACGATAGGCACCATAGGAATTAGAAAGGGAAGAATTGACTTGGAGAGTTTTCAGAAGGTTTTGTGGGAAAGGTGTGCTACCAAACAGGTCCTGAAGAATGGATAAGGTCTGTTGAAGGAAGGGTAACAAAAGCGAAGGTAAAGAAGTACAAGGTGAATGAGAATGGAAAAAAGAGACAATAGTGTGGAGTTTGGGAATAAACAATATCTTGACTTCTATGCAAGTTTCTAAGAATGTAAAGGCATGCGTGAGGTGAGAATCAAATCCTAGAAACACTGGATCCAACAAACGTCACCAGCGCTGTCAGTAGAAAACGATCCTGATCATGTGGTTGCCTTGCCATCATGAGGGTTTAATGGCTTAGACACAGTCATGTCCTACATGAATTGGTGTGAGAAACTCAAGTTTGAGAGTAAGCACGTTAATAAAGGTCAACTTTCCTTCTCTGAGTTTCTACAAAATAGACATTTATAATAAACAAGAAACTCGGTCACAGTACTCACGGGTTTTACTGTTGTTTTGTGCCTTTAAAAGAGAACTCCATGTTATCTCCCTGTTCAGTAAAGACATGCGTTAAGACCTTTGCTTGGAGGTAGCCTATTCTATGCTACAATATATGTGCATAAGTGGCAGGTTGGGATTTTCTAGACAAAACATCACAAAGTTTTGTGCCACACTTGCTCCCGTCATAGCATTTACTGATTCTTTCGGCTTTCTTAGTTACCTGCAAAACAAACTTTTAAGCCATTCTGGAATGCTTCTTGGAGTAAAAAAAGATTAGCTGTTTTTTTTTTCTTTCAAAATGGTATTTAGCAATTTCAGAAATCTTTATTTCCAGCATGTGATAGCATACCTCATCTTCCCTTTCACATAAAAGCTACCACAAATGCCTCTTATACAATTTTTGGCTGCTGAGATTGGGAAACACATGTTTCTATTCCTTCTGTGCTATTTCATTCCATCCTGCAAATTCTGGTTGTGTCATACTAAAATGATTTTATTCCTCTTGGCTCAAAGACTTATAGACCTATAGGAACAAAATTGTCTTTTTAAGCATAGAGATAAGCTGTACATCTTCATCTTAGGGACGCTTTATGCATTGTTGGCATTTCTTCACCCCAGATCAGTCATTATCTCAATGGGAGCAGAATAGACACTTGTGGCAATGTCTATTCTGATTGGTTTTCATACACATTTTATTGCTGCCAGGTTCCTTATAGCCATGACAACTTCTCTGCCTTCACCATCACTGCCAGTAGCTCTACTTACCTATCCCACACAAGTTTCACTCTATGTTGTAGAACAATGTTTCTAGGGAAATTAAATGTCCAATGTAGCTGGGTGCGGTGGTGCACGCTTTTAATCCCAGCAATTGGGGGGCTGAGACAGGAAGATTGTGGTTCACGGAGAGCCTCGGCTATTTAGTGAGGCTCTTTGCAACTCAATGAGACCCTGTTTAAAAATAAAAAATAAAAAATAGTGCTGGGGGTGTAGCTCAGATGTTCAGTGCCCCTGGGTTCCAACCCCAGTACCACACACACACACAAGTCAAATGGATTGATGCTTATTTTGATAGTCTCTTAGCCAGATAGTTTCAAGGACTCAGTAGGCAGAAGAATCTAAAGAAGATAGTAACAGAGCACTGGGGCTCCAGAATTTCCAGTAGGAAAGTTCCAGCAGCAGCTATATGACTTAGTCCATGATATCAAGTTTCTTACTCCATATAACCACATTTCCCAAAGACTGTTCCACGAACCCTGTCCTTGAAGTGACTCCACAAATATGAATCTGATATCTAAATTGGTCTGAGAAACCTCTATATTCCAGATTCCTAATGGCAACCTACATTCTTATTAGCATAATAAAGGTGTGCATGGATGCATGTGTGCATGCACACACACACGCACACACATACACACACAGACACACACACACACACACACACACACACACATACACACACGAAATCTGCCAGAGAAATAAACCTTGCTTAACTAAGAACTACTTGTACATTACTACTATTAAGACCTACAGCTACTGACGTGCAGAATATAGTAAAGAAAGTTACTTTAGATCAGCATCACTCAGAGAAAGTGTTGGGGAAGAAGTTCTTATCTGCGCTGTGAATTGTGGTAGCTAGTAGTGACAAGTGGCCAGAGAGCACTTTAAACAACTTCAGATCCACTGAGGAATATAATTATTAACTCTCTTAATTTTAATTAATAATTGTGGATAGTGACTACCACATGAGGTTGTACAACTCTAGATACATAAGGATAAATCTTTTAAAAGGTTCTTCAGTGGGAATATAAACTGTAAAATATTTTGCATGAAAAGGAAAGCGAGATACTTTTGAGAGAGTTAGGTAAAATTAGAATTATGTTATTTTTGAAAGTTCTGTAATCTGAAAATGCCTTTCTAAAATCTATAAAGACTAACTGTAAGTCTTTATTAATATCATTTTTAATCTCCACATTAAATCTATTTCAATATGTTTACAACTTTTATGAATTCTTGTAATGTTGTGGCTCTGGGTAAATATCTGTCCTGTTTTAAACCTTTAGAGGAGATTAAGCTGTTCTCAGAGATGAGATTCACACCTGACATCCTGGAGGAGCCCTGGACTTACCATCTAATTTAGTCAGACAAAAGACATCATCAGACAGCAATGACTGAATAGTAAAGGTCTCTGTCCTCAAAGGTTTTCGTTTCATATTTTTTGTCTTTAAAATATGCTCCTGTTTTATGTTATGAATAACTGTAATCCAACTAAATATTTATAGGTTCAATGGAATTGGAAGCGATCCCAAGAAGCCTATAAAAATTGCAGTTTTATTCCTTAATTTCTTTTCATATGATGCTTGGCTTTTGATGTCTCCATAAAGCTTTAGAATGCCTCCCAACTTCTCACACGCTGGCGCATTTTCAACTTTCTCTGCAGACATCCAGAGCCCTGACGCCTGCCTCCACAGGCTTCATGCGTTTGTAAGTTCTGGCTTCTCTTCCTGCGCACAGAGCCTTTCTGTCTGTCCAGCAGATAGATAGAAGGGCCCTGGGAAGAACAACCATGCCCAGAACGAGATCGGCGGCCCCAGCACTCAGGAAGACCTGGTCACATGTCAAAGAAATTGGGTATTTTTTTAAATGAGTCAATTGTCCTGAATAACCTTGTGAGATTTGGTATTTTTCTGACAGTGAACTTCAGGGACTGGTTTCGAGTGATGCATGTCTTAAAATATTAAGTGTATCCTCTAAACCCTTCAGTGGTCTTCTAAAAGTGTATGTGAATTCATCTCAAACTTTTGTATCCCTTGTGCTATGTTTTGAATGTCTGTGTCTCCCCTAAATGTATATGTCAACGTCCTACTCTCCAAGGTATGGTATTAAGTGCTGGGATCTTGGGAAGGTTTTTAAATTCATGTAATTAAAGATCTCAGAGATGAGATTAGTACCCATATGAAAGAGGCCCGGGGCGCTTGTGAGGACTTATCATGTGAGGACTTGGTTAGAGGGCACCATCTAAGGACTAGAGATGACGCTCTCACTGGACATCAAATATGCTAGTGCCTTGTTCTTGGACATCCCAGCCTCCAGAACTATGAAAACTACATTTATTTGTATATAATATATACCCAGTTTATGGTATTTTGTTATAGCAGCCAGAGTAGATTAACACCCTGAATTTACTTTTTAGAATATTTTGCTGACGAACGCTAATGATTTCCTATTTACCTGGTATTTCTAATATTCATGACTCACTCATATACCCGGTTGGGAGGTCAATGAATAGTCCATGGGAAAGGCTGTGTTGGCCTGATCTTTCCTGGTAGCTGTGGAGCTGGAGAAATGTGCTGCGTTGTCAACAGAGTAGCAGGCCAAATTTGGAATATTTGGTAATGGTCGTTTGTGGAGTGTGAAGGAGAAGCTGACTTCAAGGCCACTTGCAGGTTTCTGACTGAGTCAGTGAACTAGAAACAGGGCTCTGAAACAAAACAGTTTTGAGGGTGAAAGATCAGGAGTCTGTTTCTGAACAGGCATCCCATGGATAATCTTGGAAACATCAATGTGGGGATGTCAAATGGACCCATGTCTTGATATTGAAATGACCAGAATAAGAAATATGTTTAACATCATAATTCCATACTCATACACAAATGAAAAAGTGACATACTAATTATTTTATGTAAATATTCCTCAGCCTTTCAGAAGAATGTTCTAGCATAACACCTATAATATCTTCAATGGCTGCCAGTCTTACTGCTAGTATGATTCAAAGGACAGATTGTAGACTCTGTCTTTCAGTGACAGACAAGCCATTCAAGGCCTTATTGGAATGGCTGGTAAACCTTGGGCTTCATCATAATGAGGTACAGAGTAAGAGTGATTCTATTTCAGGTTTAATATCAGTCCAATTATCAACTAGGTCAGGACACATAATTGCCCCATATTTGAGTTACTGCCAATGATCAGTAATAACCTACAATCTCCTTGACATTTGTCAAATATATTCTATGGGTTTTAAATGAAAACCTGCCAACCTTAGAAAACATAGTTAAAGGAGATATTATAATAAAATATCTGTGGAAAGATAGTTTGCTTTAGATTCTAACTTCTCAGGTAGCTGAGCAGAATACGTATGTTAAACCCTCCTCTCCTTCCTGCCTTTGGTTTACAAATCCCTTTGGGATTTTAAGAGAACGACACTGATCTTAAACTAAATGTTGTTATAAATCATGATCTTTGCATTTCTTAATTAAAAGAGTGTGAGGGAATTAAGAGAACCGGATGCCTGCTGCTACGGAGAGCAAACTCTAGTCATTTCCCAACATCTTCTTTTCCGATTATCTCAAAATATTCATACTTTTTTTTTTTTATATGGAAAGGCATTCCAAACACAATAAACAGGTTAAACAAAGAGTCTCGGGACTCAGATCCTCAGCTTTTCCTGGAAATCAGACTGTTGTTTTACCAGACCGGGAAGTTAAAAGTGTCACAGAGCCAAAAATGTTTCCACCTACTGGTCAAGCTCAGGAATACACTGACTGTTCTGAGGCCACTTAAGGGACAGGAGGATCTTAGAACTGAGGCCAGCCTCAGCAACATAGCAAGACCCGTAGCAAAGTAGTGAGACCCTGTTTCACAATAAAAAAATAAAGTAGGGCTGCGGTGGAGCTCGGAGTTATAATGCCCTTGGATTCAGCCTCCAGTGTCATAAAAAGAAGAGCAGGGTGCAAAACACGTCAAGACTGTGCAGAGTTTGGCCATTGGAGTTCAGAACCTGAAAATAGGGGGTTCTGGCTGATGGTGAATCCAGCAGATTGTTCAAAGGAACCAGACCAGAGGACTAAGATCGGAGCACAGCCCTCCCAGGCTCTGTTTGTGTGTTTTCTGGGGGCCCTTGACAAAGTAGAAGCAGGCAATGGGTTATGATTACTTTGAAATACTCAGGTGAGAAGTGTCTTGCCTCTTGCATTACCAGCCTCAGTTGGCTATGGAATTCTGGTCTGAAAGCAGTAAATGGAATGGCTCGAGAGGTCAGTGAACTCTGCTTCCAACGTCCCGAGGTGGGCCAGCGGCTCCCTCAGAGTCAGTCATTTAAAATCATCTCCGACGAGTGCAAATAAGTGGCTTTTCAGCAGTCACGGGGGATCGATTTGACATGGTGAGCAGCTGCTAGCTAGAACAATGGAATTTGTCTAATTCTTGCGATGACTTCAGATATGAAATGTCAGCCTGCTTGGCCCAGGAGAAGGTGCTGTAAGTTACAGACACTGTGGCCAAGTGTCCCCCAGCACCCTGTGCCCCCTTCCACGGCCACCCTGCTGGGCTGCGATCTGGCTGGATTAATTCACAGCTGCCAATTATCAGGACTTTATCTGCATTTCTGGCATTCCTTCTGACCTGGGGCCTCTGTTCATTTAGCAGGTATCCGATGGAGGACTGATACTTAGTGGAGAGGAATGTTCGAATCACGCTGGCCTTGGCAAGTGGGAACTAAAGCGGCAGAATTTCAGCTTAGGGGAAATATTTGCTCAGAGATACGAGGTTTTTGTTGGTAAGAATATGGAATGGGAGGGAAAGTGATTCCAAGGACATATTCTGTTCTTTGTCTTAGCCAAAAGATGAGAAGAAGCAAGCAAGACAAAGAATAGATATGACAGGAATAAGCCTTTCCAAACCCTTTTTTCCATCTTCAGGCAAACATTCTCTACTTGCAGTCTCATTACTATACTCAGTTGGACAATTTATTGGCATTTAGCTAATTCAAGCGAGAGATATTGGGTTTTTGGAGGACTCAGCTTTCAAGGAGCAGGTTTTGAAGGGACACAGTCATAAAACAGTTTTCTTGAATCAAGAGATTTCACCCTAGAGTCTCAGCCAGATAAGAGTCTCTGAAAGAATTCCGTGGAAGGGAACAAAGCGCAGGCAGACACCTTTGCTGTAAAGGAGGCTGATTTTCTTCAAAATGGCATACTTCATGAGTGTGATATAGACTCAAAAGGGCCCTCATCTGCTCCGGGCTTGCAGCAGGCTCACAGGGCATTAAGCAGGGCAAAAAGAAGCTCAGAGGATCCATGAGATACCGAGGGTTGACCTCCAAAGCATCTTTCAGACAGAGGTCAATTTCACAGTCACATAACTCAAAATGTGTTTATGTCATACTAAGCCAACAGTGGAGGCTGTGTGTGTGTGTGTGTGTGTGTGTGTGTGTGTGTGTGTGTTAAGAAAACATGCCACTATAGAAAGGCTTGAGTTTCTGTCTCAAATATGTTTCCATTTTAAAGATTAATTTGCAACACATTGACCATAATAATGAATTTCCATTTTTATGAATTTTAGCTCATGTTACCATAAAATCGTGATGTTTCTCTTATTGCCTTGTTAAAAAAAAAAAAAAACTAGGATGGAAAGAAGTCTGGGTTAGTACTTTGTTCTGGCCTTTGAGAGTAGGTAGAAATTCAGAAGTTAAGTACTACCAGGGAAAAGGCAAACCCAGAAAGTGATGTAAGTGCTGAACACTCAGTCACCTTCTCTAGTGCCTCACTAAGGGCTAATAGACTGGCCTGAGTCTTGAGTGTTTTTGAATATGAGAAAAATTCTAACAACATTATAGTCACAGAGGAAAGGACATGGTCCTCGGCCATTACCCCAGTTTTACCCTGGGGTACCCCTTCTTTCTTCTCCCTGTGTCTTTGTCTTCCTGGGTCTTTTCTGCATGTGATTTTAATTGTTCTTCCCCGATGCTCTATTTGGTTCATATCTTTCATTTTTTAGTGCAACAGACACTTTTTGTTAATAACTGCTTGCTAACTGAGAAAAGACATCTTTCACTGTATAAAGCACAGCGCTGTGATGGGGAGGTCAGGGCTGGCCACTGAGTCAACTGCTCAAAGATTTGGTGCTGGAGAGGCTGAGTGTCCCCAGCAGCTGGCTCCTCCTCCTCCTCCTCCTCTCCCTCCTCCTCTTCCTCCTCCTCTCCTTCCTCCTCTTTCTCCTCTCCTTCCTCCTCCTCCTCCTCTCCTTCCTCCTCCTCTCCTTCCTCCTCCTCCTCTCCTTCCTCCTCCTCCTCCTCTCCTTCCTCCTCTTCCTCCTCCTCTCCTTCCTCCTCCTCCTCCTCTCCTTCCTCCTCTTCCTCCTCCTCCTCCTCTCCTTCTTCCTCCTCTTCCTCCTCCTCCTCCCCCTCCTTCTTTGCAATGGCATGCTGGTAAATATTTAATAACCAGATTTCCAAAGAGGTGGAAGAAGCCCTGATTTGTAGCATTTTCCAGTTTCTTTGGTGTAAATATTCTTACTCTAAAAGATTTCAGGCCAGTGTAGCTCATAAAATTTTTGGCAATTTAACAGTTGGCTCTTGCAAGCAGATACTGATTGAACCCGGCACACTACTATTAATAGGCGTTGGAGTAATGTGTCATTCAAATGGAAAGATCCAGTATTCTTTAACATGAATTGAAGCTAAGACACAAACTCAGTAGCCACTCTTCTTGGTATATGAATACACATTAAAACAAATAAATGAGTAGGTATATAGAAACAGGTTCATGAGGCAGCCTGCCATCCACAAAAAGACTTGCTTGCAAGGCTGACCTTTGGCTGAGGTCAGGGAACTTGCATTTTGAATGGAAGTTCTCAGAACTCATTAGAATGCCTTATCTGCACATGCCTAGGCTGTATTTCTATATAATATGGTTTCTGTTGAAAACGTGGTTATTTTCCTGGAATCTGTAATTTTGGTATTTTCTAGGCA
The DNA here is from genome assembly GCF_963383645.1 of Muscardinus avellanarius. NCBI lineage: Eukaryota > Metazoa > Chordata > Mammalia > Rodentia > Gliridae > Muscardinus > Muscardinus avellanarius. Next base: position 3,322,194 of record NC_137798.1, read on the forward strand.
GAGGGCATGTGACCGGTCCCCAGTAAAAGTCCCAAGCGCTGAGTTCTCAACGAGTGTCCTGCTAGACAAGACTGCACAACCGGTTGGAGTGACTTCACTGAAAGAGGACCCTTGGAAACCTGTGCTTACTTTTCTACAGACTGTGCCCCACGTGCCTTCTCCATTGTACTTTGTATTCTTTCACTATAATGAATCATAGCATGGATATTGTATGTCGATTCCTATGAACCCTCCTAGTAAGTTTTAGAGCCTGTGGATGGAGTTGTTACCCCAGCACCCTGGGTAAATAAATAAATTAGGTATTTATTTATCTTAGTATCTAATTTACCTAATTCTTATTAGGTAAATAAATAAATTGAAGTTCTTTTCATCTCATTGTATTAAAGAATTCCCCTTAGATCTCGTCTCTGTGTCTCCTAGCATATGGTTCATGCTTTTTTTTTTTTTTTTTTTTTTGGTGGTACTGGGGTTCCTACCTCCGGGCTACACTCCCAGACCTATTTTTTTTATATTTGGAAACAGGGTTTCTTAAGCCAGCGCCCCTGGCTTCGAACCTGTGCAATCCTCCTGTCTTTGCCTCCCAAGCGCGGGGATTACAAGCGTGCGCCACCACGCCAGCATATGGCTCATGCTTCTACGCAATGCCTTTAGTGAGTTACCGTGAAGTGCAGGTCTCCTCAGCAATCTGCATTTTTGCCTCCAGTCCAGGGAATGAGCCCCCGTGGGCAGGGGCCGCTGTTGCTCTTTTTACCTCTCTAGTGGGAAATAAAACATTAGGAGGGCACTGGGTTCTTTTGATAGAGTGTACATGAGAAACATCTGAGTCTGGAGGGATTGATTATGGGGTAAAAAATAAAGCATTTTGTAGGTGGAGGGCCATTTTTGAAGCTTTGTTAACGGTGGGGATAGAAAAATGCCACTACCCCACCCCCACTTATTTTCCATAGTTTATTTTGGTGGCTGGGTTGGGGCGCCCTCTGTGCCATTTCCTCAAGGCATCCTCAATGTCTGTAGTGTTTCGGAGACCCGAAGAAACCCCAGTGTGCTTGCTGTTTCTTAACCCTTTCACCAGGGGTTAATAATTTCTGTCCCAATCCCTGTCTCACACGAGGTATCAGGACAGACAGGCTGAGGCTGAAACATCCCCAATTAAAAGTAACTGGAGAATGAATTCCTTCATCAGGAGATGATCTCAAAAGATCGATGAGGAGGACACAGAGTTTCTCATTCAGTGAAACAGCAGATTCCCCCCTGTTGGCTACTCTTAACACTGGTTCAGCGTTTCTCAGTAACACAGGATTGAAAGGCGTCCATTTTCACTCGGTCTGACATGCTTGACATTTTATGAGGGGCCTGAAAAATGCAGCACACCAAACAGGACAGCTGGATGGAACGATTTGAAATCATGCCTGTCTTTTGGCTTCTTTTTCTTTCTTTCTTTTTCACTTAGCTCATGCACAGAAAGACTAGAAGCTTACTCATTTCTGGTTAAGTATAGTTAAGAGAAACAAAGTACCCAGAGAAATGATTAATATAAAACAGTATGAAAACATTAGAGTTACTCATGGCATTTTTTATTTCCCAGTGATGAACAACCACTTCCATTTCTCTTGCTCTGGAGCAGACAGAATAGAAGCACAAATGAAATTAGTGGGAGAAAGTTTTATGGCCTTTAGTATTTGGCGCAAGTTCACAGCAATGTCTGAAAAGATTGCCAGGAAATTTCTATGTGGACTAATCTGCAAAGGAATAACTACTTAAATGGAAAGATAACTGTGTGCTTTCTTGAGTGGATTCATCTCTTGGGCATAGACAAGCTGCCTACTAATCTGTTTATGTATATAATTAAACACGACGTCCATCAGATTAAAATATGAATAGGCAACTTTACTGCTCTCTCAATAGATTTTTTGTGAAATACCAACCATACATATGGCAGACAGTGGTTAAAAGAATTGGTCCCTTCCCTTGTCTAGTTGACAGTCCTGTGGGAGAGAAAGTAAACATAAAAAAAATGAATATTTAGTCATGAATTATGATGTGCAATGAAGGCAGAAGATAATAGGAGAAGGCACCTACATTGAGTGATGAGAAAAACCCTTTCTGAAGCAGTTACATTGGATAAGAAACCTCAAAGGCAAGGAGTCAGATGGAATGGTGGCGCACGCCTGTAATCCTAGTACTTGGGAGGCCGAGGCAGGAGGCTCGCAGGTTCGCAGGCAGCCTTAGCTGCTTAGTGAGGGGAGCTTTCTGCAACTTAGTAAGACCCTGTTTTAAAATTAGGATGGGTTGTAGCTCAAAGGCAGACTGCCCCTGGGTTCAATCCCCAGTACCACACACCAAAAAAAAAAGAAAGAAAGAAAGAAAGAGAGAAAGAAAGAAGGAAGGAAAGAAAGAAAGAAGAAAGGAAAGAAGGAAGTAAGAAAAGAAAGAGAAAAGAAAGAAAAATGAAAGAGAGAGAGAGAAAGAAAGAGAAAGAAAGAAAGAAAAAAGAAAGAAAGAAAGAAAGAAAGAAAGAAAGGAAGAAAGAAAGAAAGAAGGAAGTGGAGGGCAGTGGGTTTAGGGAGGGTGAGCAGCATGTTTATAGGTCTTGGACAAGAAACGCCTTGCATGGATGAGTCTTGCAAGATAATCAATATATCAATAAATCTGGGACATGGTGAAGAAGGAGAGGGTGGCATGCGATAGCTACCAGAGTGTCTAGCACAGTCCCATGGACATGCTAGGGTCCAGGACTTTTATATTGGCAATGAGTTTCTATTAAAATAAAATTTTAAGACATCGACATGTGCCCCAAATATGATCTCATCCCCAAGTAGCCGCTCTAATATATCTGCCAGGGATAGAAATGATTGTGGTGAGGGCACACAGTCTACCTCGACAGACATGGACTAATGTGGGGGTTGTGAAGTTTATGCAGTGGAAATAAAATACTGGCAGTGAACTGTGAATTGGGCTATTGGATTAACAGGAATAATTTAATAGAGCTTAATTGAAATAGTGGTTGGCAATAGTTGATAGGAAAATTTAAAGGATTTAGTCTTGACGTTGTTTGCATGTAGTGGCCCATGCCTGTAATTCCGGTACTTGGGAAGCTAAGACAAGAAGATCACAGGTTTGAGGCCAGCCTCAGCTACTTAGTGAGACATTGTTTCAAAAGAAAAAGTAAATTAAAAAAGGGTTGGGCATATAGTTTGGAGATAGAATGCCTCTGGGTTCAATTCCCCATACAACACACACACACACACACACACACACACACACACACACACACAGAACTGTAAGGATCTTAACACTTTTTCTACTTTGGCCTCATGAGTGACTGTGTCCCTTAGTTTAAATCCAAAGCAAATGGGGCTGGTGAGTGAAAAAGACTGTACTCAGTCAGTGCTAGTGTGGAACTAAATTCTGGACATTTCCTTGTCATTGAAACTATAAGGCAGGAAAGACTCATTCTTGGTGCAACCAGGGCGCCTCGAGCTCAGACTGTGTTTCAGCTTTACGCAGACCCAGGAATTACTAGACTACAGAGGGAACAAGCCACCAGGTATGATGCCACAACTAAGTTTCAGAAGAAATTTATATTGATTAAATTGAGCCAAGTTCTGAATTTATTTCCAACCCCTCAAGATTGGAGGTACTCCGGTCAAGCATATATGACCAGAAAAATATGTTCATTAGCAGGATCTTTGCCTTCTTGGGTACAAATTTTATCATCCTGGAGACTCATTTGAATGAGTTGACTGAATGTAAATTAGAAACATATGGGGTAAGTCTCGCAGAATCGCCAGATGTGATTGAGGTTTGACAAAATAAAAGGCCACTGAAAGGTATTTGGAAATATTTTCATCAACCAAAAACCACCAGGTTGGCCTGTCTTTAAGAATGAAGTCATGACCCTGGGAACATTATGATATTCTGCATGTTTTTATGGTTAAGAAGATAAGTCCTGGCATCATTGTTTATAATCTGTAAGAATTTAGGGGGTCACATTAAATATGCAGATGTAAAAATGATAGAAAGAATTCCAATGAGGGGAATATTTTTCTACTCCAGAATATTCTAAGATTCCACGGGAGAGCATATCTGAAAGTCAGCATGTCATACCTCACAGAATGCTCAGTATCAAACTTAAAATTTATTCTAGGCAGCTTAGGCAGAAGTGAAATTTAGTAAAGTAAGTTAGGAAACTCAGTAGAGTCCAGGTGAAAACTACGCAGCTAGGAACGGGGCCCAAGCCACACTCCAAGGGCTGTCTTCAGAAATCACACCTGCGACCTGAGCTCGGCCTAGACCTTCCCAGTGGCAGCAAAGACGCCCGAGGCTGGAGGATGACACACGATTTTCATTTTCTGAATCAAAAGGCCAGCACCTCTTTTGCCTCAGTCACTGATAAATGAATTCTTCATATTCTCTCAGACCATAAATTAAAGACCTTCGTGGATATATCCGATCTTGGCATAACCCAAGTTACATGCCTCGGCCCCATCTAGAAGAGGCCTAGGGGAGAGAGTTCTGGCTTCTAACGGTAAGAAAAGGGAAACATAAAGTGGGAGTTTCTCCATTTATATCCAGGTACTCCAAATATGCTGATGGCCGCCACATGGAAAATATTTATAATATAAACTGTGCAATGCCTTTTAGTTACTAATTACATTTCACAACCTTGTTTGCTATGAAATTAATGATATATTTATTACATATATGGGCTCTTATTTTCATCCACAGCTAATTTTCGTTAATCATATTAGAGGCTCTTATTCAGCGACCCAGCAAACTTTCTACCTAGAATTCAAGTGGAAACAGAAAACTAGCACCTCTATGAGCGGGGGTGGGTAGGTTGAAACATGCAATGAAATATCATGATTTTAATGTACATAAGTGTAATTTAGGAATTCCACTCAGGGCCTATTGCTTTTTCTTCTCTTTCTTTTCTTTCTTGATTTTTGTCCTTATTGTTTGAGAATTTATTTTACAAGAATTGCAAGAACAGGTCAATAATTACCCATATACTGTTCACCTAGGTCATCAATCTCTTTTGCTTTGAAGAGTTGAAGACAGCTATTTTTAAGAAGGGCCCTCATTTTGAATTTATATAAATATTTCCTATGACTAGATTTAGATTAAATGTTTTTGGAGGAAATGATACATAGCTGATGATGTGCTCTCAGTGATTCCTGAAATAAAGCACACAATGTCAGTTTTGCCCCTTTGCTAGTAATATTAAATTGAATCATTTGAATAAGTTGGTGGAGTACATATTTCATCTTTATAAATTTTATTTACTCTTTGTAATTAGCAAGCAGTAGTATGAGACTGAATATTGCTTCCTGAGAATTTTGTAACCAATGACTTAGCATCCATTGTCAATTCCTTTTGAAATCAGTTATGACTGTGATCATGACAAAATTAAGATTTTTTAAATATTCCTTCATAGCTTCTAAATTATTAACTGGCTTTTCAAGAATATGTCCTTATTTCTTGATATGGTTAATTATAATTTTCTATATATAGTTAATTATAAATAAATGTAAGAATAACGGTTTTAAAATGCCAAGTTGTTAAATCCCAAAACAAGGATTATATTTCAAACAGTTCACGTCTATTTGTATCTTTCAGAGGTATGTATTCTAATGGCTTCCTCAGGAAGGAAAATATTTTTATCTACATTATCCTACTGATGTTGTCAGTAGGGGTTTGTCTTCCATTATATCTTTCAGCTAGTTATTATTCATAAATATGGTTTTTATTTGGGGTATACATTTCCTGCTATCTTATTAAATCATTTTTGTTAGTTTTACTGTTGATTGTCTTAGATTTTCACTTATGCTTGTATCTAAAAATAGAAGTGAGGCCGGGTGTGATGGTGCACGCTTGTAATCCCCGCACTTGGGAGGCGGAGACAGGAGGATCGTGCAGGTTCGAAGCCAACCGCGCTGGCGTAAGAGACCCTGTTTCACAAATATAAAAAAAATAGGTCTGGGAGTGTAGCCCAGAGGTAGAAGGGCTTCCAGAAACCCCAGTACCACCAAAACAAAAAACAAACAAAAATATAAAATAGGTCTGGGAGTGTAGCCCGGAAGTAGAAGGGTTTCCAGGAACCCCAGTACCACCAAAAAAAAAATAATAATAATAAATAAATATAAAAATAAAATAAAAATAGAAGTGATTTTATTTATTTGAAAAGATACCCAGGAGTGGGGTAGCGGAATCATACGGCGGGAGGAATCTCCACACTGATCTCCATAGCGACTGAACTACTTCTCAATTCTACCAACAGTGTAGAAGAGCTCCTATTTCCCACATCCTCACCAACGTTTATTGTTTTTTGACTTCTTGATGGTCATCTGAATGGCAAATTTCAAGCTGATAAAAGATAACAGCCACTGGTAAGGATGCGGAGGAAAGAAAATGTCTGTACATTGTTGGTGGGAACAATATAGCTATTGTGGAAATCAATATGGAAGTTCCTAAAATTTTAAAAATAGAACTGCTATGTGATCTAGTAGTCCTGCTACTGGGTTTCAGTTGCCCAAGGGACATCTGCACCTCGATGTTAACTGTAGCACCGCTCACCTCGCCAAGAAACACGAACAAGCTGAGTGTCCATCAACTGATGAATGGATAAAGAAAATGTACGTAGACACAGTGAAATATTATTTAGTCATAAAAGTGAAATTTTGGCTTTAGTGACAACATGTTTGGAGCTAGAGGTCTATATTAAGTGAAATAAGCCAGGCACAGAAAGACAAACACCGCATGCTCTCACTTTTATTTGAAAGTGAAAAAAGTTGACTCAGAAGTTGCAGTGACCAGCAGCTGGGGAGACTGAGGGTGGAGAGGGAGGGGAAGTCAGTGCGTACTACATTATAGTAGGTTGGTACAAGAAGCTCTGGTGTGCTTTGCACAAAGGGTTACCATCGATAACAATAATTACCATGCATTTTATAAAGGCTGTAAGAGCAGTGGTGCATGCCTGTCATCGCAGCTACCCCAGAGGAGGGTTGAGACGGGATCGCAAATTTGAGGTCAGCCTGGGCAACTTAGTAAGATCCTGTATCCAACATACATACTTATACACAGACACACAGATACGCACATGCACACACACACTCATACACACACACACACACTAATTCATACACGTGCCTGAGGTTGTAGCACAGTGACAGAAAGCTTCTGGGCTTAATCCCTAGTATTGCAAAAAAAAAAAAAAAGATTTTGTGTTTTCATCATTAAGAAATAATAAACGAGGAGATAGACATGTTTAATCTTATTTAAATATTATATAATATATACATTTATGAAACTGTCACATGGTGTCCTATAAATACATACCATTTTTATGTTTTTATGTAAAAAGGCATATTCAAATTTGAGCATCAAAGAACAAAATCAAAAAAAGAAAAGAAAAGCCTACACACAACAACCACCAATCCTCTGCTAAGGAGCTGAGACTGCAGGAGCCATGAGGCCTTCTCATCTCAAATGTCCTTCCCTGTGACTCCTGTCACTGATGTCAGAGCGTAGAGGAGAAGCTAATGGAGACCTTTCCTGACCAACTTTTCTATGGCAGACAGTTTTCTATAGCACATTTCTGTCAAGTTTGCAAAACATATAATTATTCCTGTTTGTTGCTTTCTACCCTTAGGACAGTGGGATCTATTTGAAGTTGGGAGGCCAGTACAGGAGAATCACAGGTCGGAGGCCAGCCTCCACAATTTAACCAGACTCTTAGCAACTTAGTGAGACCCTGTTTCAAAAAACAAAACACAAAAGCAGCAGAGCCGGGTGGTGGTGTGGGTGGGGGTGTAGCTGTGAGGTAGAATGCCACAGGGTTCAATCCCCAGTACCAAAAAAAAAAAGAAATTTTGTATTTTTTAACTTCTTTGCTTTCTTTCCAAGGCCTGCACAGGGGTACAGGGGCTGTAAAATAAGAACAAGCTCCTTTATTGGAAGTCGTTGTAGGGCCAGCTGAGACCTGGTAAGAGAGCGAGCATTGTTTAATCCGATCAAATCGGTCTTGGAACCACAGCTGGTGATGGGGCCCACAGTCTTAGGCAGGCAGTCCTTGACTGTCTACATGAGCAAGCGCGCAGAAACTACCCTCTTCCTTGCATTTCATTTCCATGTCTTAATCCATTACTGTGTAATGTAAATCATAAGTAGTTATTTGTTTATTGTACCTTTTCCCCTACTCAAATAGAAGCTTGGATTTTTGTGCTTTTTTCCCACTGCAATATTCTTACCACATAAACATTTAAATAAGGAAAGAATGGGAGAAGGAAACTGAGGAGAAGAAGGAGGGCAACACGGAGAAGAAAGTACAAGGAGATCTGTGTTAGGTTTGCGCGTGGGAAGTGAAGGCACGGGAGACCAGGAACCTCCATATCAGCTTTTAATGGTGGAATGCGGTCCTCTCCGGGACTGGGGCTGGGCAGTCCCAGAGACCAGCGGCCCATCCGAGGCTCTGGTGTACCTCTCTTTTAAGGTATACATCTTGAGGGTGGTGCTACGCGGGATGTTGCTTCTCTCGCGATATCGCCGGCCTCCCGATACTGCCCACCTGCCTGCCTAGCAGACTCTCCTCCTCCTTCTCCAGGGTTCCGCCTCCTGTGGGGAAGGGGGGAGGGACCCGACTTGTCAATCTGAAAGTGACTGACTGCTCTCAGATCACAGAGGGAGTCACCACTGATGATGAGAAGACCCGAGCACAGGCTCCAGGCCAGCTTCTTAGCAACCGAGTGAGATGCTGTTTAGGAGAAAAATTCAAAGGGCAGGGGTAGCTCAGAGGTAGAATGCCCCTGAGTTCAGTCCCCACTACTACCAACACATAAAAAGGAGTGAAGAAAGAAAGAAAGAAAGAAAGAAAGAAAGAAAGAAAGAAAGAAAGAAAGAAAGAAGAAAGAAAGAAGGAAAGAAAGAAAGAAGGAAAGAAAGAAAGAAAGAAAGCAGGCATGGTGGCATATGCACATAAACCTGATACTTTGGAGGTGGAGACAGGAGGAGTGCAGACTCAAAAGCCAGCCTCTCTACACAACTTATTGAGACCTTGTTTCGAATAAAAAATAAAATGGGTCTGGGGGTATAGTTCAAAATTGGAAGCTCTCTGGGTTTAATCCCTAGTACAAAGGAAGGAAAGGAGAAAGAAAGGAAGGGAATAATTTTTCTGTATCCTATTTGTATCATACAGCCAATTTATATTTTGAGCTTGCAAGAGAATCTCTCAATGGTCAGAACAGAAAAGGACCAAATCACAAACAAGGCAAGAATGGATTTGTAATTAAAAGCTAAAACAAGAAAACAGAAATGTATGCTATAATTTTATTTATTTTCCAATCAATGAATAGCATTGTGCTTTATGTATATAAAGCAAATTTTCAGTTGCCATGACTCCTATAAAAACAATATCTTTAACGACTGCTCCCTATCCATGTTTTCTTCCTGTCTTATGATTTGAAAATGGATGTTTAATTTTCTTCTCCTTTTCACATCTAGTCTGGAATCCCTCCTCTATTCCTTGGCCTGGTTTTTAGCACCAAGGGGCTCATTACTGCAGAGTTTAAAAGTTGCAAGCAAGGGGGGTTCGTGGGGCAAATGCCACAGAGGCACAGCTCTGGTCTCACTGTCCTGACCACTCGGAATTGCTGGGTGGCACCAGGAAGCTCGTTGGTACCTTGGCATATGGCAAAGAGCACCTAGTAATTTGGGTAGATGAAAAGCGGGGATGGAATTACCATTAAGCTGTTATTCAGGTCGTGTGTGTGTGTGTGTGTGTGTGTGTGTGTGTGTGTGTGTGTGTTGGGGGGTGAATGAAAGAACTGTGGAATGAAAAGGGAGTAGAGGGAAAGGACAGAGGGTGTCCCATTAATCTTGGCCTCCACTAATTTTATGTTTTGATTATGAAGATGGAGGAGTCTCTTTCCCTGAATCTCAGTATTTTGTTAGCAGCCCTTCTTTGATTAAAGCCTACCCGAGTTGTCTGGTTGACTAGCTTTCACCATTCTGCTTCTTTGTCAAAGGTTTATTTCAACTGAAAGTGCAAGATTTAAATTTTATAATGCATGCAGCTTTTCAACAACCAAAGACAAGTGAGGATGTAAAGAGCAAAGAAGAAATGGAGCCAGGTGTGGTGGTGTACGCTTGTAGTCCCAGTACTTGTGAGGCCGAAACAGAAGATTCACAGGTTCAAGGCCAGTCTCAGCTACTTAGTGAGGCCTGCCACAACTTAGTGAGAACCTGTTTCAAAATACAGAGTTTAAAATAGGGGTAGGGGGTATCACTCAGAGATAGAATGCCCCTGGGTTCAATCCTAAGTACCACAAAAGATAAAAAGAAGAAATAGAGCTCGGGGTCAGGACAAGTCAGGCATGTGATGAAGGCGGTAAACCTTTCCTTCCTTGGAATTTGGTAGACATGTGCTTCAAATCGTTTAAATTTGAAACCAGAATCTTATCATGCCAAAAATTCCCAACAGTGTGTGGCTAGGTAGAAGAGGCTGGCCAGTTTAATTATACTGAACTTCTTGAAGAAGATGGACTGTGTGAGAGAGCTCGGTGCCCATTTTCTCCCCAAGCTGTCCTAAGCTGTAGATTCAGGATAGGTACCAAACTTTATGGCTAGGTCTCAGGAAACTGAAACCACTTACCCATCCAATTAGTGAATTCAAACGCTGAAATTTATGCCACGCAGTGAGCTAAAAATTACAGAGCTCTGTGCTACCCAGGAGGCTTAGTTTTATGTTTATTTTGAGATCTGGCGTTCTAGCTAAGAACGACAGAATCTTTAAAGAACCATGATTTGTTCCTCTCAAGTGCTTGGTAATCACCTCATGGTTGGTAAACGCACTAACCTTTTAATGACTTAAAGGATCATTAAAAAACCCTGAAATCTGGTAGATGGGGTAACAATATCTATCCACCCACTCGCTTCTAACAAGCAAAGTCAAGGATATTTTACAAGAAGTATATTAAAGCTCATAAGAAAAGAACTCTGAGCCAGCCGTGGTAGCTCACATTTGTCATCCCAGTACTTGGGAGGCTGAGGCAGGAGGATCACAGGTTCGTGGTCAACCTCAGCTACTTAGTGAGGCCTTCTGCAACTTAGTGAGACCCTGTTTTCAAATAAAGAATAAAAAACAGAGCTGGGGGTACAGCTTGGAGGTAGAGTGCTTCTGGATTCAATCTCCAGTACCAAAAGAAAAAAAAAGAAAAACCCTCTGGATGATGTAAAGCTCCAAGCCTGGGGTCCAGGTAACCCCCTTTTATCTGCCTCCTATCCCTATGGTAGGGCAGAGAAGAGACACTTTTTCTCTCCTCCCGACCTGAGCGGGGAAGGCCTCTGATGTCTTTTCCCGACATTCTTCCCCTCCAGTCTGTCCATCACTGCACTCTTGCATGCCAGGTCGGTGACTCCACTGCGCCTGCAATAACATTCAGCCTCTTCTCTCAATAACTTCTCTTGTATTGGAAAGAGGAAAAAGCTCAACCTAATCTGGATTTAGTCTATAAAAATATTTTAGCGCCGCAAATAAATTATCTAAAAGTGTTGGGAGGCATTCCACTTTCTAGTTAAATGTCAAGGATTGTACCACATGGCTGTGAAATGAGCCTGGCCATGGAGGCCTAAGGTAATAACCTCAAAGGAGAGCCCGGAAGGGAGGGCAGAAGAGGAAGTCACTGCTTGGGGCTGTGGCTCTGCCATCAGTGTGGGACTTCAAGACATGGTAGGTCTCTGAAAGCCCTGTCTTTATTAAATTACAATGTCTTTTAATTTGTAAGCATAATGTATTTTGCATTGGTTAAAGACTGTTTCCAATCTGAACCTACAATCATAAATTCCCCTGATGTCCTAAAATATATCCGTCAGATGCTTAGCAGAAGGTACATTACAGGTTAGATGTGCAACACCTCACATGACAGGATATCAGGATGACTGTACGGAATGTATGAATTTCTTCTTTCAGCTCACCTGAGCTTCAGATTCACAGTGGATTTAAAGGTGCTGAATGGTTAATTCTCCTTTTTTTAAACATTTTCTGTTGTCTTAGTCTCTCCGATGGCTAGTGCTTGGCTCAACTGGTAATATTTAAAATTTATATATGAGGTTTTGAGTTTGCAAAGATCTTCCACATAAAAGCTTTCATTTAAACTTCGATGCAACTTGCAAGCTAAGTGTTACTATGCCCATTTTATAAGTGAGGAGAGTAATTTGTTCAAGGGGTCATATCGCAAAAGTCTGTAAATATTTCCCAACTATAAAAATCTCCCATAATTACGGCGGCTTATGTGTGCCGGTTTGCCTGGTTGCACATGTAACTCACTCTCAAAAGTGTCCTCTTTTAAGAGATAAATTATATGGTCAACCCACCCAAAGTCATAGAATTAAATGCATAATTTCATTTACAACTAGCAAATTTTTAAAACATAGTGAGAGGTACATTGGGTCATCAGAGACACAATTATACCTATCTTAGATGAGAGTGATTCTTTATATATTTTAGAAATCAATACATTCTCTCTCCACCTGAATAAATGGATGCTCCCCTCTAGTTCAACCATATTGTTCGATCCCCACACATTAGAATCGCCTGGTAAGTCTTTTAAATGAGGCTGCCCCATCTCACCTTGGACTTATTAAACCAGAGCTTCCCAGGATGGAAGCTGGAAATGTCCTTTTCAAAGAAGGCTCTCCAAACAGAATGTCTGTGTGGCTGGAAGTAAGGATTGGCAGAAAGTGAATAAGGGCACAGGGATAATGGAGCAATGTGTTAGACCCACGGGCAGAGCAGAGATCAGAGTCGGGTGGGAGAATGTTGCCAAGGAGACTAAAGGATTGTGAGATGGCTCGCAGATGGTACGGTGGGTCTTCCAACAGAAGAAAAGAGGTACTGGTAGCACCTGCTCTATCTTTCCAAACTCATATCTTGACCTAACGGGATGTGATATTATTTAAAAGTAGTCTGTTTTATAGAAAAGATAGAGTCTGGTCTCCAGTTCTAGTATTTATCTCTCTGAAATCTTACTTGGATCCATGGCATCAATCTCTCTCTCTCTCTCTCTCTCTCTCTCTCTCTCTCTCTCTCTCTCTCTCTTTCTCTCTCTCCCTCCCTCCCTCCCTCTCCCTCTCCCTCTCCCTCTCCCTCTCCCTTTCCCTCTCTCTCTCTCTCCTCTCTCTCTCTTCTCTTTCTCCTTTCTTCTCTCTTCTCTCTTTTCTCTCTCCATTAGGGAGCTATTATTTAAAAATTTTGGATAAAAGGGTTATATAAAAATCAAACATATCTATTATCAACATGTTTTCTGAGAGATAAATATCTTATTATTTTGCCTTTTTGAATCTGCTGTCTGAGAAAGGAGAAAAGTACCCCATTTCTCAGAGAAAAACATGGGGCCATAGAGAGGTTGGTGCACAGCTTACGGCCATGCAATGAGTCAATCCAGACCCTGAATTAGCAGTGAAAATTTCTAACTATTAACTTAATGTTCTGTGAAAATTCAGGCACAGTAAAAAAAGAAGTTTCACCATTTTTCCAAATACGCATGGGAGTATTTTTGGAGGACAGTATTATTAGACCTATTTTATGGTCATTTATTGCAATAAATGTTTATTTTCCTTTGAAATACACTAAATCATACCCTAATCTCTTTGCTGTAATTTTTCCATGGAAAGAAAATAACCTTTGAGTTGATGCAATTTCAATATGCGGAGAGCTCGGTCTCCTGTTTCAGGTGCCTCAGGATGCAGACGGCCAAGCCCAGGATTTGTTCCTTCCTGGTTCAGATAGCCACAGTTTAGAATCACTGAATTCCTTGCTGACAACTCCAAGGAATTCAAATTCTTTCCTTTAGGTATTTTTTTTCCACACAAATAATATTTAGTTCACCCCAGGATTCTAAGAGGTCATTTCTCAAGCTTCCCTAAGCTGTAACCCTCTCAAAACCCCAATCTTAGCTATCATTCTTCAATCTCTCATTCCTTTCCCCTAAGGGTTTACCTTCTTTTCTCTAGGGAAAGGGGACATGCACACATAAAGAGCTTCAAATACTGCACGTCCAAGACACACCTCACCCCCAGGGTCAGCCCACTGTGCCATCCATTGGTGGTAGAGAAGGGAGCAGGGCACAGATGTCCCTGGCAAGAAATTGTCCTGGTCTTCAGTCAGTCAGCTATGATAAAAATGGAGGAAGGGGTGAAGAACACTGAGTATTCGGGTATAAGAGAGCAGTAAGTTCAGGGGTGTTCCTTAGACTCAGAGTCTGCCCTCTTTAACTATGCAAAATAATAACATCTTATTTCAGGCAGAGGTAGGAAAATAGCCCTTAGAATTTGGTTCCCTCAGACTTATTGGCCAGCAGGAATAAAGGTAAATTTCAAACACAGACCTTAAATTCTTCCACTTATACTCATGTAATCTCTCTAAGAATTTTTAGGCAACTTTATGTTGAATAGAAGAGGCAATTCCCCAGCAGATACCTGTCATAGATCTGTTCAGCTCAATGGAAATAAGTCCCCAGGGACATGATAATCTATACAAGTCACTGAGAATCCCACATGGTATGAGACCGTTGGAAAACTAGTCGAGATGGTGAAGTCTGTATGAAACTAAACATGATATAAATAATTATGGGACATAAATTCAAGTTGGTTAAAGTGGTAGAGGGGAGGAATGTGGGGATTGAAGTCTAGAGAAGGCTGAAAGGAAAGAAATCGATTGTAAAATGATGAAGTTTGCTCTGAGATTCTTTTTGGGTCCCACCTGGTACGTTAAGAATGGTCTTCCCAAAGGTAGAAAGAAGGCTAGATAGGTACACAAGATTCCTTTCGAATCGTACGTAAAAGAGGGCCTTAATAAATAGAAAATAAAAGACTGCAAAAGTGAGAGGAAGAGAGGTACTATTATCACACTAGGTACAATTTGATGGAGATTTCCCCTACTTGATTATCTCTGTGCCAATATCCTTTATTTAAACTGTCTCTCAAGGAGTAGGACGATGGCTTATTCATCTTTGTAGTCTACACACAACACAAGTATAATAAATGATTGTTTAAATACATATAGAAATGGACAAAGGCAAGAATGAAGTCATAAGCAGAGGTGTTGACCAGCAGCCTGGCTGTGGGGTTAGGATTATTGTCTGTGACCACCCGTCTTCCTTCTCCCAATTCTGCGGCTCATGGCAATATTTCAGAGCATTTGGCCTCCAGTATCAACCAACCCAATGATGCTTGCTTTTGGTCTGTTGAATGAAGACTGCGGCGAACAGCTAAATTGACTTTATATTTAGCACCGTTGGGCAAGAATAGAAATGTTCTAATCCCGTCTCCTCCTACGGAATGTGAATTGTGGTCAAAGTAATATGTTTTTGCCTCCTGTGATTTAGATCAAATTTCACAGGCCAGACAGGGCGTAGGGAGCCAGGCTCTGCAGCCACTCTCCCTGGTAAACAGTGTCACACCTCCCTTGGACAGCTCAGGGTACCATGTGTGCCCTGGCATTGGAAACATCTTGCCAGGGCTCGTCTGTTCTCCTTGCCTTGTGTCTCTGCCCAGTGTTCATGTGGAGTTTGGCTTCCTATTCTTAGAACTGGGCAAGGCAATGCTATGCAGGTATGAGTTGCATACACTTGTGCCCAGAGGAGGCTGCCCCAGAAAAACACACCCTAGGCCTGGGTTTGACTCAGTCTTATTTCTTCCCTTTCAATCGAAAAATTAGGCGACTAGCTTTCAAGTTTCCACTGGGAAAGGATGAATTTGCCTGGCAGGGCAATGCTATTTGAGCAGCTCTAGCTCAGTAAAGCGGATCCATGAAGACGTCCGAATGGCATGTCAATAAACAGAAAATGGCAGAAAAATGCACCTTCATTCACAGACCACTCTGGAAACAGTTACCCAGTCACCTACTGGGTTTATCTCCCTGTCGTCATATGTCCTTCATGTCTTGGCTTAGAAACAAAAGGATCATTGCATACACCGGGCTCCAGCAACTGTTAAACATGCATTGTGATGGTAACTAAATCTGGTTAAGGAATAGAGGAAAATACCGTATATTGTTCTAGTTCTTCAATAGGGCTTCCCTTCAATTTCATACCCCCTCCTTTACCCTGAGAGTGCTGTTAAATCTATGATATATGGATAATAAAATGCCTCCTGGCAAGAGGAATTAGAGCATATACCTAGAAAAGCGAGCTTTAGAAGAAATGGAGTAGAGAATGGACATAAATTTAAGAACAAGCAAAATCGACGTATGTCAGTTTTGCTAACCTGGGATTTTACGTTATGTGGAACAAAGTTGCACACTCAGAAAAAATCTTTCACAGATGTCCTTTGTGTGTGCGCATGTCACAATCCATATTAAAGAAGAAACAACCTCAATTTTCTACAGGTCACAGATGTTACGTCTATAAAAATCTTGAGTTCTTATCAACGTTTCACTCAGATTCATAAAGGAAAACAAAGACCCCCCCCATTCTCTTAAGGACCTATGAAATAGCAGCTAAATATATTGAGTCCTATATTGTCTGCCAAGAGTTTTTGTTTGCCTCTGTTATTAATAAGCCCTCACTGAAACTATTCACCAGCTATCCAGGTTAATTTGAACAGTCAGTAGCAAAGTTAATGCATGAATTCTATGTATCTTTCTAAAAAGTAAGAGTGATATATATTTTTTTTCTTTGGTGCCCACTTTTTTAACTTTATTATTTCCAGGGTTATTTATTATTATTAATTATTATTTATTATTATTATTTATTAACTTTATTTAGCTGATAATTTTTTTTTTTTGCAGTTCTGGGGATGGAACCCAGGGGCCTTTGATCTCCGAGCTACACCCTTTGCCTTATTTTTAATTCTTTATTTTGAAACAGGGTCTCACTAAGTTGTGGAGGGCCTAAGTAGCTGAAGCTGTCCGCCAACCACGATCTTCTGGTCTCAGCCTCCCAAATGCTGGGATTACAAGTATGTGCCACCATGCCCAGCTTGATAAAATTTCTTAGCAGCTTTATTAACTTTATTATCCTTTATTAACTTTACTTAGCTTATAAAATTTTTGAATGAGCATTTTAAAACCATCTCTTATACTTGATCATGAGTACTAAATTGTCCCTTTTGTCCCTTTTTTCTTTAAGTTCCTTCTCCTTACTGATTTTATTTTGCTGTTTTTTTTTCTTTTTAAAAATTCTGCTAGATTTAGTTTTGTCATACCTTATGTAGTGTGACTATTGTACTGGTAAATTATAAATTTGACATATTTGTTATCTGTTAAAATTTTCTATTCCACTGTTCAATGAAAAGTCTGTACTTGTTTTGATTAAGGATTAACTCAAAGTTAGACCTCTTAGAAAACAATGCATTTATTTCCAGAGTAAATATTTTGGTTTATACCATCAGTAAAATTTTAAGTGGCTACTTATACTGGTGGAAAAAAAAAAAAACCCACACATCTATTTTGCGTATACTTTCCAAATTTAACTTCTCAAAATCAATAGGCTCTTAACTATACATTTATAAAGATGAGACACATTGATTTCTTGGAGATCTGGGATTCTCTAGACATACGCAGTTTGTATCAAGACAGTATAAAGAGCCTGGCAGTCCCAACAGAATTTTATTTTTTTCTGCCATTAAAAAAGAGTAGTTAGAATATTCTCAATATTCTCACAAACTGGTGTGTCTTTATAGAAGTATTTCAGAAGTCTGTGTGGGAGAGTCTGCGCTGCCTTCTATACGAGACTTTCTGCTGTGAGGAAAGGTGGTTTGGGTGGAGGGTAAGAGTCACCCTTTAATCAGTTCCAAGACTTCAGAAGGGCTGACAATGTGATCCAGGACTGCCCTGTTTTCCTCAATGTGGCAGATACAGGTGCTCATACAAATGAGTACATAATAGAGTCCCTTACTTATTTGACTCTTGGGAAAGTCTGATATTCACAGCAGCCAAGAGGTACTTGAAATGACAGTCACTGAAGACTCTAGGTAGTATCATAATGTATTTTAAATCGTCAGCTACATTACCGTTTGAAAACAAACTTAAAGGAATACACATATTTAAACACATATTTTACACACATATTTAAACATTGTAAACTTGAAGATTTCCTCTAAAGAACAGAGTGAGACCAGTAAAATCAGTCCCTTCTCGTCCAGTTGGTTGCCCTGCCAGCCTCAGAAGCAGAAGCGAGGACCTTTCTTTGGGCTGGGTGGCCAGCAGGCGTGGGTCTCCAGGGATCTCTGACTGCCCAATGACTCCTTGGCCCTGCAGAGGCCAGGCCAGCTCTTTTCTCTTTGTTCTGAGACTGTAACTCAGAACTGTAGCCTCTCTTCCCTCTTAGAAAAGATAAAAGGCCAGAGCTAAATATGAGGAGTCAGAAAAAAAGCAAAACAACACCAAGGTATAATCATCCTTCAGATATTACTGTCCAAATTAAGCAAAGAGTTATTAAAATGTTTAGGATTTGAACTATGCAATTTGGAGAAAAATAAATTGGCAGGAGAAGGTCTATGAGCAACAGATAGTGTTTCCAAACAGAGGTTATAGTGCTACTTTAATAAAACCTAAATGGTCTTCAGTAAATTTAATAGAAAACTATTCTGATTGACTTCAATGAGTTATATTTTGAGTAGTTTCTAGAAACTAGAAATTAATGAATAAGAAAATCAAATCAACTTAAATATATGGAACTTACACAATTCTTTTTTTAAAACCACAGGAAAAGAGCTGTTTGGAATGGTATTTGTCAGAATTTGGGGAATGTTCCGTCTTTCTGTATTCCTGTGTAAGACATCCTCCTTGCCACTAGAAGAGCCTGGGTAGCTTCTTTTGTGGACAACATAAAGTGTCATACTTACCATTGTGCTATTTGTAGTGCTCAGAGGAGGACCCGGAAGGAGAGTCCTGATGGATTTTATCAGAAACAAACTTGCAGAATGATCCAGTTTCCAAATGACCTTTTTACCCAATTTGCTTTTCTTTTCACTTTTGTAGTTATGCCTATCTTCCTAATGGCCATTTTAGAAATTTCTCATTTCTTTTTTTCCTAGTTCCCAACTATAGTTGATTATTGAGGGGTAGAGAAAGAGGAAGAGGGGGTAAAACTGAAGAGAATTTGAAGATTTATTAGTGAGCATAAAGCTTTGAATTTATTGCTGACACTAATATTTTCATAAATTTGTTCAGGTCTTAAGAATTTATTTCTAGGATTTTTCATGAACAAGAACATAATTTCTAGAAATAGAGAAGTCTCTTTCCTCCCTACCTCCCTCTCCTGGGCCCGCTCCCCTGCTCCACTGGAGTCTCTCCTCCTTTTTCTGGATTTCCTTTTTTGTTTAATAGGAAATTTTACAAAGTCACAAAGCTGTTAGAAGTGAATCAGAGCTGGGTGTGGTGGCACACACTTGTAATCCCAGCATTTGGGAGGCTGAGACCGGAGGCCAGCCTCAGCTACTCAGTGAGGTCCTTTGCAACTCAGTGAGACCCTGTTTTCAAATAAAGAATAAAAAATAGGGCTGGGGGTGTAGCTCGGAGGTAGAATGACCCTGGGTTCCATCCCCAGTACTGCAAAAAAAAAAAAAAAAGACTCAGAAGCAGCTCATCATGAGAGGCGTCGGGGAGTGGGCAAAGAGTGTAAGAGCTGCTGGCATCACCATGATCCTATCATATCGGGTATTTGCGTTCAGGTCACCAAAATGGCTTGTGTTCTGGGAGAAAAAGGTCTTTTTTCTTTTTCCAGGCGCTTAATTCTCCAACCCATATGGATGTGTATTTCAAGTATCTAACAATGTCTGACACTCACGAAGCTCTCAGTAATCACGTGCTTAAGCAATGGAAGTAATTCTCTCCGAGCGGGCTTCCTCGGAAAGTGGTGGTCGGCTCATCAAGGCCGCATGCTTGGTCACTCGGCTTCTCAGGACCCGAATAAACCCACACAGACAACATTCGCAAACTCTCCTAAGAATCAAGCTTGAATTGTTGTTCATGCAAATGATCATTTAAAGGAAAAATTTGGCCCAAAGAGAATTTACTTATAGGGAAACATTCAGACACCCAATAGGATTTCCTAGCAAGAAGCTGGTCCTTTTTTTCTCATTTGCATGCAGACCGTGTTTGCAGGAAGGGGATAGGACGGGGGAATGGAGAGGGTGGTGGATCCCCACTCTAGACAGAGCTGCTTTCTCCATTAGTGGCTGGTGGCAGACGTCTCCGCATCCCTGTGCAGTGGAAGGGCGCACAGCTGGAATGGCAGGCCCAAACTTAGTCTGAGAAAATAAACTCCCATCCAAGGACAGATGTGAGGTTACTAGTCCTTAAGTGCCCTGGAAACATCATTCCACCCTGTTTGCCTGTGTGTCTGAAATGTAGAAGAATGTACACACCAAATGCTTCTTAGGAGCAGTTTTTCTTCCTCTTCTCTGCTGAGATGATGTGTAGCCAAAGAGAGAAAGATGGTCCTGAATTCAGGATTATTCTATAAAGTCCTAGAGATAATTCATACAGAGTATGATTTTAGCTACAGTCTGGATGAGTCAAGTCAGAAAAGGAAGTTATAATAATGAGAAGAGTGAGGCTAGAATAAACCCTGTGGCGTGTTGGATTGGAACTAAAGCTGTCATTATAATTCCTGATTTATATGTAGTAATAGACTTACAACTAGGACACAACGGCGCATGCTTGGAATCCTAGTACTTGGAAGGCTGAGACAGGAGGACTGCAGGTTTGAGGCCAGCCTCGGCAACTTAGTGACACACTCAGCAACTTAGCAAGACCCTGTTTCAAAATAGAGCTGGAGGTATAGCTCAAAGGTAGAAACCCCTGAATTCAGTCCCCAGTACCATACAAAATAGATATACCTATGGTTATAGATCTATGCAGAATTTTTTCTACTGATTGTTATTGAGAGGCACTAGCAGCAAAAACCATAAGTTATGCCTAATTCCCATATTTTCATTTATAAATATCATTCTTCACTTTTAGGAACCAGAGGTCCGTGAAAAAATGTTTGCTTCTAGGCGCATGGCAAGGAAACTACACCAGGAACCGAATATGTAATGTGTCAGAAGGAAGGAGGAGCTCAAAGGATGAAGGGAAATGCCAGAAGGACCTAGCAGCCAGCTTCCAGGGCACTGCTAGCGGCCAGTGTGGGACAATCTGATTATCAGTATGAGAGAGAGGGTTGGGAGAAGACTGAGCGGGTCAGAGAGTGTGGCAAAATGGCACGCTCTAGAGATCCGTACATTGTACCTAAAGTCAATGTGCTGTATACTTAAAAATTGTTAAAAGCCAGGTGTGGTAGCGTACGCTTATAATCCCAGCATTTAGGAGGCTAAGACAGGAGGGTCCCAGTTCGCTGACAGCCTCAGCTACTTTGTGAGGCCCTTCACAATGTAGTGAGACCCCTTTTCAGAATAAAGAATAAAAATAGGGCTGGGGATCAGAGGTAAAATATCTTTGGGTTCCACCCCCAATACTAAGCACAAAAAGTTGTTAAAAAATCAGCTGGGCATGATGGCGCACGCTTGTAATCCCAGTACCTGGGAGACTGAAATAGGAGGATCCAGGATCTCGGCTAGCCTCTGCTACTTAGTGAGGCCCTCTGCAACTTAGTGAGACCCTGTTTCAAAATAAAGAACAAAAATAACAATTGGGTCAGGAGGAGTGTAGCTCAGAGGAAGAATACCCTAGATTCAATCCCCAGCACCACAAAAATAATTGTTAAAAATGGATGTCATTATATGGCTTAAAATAGAAGATAGAAATGAACACATTTTGAGAAATTATTTCCATTTTATTTTATATTTACTACATGCCAGACATTGTTCTGATTTTTCTTTTCTTTTCTCTTCCCTCCCCTCCCCTCCCCTCCCCTTCCCTTCCCTTCTTTTCTTTTCTATTTTGGGGATTGAACCGGAGCCTAATGCATGCTAGGCAGGTGCTCTACAACTGAGCTACAACCCCAGCCCTCCACCACAGAAAAATGCTAAAAGTGTAAGGCGATGAATATGCCAATTGCCCTGAATTTACCACTATTCAATCATACATAAATCAAAATATCACACCATACTTCATAAATATGCACACATATTACATATAAAACAATACATTTGAAGAGTGCATGCACATTTTGTTTTATTTATATAATATATAATTTTCCCATGGGTCTAAAATTATTTCAAAATAAAAAGCCAAATACATGTAAAAACAATGGGGTGGGGAAAGAGAAAAAGTACCATTGACAAAATGTCAATAATTGCAGAAGTTGTATGTTAGATACCTAAGAAGTTGTTCTATTATAGTCTACACACACACACACACACACACACACACACACACATATGATTATTATTCATTAAAATATAAGAGGGCATCCATGAGGCTTCTATTTAAAAGGGCCCCCTGTTTCCAGCTTCAGGACAGCACTAGCTCTAGCCAAACACGTCCCGCCCACAACAGTCACCAAACCTGTTTTCTCTGAAACGAACAGGGGGCTGTGAGCTGGAATCTACTTGTCCACACTGCTCAGCCACTCAGCCCCAACCAGAGAAGTCTTTTTGAAAAGCACCTTAACGATTCCATCCTCCCTCTAGCTCACAGTTCTTTCACTCACTTCCCAGGCCAAGAGGAGAAACTGTACTTTCATTTTTTAGCTTTCAAGGTTCTCTTTTTCTTTAATTAGGTCCTGACCTACTTCTGCAACCCCATCTTCCAAATTCCGGACATGAATATCTTTCATGAAATACCGCCTTTCTTGTCCTGTCTCAAGTCTTCTTTGGTTACCCCACCTCTGTATTTGGCAGATTTGAAGATAGGCCCATAACTCTTTTTTTTCTTTTTAAATATTTACTCTCCTTTCTATTGACCTATGGGGAGGATGAAGCTAGAATTTGTTTAAAAGAGACGGGCTATGATCACGCCTCAGCAGAACTGGCTGATGCTTTTGCAGGATTTTAGCCTGAGAATGGGTTCCTTGAGGCTGCTGCAGTTCCAGGTAGGGAATGGACTAGGATGGCTGGAGACTGTGTTTATTTTCTCATCAAACATTTTTTTAGAGTTTCAATATTGCCTGGCTCTATGTTGAGTCTGCAGGGAAGTTTCATGCTATCTTCTGGGTGCCAGTATCTATTTTCTTTTTGAGGGTCTGGGGAATGAAACCCAGGGGCTTCAACCTCTGAGCTACACCCCCTGCCCTGTGTTTTATTCTTTATTTTGGAACAGGGTCTCACTGAGTTGCAAAGGGCCTCACTAAGTAGCTGAGGCTGGCTGTGAACCACCACGATCCTCCCGTCTCAGCCTCCCAAATGCTGGGATGACAAGCGTGCACCACCACGGCTGGCATCAGTATCTTTTTTGTGTGTTAATTCTAAGCACCGTCATATTTTAATTGCTGTTGGCTCACTTTCAAAGTAGGTGGAGTCTTTAGCCAGGTTTTAATAAGCTTAAACTGTACCTTAAAGCCGGGCGTGGTGGCGCACGCTTGTAATCTCAGCATTTGGGAGGCTGGGACCTGGAGGATCGCGGTTCGCGGACAGCCTCAGCCTACTTAGTGAGGCCCTCTGCAACCCATTCCCAGACCCACAAAAAACAAAACAAAACAAACAAAAAAAACTCAACCTTACCTTCCAGGGAACATTTGGGGTGAGCTTATTCAACTGCCTACCACTTCCTGGAAGTCTTTAAAACTCTGAGGATCTTTTATTTTGGACCCTTAAGAAGAACTTATTCTATGACAAGGAGAAATGGCCTTTCTTGGTCCATTCAGCCACTGACGTTACATCTTACAATGGTGTCTAATAGTGACTGTCTCTTACATGTGCTCACCAGGTACCAGCATTCTAAATGCTCTACTTGAATCAATGCATTTAAGTCATATCTACTTTTTAAACCTTTTATCTGACCAGCCTGAGATATAGCTCCACAGAAGTATTTTGGGAAGTCCGACAATGCACATTTGCCAGAGAGCACAAGCTAGAATTGGAAATATAAAAAGCCAAGTCCGTGGTTTGGTGTGGCAGTCATTGGTGATTAAAAAAAGAAAAACATTTTAAAAATGCCATTTCTACCTTAAAAATAATCATTTCTAAATTCCCGGAGAGAAAAACAATTATGACGCTCCCAACATATTTTTGTGGTGGGGAAAGCAGAAAGTTGAAAATGGCTTTTAAAAGACAGGCAAATGCATCTTGCAGCCATATTACTGGTGGGTCTAAGTGGAAAGAATGACAGGTCAGTCCTGTTGAGGGCTAGCATTTAAACTTGAAATCTTTTTCAAATCTGTGGTCACCAAATAGCCCCAGAAAAAGCATCTTCAACATCTGGTCTAATGTTAAATAAATATGCCACCGTATATGGTTTCAGATCCGGGGCCCGGGACATGTAAGCTTCAGCAGTGGTAGAAGTCTTGTGGGCCGGGAGCTACAGACTCACTAACCAGTGGAGCATGCCAGGCCACAGCTCACGATGCCCGCCGGTGACAGCTCACGAGCGTGCGGAGCTGTCTTAGAATTGCTCACCGGTGGCCCCTCAAGCCTCTTACTTTTCTTAGTCATCAAGACCTTTGACTTCATTTTTCTCCCTTGGTTTCCTCCTCTCCCTGTCCTGCACCTACACACCCCACTTCCTCCAGCCCCCAAGAGCTGAATTTGAGCTCTCTGCTTTCCTAACACACATAAAGTTCCATCTGAGCATGGAAGCCTTCATACCTGTTTTCTAGTCTTTCCTCTGTGCAAATGGCTTCCAAATCATCTCCAGCACTCCACAGTCTTCTGTGTCTAAGAAAAGGATAAACATTTCTTCTTGGATTTCAAGCAATCATTCTAAACCATGATAGCAATGGGTACCCTTTCTTTCACTATAAACAGAAATTATATTAAGCATTTTCTTTCTTTTTTCACTGCTGCTTTTATCACCTTACTAATTTTTTAGCTACAAATTTATATTTTACTTTTTTGTATGTATGTGTGCTACTGAGGATTGAACCCAGGGGCATTCTACCTCAGAGATATACCCTCAAACTTATATTCTGAATCAGGATCTTGCTAAGTTACTGTACTAGCCTCAAACCTACAATCCTCCTGTCCTAGCCTCTTAAGTACTGGGATTACAAGTGTGTGCCGCTGTGCCTGGCTGTATTTTACTTTTTAATACAAGAAAATTATAGGAAAACACAAATATCTATTTGAAATGTATTTACTCTGTTCCACACTACTCTTGACATTAAAAATCTTTTATGCACTGTCACTGAACATACAAAGTGAATACAAATTCACCTGTGGATTCTCTGAGCCCTGCTGAAAACCTAGCTGTTGTTATCCCTAAGACCGGGGTTTCCAGAAGTGGGGAAACCCAAAGGACAGTTTCTCACCAGGAGTCTGGAAGCTAAGGAGATGGGATGGGAGGAAACTAGGTCTCTAATGGTGGGAGGTTTTCTTCTATGGGAAATAGAAAGATTTTAATTCTTTGGCTGCTCCAGGGGTCATGAGGCATGATGAGTGGTTCTGGCCAGGAGCGTTTGCTAGCTGGAGAAGAGTCAGTGTTAGCAGAACTGGCGGCTTCTCCAGGTGCTGAGGGGACTTGCTCCTCCTGGCCGGCCCTCTGTGGCCATGGAATCCAAGGCCTGTTGCTGTGGCCTGTGTCTATGGAATCCAAGTTTATTTCATAGAGGCAGAAAGCTAGTTACATTTGCCAGTGCCTGTTGTGTCTCACCTAATCAAAAGAACCTAGAACCCAGCATTTGGGATTGAGACAGGAGGATCCCGGTTCGCAACCAGACTCAGCTACTTAGTGCGGCCCTTTGCAACTCAGTGAGACCCTGTTTCAAAATAAATAATAAAAATAGGGCTGGGGATGTATCTCGAAGGTAGAATTCCCCTAGTTCCACACACACACACACACACACACACACACAAAAGAACCCAGAAAACCCCTCCCAAATTTATTCCATAACCCATGTCTCTCTTTACTTCCCACCCAAGGAAACACATTTAGTACCCGTAGGTATATTATTAAGACTGTTTTCTACCTAGTCTTCCTCACCTCAGCCCCTTCCTTCTAGATAATTCCATACACAATCAATCTTCTCTATTCAAATTCATAACTCCCATTTTTAGAGGCTTCCTATTATGATAAAGCATAGATTCTTAATCTGGCATTATTTCTAATAGTTTTCAAGACATTCTCTATGTTTAAACAACTATTTCCTTACCTTCGTTTAAATACAGTGGTAAGAGCCGGGCGTGGTGGCGCACGCTTGTAATCCCAGCATTCGGGAGGCTGAGACCAGAGGATCGTGGTTCGTGGACAGCCTCAGCTACTTAGTGAGGCCCTCCGCAACTCAGTGAGACCCGGTTTCAAAATAAAGAATAAAAAGTAGGGCAGGGGGTGGAGCTCGGAGGTCAAATGCCTCTGGGTTCCATCCCCAGACCTGAAAAAATAAATAAATAAATAAATAAATAAATAAATAAATAAATAAATAAATACAGTGGTCAGTCCATTGCTCCTAGACAAGCCAGGCCCTCCCTGCCTCTCCTAGCCCCACTTGAGGTATCAGTGAGGACGAAAGTACTTTGTCCATCCTGCCAGACAGAGCCCTTTTAGATGGCTGATTCTCCTGAGTGTCACATTTGCTCCATGGATTAAAAATGAGGCTCATTTACCCACAAAAATTCAAGACAGCCATTTTCTTTGCACAATCGTGTAATGTCTCCTTGCCTCTGCTCTGGGGGCAGATACAGCTGTTTAAAGTATTCTGAACTTCCTCTTCTCCATAGTGATTGGTCAACTTGGAGGCCAAACATGGTCAGCATCAAATTCTCAGAGCTATATCCATCATGAGAAAGGAAGCAAATGTTTCCTTGAGACCTGAGTTTTTCTATCCGGACTCAGTGATGGTGAAAGTTTCTTAATTATTCAGCTATTAAAAGTGTGTATCGAGCCGGGTGTGGTGTGTACGCTTGTAATCCCTGCGCTTGGGAGGCGGAGACAGGAGGATTGCGCTGGTTCGGAACCAGCCTCGCTGGCTTAAGAGACCCTGTTTCCACATAAAAAAGTAAAAAATAGGTCTGGGAGTGTAGTTCGTGGGAGTGTATCCGGAGGCAGAAGGGCTTCCAGGAACCCCAGTACCACCAAAAAAAAAAAAAAGTAAAAAATAAAATAAAAAAATAAAAGTGTGTATCTTTTCAAAGTGACTAAAATCCAAATATTATAGTAATATATGCATATCATGTTTTTAGCAGCACAATTGACAATAGCCAAATTATGGGACCTACCGAGGTGTCTATCGACAGACGAATGATTACAAAATTATGAGATATATACACAATGGAATTCTACTCAACAATAAAGAAGAATGAAATGATGTCCCTTGCAGAAAAATGGAGGGACCTGGAGAACATTAGGGTAAGTGAGATTAGCTGGTCACAGAAAGTGAGGGGTCATATGTCTTTCTCTAATAGGCAGAAGCTAGGGAGCAATGGATACAGGAGGGCCTCTAGTTAATGAAGAAGAAACTCCAGTGGAGCCTGGAAGTGATCTAGGAGAGGGAGTCAATGAAGGAGCCATTTCCAATGACACTGTGCACATATTTAAGATACCAATGGCAATCTCAATATCCTCTATGGGGCTGGGGGGAGCGATGAGGAAGCCAGGAAAAGCCCATCATGGGCTGTGTCCATGTATGTCGATATCATGAATTACATCATGATGTGAGACCAAAACGTACCAATAAAAGTATAACAAAGGGTCTCGTCTGCGCTTGTGTTTAAACGGCTCGCTGGACCTGCCGATGCAGATTTGGTGGCCTCTGGATATCCTTCTCACCGTGAGCTGCTTCTGCTCTCTGCCCCTGTATCCTTGGCTGCCAGGCACACAGAGACCTCGCCAGCCCCATCCTAAATCCCGGCTCCATGCTGGCCTCTTCCCTGCGTATTGTCTTCCCTAAACAGAATTTGAATCTGCTGCCAGAAGCTGTTATTCTTAAATTACAAAGCATACACAGGGCCAAATGAGGAAAGCAGCTAAGTATCAACGTTGCTCCTCTCGTGCTTCATGATGGATGCAAGACCGGGCTATTTGATAGGGGTTTAAGGAAAAAGCGTGCACTGTTATTTTTATTCATAAAAAACAGATACTTCCAGGCTGGTCTGGAATTGTGAAGGCCTCTGTCTGAGGCTCTGCTAGTTTAGGTAAGGGGACTAGTAGTTCCCACTCCCAGGCCCAATTTCCTTCCACTTCTAGCCCCATAGGAATGCTGTTCAGCCTCCCCCACTAGCATCATCTAGATACTTAGGAACGGAGGCACCACTGTGTGATTTTATAGAACATAAAATCTGGAGCCCGGCGAGGTGCCGCATACTTGTAATCCCAGTACTTGGGAGGCTGAGCTAGGAGGATCGAAAGTTCACAGACAGCCTCAGCAAAGTAGTGAGGTCCTGTTTCAAAACAAAGAATAAAAAATAGGGCTGGAGGTGGAGCTCGGAGCTAGAATGCCCCTGGGTTCAATCCCAGTAACACACACACACACACACACACACACACACACACACACTAAGAATAATAAAATTTATCTTACTGTGTGTGGTATTTTTCAGTTGTGTATTTTGATTATTATGATTAATGGAAATTGAGACTCAAGGCTACAATTCTGAGTACTAACTGTGGTCTAGAAAGTGTAGACAAACATTGGACATTATTATCTCTGTATTACCTACTGGGAAATCTAAGCGGTGAAGTAAATCTCCCCACGGCTGCATCTCTTTAAGTGACGGTGCCCACTTAAGGCTCTTCTATTTCTAGCCGCTCTTTGTAAGAGGCAGTGCCAGCTGGTTGCAGGACTGGGACTCTGATGCTGATCTTCTAAGTCCAAGGTTGTCTCCACAGAAGGAGCTGACCGCATCTGGCATTTCAAACTTCTGCTTCTGTGAAGGTAAGAGGCACTTTGCAAGTCTCTCCCTACACACTTCTCAATCTCCAGATCTTAAAAGTTTGGTCAGTTTTGCTGCCAAATCACAGTTATAGGTTGTAAGTTATTTATTCTATCACCACTTCATGCCTAATTTACTAAAGTCCTACGTAACACTGAGGCGACCCAGGGGCCTCCCAGGAAATACAGGTTCTTGCTTGGTCCTGCTATTTTTTCACAAAGAAAAATGTTTTCAGTTCACCTGGTGTTTGCCCCTCAGCACATTCTCATTTGGATTAGGCACAGAGGGCAAAGGAGGTGAAGGTCCTGCAGGGGAAAGGCTTGATCTGGGCTCAGCAGCAACGTTGCAAAGGAACAGAAAGCAACTCCACTGCTGTGGCCTTGCCGGACTCAGTCCCTGTGGCACCTGTCCTGGGATTGAGCCCCATGCCTGCAGCTCTCCTGGGTGGGCTTTGCATACAGGTGGCTCTATAGCTCTGAGATCTCAGGGGCTCCGCTCCCATATCTCCACTAAGCATTGCCCTAGTGGGCCTCTCTGTGACAGCTCCAACCCTGCAGGTGATCTCCACAGCATCCTTGAAATCCAGGAGGAGGAAGCTATGCCAACACAGCCTGGATAGTCTGTGCGCCTGCAGAATTAATATCACGTGGACACTGGCGATACACTGGTGATGGTCACTGCCTTGTGAGTTGGCAGCCTGAGTTGCACCTGGGCCCACCTGAGCCCCAGCTGGGGCAGCTGAAGGACACTGAGTGCAGGGAGTTGGGGAGTCAGTGCCTAAGGCAGACCTTGGGGGTGAGCTCTGGGATTCCACAGGGAGTCAGTTTCCAGTGAGCTTGGAGGTTCCCTGCTCTCCTCTTTGAAAAGTTTTCTTCTCAAGGCCCTGGCACTCTGGGGCTCTGTTGGGAAAGGCAGTCTCAGAGATCTCTGAAGTGCCTCCAGGGTCATTTTTCTTCTGTTTTTATAAGTAGCGCCTGGATTCCCTCTAGTCATTTTAATCTTTATTAAACAGTGGCTTGGACACACTCTTTTTGTTTTTTTCTCTCCTCCTTTTTCTTCACATGGCCTGGCCAGGCTGGAGCGTCTCCAAATCCCTGCATTCTGTTCCCTTTCATTTATACATTTCATCTTTAGATTCTCTCTTTTCATATTTGATTGTTTGCAGGTAAGAGAAACCAGGGAGCCCCTCCCAGTATTTTGCTCAAAGATTTTTCTCAGCTACACATCCTAGCACATTACTTTTGAGTTTTACCTTCTACAGAATCTGTAGGCATGAATGTGGTTCAAGTTCTTTGCCATTTTGTAAAAGGAAGCCCTTTCCTCCAGTTTCCAGCATCTTCTTCCTCATTTCCAACTGAAACCTCAACATAATTGTCTTTATAACCCATATTTCTCTACCAACATGTTGGCCAGGATTATTTCAGTATGTAGATAATCGCCAAGAAGTTTCAGGCTTTGCCAACAACTCTCTTCTTCTTAGCCCTCACCAGATCACCTTTAATAGCTCCATTCATGCTACTATACAGTTTTTTATCCAACATTAATTTAAAAATAATCATATACAATACCCATGGCCCAGTTCCTGAACTGCATTCAAATTTTCAGGTATTTGTTAGAGTCACACATCCCTCCTTTCCTACCAATTTCTGACTCAGTCCATTTGTGCTGCTGTAATAGAAACCACAGATGGGGTAACTTATAATGAGCAGAAGTTTATTTTCCATAGTCTTGGAGACTGGAAAAGAAAGGCACAGACAGCTGACAGGGGTCTCCTCTGACATCATCCCATGGCAGAAGGGGGGAGAGGAAGGGTGCAAGAGAGAGTGTCCATTCCCATAGTCCCCTTTGATAAAGATATTAATCCATCCATGAAGATGTAACCCTTATACACTGAGTAGCTCTCATTAAACCCTACCTTTTAACACTGTCTTATTTAAGACTAAATGTACAATACATTAATTCTGGGAGACATATTCACGCCTCAACACGTATGCATTAAAGGTTTACTTGAGGTAGACACACTCAGTTACTCAAAGTCAGCACCAAGCAACCAGAAATTCTCGTAACTCTGGCTGCAATCAGGATCATATAGAAACACAGAGAGCCCGAGGAGAGGGCAGACAAATGTTTTAGCCAATCAGTGTAGCTTTAATTTCACCAATGAAATGCCTCAGCCAACAGACACCATGATATAAGTAATAAGCAATGAATGTTACTCATTCCTAACACTAACTCTACAAATTTAAAAAGTGACCAGATAACACAGTGGTTGGAGTAGGCACTTCTAGAGGGTAGTTTTCCTAAATAATATTACTTAACTGCCTATGGAGTAAGAATTATCCATTGGAATGCTAGCTACTCCTACTCTGCTGAACCAACACAAATATTCATTTCACACTTTCTAGAGGGCACTATTTTAAGATAAAATATAAGTGTCATAACCATGAAAAATCTTATAAAAATTATAGAATTTTAGGTGGGAGGAAGACTTAGCCAAGCAGGAGTTTTTATTCTTGCTCTGTGGAAGTCCGGAGTGGTCTCTTTGGAGCCATTACAGAGAAGAGAGTAGAGAATGACCAGAGATGTATCAGCTCACCCACTGCCATTTCCATCAGGGCAATTCTGATTTTATCTGCTGAACATACTGAAATCTGATATATGGTTCTGTGACAAAAAGAATTTGAGACTATATAAACAATTTTGAAAGTCACTGATCTAATATGAGGGCAGACGAGAAAAACAGATCTCGGACGGTTAAACAAATTACTACCTGGGTAGTGCTACCATGATGTGATATAGGAGAGAGTGTCTCCCAGATCATCTGACTTCCTGTCTGGTGCAATCTCCACTAAAGGGCCTTTTCTCTAATGTATATACTTCTGTAATTATAAGTAGTTGAATACTGGACATAATGGAAGGAGTGTCTCCCTTTCATACATTAGTTTTCATTGTCGACTTTGGAAAATATCCCATTGAAGGAGTTCTGTGCTGGGATAATATATGTCCTACCCTCTAGGGATGGAAAGAAAGAAGTTTAGAAATCTTTGGGGATTGAGACTGAGAGGAGCAGAGCTAGCTTTGTGACCAGAGGTGGACTTTGTGTTGCATGGGAAATCATCATCCCTTCCCTCACCAATGGGCTACTGCTCTGAGTTTTCTATGATCCCTACATCTGGGATCAGTAAGAAAAAAACCCGTGCAGCTTCCTAGGTCGATGGTTTCATTTTAACTCCTGGAAAGTGAATGAGAGAACCCAGCAGAAAGACACGCAACAGACCCGCTCTGTGAGCAGAAGGAAGAGAAAAGAGAAAGCAGAGGACAGGCCTGCTTTGTGAAATCTGAGTAATTCTCTTTATCTACATACAGGAATGTATAAGAAAAATGTGTAGCAAGGAAATCTAAGAAAAGAGAGACAAAGCAAGAGAGGAAGTATTATTTTGCTTTTTATTTATTTAAAAAAATTTATTGGTGCATTGTAGTCATACATCTTAATGGGATAAAAGACTTGTGGAGACACACTTGCACACATCACCCAATTAGCCCTTACCCGATCCCCACTTTATTCCCGCCCCATCCCTGCTTCCCATGCTTGGCTTAGTGACTGACTCTGATATGTTTAAGTACATCATGTGCTTTAGAGAGTTTCCTCTTCCCCCCTCCCATCCCCTCAGTTATGTCACCTTATTTGCTCCTCTACAGGCTCTCCTTCTTCTTCTAGAATTCCTCCTGCTATGCATTTCTCCCTAGCTTTCACATATTAGGGAAAACATCCAATTTCTAATTTTTTGTGACTTAACATACTCCATTTCCTTGTACATGATGTAATTGTGCTTTTTATGGCTGAGTAAAATTCCACTGTGTGTATATCACACAGTTTTGTAATCCATTCATCTATTGTTGGACATCTTGGCTGGTTCCATAGTTTGGCAATGGTGAATTGTGCAGCTATGAACATAGATGCACATGCATTAGTTTGGTAGTTTGGTTTCCTTTCTTTTGGGTAGATACCCAGAAGTGGTACTGCTGGATCTAATGGTAAGTTCATTCCCATTCTTCTGAGGATCCTCCATACTGTTTTCCAAAATGGATGCACTAATTTGCAATCCCACCAACAATGTTTTAGAGTTTCCACTTCTCCACATCCTCGTCAGCATTTGTTGTTGTTTGTGTTTTGAATGATGGCCATTCTAGTTAGAGTTAGGTGAAATCTCAGGGTAGTTTTGATTTACATCTCTCTGATTGCCAGTGATGTTGAGCATTTTTTCATGCATTTATTGGAGTAATTATGCATTATTCTTTTTTCGTGAAGTGTCTGATTCACTTGCCCATTTTTTTGATTGGGTTATTTGTTTTCTTAGTGTTGAGTTTCTCGAGTTCTCTGTATAGTCTAGATATTAGTCCTGTATCGGAAAAGTAGGTGGCAAAAATCTTCTCCCATTTGTTGGCTCTTGATTGAGGTTCTTGACAGTTTCCTTTGCTGTACAGAAGCTCTTCAGTTTCATGCAATCCCACATATTGATTTGCCTTTTAGTTTATTGTGCCTTTGGGGTTTGCTGAGAAAGTTTTTTTTTTGCATAACTAGCCTTTTAAACATGTCCCCTTATTTTTTTCTCCCTTTCATTTTTGTTTGTTTTATTTTCTTTTCTTGTTTTCTATCATCTCCTGGAACAGTGCTTCTCAGCTCAAGTTGTATACTAGAATCACCTGAAGAATTGTTAAAAAATACCAATCCTCATAGCTGTCTCCAGAAACTGAGTTATTTATTCTGGGTGAGGGTGGGGTTTGGGCATGAGTCTCTTTTAAAAAATTCCCCAGTGATTTGAAGTGGAGCCAGGGTAGAGGGGCCTAGTATCAGGTAATGGTTCCATTAGCCCAAAGGAATTCTCTCTTTTATGGGAAAAGGCCAGAGAGCTTGTACTTCCAAGGCCTTTCTAGAATTTCTTCTCCCATCTGCTTTCCCAGCGATTTATATTTCCCAAATCGGCAGCACACACACTCTTGTCTGTTTACGTGTTGGCTTCTAAGGCACTGGAGAGGAGAAAGTCCTGGCGGAGTTTGCAGTGATCTCTGCCATCCATGCCTTCCCTTCTATTGCTGTGTTTGTAAATGTCTGTTGGTTTTTTACCAACAGAATGGATTGCATTTTAAGGGGGCATTAAAGAAAGATATCAGTAATTAGCCTGGCATATTATTGGGAGAAACCATCATTTTTTAATTCCAGAGAAGAATAAATTCTATTGTTCCTCCATGGGTAGATAGATTTTACACTGAGATTGGGAATCACAAGGTAATGATAAAAATGTAAGCCAGATTACATGCCACCATATGTATTTCTGGAGCCTTTGGTGGTGGAATTGGTCACAAGTGTTTCCTTTGAAAACTGCCTCACCTAAAGCCAGCTGCTCTTGCTGTAGGAGCAGGTTGCAACATGCGGGGGCAGATCCTGACCACTGGGGCTGTCTTGGTGAGGTGTCCTTCAGACCCTCAAAGTCACAGGGTCAACTGGTAGGACCCAATAAACAGTGGCTGGACAGTCTAAGCTATGAAGACTGCCCTGAATGGTGGGGTGAACTATCCAGGCTTATCAATGGTACCCACTAGAACACCCCAAACAAAAACACTACCCAATCCTTCAAAGTATATACTTAAAAGCCAAATACACAATTATACAACTGCTTTTAAAACAAGGCGCTGGTCCTTAATTCAAAGTCACTAGAGTACAATTGTATGGCAGCAGACCATTTATAGCTCTAATCTACAGGCTTGAGCAGTCTCACTGACAGTCCGGTAACTAAATTTTAAAAAGGGCCATTACAAATTGATTTTTGCAAGAGAGTAGGCTTGGGAAAAAAATATTTAAGTTCATAATTAAATACTTAAAAACAAGGAAAGCAACTAGAATATGGATGGCTGAGGGGAAAATACACTTTACAGTCTTTAAAAAAAAAGCTTAGTATTTGAAATCCGTATTTATATTGCTTTTTATGGCACACATAAAATTAGACTAGCCATTTGCAAATACATAGGAGCTATAGTGGCTACAGTAATGAGCAGAACAGAGTCTAGAAAAATGCGAAAAAGGAATTTAATAAAGTTTACCATATATTCCTGACATTAAAAAGAGATCGCAGAAAGGACTTATTTTCATACAACTGGAAATAAGATGAGACATATAAAATACAAGTCGACAAAATTTATTAACTTCCCTGTTTTCCTTATATATTATAAAATGTGAAATGTAATGCAAAATAACCATTTAAATTATTAATAAAATATAAGCTATTCATAATATCATTAAATGCTTATTATCAGTATAAAAATTAACTTTCTCCACATTTATGAAGGATTTAATAAATAAGGATATATGATGTTACCAGCTAAAATTTTTTTATAAACTAATCTAAAATTTTAGTAAAATTCAAACCATACCATAAATTTCAGCAAAATATTTAATTTCAATAATTGATTATTAAGTTCAACTGTAGGAGTATATATATATAAGAATAATTTAGAATGCTTTGCATGAAGGAAATTAAAAGAACCAAGCATTAAAATTTATTATAAATTATTAAAATACATTGGTGCAAGCAGGGTGTGGTGGTGCACGCTTGTGTAATCCCAGTACTTGGGAGGCTGAGATAGGAGGATCGTGGTTCACAGCCAGCCTCAGCTATTCAGTGAGGCTCTCTGCAACTTAGTGAGACCCTGTTTCAAAACAAATAAAAAATAGCGCTGGAGATGTAGCTTGGTGGTAGAATGCCCCTGAGTTCAATCCCCAGCTCTGCAAAAATAAATAAATAAATAAATAAATAAATAAATAAATAAACAAATAAATGAATAAATAAAATACATTGGTGTGAAAAGGAATGAAATTCAACTGAAAGGATTTCAAGCATCAGAAGACGAGACCAGACCTAGCGATCTCTCTTCTGGATATAAACTCAAAGAAAATTAAGTGTCATTTTATAAATCGCCATCTTGTAATGGCATCTTTACTCCTGGGTTCGCTGTATCACTATTCCCAATACCTGAGATATTAAAAATGGCATACATTCAGACAGTGTTTGGTGCCCTCTCTCCCCCGTTTCCCCTTCCCCCCAACAATGAGTGCCCAACTTATCAATGTTATATTCATACTTTTACACAAATTCAAATGTAGCTCCTCTATTAATCAACCTCAGCCTTCTTCCTCTCCTATCCTTCCATTTCAGTTTTGCTGAGGTTTCCCTCCATTATCTGGAGTCCCTCTGGTATCCCCAATACTCCCTAGTTTGGGCGTATTAGAGAAAACATATGTCCCTTCTCTTTCTGTTCCTGGCTGATCTCATTTAACATAATATCCTCCAGGTCTTTCCATCTTCTTGCCAATGACATGATTTTCTTCTTTATAGCTGAGTAGAATTCCATTGTGTGTATCTCCCATAATTTTGCAATCCATTAATCTGTTGATGGAGACCTAGGTTGGTTTCACATTTGGGCTATTATGAATTGTGCTGCTATGAACATGGGTGTGCATATGTTACTGTAGTTCTCTGACTGCAATCCCTTTGGACATATACCCAGGAGTGGTCTAGCCGGATCAACTGGTGGATCTATTCCCAGTTTTCTAAGGAATCTCCACACTGATCTCCATGGTGGCTGAACTAGTTTGCACTCCCACCAACAGTGTAGAAGAGTTCCTCTTTCCCCACATCCTCACCAGCATTTGT
The DNA here is from genome assembly GCF_963383645.1 of Muscardinus avellanarius. Classification (NCBI taxonomy): domain Eukaryota; kingdom Metazoa; phylum Chordata; class Mammalia; order Rodentia; family Gliridae; genus Muscardinus; species Muscardinus avellanarius. The sequence goes on from NC_137798.1 coordinate 3,358,805, forward strand.
TGTTATTTGATTCCTTTATGCTTGCCACTCTGCCACTCTGACTGGGGTTACATGGAATCTCAGTGTAGTGGTTTTTTTTTTTTGTTTTTTTTTTTTGTGTGTGTGTGTGTGTGGTATTGGGTATTAGGGATGGAATCCTTCTACCTCCGGGCTATACTCCAGACCTATTTTACATTTTATTTGGAAACATGGTCTCCTAAGCCAGTGTGGCTGGCTTCGGACCTGCATAATCCTTCTGTCTTCGCCTCCCAAACACAGGGATTACAAGCATGCGCCACCACACCCGGCCTCAGCACAGTTTTGATTTGTATCTCCCTAATGACTAATGATGTTGAACATCTTTTCATGTATCTATTGGCCATTTGTATATCTTCTTTTATGAAGTGTCTATTCAATTCAGTTGCCCATTTCTTGACTGGGTTGTTTTGCTAATGTAGAGCCTTTTGAGCTCTTTGTATATTGTGGGTACTAGTCCTCTATCAGACTGGTGGCTGGTAAAGATCTTCTCCCATTCTATAGGTTTTCTCTTTAGGTTCTTGATGATTTCCTTTGATGAGAAGAAATTTTTTAGTTTGATGCCATCCCACTTATTAATTCTTGCTTTAATTCCCTGCGCTTTGGAGGTCTTGATGAGAAAATTACTACCTGTGCTATATGTTGGAGTGTTGAACCTATGGCCTCCTCTAATAACTTCAGAGTCTCTGGTCTAATTTCCAAATCTTTGATCCATCTCGAGTGATTCTTGTACACAGTGAGAGGTAAGGATTTAGTTCCATCTTTCTACAAATAGATAGCCAGTTCTCCCAGCACCATTTGTTGAAAAGGCTATCTTTTCTCCAGTGTATGAGTTTGGCTCTTTTGTCAAAGGTCAACTGACTATAGATGGGTGGGTTGTTTCTGTATCTTCTATTCTGTTCCACTGGTCTGTATGACTGTTGTTGTGCCAGGACCAGGCTGTTTTTACTACTATTGCTCTATAGTATAATTGTTTTTTGGTGGCACTGGGGTTCCTGGAAACCCTTCTACCTCTGGGCTACACTCCCAGATCTATTTTATACCTTTTATTTGGAAAAAGGATCTCTTAAGCCAGTGCGGCTGGCGTTGAACGTGATCCTCCCGTCTCCACCTCCCAAGTGCAGGGATTACAAGCATGCACCATCACACCCAGCTCTATAGTATAATTTGAAGTCAGGGGTTGTGATGCCTCCCACATGGCTATTATTGCTGAGGAGAATATATTCAGTTTTTGAAACAATATCAGGACCATAGAAAATACTAAGTCAGTTATGATTTTGTCCCTATTATCTATAAACCTCATAATTTTTAGACATACCATTTTGTCATTATTGTCTCAGATGGTTTTTAAAGAAATCAAAATACCAATGCATTGAAGACTCCATTTCCCCCTTTGATATCGTCCCCTCTTCCCTCTGTCCCTCCTCCTGACTAAGCCTCTTCTCTCCTTCATTCCTTATTCTTTCCCGTTTTACAGAGAAAACCACCACTTGGACCTTTGTGTTGATTATTCTGCTTTTAAACTTTTGCCTCATATTATCTAGATTATATGTTCTAATGGAACATTTGGTATAGCTATGGTGTTTTCATATTAACTACTATATATAATTCATCCTGTAAATATGTCCTATCTATCCTTTTCTTGGTGAACACTAAGATTCTTTCTAGTTTTTCATATTTATTATAAGCATTCTGCAATAAATATGTGCAGATTTTCTTAAATACATATGTTAGGGCTTATTTAAGGAAGTGCCCAATTAAATGTATCCCCATGCTTAGATATACACCAAAACCAAAATTTTATAGAACAATTTTTTCTTTCACTATTTTTATTCATTTTTTAATCTTATTCCATTCTATTTTGTTCTTGTCCATTCTATTCTATTTAAAACAGAGTTGTGACTCACCGAATTGGTTTCCCATTTCACTAATTATTCTAAACTCACAGTCTGAATCAGTCTGCTTTAGGTTTTATACTTGAAGTTGGAATTTCTGGACTATAGAGTATATAAATCAACTTTACTAGCATCTGCTACTCCAAAATATCCCCAGAAAAGAATAACATAACAATACTTCTAGAAAAGAAAAAAAATGAAATCCAGTTGATAAAGCAAAACTGAATTTATTGTGCCTAGAGCAGTAAAGTAGTGTTAACAGTGCTGAAAAACAAAAATTAGAAAAAAAGATTTATATTGTCTTAGGGCCTGGGCCAGGTGATTTTAAGACCATGTGTGTCAGGAAACAGGGTTGATTGGGGCGAGATCATGATGTAAGAGCTTTGGATTGGTGGGCACAGCACAGACAAGCCAGACTCTTGAAGAAGCCAAGATGAGAGAGCTGCCAGTCTTGATAAGTTATCTTTGCAGCCTCATAATCTCTCTTGCAGGAGCAAATTATTCCTGGAACAAGCAGCTAAGTATTGCCACACAATCAGGCAAAAAAGTAAGTCTGATGGCAGCTAATGCAGGATCAGAAAAGTATGTTTGGCACCAGTATTTTTTTTTAACAAAGAGATGGAGAATCATGTTGAATTTTGTTCTCACTAGGCAATGCCAAATATTCTCCACGGTGGTTGCACCAATTTATACCTCTATCAGAATTATAAAAGAACCCATCCTTCTACATCCACACCATGATGTCGATTATTTGTATTTTTTAAAATTTGCCGATATTTTAAACAGAAAATTATATTTCATTATTTCATTTTCTATTTCCTTGATTACAAGTGAGATTTAGCATCTCCTTCCCATGTAACTGTTGGCCATATGGATTTCTTCTTCTATCATTTGTTTAACTTTTCTGATTGCATTGGTCCTAAATATTTGGGGTAATAATATTTTGATGAATATGAACAAATATGAATGAATGTTTCAAATAACTCCTCGCAGTTTGTGCCTTGTAATTTATCTTAATATTTTATGTCTTTTGTTAAAGTTTCAAAACTGAGTGGAGGGATATTAATCACTTTTATGTTTTGTATCTTTGGTCTATTTAATAAAGTCTTAAAATATTTTCATCTATTTCTACTTAGATGTTTTAAATTTTTCATTCCTCTTTTATATCTTTAAGCTGCCTAAAAATAATTTTTCTGTGCACTAGGAGATAAAGTACTTTGGTCAAGCATTGCCACAATAATATTGTTTAAAATAACAGTGGATTATAACAAAAATAACTTTTTACTTTCTTGTGTTTTTGCTTTGTCTCTATTTTGACCTGTCTTGGCTATGTTCAGCTGGGTTTGGTTCTAGACTGTGAATATAGGACAAGTTCACTTCACATATTTTCCTCAATCCTGAGACCCACAGGTTACTCAGGGCAATGGTGAGAAAGAGAAAGAGGGACTGGAGGACAGAGTGAGGGAGAAAGAGAGAGAGAGAGAGAGAGAGAGAGAGAGAGAGAGAGAGAGAGAGAGAGAGCGCGCCTAACCTCATAAACAGTCCAAGCCCCTGACCATGTGACATCTGCCATCTTAATAACCAAATCATGACACTTGGCCAAGTTTAGAACCAGTCAATGGACACATATGCTCTGCCTCTAGTGGGAAGAACCATAAAATCCTACATCACTGGATGTGGACACGGGGAAGGGCGAAACATTGAGAGTAATAATGAAATTTACCACGAGCTACCACTTTTGCATTTATATTTAACATAAAGTTCCCTGGATCCCTTCCTATATCCCCCCACCAAGACTCATCCAGTCAAGGTATCAGGCTCTGAATCCAGAACCTTACTGTCTACATCATGTCAAGTACAACTCCAGGACGGGAAAAAAAGACGAGTTATCTGCCTCCCACCTAGTAGAGGGGAATAGCTGCAATAAATGTTCCCGCTCAGCACAGGAAAGGCAATCACTGGCCCATAGCACTTCTGAATCCCACTGGGTGAATGTGGCCAGGTCCCTTTGCCTTGAGGCTAGAAAGTAGATCTTGATTAGGCTCCAGTTTGAAATCCTGGGAATGACCCCTCCCCATTGTGCTTCCCCTCTCTGGTGTCCGGTTCTGCCTTCTGCTTGTTTCCTCACTATCTTCCTTGGTCATTTCTGTAAAGGGCACTGTGAATATTATTTCATTCTTAGCAACTGAGCAGCTTTATGGCCCTACATCCTGCCTGTAGAATCATGGGCTTGGACAATATATGTCATATCTCAATGATTCTGAGTCTCTGAATCCAGGCTGATGGTATATTTGAAATAGTGAGTCTTTCCTAAGATATTATTTTATGCAACTCCATCTCATGTGCTAAATAAAAGCTATAGCACAATTCTTTTTAATACTTGTGGCATGATGTCTAGACTTGGTTATAGAGAGTCTAGGCATATTAAGCTTCTGGGGGATGTGACCTTAATATCTGTAGGAATACTCTTGTCTAGCAGAGAACTTTTATCAGAAGTCCTAACAAATGTCTAACAGCCAAAAATCTTTACCCTGAGACTATGTCTTGCTGATAAGTGCGCTAACTTTGGTCTTTTCCTCTCCAGTCTGAGTCATTATGACCACACCAGTGAGTGGGAAGTCATTCCCCACTGTGGTCCTTCAAGAGCTTTTTGGATATACAGATCTTCTGTAAATCGTGTATGTACCTTTTCAAACTCATCTAAGCTTATATGAACAATATGACATTTGAAAAACTCCTAAGATGAGATGTTGGTTGCTGGGGGAGCCAACCACATGATTAGAAACTGAGAATTTTTCTGTTAGTGAAATTTGGGGAAGAAAAATTTTTTTTTTTTGTATTGGGGATGGAACCCAGGGACATTCTATCTCTAAGCTACACCCCAGCCCTTTTTTTTATTCTTTATTTTCTTGAAACAGGGTGTCATTAAGTTGCCAAGGGCTTCACTAAGCCAAGGCTGGCCATGAACCTGCGATCCTCCTGTCTCAGCCTCCCAAGCACTGGGATTACAAACGTGTGTCACCACGCCCAGCTACGGGAAGAAATTTTTCTACATGTCCTCAAAAATAAAAAAAAGTCCTGAGTAGACATAGGGCAGTTAGCAATGAGGACCTCATTGTCCTGGCTTAGAGAATCTGCAGGTCACCCCCTGGGCTTGCCGCAATGACCTTTGGGAGTACTGTGAGGCCTTTCCAGCGTGTGCTTTGTAAGGGTCCCTCCACCCATTCACTAAGTGGGCATGGTTTCAGTGCCTGGGTGGCTTTGCTCTACCGTGTCCTCTGGCAATGACAGCCCAGGCCTGCCACATGATGGAGACCCGAGTTGGTCAAGTGTTTCTCCTGCGTCATTCATGAGCACAGGCGGCTTCTACCACCCCATTTCCAGGGCTTCCCTGCCTTGCTCAGAATAGCTTTATTCCTGTGTACTGTACACAGGTTGAGTTCCCAGCATCGTTCCTTGATTGCAGACTCAGAGCCTGTGTCTCTTTGGTCTTGGTCATGGCTGTTGTGTTTCTGTTCTGTTTCTGGTCCCAGGGTATCTTTCTTTTTGCTGAGTCTGTGCATAGCATGTAATTTTCTATCTTACGTGCACTGCTGTGTATTTAGAGAGAAGCAAGGCTTTATGCTTCCAATTCACTACAGAAAAATCTGGCTAGAAGTTCACAACATTTTTTTCTGAAACAAAACTAGTATTTAATTAATTTTTATCATGCACTTGTCTCTCTTAAAGACTGCATACTACCTCACCTATCTGAATAGTTGAGGAATTTTTAAAGCAGGAAAAGGAGGAAAAAAGAGTCAAATAGAAAATAAGTAGAGCAGTAAGCCTGTAATTGACACTAAAATTGATCTAATAACTTGCGTGTTTAAAATTTTGTCTAGGACACTGAGTTCTATGCATAGATACATCCCGGGAGACCTTAGTATATCTGGAGCCTGCATTTGAAGTATTAACACAATATAACATGTACTACTGTCCTTGATTGCGCACCTTTGAAGGAAACGGTGCCTTTCATCGCTCCAGCACATAGATGAGATGGCCAACTTTGGTCCTTGTCCAAGAATTTGCTTAGGAGGCATCAGGTCCCCCAGCTGTGTCTCCAAGGTCCGAATTTTATTAGCTAGGGAAGTATGTGTGCCGGCAGCAGTGTCTGCATCAGATCAGGACTTGCCCTGAACATATTCTCTTTTCCCTGGGTTAATTTCAGACTTCTTTTTCTTTTCAAATCATTGTTAGATACATGTCAACAATACTTTAGGGAATAGAAATACAATACCATGAATTTAGTATATATACATATAGTATATATATATGAATTTAGTATACATATATACTAATAATATATATATATATTTAAAAATACCTATTTTTGCACTATCCAATGATGTTAGTACTAGCCAAATGTGGCAATTTAAATTTAAATTAAAATCAATTAATTTAATTAAATTTAAATTAATTAAAATCAAAGGTATATAAGTTGGTGTGTATAGATAGATGATAGATAGATAGATAGGTAGATAGACAGACAGACAGACCAACCTTTGGCTACATTAGGACTCCTCTCTCCATGAGAATCTTCTTCTTATTCTTTCTTCCCTTTAACCACTATTCTCTTGTCTTTCTCAAATTGTAATCATTTTATTGTCTACTGATTACAGAAGTACAATCATCTTTTCTACAAACTATTGAAATCTTCGTAAGTAATCGGCCTAGTTGTTTCTCTTGTCAACTCATTTCCTGAAGAGAAACTGGAGTTTTAAAAAATGACATTTAAAAGTGACCTAAGAGCCGGGCGTGGTGGCACACACTTGCAATCCCAGCGTTTGGGAGACCAGAGGATCATGGTTCCTGGACAGCCTCAGCTACTTAATGAGGCCCTTTGCAACTCAGTGAGACCCTGTTTCAAAATAAAGAATAAGAAATAGAGCTGGGGGTGTAGTTTGGAGTTCCAGTATGGCAGCCACTTGTACAGCTGAAAACTGAGCACTTGAAATATGGCTAGTGTGACTTAAGAACAACAGGATTTTGTGCTGGATTTGATTTTAATTAATCTAAACTTAAATTGCCACATGTGGCTAGTACTAACTTCATTGGATAGTGCAGAAATAGGTATTTTTAATTAACTATAGGATTACTGGATACAGATAATAGCCCTCCTTATTTTTTTTCACAACCTCACTTATCTGTACTTTTGCATTTATATTTCCCAAATCAGTAATATTGGAATGCTATTCAAAATACAGTTAAAATTTCACAATATATCTATTTTTTAAATTTATTTTTATTGGTGCACTGTAATCATGTATCACATTTGAATACAAGACTTGAGAGGATATACAAGCACACATCATCCAATTAGCTCTCATCCAGCTCCCATCCCATTCCCTCCCCCTCCCTCGATCCCATGCTTGTTTGGTGATTAACTTTGATACATTTGTTTATGTACCTCCTGAGTTTTAAAGAGGCTCCATCCTCCCCTATTCCATACCCTCTGATTAGTCACCTTAATTGTTTCACTATAGGGCCCTTTCTATAACTCGACCTCTTCCTGTTGCACCTTTCCTCCTAGTTATTTCTGAAGAGGGGAAGCACCTGGTTTTTATTTTCTGTGATATTTCTCTGTGCATGCCGCATTGCAAGTACCGATCCCACTCTTGACGTACCCAGTACTGGCCTGGCTACCCGGTGGACTGATCCAGACCTTGCTGGCTCAAGCAGCAGCCTTGCCTCATGGGAGGCCCTGATTCTGGCCTCGCAGGCCCCCACACTGGCCTACCTACACCCTCAGCTGGCTCCGATCCCAGCCTCGGTGGCCCCAGCACCGGCCTAGCCTCAAGGCAAGCTCCATCCCAGCCTCGCTGAACCTGGCACCGGCCTAACCCCTCGACAGACTCCTATCCTGGCCTTGGAGGCCCCAGCACCAGCCTTGCCTCACAGCAGGTTCCAATCCCAGCCTCGCTGGCCCCGGCACATGCCTACCCTCTTGGCAGGCTTTGATCTTGGCCTCACTGCTTCGGCACCGGCCTTACCCCTCTGCAGGCTCCAATCCAGGCCTCGGAAGCCTCAGTAGCGGCTTTGCCTCAAGGCAGGCTCCGATGCTGGCCGCTGGCCTCAGCACCAGCCTAACCCCTCAGCAGGCTCCAGTCCAGGCCTCGGAGGCCCCAGCACCGGCCTTGCCTCACGACAGGCTCCAAACCTGGCCTCACTGGCCCCGGCACTGGCCTAACCCCTCTGCAGGCTCTGATCCCAGCTTTGGAGGCCTCAGTAGCAGCCTTGCCTCATGGCAGGCTCCGATGCCGGCTGCTGGCCTCGGCACCAGCCTAAACCCTCAGCAGGCTCCAATCTGGCGTCAGAGGCCTCAGTAGCGGCCTTGCCTCATGGCAGGCTCTGATCCCAGCCTCGCTGGCCCGATACCAGCCTAACCCCTCAGCAGGCTCTGATCCTGGCCTCAGAGGCCCCAGCACCGGCTGTACCTCACGGCAGGCTCTGATCCTGGCCTCGCTGGCCCGGGCACTGGCCTAACCCCTCGGCAGGCTCTGATTCCAGCCTTGGAGGTCCCAGCATCGGCCCTGCCTCACGGTAGGCTCCGATGCCAGCTGCTGGCCTGGCACCGGCCTAAGCCCTCAGCAGGCTTCGATCCCAGCCTCGGAGGCCTCAGTATTGGCCTTGTCATGGATGGCTCCGATGCCGGCTGCTGGCCCCGGCACCAGCCTAACCCCTTTGCAGGCTCCGATCATGGTCTCAGAGGACCCAGCACCAGCCTTGTAAAACAGCAGGCTTTGATCCCGACCTCGCTGGCTCCGGCACCAGCCTAACCCCTCGGCAGGCTTCGATCCTGGCCTCTGAGGCTCCAGCACCAGCTGTGCCTCATGGCAGGCTCCGATCCTGGCCTTGCTGGCCCGGCACTGGCCTAACCCCTCGGCAGGCTCTGATTCCGACCTCGGAGGCCTCAGTATCGGCCTTGCCTCATGGAAGGCTCCGATGCTGGCCACTGGCCTAACCCCTCGGCAGGCTCCGATCATGGTCTCCGATGCCCCAGCACAGGCCTTGCCTCACGGCAGGCTCCGATCCCGGCCTCACTGGCCCCGGGACCGGCCTAACCCCTTGTCAGGCTCTGATTCTGGCCTCGGAGTTCTCAGTAGTGGCCTTGCCTCACGGCAGGCTCTGATGACAGCTGCTGGCCCCGGCACTGGCCTAAACCCTCGGCAGGCTCCGATTCCAGCCTCGGAGGCCCCAGCACCAACCTTGCCTCATGGGAGGCTCCGATGCTTGCCGCTGGCCCTGGCACCGGCCTAACCCCTCGGCTGGTTCCGATCACAGCCTCGGAGGCCCCAGCTCCGGCCTTGCCTCACAGCAGGCTCCAATCCCGGCCTCACTGGCCCCAGCACCGGCCTAACCCCTCGGCAGGCTCTGATCCTGGCCTCGGAGGCTCCAGCACCGGCCTTGCCTCGTGGCAGGCTCCAATCCCAGCTTTTCTGTGTCCGTCGCTGGCCTCACCCCTTGGCAGGCTCTAATCTGAGTACCCTCTTTGCCCAGCCATTTGTCCCACGTTCTCGAGGGTGCATGGTGGTAGCATTCTGCCTCTGGGGTTATGACTTCAAAAGTTCCAGGTGTAATGCATCAGATCTCTGCCTCTCCTGAGTATTGGCCACTGCCATTGCCACTGCCTCCACCATTTCAAATCTTTCCCAAGCTCTTTTTCCACTCTGAATGTTGTCCAGTGTTCCTAAGCATGCACGACGGTAGCATTCGACGTTTGATATAATTTCTCCAAAAAATAAGGTTGGTAGGATCAGATTTCTGCCTCTCCTGGATACAAGTCTCCACTGCCATTGCGGAGACCGCTTCCAACACTGCCTTCCTCCTAGGTCTCCGCTAAACTCTCTCCTTACAGGTAATGTCCAAGATTCTTAAGAATGTAGAGAAGAAGCAGTCCTCCTTCGCGGGGAATTTTTTCCAAAAGTTCCAGTTCATTTGGATAAGTTTTGTCTGCATCTCCAGTATCCTAGCGTCTACCACGGCTTTCTTGACCCCTCTCCGATATTTTTCTTTTTTCTTTTTCTTTTCCTTTTTTTTTTTTTTTTAATAAGAGAAGACAGTATGTGTTGTTTGAGGAGGTTGTGGGATCAGGTACTCAGTAGCACTGTGACCTGGGCCCAGTTTCCCTGGGGGTCCAGCATGCTCCACACCACTCCACCCAGGGCCCAGAGTCCTGCAACCCAGGCCCCGGCTCTTCTGGGGGTCCGGCGAGCCCTGCCTGACCCCCGCCCAGGGCCCAGGGCCTTGCGAATGGGCCCCTGTTTCTCCAGGGGTCTGGCATGTTCCACGTGATCCCACCCGGGGCCCAGAGTCCTGTGACCCGGCCCCGGCTCTTCCGGGGTCCGGCGTGCCCCACCTGACTCCACAATATATCTAATGTTAATCCTAATGCTGAAAAATTTTATATACTATTATTGTGACTCAGGTTTTATTATAGCCTTTTTTACAATTTTTCATGTGTGTGCTGATTTATTTGCTTGTCTCTCTCACTGAACTATAAGCAAGCATCTTGACTTCCTTACTCAGTATTAGTCCAACATCTGTCCTAAAATACAGACGTTCCATAGGTGTTTGAATGCATATCTATATTCTGTTTGTGGTTTAAACATTCTGGCATGCCTTAATAGGAAGAAGTTCAGCAAAAGGCTTTTTGAAGAAATAGATGTTCATAGAAAATACTTTGTCTTTGGGGGCAACTATTAGTCCACTAAATGTTTTAATTGTTTTCATCTCTATACTTACTCTATGATGGCATTCCGAACCTTTTCTGACTCAGAAATTCCTTTGCTAATGTTAGGATTTGGACGTGGGATGTCTCCCAAAAGGCTTATGTGTTGAAAGCAAGTCTGCTGTGGAACAATATTCAGAAATGAAATAATCGAATCAGCACTCTAATCTCATCAGTGGATAAATCCACTGAAAATAATAGTTTTAATGGACTAACTGGGAGGTAACTTAGGCAGGCGGATGAAGTGGATCACAGGGATCCACTTAGGAGCTATATCTGTCCCTGGCTCTTTCTCTCTCTCTCTCTCCCTCTTTCTTTCTCTCCTCTCTCTCTCTCTTTCCTCTCTCTCTCTTTTTCTTCTGGCCACCATGATGTGAGAGAAGCTTTCCTCCACCACGTTCTCTGCCACCACAGTTTCTGCATTCAGCGAGCTGACTAGAGACTGAAAACTCCACATCTGTGAGCCCATTCTTGGGCTTGTCAGGTATTTTGGTCGAAGAGATAGAAAAGCTGACTGAAACAATTAGTCATATTTAATAATAAAACAATTTTAAAAATTAAGAAAATTGTTTTATTTTTGCATGGTACATGATGTGATTTTTTTTTTCAGTATTAGGGATGGGACCCAGGGACATTCTACCTCTGAGAGACACCCTCGGCCCTACTTTTTATTCTTTATTTTGAAACAGGGTCTCACTGGGTTGCAAAGGGCCTCACTAACTAGCTATGTCTGTCCACGAACCGAGATCCTCCTGTCTCAGCCTCCCAAGTACTGGGATTACAAGCATGCACGACCACTCCTGGCTACATGATGTGATTTTTTTAAGAAACATTTTATTTTTATCAGAAGGGCATTAATCATTGTCCTTAAAGGTAATTTTAATAACTTCCTAGAGATAGACATAATATATACAAATTTACTTCTAATTAAGTGACACATCCCTTTAATCAATTTTAAAAGTTAAAATATGGCTTGATTGCATATGTCTTAAAAATAACATCTAGGATAGGATGTGGAGGGAAACACTCCAAGTGATCTGCACAAAAACGCTGAAAAGCTGGAATGTTCAGGCACCTGGGGCTGGGCTTGGGATGGAAGGGGCTGGGATGCCCTTTCTAAGCTTGTAATTTTTAGTGTCCTACAGCTTTTTCTATACTGTCAAAAGATCAGATTTGGGTAAGAGGTGACTTTAAAGAAATACTAGGAGAATAAACCAAAACTAAAATCTTTAGCATTCTCAAAGGTTAGGCAGAAAATGGCTTGCTTTTATAGGGAGGTGCAGACAAAGTTGAAAAGAAGATTGGAGGGAGCAGGCAAGATGAAGAGTGAAAAATTAAGATACCACATCAGGGACTGTTTTACCCTGAAGCCAGGCTACTCTTTGGAAGAGGGATAGAATGGTGTATTTTGTCTTTGGTTGAGGGTTGATCAAAGTTCAAGGACTTGGAGGAAGGAGAAGAGACTAATGCAAATTTGGTTAACAAGTTCTTTGCTGTCATCACCTAAAAGAAAACTGTTCAGTTGATTGTTTACCTTCCAAAAACTGAGAATATCTAGAGTCAGCCTCTGCCTTTTGGTGTAATTACACTGGGGAGGTTCATCTGAATCATGATGGAAAGATGTCTCTGCAGTAAGCTGCTTTCACAGAACACAATGGATGAGAGAATTTTTTCAGTGACAGCTCTTCCTGGGATTACCTCTTGCCCTGTCTTTGCCTGCCATTTTCCTGTTCTATTATGTCTCCTCTCTTGGACACGTCTTGAGGAAAATCCTTTATGATAAACTCATAAATGTAAGTAAACTAATTTCCTGAAAAAAATCCAACTCATATGGGCCCACTGTTGGACTTCTTTCTTTTCTTTCAGAATTCTCTAAACCTAGTTGCCCTGGGTAACTAATGGTACTGGTCCCTGTGTGTTCTCAAGCAGCAGGCTATGACAGCCCACATCATGCCATGGATCTTATATAATAGCATCTGATTGTTCTGTTCCCCCTAAATTTCTGCATCTCTTAACAGAACATCATTCTGGTGACAAGAATGAGAGGCAGAGGTTTGGATCGTGGTGTCATCTCACTGTATCATGACCACAGTGTAGTAGAAAAACACTCTATTTCCAGCCTGGACAGGGCCAGTCAGTCCAGATCAAGAGCTTTTATAGTAGAAATGGCAAACACATTTCCTCGAACATGCCAGCTCTGATGGATTTTCTGTCCACACTGTGTCCTAACACTGTGCTCTGGAAGCAACACTCTTGGTGACCTGTGGTGTGGGTGGAGAGAGCATACTTTGAAAGCCCTGTGCTAGACTGTATAGTGAAATATGTGTCATAAATGTGTTCATATAGTAAAAATCTATATTTGTCAGAACCATGTAATGCTGTTGGCTTTGAAAATGACATTTAATGAGTCTCTCTGGGAATTTAATAGTGAATTCCTGTCATTTTAGTTCATGGCAGGTTTTTCCATTCTATTTGCAGAAAATGACATCAGTGCAATTTTTCAAGGGGTCAGCAGGATGGAGAGGATAGGTGATAATATCGATGATGATTCTTTGCTAGATAAAATCCCTGTGATTGAGACATCATGACATACTTTATAACAATACCACTGAGTCAAAGCTACCCTTAAATTCCAGCCCAAATAACCAATAATCATGAAGTTCATGTTTCCTCACATACTCTGGTTACCACTGCTCTCTTGAAACTTACTTTTAAAATCCTATTCGAGAGCCAGGCATGGTGGTGCACACTTATAATCCCTGCATTTGGGAGGCTGAGACAGGAGGATCGCGGTTTGCCACCAGCTTCGGCTTCTTAGTGAGGCCCTTTGCAACTCAGTGAGACCCTGTTTCCAAATAAAGAATTCAAATTAGGGCTGTGGGTATAGCTCAGAGGTAGAATGCCCCTGGGTTCCACCCCCCCCCAAATTATTAGATAACAAAAACTCCTGTCAAAAATACATATTTAAAACAAACTTATTTAAAACCCTTTTCCCATACTCTCCTGTCTCTCTTCACCTTATTTTCTAATCCTCATGCTCTGTTCTCTATTTATTTTCATACATCTTTTCTATAATTACAAAGCCATAAACCTTAATTTGTCCAGAAGCTCATGCAGCCAGCATTTTAGCAAACCCTGCTTATAAGGTTATAAGCCCTGTCTCTAAGCCCTGCTTTCAGGTTCCCCTGGATTAGCCTTTTTTTCAGCTCTGGTCTTTCATCAGTTTTGTTGTGGATAGTTTCTGTCACTCTAACTGCTCTCTACACCATTCCATAATATAGTAGCTATCACAGTGTTTCTAAGAATCCTACTATGATAGCATTAATTCCTTGCTTAGAATTCTTCAAAGATTCTCAGTTGTCAAAGTTTCAAGATCCTTAGAATGGCTTAGTCACCTTCAAGGCCCGGTATTTCCCTATGTCTCTGAATAATGCAAAATACCTCCCAACATCCCCATGCTTGTTCTTTTGAAATGCCCTTCCTTCCTCCTTCCTGTCTCTATTGGTCTCAGTCCTCTTCCTTTAAGACTCCCGGTGTCTCCCTGAGGGCTTCTCATGGTTGCCAGGGCTCCCTCTTGATACCTTCACTTCACTACCTCACTCGTGGTTATTTTCAACAGAGAAGCCTCACCAGACTAGGACATCCATGAGACAGAGAAGTTGTCAATTTATAGTCAATGGATATTTTAGAAATAATAATAAATGAAGCATCTATATCAAGATTCTTCGCCAGTATACAATAGCCTATGTGTGCTGATAGATTATTTTTAATGTGAAAGTTTACATGAGGCAAGTATCAGTGGTTGCAGTAATTGGGATAAGAACTAAGAGAAGGGAAGGTTTGGTGGTGAGCCTCGAGAAAAACAGTAGAACTTAAATAATGACTTTATGATATTCAAGACAAAAGTATATAGCAAAAACAAATGTGGCCTTAGGATTCCATAAGCTGATGGAGTTAAGCAGGAATTGGCCAATCATGTCTTTACTTGACGCTGGTGGCTTTGATTGGGGTGACAGGCGGGCATAGCCTACTGAACTTTCTCCATCCGTGAATGAGAGTGTTGTCCCCGGAGGGTTTCTGGTGTAGGAGGACATCTGAAAAGAGTGAAAAAAGAAAAGGGAATCATCTTTCCAGGGACTGGACAATGTTCAAAAGAGACGAGAATTTTAGCTCTTGGTTTCAAATGAAACATGTGGGTTTATGGAGCATTCAAGTTACTGCTTAGCATGTTAAATTGCTTCCTCCATGAACCATGGAAAATGAAAACCAATTAGTATCTGTTGGGAAAGGTACTTGGGAATTTCCTCTTGTGGTTTAACTCCGGTCCCCAAATAGCACTACTCCAGGTTTGAACATTCGATTTCATACTTTATTTTCTACATTAAGCCTCAAGTGGAACAAAATTTGAATTTCTTTGGACAAAACATCCAGTTACTTGCCATTGATTCTCCTACTAAAAAACAGAGCTGCATTTGGGGGGCAAATTTGTCAAAAAGGCTCTTTTTGATGACCTATTACCTGCTTTTGAAAGATGGGCATTGTTGGAAAATGTGAAATTGTTTTAGACTCCTAGGAATAAACCCATGATTTAATTACATTTAGTCTTACCTAATGAAGAGTACTTTTGCCCAAATAAAGTTATAGTAAGATTCTTAGGATTTAAGGTATGAATAAAGAAGAAAATAGTTATCACAGAATTTATATTCTATCATGGTAGAATCAAATTATTACATGTAAAGTTACTAAGAGAGACTTGAAAGAATTGAAATTAATTAATTTTCCCAATGAACGCATTGGATAAGTATTATCTCAAATGGGCTAATGAATGCAAGATAGATACAACTTTGAAAAAGGGTAGGAGTTAGGAAAAAAACATTTTCTTTATTTCCCTTCAAACTGGAAAGCAGATGGAATTTTTATTTATTTGTTTGTTTATTTTTGTACTGAGGATTGGACCCAAGCAGTCAACCTCTGAGATATATCCCAGCTGTTTTTTTTTTTAAACAAGGTACTCCTATATTGCTGACGGTCTCCCTATATTGTAGAGACTGGTCTCAAATACTGGGATTACAGGTAAATGCCACCACACATGGCCTATTTTATTTTTTCAAAAGGCAATATTTATGTTTTAATTTATTTATTTTAATTTTTATTGGTGAATTGTAGTCATATATCTTAATGGAGTACAAGATGGTAGAGGCACACATGCAAATATTCATATTTTCTATAGAAGGACTAAGTCATTCTCATTTTTGTGGTAAATATTAAGATCTGCAATAATGAAGTCTGGCTAATTAGCTAACTTAGTAAGTTGTCTTCATCCTTGATTTTCTAATAAGTACCAGCTGCAAATCGATCCAACTGGTCTCAAAAGAAACATCTAACAGAGTTTAGTCTAATGAAAATCTGGAGAAATACTTGCTATGTTCTAAAGGAAGCAGTAGGAATAAAGAGTTAACTTCAGCCACCCAAATATGAAATGTTTCCTACCAACATTTTGCCACTGGTGAAAGACTTTGCTGTAAGTTCAACACTTCTACTTCCACGAGTAATTATTTATGGCTCTGGAATGTTCTTCCCTGATATGTCAATGTTGCATCTCCCCACTCTGCAGAACTGTCAGGCACCACCTGCATCCTGAACATGTCTCCCAGTATCATCTCAGCCCTCTGCTTTCCTTTCATAGCGCTGATTGTCTACATCATACATTTCAGTGCAACCAGGTTGCCCCTCTGTCTAGACATCTATGTTGTTCTAGTGCAACCAATAGCAATTTTCTTTTACAGATGTATAAATTATCTTAAACATATCTTAACTTTAAACCAGATAAATCAAAGGCTAAAGAGACACTAGGATTCCTAGCGCTGACACTGTTTAAGGAGAATTTTTAGCTTCTTCCCTCAGTTTTATAAAAGTATGAAAATATTTAAATCTCAACAAAATGAGAAAAATCAAGGCAAAACTCAAAATAAGACCATGTTTGTTTTTTTCCTGGTGGAGCCTTTTTTTTTTTTCATGGAGAAAATTCCTTTTTCACTAGATCATGTGAGGAAAGAGCACTAGTTAGCAAAGTCCAGGTTGTTGCCAATATCTTGAGTTTCAATATTTTTTTTAACACTGGGTGGGAAAGACTCTGTATCAATGTAGGGATCCATCCTGAGAGATAACACTACAAACACTTGGTGGTGGTTACTGTTTTCCTCAAAAATCTGAATATGGTACTAAAAACAAGGTCCTAGATTTTATAGATGAGAGTCATAGAAAATTAGTTCTGTAAATCAAGATCTAATCGATACATAAGGCTTTAGTTTCTGGGTTTTGTTTTTTCTTTGAAAATATAAGGAACATTTAATAAATATTTGGTAAGCTTATTCATAGAGACAACTGCCTAGAGACCAATAAGTATCTCCTACAATGACAACACCTCATTACTTTATAACATCATAAAAGGATGTGTATTTATTGGAAAAATATGAATGGTGATGAAAGCAAAGAAGTAGAGAGCTCTGACCTATTAACATTATTTTTTTTTCTTTTCTGGCATAACTGGACAAATAAAGTTCCTAAGGAATGGTCAAAAACCAAACTTTTATTTTCATATTTTTATTTCTCAGATCCCTTTGTAGTGTGAGACAGAAATAAACCTGGTAAGAGAAATTGGGGGAAGACTTAAAGAATAAGAATAGGTCATTTATTTCTTAATGTACATAAAACCAATTTTGTTGATTGATGATTATAAGTGCTACTTTAGTCACAAAATAATTATGCATAGAGTAAAGTTTGGAAATTGTATCCATGAAGAAAGAGAATTTTGTCCCACTCAGAACAAAGGATTCCAATGTGGGACAATTTTATGCTTTGCCAAGAAATGAAGTAAATATATGAGATACTGGGTGAGTCAAGGTGGAAAGATAAACTGGTCTGGTTCTTTTCCTTTAGACCATTGAAATGTTATTTTCAAAATGGGAACTTATTTTTCTTTTTTCTTACGTGGTAACGCCAAAGTATGACTAACATATATAGAGATGTACCCATAAATACATCTATACATGTATGTATATATATATATATATATATATATATATATATATATATATAAACAAAGGATTGTATAAGATTCAGCAAAAGATGATTCTGTTGTAGAGAGAGGAGCTATACATAAGATGAGGAAACCTCGGGGGAAAGATCTTAGATTAAGATATATATATATGGTGAATAAGATGTAGGAAGATGTTCCAGGAGACCCAGACCCTAAGAGGTATCTAGAGGAGCACGAAGGATCTATGAATAGATCTAAAAAACATAATAATAAAGACTCCACAGCCAGAGAGGGTGGTACATGCCTTCATCCCAGTACTTGGGAGACTGAGATAAGAGGATTGCAGGTTTGAAGACAGGCTCAGCAACTTGATGAGACCTGCAGCAACCTAGCGAGAGTATTGGATTTTGAATGTCACCAAGCCCTCATGGAAACAAGGTGGCCATGTTGGAAGGGCTTGGTTGCTAGGGGGCCTGGCGGTGTGTCCTTGGGGAGTATATACCCTTCCTCCTCCCCTGTCAGTGTCTTGCTTCTGGCCCCTCTGATTTGAGAGCAGACCCCTACACTCTCCTCTCTGCTCCTGTCTGCCATGCTCTGAGCTTCAGACCCTGGCTTCACATGGACTAAATGCAGAATTTCTAAAAACCTGGGTGCAAATAAATCTTCCTCTAAGTTGTGTGGTCAGTCACCTTGGATTATAACAGTGAGAAAGTGGAACAAGAAAGAGAACTTATTTAAAAACAAAACAAAACAAAATGATAAAGAAAAAAAGGGCTGGGGTGCAGCCTGAGGGTAGAATGCCCTTGGATTTAATTCCCTGCGCCAACCACCAAAACAATTTAAAAAATGCATAGCTTGTTGACCACTTTGATCCTAGATCCTGGGAAGTTGGCTGATCCTCACTCATCTTTCCCCTATTTTATAAATAAAAAGGCATGACCACTTCAAGGAATATGGTTTCCCAACATTTCTCCTGTCTGCAGAAGGAGCCAGACCTGGCAGGAACAGATTGAGTTGATCCAATGGCCCGTTAGAATGCACTCTTTTCTTAGAGCCTTTTAAGACATGGTGAGAATTGAAGGTTACAAAAGCACAGATTATGAAGGCCACGGGTGAGAGAGCCGTCTCGTCTGTGAAAGGCAGCGCCTAGAAGGTGGGGGTGCAAGAAGCCAGGCCCCACCTGTGCACTGACTTCCCCAGAGCATTGAGGAGCCAATAAGAAAAGATTTTTGTCAAGATTTGGAGCCTCTGAGACAGAACTACAAATTTGACTAAATTCTTGAGAGACCTCAGGGGGTTTCATGCTGCAGAATGCAACTTCCTGTCCCTACAGGAAAGAGACTTTTAATGGGGCCAATAAAATGAGTTCCTAATGAGGCCTCTCAGACTTCAAATAGGCACCATGAAAACACACTCTGATGAGGTAAGTGTAAGGAGATCAGAAGCATCTCTCCCCACAGAGAGGGACAAGTTCATTCTTTGAAAGCAATGTGGGATGAAAATTTAAGGGTGAGCCATACTTTGCCAAAACCAAGATATCTGAATCAAGACTTTGAAGATATGAAATGACTAAGAAGTGCTTTGTGCGGCAAACAGGCTTCTCCCATGGCTTCCCAGGCAGATCGCAGAGCTTCTACACCATCCACCGCAATTTTACTCAAAGAGCTATTTGTGTAGCAAAGTAAGCTTCTCCTGTGACTTCCTAGACAGATCACAGACCTTCTACACCATCCACCATGATCTTACTCAAAGAACTATTCTAAAATGCCTCCTTAAAAGAGACACAGAAGGAGTACATTTTTGACTCCTAAAATCTTGGGAAATCACACAGCCATTTGTAATCTGCCCATAATGACGAATGCTATATGCAGATAATTATATCGTCAAAGTTGTTATTTCAAATCAAGAATTATGGGCTTGACATAGTTGAGGGAGAATTAATCTCAATAATAGGAAGAATTTTTAGCAACCAGAGTTGTTGGAGGACCAGATTTGGTAGGGGGTGGAGAACTAGTCATTTCAGAAGGTACTGAGCATTCCAGCTTGGCACTCAGGCTGAGCAACAACCTGAAAGGGGTACCGTAAGCCCTATTTATATTACATTATTATATTATATTAAAATAAATTGGCAGTTATATTTGGCAACCTCTGTAATTCCATCCTACACTGAGATAAATAAATTGAGATAAATAAGGCCACAGTGAATGGTAAATAGCAGGAATTTTACTCAAAAACACATGTAAATAAAATACTTCTTTATGACAACCTTCGTGGATTCAAAGGATCAACATCTCTGTGTGCAGAGCCACCACATGGTCCAGTCTTAAATAAATATGTAATTATAATTTGTTAAGTTAGGCACCTTAAATAAATTTTTAGATAAATTGTATTTCACGTAAATAACTTCCCTTGAGAAGAGCTGAAATTTCATTTTACAGTTTCAATGTGTAGGTCACTTGAAGGCATTTGTACCTCTGACTGCCTAGGCAGGGTCATAGGCCAGGTCCCTCTACTTCAGCCCTATTGACATTTGCTCTTTGGACTGTCCTGTGTACTGCAGATAGTTAGTACATCCATAGCCTCTATCCACTAGAGGCTTATGGCAAAAATACTCCCAGAAAGAGTCACTGCTCAGTCGAGGGTGAGAGGGTCAGGGACAGGGTGTGTGGAAAGATGGCAGTCAGGAACCTGTGACCTGGGAGGTGAGGGCATCGAAGAGTGGTATAACCAATTTAATTAGCCTCATGAGGTTACACCTGCTTACAGGGAGGATTTTCTCATCACTCACACTCCCACACCTTCCTGTGCCAGGAAGAACAGAAATGCTCTGAGATATATTGCTGCTGGCCAGGATTTTCTCAGAGAAACAGAATGTGTGGGCTATCTACTTGTCTATATATCACACAGATAGGACAAGGAACTGGGTCCCATGCTGTGTCATTGACTGACTTGGCAAATTCAAAGTCTGGGGCAGGCTGTCGGGAAGGTAGGCTGGAACTCTCAAGCCTGCTGAAGCTGGAGGCCACAGGTACCGTTTCCTCCTCAAGGAAACCTCAGCTCTGCTCTGAGGTCTTCCAGCCCACTGACTCGGGCCCGTCAGATCCTTGGATAACCACCTTCCCATCCCTCTGCAATAATACTAGATGCCGACTGCAGCTACAGAACGCCTTCCCAGTCACACCTTGGTTGGTAGATTAGTACTTCATTGAATAACCCTGGTGTCCTAGTCTATTCAGGCTGCTATCACAGGATACCATAGACCGGGTGGCTTTTAAACAACAGAAATTTATTTCTTAGGGAGGTATCTGGGGGCCCCCTCCCTTAGAGGCTCTCTTTTCAATATAACCTCACGTGGTGGAAGGACTGAAGAATTTCTCTGGAATCTCTTTCATAAGGACAAGATCCTGTCTCTTATAACCCAATCACCGACCGCCCAAAGGACTTCAAACTATGAGTGGGGAGGAGGGAGTTGTATGGAAACCATAGCTGAGCCCCGTTGGCCTGCAACACTGACCATCTCAAGGTTCAAGAAGCCATTCCTCAGGCTCCGCTGTTATTCTCTGTTCCTCTCATTTCAGCCTTTCCCTGGGCCCTTGCCACTCAAGGACCCTCCCCTGGCATCTGCTGCCTGATGCTGCCCTGTGGTGACAGGCTCAGGGCCACACCTCTCGTAAGCATTTTATGAGCTCAGAGCACCCTTGAAAATGTCTGAATGGACATTTTCCCATTGATATATAAATGGCCAGTAGGTACAAGAACTAATGTGCAACATAATTAGGGTACCAGAGAAATGTACATAAAAACCACGACGAGCTATTTCATACCCGGTAGGATGATTATAACAAAAAAAGGCAGCTAATAACAGGTGGTAGTGATGATGTGAAGAGATTACGAGTCTCATTCGCTGCTGCTATAAATGTAATTTGGTGCGGTTGGAAAATTGTCTAGCAGTTCTTCAAAAGATTAAATATAGAGTTACAACTAACAATTCCACGCCTAAGTGTAGAGCAAAGAGAAATGAAAGCCAATGTCCACATATGAAGTTATATACACATGTTCCTAGCAGCATTAATTGTTGCAGCATCCAAAAGGACAAGCAACCCTAGCACCCATGTATTTGTGAACAGATAAACAAAATGCGCTATATCCATAAAGTGGAATTACTCAGCCAGAAGACAAATGAAGCACTGGCACATGCTACCACATGGCTAAGCTCTGAAACATCATGCTAGCGCAAGAAGCGAGTCCCCAAAGGCCACAGAGTATACAATTCCATTTTATGAAGTGTCCAGAATAGTCAAATCAATAAGGACAGAAAGTAGATTAGTGGTTGCCAGGAGCTGAAGGGTTCAGAGAAATGGGGAACGACTGCTGATGTGTATTGGGTTTCTTTCTGGATTGATGAAAATGTTCTAAAATTGTGGTAAGGGTTGCGCAACTCTGTGAATATACTAAAAAAACACTGAATGAGTCAGTTGTACAGTGTGGGACTTATGCCTCAATAAGGCTGCTGTATACTTTTTAAAAAGACCATCTTTGGAAAGTCTGACAGCAGACGAACTGAACAGGCCCATTGGGACAAGGCTCTTTGTTTGGACTGATGATCAGCCAATGTCCACAGCATCTGATGTCCTAACTTCCATGTCAGGAACTCAACATCGGAGAAGAGGAAGCGGAGGGATGGCCCCTGTTGCCTGGGATTCGCCACTCATGCCACTGAAACCAGGAGGAGGAAACTTCCTGTAGCAGATACTTCCACTCCAGCGCCTCCCTTCCGTGTGCCACCCTCGGCGGACAGTTGTGTAGTCTGCCGCTTAAAGCAAGTGGACGACGGTGGACTCCAGCCAAGGGAAACGCAGAAGCTTGCCTAGACAGAGCATTAGCTCAGAGACTGCTCTTTTACCTCAGTGGCTTAAGAATTTGGATTCATTCGGTAACAGTTTATCTTTGATGATGGACCAGCACATGACTCAGTTTTGTGGCGTTTAGCACCTCTATGCTGGGAACTTACTAATGTTCATTTTACTCCTTCCAGAGACAGCCTGGACTTCTGCCCAACCTTGCTCCTTGCTCCTGGCTCCCATAATAGGGAATTTCTTGCCCATTGGCCTCTCAGAAGTGAGGAGATGCTATCATTCAACTGTTATTTAGCATTTCAGTTCTTTGAAGAGGTCTCTGACTTTGGCATCTTCTATTAAAGTAGGAATATTGATTACTAGATAACAGCTTTAACTAGGATATTCAAGAATGGAAAATGGATTGAAAAAAACAAGTGACCTAATTATTTTTCAAATATGACCTTGTTAAGATCAGAGGGAGGGCAATGGATTTTTAAGCAGGGCCTCCAGATACTTTCTTAGAATCTGGTCCTTGATGTTATAAGTCCAATATCTAACACATCCCGAATGCCTCTTGTCCAGAAGCCTGTGCTAACAGACAAACTCACATTGGCATTATGACTCAAGGAATCGCTGCTCTTTCACACATGCTGATTCTACTGGGCCTGGGCTCATCATCTCCCTTCTCCCCTGGGTAGTGGCTTCATGCCCTGAGCCCTCCTCCATCCCCACCACCACACTTCAGAAGAACATGTCTATCCCTGCATCTGTTCCTGTTGCTCAAAGAGCCAATGGAGCCTCGCACCTCCTTCAGCTCTGGCTTCTTAAGCTGTTCAAAAACCAGCCGCAGTGTCTGCGAGGGACAGAACATCTCTTTCACATTCTTCTCACTGGCCTGCCAGGTATCTGTGCACAAACCTTCTTGTAGGTAGTAGCCAAAAATCATCTCAAACCCAATTCAAACCCAGTAATTCTTAATGGGACATACCACAAAATTGTTCATATTCTTTAGCCTAAGCCAGAGTCAACTCATCTTATATTCGAATTTGATGAGTGTTGATCACGCAGGACGATTTGGGTATAAAAAGTCATATATTAACATATTCATTTATGAAAAGAAGGTACTATTAAGTTCTCTCTCTCTCTCTCTCTCTCTCTCTCTCTCTCTCTCTTCTCTCTCTCTTTGACGCTCCTCCTTTACTCTTCTATTTTCTCCATCTCTCCCTTCCAAAATGTTCCCAGGCAGGCAATATTTTAGAAGAAATATTAATGATGAACTAAGAATGACATCATCTAAGTGGCCATCATTAATAAATGATAGTAGCATTTTTTCATGAAAATTTCAATTTTTATTTTTCAGATCTCCATCAGCCATGTAAGAAACCAGAAATGCAGCTCTTCTCAGTTTAATTTACTTTTTATCACTAATTTCAATTGTAAAGAAATCTTCAAATTCTATGGTGGTTTAGCTTTCCATTATTTAATTATTTATTATTTATTTATTTATTTTTGTGGTACTGAGGATTGAACCCAGGGCCTCACACATGGGTAGGGAAGTGCTCTACCACTGAACTACAACCCCAGCCCAACATTTTATTCTTTTAATAATGACTACTCGTAGGGCTTGGACTTGAAATAGAGAACAATTTAGAATTTATTAACATTTAAAGAATATCTTAATTAGGATAAATCTGATTGTAAATTGCTGTGTAATAAGACTAAATACCCATCTCTTTTAACTAAGTATAGGTATCATGATGCTAAAATAGAACTCTTAGTCTTAGAGATTTTTCAGAAAAGCCAGTAGTGATATTCCCCTGCCCCTCCTTTGTGGATGAGGGTAGACTTCTCCCCTTAACCTCAATTCACTGAAGAGCATCTTAAAGAGACCATGTGAAGAACTTGATGTGTGCCCCTTAGAGCTTGAGAATGTAGTCACTACATCCATCTCCAGCTTGTGGAAAGCTGAAAGGGAACCATTGGGCTACAGAGCTCCAGTGATGAAATGGAGTCTCCATAGCACCCATGAAGATGCCCAGTGAGAGGCAGCCTTGGCCATCTGCTAAAGCAGGAGCAACCAGGAAAATACAAGAAGGTTTCATCTGGGCAAGTCAAAAGAGTATTCAGAGTAAGCAATAGTGAGAAATAGAGATTATTATTTATCGTTTACTGTCTTTAAAGCACTTTACATATATGAATCCATGCAACTGCCTTTTGCTCACTCCCTTCCAAGTCTAGCATGTTCAATAACAAGCCAATTACATTTATCTTTTCTATTATTCCCATATCTAACAAATATATAGTAAATACCTCCTATCTATGTGCTATTTAAGGCTAAAATAGTATAGTGAACAAAATGTATATTTTAATGAGATAATACCCAAATAAGATAAAAACAAAGAATGCTAAGTGTTTAAGATAATAGACGTGGTGCTGCAATAGGCTAATTAGGGGAAGACAATATAGGCCTTTGTCTACGGAAACCTGTGAACATCAATGTATGATGCAATTTGATTTACCTCATGGAGTTAGCCATGGAATTCCATCATAGCTAGGGAAGTATCAAACACAGAGCTCATCTGAGTGAAAAGATTTTGTCATTATACATGTTACCATCATCTTAAAGTCCATCTTCCAAGCTAATGTTGGCCAATTACAGCAGAGAGAAGGATCCTTTAATATTCATTTTTCTATCAAAGAGTCACCAGCTTCCAGTTACTGTTTGTAATGAGGAACTAGGCTAGGTATAGGAACAATTCTCAAAGGTTCCCAAAGTCTCCTTGCGACGATGGGTCCCAGAATATTGGTGAAGTTTACTTTCTCTGTGTCCTTGTCCGGTTGTTTCAAAAGCCAATGAAGGCGCCTCTGTTCACGCTCAGGCCACGTGGCCAGTGTCTCTCTACAAACTCATCTTGTTTTCCTTTCTGCACCGGCTTCCTCTGCTCACTCATATCATCTTGGTCATATTTCTGAGGCTGTAATTTGATGGAGGGTCTTTGAGAGAGGGAGCAGTGGGGATAGAGACATAATAATGATCTAATAATAATGCTATGTACATCTGTGAGATTATCAATACCAATCTCAATGACATGTGCAGGGAAGAGTGGAGAAGGGGTGGGGTCCGGAGGGAAAGAGACCAACTGTTGTATGCATTCCTCATTCTATACTTCAGTGTGATGATAATTACAATTCACCAAGGAAAGTATAAAAATAAAATAATAAAAAGATGTCATTGGAGCCGGGCGTGGTGGCGCACGCTTGTAATCCCCGTGCTTGGGAGGCTGAGACAGGAGGATTGCACAGGTTGGAAGCCAGCCTCAGCTACTTAGTGAGGCTCTCAGCAATTTAGTGAGACCCTGTTTCCAAATAAAATAGAAAATAGGTCTGGGAGTATAGCCCGGAGGTAGAAAAAGCACCTGGGTTCCACTCCCAGTACCACCCCCCAAAAAAAAGATGTCATTGATTATTTAATGTATTATTATTTTGATAAGACCCAGTAGATGGAGAATAAATACAATCCTACTAAATACATACGTGGCATGGATGATGTACTGATTTCAAGTACATAAAAGCCATGGTGGAAATATTCACCTTATAGAAAAAAGAAGCAGAGAGGTTCATAATTCGAGAAGCAGCTGATCAAGGCTGCTCACCTCCCACTTTAGGCAGATTATGAGGCACTGACCAGCCTGGGGCTTCCCGCTTTGGTGCTCATCCTGGCCCAATCAGATTTTATTGTGTCCAGAGGCCAAGCAGCAGTGTACATGTCGTTTGGGCTGTTGCTCTCACCAAGCTGTAATAGCAGCTTCTCTAAAGGATTCTGGGAGCAGGTAAGAACCAACTTGATGAATGGCATTAAGCCAGGCGTGGTGGCGCACGCTTGTAATCTTGGGAGGCTGAGACAGGAGGATCGCGCAGGTTGGAAGCCAGCCTCAGCTACTTAGTGAGGCTCTCAGCAACTTAGTGAGACCCTGTTTCCAAATAAAATATAAAATAGGTCTGGGAGTACAGCCCGGAGGTAGAAAGGCCCTGGGTTCTACCTCCAGTGCCACACGCAGAAAGAAAGAAAGAAAGAAAGAAAGAAAGAAAGAAAGAAAGAAAGAAAGAAAGAAAGAAAGAGAAGGAAAGAGAGAAAGAAAGAAAGAAAGAAAGAAAGAAAGAAAGAAAGAAAGAAAGAGAAAGAGAAAGGAAGAAAGAAAGAAAGAAAGAAAGAAAGAGCAACCCAAATTGTCATGAACTTTAGTACTTTTTTCACTTTTCATATAATGACTTTTTATGATAAGATGCTGATTCCAGATGGTGGAATTATGACCAGCTTACTGCATAGGAAATCATGCCCACATTTGGTCATTTCTTATCCCTTAGGTCATTTGTTTAGCTTACTGTCTTCGAAGCCTGCACTAGTATGAAAAAATAAAAGTAATGCCCGAATAACCCCATCGGATTGATTAAAATTCCCGGGGAACACTCAACCCTCTTTGAGTTGTGAAGTCGAGTAACACCAATGTTGTTTTCTAAGTACGGCGTTGGCCTTAGAAGACCTGAGGGTGTCAAAGTGGGAAAACTTCAACAAAAGCTCTTCCCTGCTGCCATTCGATGAGCAATTCTCATTTTCCTTTAGAAAAATCACTCCTCAGACTGCCAAGAGGCTGCTGGCAGATGTAAGTTATATTAACCAGATGGTTAGCCTGCAATTAGAGCTTGTTCGTGGCTGGGCCTGGTGCATTATGAATCCTGTGGGAGGGCATGCCGGTAGCTAATGAGTGTGGACCACTTCCAGGACTGGGTCAAGGATGAGAAAGTGCTGCATGCGCTTTCACATGAGGTCCTCAGAGAGGGGAGCAAAACCGGACCTGTGGACCGTAGACAACAGAAAGGAATACTGAGCCACTCAAACACTAGTGGTGATCAGGAGACAGAGCATTCAGGGTGATGTCAGGTTCACACTCAGAACACACACCTTAGAGTGGAGTGATACTGTGTCTACGCACACATACTAATTGGACAGGAATAGTTAGAATATCAGAGGTGTGGGATTCTTTCCCTTTACATATAACACTGAGCTCAACTGTATAAATATTTTTTTCTCAGCAAAAGTTTGTAAACATTTAGGAACAGCTTTGATTTGGAGCATGTCTCATATGCCACAGATCTGCCTTTTGTTTTTATCTAAGTTAAGCTACTGTGCAAAACAGAGATTCCCTCAGGTCTTCAAAGGATATGAGTGAAACCCAGAGCTCTGATAAATTACAAAACGATGGCTGCTACTTCTCCAGCATCTGCAAATTAAAGTGCGAGTCTACGTAAAGAATATATAAATATTGAATGCAAACATTTCTTTCAAGTCAGGGGGCCTAAAACTGACTGGATGGCCAGTTAGACGTGTTCTCACAAGTCTAAAATGGGAAATCAGAGATCAGCCCATGTATTAGAACTCTCCAAAGTGACATGGCCAAACCGGAGAGTCCCGGCTAATAAACCAACTAAGCCGAGTGGGAAGAGCCCTGTTCCCTCCAATGGCCGGTGGGGCAGCTGCGAGCCAGCGCTGGCAGGCTTCTGTCTCCAGGGGTGACTTGGGGCTGGAGGCCACCTGCCTCCTGCCCGCCCATTTGCCTGTGGACTGCAGCCCACTTGAACAGAGCAGGGCTTTGCCCAGACAAGAGGCCTCATTGCCTAAGCCACCCAGTGTCCCTTTCACAATAATCAGAGGTAAATTAAGCTCCCACTGGAAAGCTTGCAGCTCAGGACAAGCCAAGGCCATCTGGAGCCGAATCTTACTATTAGCGATACTTGTTCTAACCCTCCTCTTCAGTAGAGTGGGCAAGGCTCTGGAGACAAAGCTTGGTGAGGTGTGGGATGGACCTACTTAGAAGGGAAAGACGGTAGAGAGGGTGATAGCCTGGCTATTAGACACGAACTTGACTGATGTACCAGAGTGTGAAGGATCTCCCTGTTAACTCTGACTTACGACTCTCCTGTCCACATTTCTCCTCCGTTGACACCAAACCAACATGTTAAGTTGAAGTCATAGCACAGCAGTCCATTTGTTTTATAAAATCTCCCCTGGGAAAAAGAACCAGGTAAATTGGTTGGTGGGAAAAACTGAACACACAGATACACACACACACACACACACACACACACACACACACACACACACACACTGACTATTCCCAACGTTCATGCCAGTGTGTAACTAATCAAGATTGCTTTCCAGGGAGGTCTACTAAGAGGGCCTGTGTGCCTGAGCAGAGTGGATGCCTGTCAGTCTAGGATTCTGGAATGGTCCTAAGAAAGGAGATAGGAGGTAAGTGACACAGGGCGATTGAAATTCTGTTGGAGGAGGCAGACCCTGGGAAGGTCCCCGGGACAGAAGGACTATCATGTAGTCCAAAGCCCAAAGCCTGAGAGCAGAGCAAATGGACCCATGCATAGCACCCTTTGAGGACTTAACTGGAAAAGCAAACAGAGGTTTTGCTTTTCCAGTTTTTGCAGGTCAAACGCATTTCAAACAGGATATTTATACACGGCCATTTCTGTAAATAGGGCTGATCAGACATGGGTATTCTAGATCAGCTAGGGTTCTGACCCCTCAGGAACAGCCAGCCCAGTATTTGTGTTTTTGCATGGAGTGTGTATGTGAGTGCTGGTGGCTGGGTTAGGTGCTCTATGGACAGAGAGGTCATTTTTATGTTCCTAGCTAACATTTTAGCAGGTCTCCTTCAGGATCTGCTCACTAATTCCTAAATCCTTAGTACTGGCAGTTTAATGGTTCCATAAGAATTCTCTCTGGAAACACATTAAAACAAACAATTTTAGTCCAAACCTGAAGGCTCTCAGTTCGTACGGTGAGGCTATATGTATAGGGGAATCTATTTTTTTAAGATCTCCCCAAGTGATACTGGTGCCAGGTTTGGAAAGTATCAATTATAGAACAAGAGGCCTGAGAAATAAGAAAATAAAAAAAACAGACTGGAAGAAACTAATTGGAAGTATCTGTTTTACTGTTTTCCCAGATTGTGATATTTGAAGGTTAATTTTTTTGACCAAACTTACCTAAAGACACATATTCCAAATAGCTATATGTAATGGGAAAACAACCACCACCAACAACAAACAAACATCTACTACTAACAAAAACCAGAAGATAAAAATGGTGTTACATAAGCAGAAGGGTTAGATTTAACATCTAGAGAACCACTTCTTTTAGAGTTTTTCTCTTGATTGTAATGTTCTAATCTAGGGAACTATGTTTCTTTTTTTAGGCAACTGTGGGGTTTTTTGTTTTGTTTTGTTTTTTGGCAGTACTGGGGTTCCTAGAAACCCTTCTACCTCTGGGCTACACTCCCAGACCTACTTTTATACTTTTTTATTTGGAAACAGGGTCTCTTAAGCCAGAGCACGCGGCTGGCTTCGAACCTGCGCGATCCTCCTGTCTCTGCCTCCCAAACGTGGGGATGACAAGCGTGCGCCACCACGCCTGGCTAGGCAACTGTGTTTCTAAAGTGCCTTAGATAGTTATCCTAAGCCAGAGTAGAGATTCTTGGCCAACCATATGCTGTAAGTGATTATAAATAAGGATGGACAATTCTGAATAAGCAGCATTATGGCTTCTTAGTGTTCCAATGGCGCCCTGTATTGTTTTACAGCATTTGCATGTTACTTTAGAGCATAAGCTCTCCTGTTGATACACTGTAATTATACATCACGGTAAGATGAAAAGCGATGCCCTCACACAAGCACATACCACTTGGTGAGTGTCCCTCTGTATCTTTTATTAATATAAAGTTTCATCTAGAGAATTATACTTTTAAGTCAGGCGTGGTGGCCCACTCTTGTAATCCCAGCATTTGGAAGGCTGAGAGCGGAGGATCATGGTTCAAGGACAGCCTCAGCTACTTAGGGAGGCCCTTTGCAACTCAGTGAGACCCTGTTTCAAAATAAAAAATAAAAAATAGGGCTGGGGGTGTAGCTCAGAGGTGGAATGCCCCTGGGTTCCATCTCCAGTACCAAAAAAAAAAAAAAAATAAAAAAAAATAAAGAAATATACTTTCAAGGCAAGTCACTTAAAATAAAAACTCCATCTCACAGACATGCATGTGTAATACCTAGTAGTTTACTAGTCAGAGAATAATAATAGAACCAGACGCTATAATGTCTCCAGATCATAAAAATAAAATAAATGAATTTCTGAAGTGTAAGGCTCTATAAAAACTAACTGGACAGAAAATAAATTCATGGAAAAGCAGAGGGGGGGGGGTGGGATTTGGGAAGCCCGGGCAGGGCAGCAGCCTGCAGTAATGTGCGAGTGGGTGTGGAGACATTTTTAGAGTGAACTATGATCTTCCTGAGAAGGTTACTTTTGCCAAATTACTCATAATCCAGTAATGTACTTGTTTAACTCTCTTTTGCTTCACAATACATATTTTCTGTGTCACTATTTTTATTCTCCACGCTATCCTTCCACAAAGCACATCTCTGCACTGGGGAAAAGAGAACCCAACAGCAAGCACAGAGACCTTATTATTTCCTCCAGAAAGACTTAGATTTGGAAATACAAAGCCCAGAGAGAGTGTGCTCTGTGTTTTGGAAGCCAAGTGGCATTGTCAGAAGTGTGACAGTTAATTTGGGGATTTTTCTTAATACATTCTTTCATCTCATTTTTCTTGGCTACATAGAATGTTGATCTCTGGTCAATTCCAACACTCAAATTTTGAGGGTTGTTAAGAAATTATTCTTATTTAAAGTCATTGTAATCTTTAAAAATATTACAGACAAAACAAGGGGGTGTTTCTGGTCCTTGCACTGATAAGAAAGGGCACGAGAGGTCACCACCTGCAAATAGCCACCCTGGGCTAAGCAAACCACACATCAGCACTGCAGCCAGACAGCAGTTGTGGGTGGAGGGAAGGAGATGGATACAGTAAGAACAGGCAGAGAGAAGAGGTCAGTGCTGAGGCCTGAGTCTGGTTGTTCTTGAGTTAGTGTGCTTGATGCCACAACCATCTCCCATGGACATCGGACTCTCAGTCTTTCAGCCTTCCAGCCTGGCCTCACATGGCTGACGCTCCAGGGAGCCTCAGGCCCTGAGCCTGGACGGGGCTCCATCCTTGGTCTCTCTTGTTCTAGGGCTCTCAGGCCAAGCAGCTACTGGGTTTCCTGGCTCTGAGACCTGCAGACAGCTATTACAGGGCTATACAGCCTCTGACAGTAACCTCACCCATCTTTCTGAAGAGCGTACATGGCACAGACATCTCCCAAATCTGTGCTGCCTGAATGGCACGTTTACAGTGCTGGGGTCAAGTAGGACACTATTGTTGGTTGGATAGATGCTCTGTGGTTGGTCTACATGCCCAGCCCAGCTAAGACTGCACCTTATTCCATGTACAACCCAGCTCCACTGGAAATCAGTAACCATTTCAACACAAAGAGTAGGGAGATGAAGACCTAGCCAAGGACCAGGGCCCAAGTAGATACAGCTGGTGTATGAGTGTGTGGAAAGCAGGGTGGTGAAGACCACTGCTGGGCACCCACCCCTCCAGGAACAGAAGAAAGAGACAGCACTGAGGAGTTGCAGCTGAACACAAGCTGCCAGGATGCCACCCTGCCAAGCCAGACACAATGATAAAAACACTAACAACAAAAGCAATGACAATGTTCTAGAGCTCATGTGCTGAGCATTTGTGACGTGCCAAGAAAGATGCTAACTGCTTCATGTGTACTGATTATGAAAACCCTTATCACAACCTTAGAGGCAGGTATTATCATGATGCAAAGTGGGGTGTGGAGGGGACTGAGAAATGTGAGCCTTCAATAATAAGGAATGCAAGGGCTGGAGGTGTAGCTCAGTGGTGGAGCACTTGCCTGGCATGTGCAAGGCCCTGGGTTCTGTTCCCAACACTGCCAGGAATGAATGAATGAATGAATGAATGAATGAATAAGGAACATAGCCACTTGAACCCAGAACTATTTGATTTCTAAGATCAGGGTCATAGTCACCAACTCTACAACATTTATAAACATAATGTACTATAGAATATTCCAGGGAATTTTAAAATAGCTTTTATAATTAAAAAAAAATATCACAAATGAACACAGTATAGGCCGGGTGTTGTAGCACACACTTGTAATCCCAGCATTCAGGAGGCAGAGAATGGAGGATCACAGTTCACAGACAGCCTCAGCTACTTAGCAAGGCCCTTTGCAACGCAGTGAGACCCTGTTTCAATAAAATAAAAGACTAGCCTGGTGTGGTCGCACACGCTTGTAATCCCAGCATTTGGGAGGCTGAGACAGGAGGATCGCAGTTCTTGGACAGGCTCAGTGACTGAATGAGGCTATTTGCAACTCAGTGAGACCCTGTTTTAATGTAAAGAATAAAAAAATAGGGCTGGGAGCGTAGCTCGGAGATAGAATGCCCCTGGGTTCCATCCCCAGTACTGGAAAAAAAAGAAAAAAAGAAAAAAAGAACACAGTATAGCCCAACTATTAAAATGACTCCTCTAAGTTTTCTTCTTTTGTATCAGTTTCTCCCTGGGTAGATGTTGTAGGAATTTGTGCAGCTTGTGAGGAACCATCCCAGGGGAAGAACTAGGAAAGTCCACATCTAGCAGTCTTAATAGTTTCCCTGTTCCTTATGCTGTAATCCTCACACCTCTTTAATTCTGATGCCAGGTCTGTATTTAGTTCAGGTGCTCAAATACATCCTCATCAAGGTGCTGCCACTCACACTATGACCCTCAGGCAAAATGTAAGGCTATAAACACAGTGACCATTAATAGTTCCTAAATTATTTTTAGCAGGAGAGCCTTGGTTTTCTTATAAAAGAGTATGCACTAATGGCAACATTTAAATAAAATGTCTCTTATGTATCTAGATGAAGGCTTAGAAGATAAGAGATTGTTTTTTTAATATACCTACCATTTATTAATTTAGTGGAAATTAATATTTCCTTTTTTAATGATAGAAACATGAAGCTAATTCAAGTGAATTATTCATATTATAAATGAAGTAGCATTCAGTTCATTCAGAATCCAGAGTGTAGATTAATCAGTGTTAATTACCATGTTCATGAACTATACCATGTTCATGAACTATACCATGTTCATGAACTATGGCAGAATTCTTTTAAGGGCATAAGCCTAGAAAATTTTCTTAGAGGGCTGGCTGGCATTAATTCACTATGCTTTGTAAGGACTCCACAGAATAACAAAGTGAGGAGCTATTTAAGGGGCGTGGTGGCACACGCTTGAATTCACAGTCTTTGGGAAGCTGATACAGAAGTATCACAGGTTCGCAACTAGCCTCCGCTACTTAGTGAGGCCCTCTGTAATTTAGTGAGATTCTGTTTCCAAATAAAGGATAAAAAGTAGGGCTAGGAGTGTAGCTCAGAGGTATAATGTCGCTGGGTTTCAATGGGCAAATGAACTAAATAGACACTTCACAAAAGAAGAACTTCAAAATGGCCAATAAATGCATGAAAAAATGCTCAACATCACTGGCAATCAGAGAGATGCAAATCAAAACTACCCTGAGATTTCACCTAACTCCAACTAGAATGGCCATCATTCAAAACACAAACAACAACAGATGCTGGCAAGGATGTGGAGAAGTGGGAACTCTAAGACATTGTTGGTGGGATTGCAAATTAGTGCAACCACTTTGGAAAACAGTATGGAGAATATTCAGAAGAATGGGAACAAATCTACCATTTGATCCAGCAATACCACTGTTAGGTATCTACCCAAAAGAAAAGAAACCAAACTACCAAACTAATGCATGTGTATCTATGTTCATAGCTGCACAATTCACCATAGCCAAACTATGGAACCAGCCAAGATGTCCATCAACAGATGAATGGATTACAAAACTGTGGGATATGTACACAATGGAATTTTACTCAGCCATCAAAAAAAAAACCTCAATTACATCATTTTCAGGGAAATGGATGGAACTGGAGGGCATTATGCTAAGTGAGATTAGTAAGGCACAAAAAATAAGAAATCAGATGCTTTCCCTAATATGTGAGAGTTAGGGAGAAAAGAGGAGCAAACAAGTCAACCTAAAGGAGGAGAAATGAGGGGGGAAGAGGAAAATCTCTAAAGCTCACAATGTAAACATATCGAAGTCAATCACTAAGCCAAGCAAGGGAGGGAGGGGCGGGGAGGGAATGGGGTGGGATTTGGGTAGGGGTTAAATCAGCGATGAGTACATGTTTGTACACACAAGTGTTTTACCTCAATAAGTTGTATGAATATAATGCACCAATAAAAAATAAATAAATAAAAATTAAAAAAGAACTAAAGAAAATGTGTTTACTTTGTTTCTTTTTTTTTCTTTTAACAATTTTTTAATTGAACATAAATAGTATACATTTAAACTATATTTGGTGCCCTCTCCCCCCCACCGTTTTCCCTTACCCCCTCCCACCAATGGTTGTCCAGGTTAACCATGTCTTATTCATAATTTTACACATGTTCAGATGTAGACGCTCATTAATCAAAATCGGCCTTCCTCCTCTCCTATCTTTCCATTCAAACTTTGCTGGTATTTCCCCCCCATTATCTGGAGTCCCACTGGTATCCTCTGTGTTCCCTAGTTTGGGCATATTAGAGGAAACATATGTACTTTCTCCTTCTGTGCTTGGCTGATCTCACTTAACATAATGTTCTCCAGGGCTTTCCATCTTCTTGCAAATGATATAATTTTGTTCTTCTTTATGGCTGAATAGAATTCCATTGTGTGTATTTCCCAAAGTTTTGCTATCCATTCATCTGTTGATGGTGATCTGGGTTGGTTCCATATTTTGGCTATTACAAATTGTGCTGCTATGAACATAGGTATGCATATGTTGCTGTATTTCTCTGAATTCAACCCCTTTGGAAAGATACCCAGGAGTGGTAGAGCTGGATCATATGGTGGATCTAGTCCTAGCTTTCTTAGGAATCTCCACACAGATCTCCATAGTGGCTGAACTAGTTTGCACTCCCACCAACAGTGTAAGAGAGTTCCTCTTTCTCCACATCCTCACCAGCATTTGTTGTTGTTTGATTTCTTTATGCTTGCCACTCTGACTGGGGTTAGATGGAATCTCAGTGTAGTTTTGATTTGCATCTCCCTGATGGCCAATGATGTAGAACATCTTTTCATGTATCTATTGGCCCTTTGTATCTCTTCTTTTGTGAAGTGTCTATTTAGTTCATTTGCCCATTTCTTGATTGGGTTGTTTGTTTTGCTAGTGTAGAGTCTTTTGAGCTCTTTGTATACTCTGGATATTAGCCCCCTATCAGAATGGTGGCTGGTAAAGATCCTTTCCCATTCTGTAGGCTTCCTCTTTAGGTTATTGATAGTTTCCTTTGATGAGAAGAAACTTTTTAGTTTGATGCTATCCCACTTGTTTATTCTTGATTTAATTTCCTGAGCTTTGGAGGTTTTGTTGAGAAAGTTATTGCCTGTGCCAGTATGTTGTAGTGTTGAACCTATGCTCTCCTCTACTAACTTCACAGTCTCAGGTCTAATTTCTAAGTCTTTGATCCATCTTGAGTTGATTCCTATGTTTCAAATGCATGAATTCATGTCTGATTTAGTGCATAAAGATGGATAAAACAAGGAAGAAACAATGATTCTTCCCTAGTCACTTTTAATAAGGAATCACCTGGTATTTCTACCACTATTGACATTAGACCTGGATTCCCTGATTTAGTAGGTCTAGGCCATGGGACTATGTATTTGAAATATCTCTAGATTTCTGAATTACAGGCAGGGGAAAAGTAATTGCATTCATATAAATAAAAAATAGAAAAGGCCCATTACTAGTAATTAAATCCCAATTTATTAATTTTTAATGTATTTTATGTTTACATAAGCCTTTACAATGTAAAATTTATATATGCATATATATCTATAGTACATATTCTTATTTTCAAAAATAATTGAGAATAACCAGTAGGTTATTACATATACAATGCCAGGTTGAAAAATTGAAGTGAGATTAAAAAATAAATAAAAGACATACACAGATTAGAGAGTATCTGTCAAAACTAAAGTGGAAGGATTGTGCTGGCTTAGAGGAGGAGGATATTTGAAATAGCAAGGAAATCACTGGTCAGCATTTTCTTGCTTTGAGTTTTTGGCCCTGCCTCCTGTGGTGGTTCAGGGTCAGGGAGCTGAGTCCATTTCCCTCATCTTAGAGTTTGTTTTTGCTTTCTTTCCCCCTTGCTTGTGTTCTTTTAGCCAGCCATATATCTTCAAACAAGAAAATATTTGTATTGCTAGTGATTCTTTCAAAAAATTCTCCCTTGCCCGATTTACCTAATATCAAGATATGATCACTAAAAAAAACATTAAACACTAGAGCTGTGATTTCAGGATAAGGCTGTAAATGATAAAGATCTTTCTAGTGATAAGAAATGTTTTTCTCTGTCTGGAGATGTTAATCAGAAAGGGTACAATAATCCCAGAGGAAGACTTATTCTGGAAGCCCCGAGGCTCCTGAAACCCATGCTTACAGCCCAGGGCACTGGACATTGTGTGCCTAATGCAGTGGGGGCCTGGGAAGTTAAGGGAGAAGCAGAGAGCCCAGAAGGCAAAGTCTTTCAAAGCCTGCAAATCCAAACTGAAGGAATCAGATTGTGGGTCAGTAGTTCAGCTTTTGTGCAGAAACTTCAGGCCTACCCAAATTCAGAGTGAAATGGGACACTTGTGGGTCTGTGCGGGCCAGATTTCCTTTCACCAGTCCCACTCAACGGCCCCAGAGGCACCAGGCACCAAACAGACCTCAGGATCCACTGCCTACTTTGACAGTGGGAGGCAGAAAGTGAGAAATCTCTCTGGGCTCCTACTCCTTTTAAACTGGTCAGACCACTAAAGGGAAGTTGAGGTGGTTTCCCCCCACCGCAGATCCCTGTGGCTGAGTAGTTTAATGAAAAACAAGTCACACTGGCTCACAGATATCTGAAGCATGAGACAGAGCAGTGGCTTAACTCAATTCTATAGGCTGTCCTAAGGAAAGGGGTAACGGCTGAGGCTCCCGGAACATGAGAGCCAGGGCCCAGTCAGTAAGGGCCAGGAAGGTGAGGCCTAGCTGGGATTCCTGTTCTCAACACTGTGTGACTGCAAAGGGTTTCTTCAACTTTTAAGGTCTCAGGACAATGGAAATTCTGAAAACACTTCCTGGCAGTACATTATTCTTTTTTTTTTTTTTTTTTTTTTTGGTGGTACTGGGGTTCCTGGAAGCCCTTCTACCTCCGGGCTACACTCCCAGACCTATTTTATATTTTTATTTAGAAACAGGGTCTCCTAAGCCAGCGCACGCGGCTGGCTTCGAACCTGAGCGATCCTCCTGTCTCTGCCTCCCAAGCGCGGGGATTATAAGCGTGCGCCACCACGCCCGGCCTACATTATTCTTAAAGAAAAAGAAAAAAATTCTTTAAAATACTGTTAAGAAGCCGGGCGTGGTTGTGTACACTTGTAATCCAGCATTCGGAAGGCTAGGACAGGAGGATTGTGATTCGCAGACAGCCTCAGCTACTTAGTGAGCCCCTTTGCAACTCAGTGTGACCCTGTTTCAAAAAATAAAGAATAAAAAATAGGGCTGGAGGTGTAGCTCAGAGATAGAATGTCCCTGGGTTCCATCCCTAGTACTGCAACAAAATAAAATAATATATGTGCATATACATATTATTAAGGAAATTAGCAAAATGTTGAACAGTGAGGGAGGTCAACAAAATTCACAACAGTGAGTACCACGTTGTTCAAATGAGGTTTCAGGGGCATGAAGGCACACACCTACATCCCGGGCAGCATCATGGGAAACTTAAACAAGTACTGTACTTGGAATTGGATAGGTCGGGTTCCCTCCTCCCTTTGCCTTATGGGACCCTGCAGCAGGGACGGGAGACGGAACCCCAGAAGCCAGAGTGAGATATCGCGAGAATCCAGGTGCCTTGAGACTCCAGGCATTGCCAGACAGACTCCAGAGGTCACAAGACTACAGATATCAAGAGAGGACCGGCATTCTAGCCGCACCTCAAGACCCGGCTATATAATACTCTGACTTCCTCTCCACCACGTGACTCTGCCGATTGACCATGACCCTGCTTGACCGCATGGCTCTGCTGCTCGGTCATCGGTTCCTTTCCCCTAGGGTGGCAGACCTCGCCTGAAGGTACCGGGTTTGATTACAGCAGCAGTTTTTGATAACCTGGCTGGTGTTTACCTCCTTCACAACTCCCCAGCTCAATTTCAACATTATAGAATTCACATCTCACTGTAGCTATTTACTAGTTCCCATTATGGGCAAATCATTTGACTGCACAGAGTCTCAGTTTCGTCTTCTTTAAAGTGGAGCTAGAGCTTTGGGGGACATTAGAAGTGAAGATGTAACTTACGACTCTCAGTACATTTCTTGGCACCCAGGTTCAGGGCCATGCGGGGGAGTCTGAAGGAAACAGTGTTGGATATCGAAGTCACTCAGTGTACTGCTGGGTTTGGGCTTACTTCAAGTAATGCCACAAGGCTGAGGCATAAGCCTAGCTTGTCCTTCTGAAAGTACAGGCTTCTTTCCCAAGGTCCAGATCCTTTAGGAGTGAAGTAGAGGATTTGATGGTAGGGTCACTTGCAATTTAACCATGGAAGAGATGAGTGTGGCTCTGCTGATTTGAAACACAGGACTGTTCATACCATAACAAACCCTCTGCTTCATGTGTTAATAGTCTCTAGCTAAGACCCCTTGACTCCATTGACTAGCCCATGGGCAAATAGTTTTACTCTTCAGGAACAGCCAGCAGGGAGCTGCTTTATCTCTTCATTGCAGTAAGAGATAAACTGTTTTTCCCTTGAATGACAAGGCCCTTTTAGTTACAAGACTCAGCAAGAAAACGTGCTTGTGAGGAGCTTCAATTCAGAGTCAAACACACTTGAGTCTATTGATTAGTTAAATTGCTTAAATTCTCTAAGACTTTTTCATTTGTAAGTTGAAAACAATAATAGAATCTATTTGATATGGCTCTGGTGAGGAATAAGAAATATAGTAAGTTTCAGTTGCTTGGCATTATGCCAGGTGTGGTGGTGCACACTTATAACCCCAGCATTTGGATGGCGGAGACAGAAGGATCACGGTTTTAGCTACTTAGTGAGGCTCTTTGCAACTCAATGAGACTCTGTATCAAAAATAAAGAATAAAAATAGGGCTGGGGTGTAGCTCAAAGGTAGAATGCCCCTGGTTCCATCCCCAATAAAACAACAACAACAAAAAAACTTTGGACTATTATTGATGCTGTAGAGATCAAGGGTTATGTGGCTGAAATTACTATTAGTGTGGGGACAGGTAGCAAAAATATAATGGGCTAAAATTTTTTAATTAGCTGCAATGATGTCAGTTATAGAACAACAAAGTCTGGTTACACAGTCCCTGAAATCCAGTATTGTTGTATAGTAAGAGCTATAACATTCTTCAAGTGTCTGACTTCAAACACTGCCCAAGATGAGACCCCCAAACTCTAGATATTTCTATGTTGTTAAATTTCTTTTAAGTTAATTAGGAACTCATTCATATTCTGATGCAAGATAAAGGATGTGTATTTCCTAATGAATAAACCTAGCAATTTAGCAATAGGAAAGATGTAAGCCAGCAACACAAAACATCTTAACTGGACTCTCATAACTAACAAATGATATAGCAAAGACTGCAGCATTTTTATATTTTGGTGCCTGATAAATTCTGTTGCATGATGTCAGTAGAGGTTAAAATAGTATTAGTTGCTGATTGCAGAAATGGTCAACAGCAATGATCTAATAACCCACATGCTTATGACTATACAATACCATACAATCACCTGTACTATACTCATGGTATTTTAAGTTTTTTTTGGTGGTGGTACTGAGGTTCCTGGAAGCCCTTCTACCTCCGGGGGTTACACTCCCAGACACCTATTTTTTATATTATTTTATTTGGAAACAGGTTCTCTTAAGCCAGAGAGGCTGGCTTCAAACCTGCACGATTCTCCTGCTCCGCTTCCCAAGCATGGGGATTACAAGTGTGCGCCACGACGCCCGGCGAGGGTATTTTAAGTTTTAAATGGCAAAAATGGCTCATTCCTTAAGAATGGCAAGGCCACCACTGATATTAGAAAAAACAAACTGTCCAGAGATGGGACAGGACCACAAAGGCACAGAATGGCTTGTTTTTATGGTTACCAATATGAAATGCTACAGAAGTCCCACTGTCATTACCTCTGTGACCCTTAGTGACAGAAACAATTAAACAAGCCTTCCTAGCAAAGCTATTCTCAGAAGGAGGTTTCTGGGGCTCTCTGTAAATAGCATGAAGCCATCACTGAATAGCTGTGGGGCTTTAACACAAGTTGGCATCCTGATGTCCACTAACAGCTCTTATGTTGTTTAAAAGGCCTTAATAAATTCCCCCTTTAAAAAGGATTTATCTGCTGGGAGTGGTGGCTCATGCCTGTAATCCCAGTAGTAGGGAGGCTGACACAGGAGAGTCCTGGGTTTAAGGCCAGCTTCAGCAACTTAGCAAGATTCTCATCAATCTAGTGAGATCCTGTTTCCAAACCAAAAATAAACAAGGGCCTGGGGTGTAGCTTTTGAAGTAGAAGGTTCCTGGGTTCGATCCTCAGTACCACAAAAACAAAACAAACAGACAAACAAAACCCAAAAAGATGTGTCCTTCAAAGTGAGGGAGAAGCATGCCAGGAAGGTTTGAGACGAGCTTCCCCATAGCAGGGAAGCTGGCCAACGGTCCCACAAGTACTGCTACCTCTCTTAACTCTGGTCTTCCCCTCTTAACGCATGTGGAAAGAACATACTGTTACATCGAGCAAACTGGTCAACAGAGTTTCTGACCAGTAGCCATGGAATAACTCCACAGCTAATGATAACAACATGCTACACTGCAGCATTCTCTTCTATCAAGAGGAACGGTCCAAGACATGGCCACGTCATCTTTCCCCGCCTGTCCTGCACTCCAAGGTAAGAATCCAGCCATGGTGAGTCACCACCCAGCACAGGCATTCCTATCAGGTTTGGCCTGGAGAACAGCAGCTGTGGTAAATTTTCCCTAAATGAAAACATCTACATTGAGACTAAGTTTTACTGAAGCCATTTATCCAAGTCCCGTCTTTGTTGGGCAGGATGGGTATA
This sequence comes from Muscardinus avellanarius, assembly GCF_963383645.1. Taxonomy (NCBI): domain Eukaryota; kingdom Metazoa; phylum Chordata; class Mammalia; order Rodentia; family Gliridae; genus Muscardinus; species Muscardinus avellanarius. Next base: position 3,400,517 of record NC_137798.1, read on the forward strand.
TATTAGCTCAAATGCCATCACATGCTTTCATGGGAGCCTCTTTTTTATAAAAAAGCCGATGAAAGATAGGTGTCTGCTACAACGCCTATTCATGTGTCCTCATGAGTTTAAGGGGCTACATTTCTTCCTGGCAGGATGTTTGGGTTTGCAATAAGCTTGGAAATCTCAAGTATTATATTTGAAAGCACACGGATATACAGAACTCTGTTTAAGTTAAGTTGTGCATAGTACCTCCCTGTTTAGAAACATTCTTTAGGTATGACCTACATAGGCATAAAACATACATGTTTTTGTCCTCATACTTTTATGTGAAAAATAGTGATTTATGTAGGAAAAAGAAAAGCCTCAGACATTTGGTTTTCTTCTTGGAGATGGCGATGGTTTCCAATGGCAGGGACCAAAGTCAAAGCATTGTTCATGTCCAGAAAGCGCAGAGTTCCTGGGAATCCTCCAGACTGGCCAGAGCCCTAGCTGGGACGGCGGCTTTGAAGATGAGCAGGGTAGAAATGGGCATGAGGAGAATGGTATGCACTTGAAATCACCACTCTGAAGTAGTTAAGGGAATAAGGAATCAGTCTGCAGATGAAGGCACACCTTGTATTTCTTTCTAGGAACCTCTACATGGTTTTCTCTCCGTTTTTGTTACACATTTTTTTTTTATGGGTGCATTGTAGTCAGACATCTTAATGGGGTACAAGATGGTAGAGGCATGCACACATCACTCTTCCCCAATTCCCTTCCTCCTTCTCATGTTTGGCTTCGTGATTGACTTTGATATGTTTGTGAATGCATATCATGTACGTTAGGGAATTTCCCTCCTCCCCTCTCCCATCCCCCTCAGTTAGGTCACCTTATTTGCTCATCTATAGTTTTCCTTTCTTGTCTGCAGTTTCTCCTACAATCCTTTTTCTCCATAGCTTCTGCATATTAGAAATAGCATCCAATTTGTCACTCTTTATGGCTGGCTAATCTCACTTAGCCTAATGTGCTCCAGTTCCATCCATTTCCCTGCAAGGAACATAAAATTTTGTTGTTCTTTATGTATGAGTAAAATTCCATTGTGAACGTATCCCATAGTTTTGTAATCTGTTCATCTGTTGATGGATATCTTGGCTGGTTACAGTTTGTCACTTGTGAATTGTGAGGCTATGAACATAGATACCCATGCATTTGGTATATGGTAGTTTGGTTTCCATCCTTTTAGGCAGATACCCAGAAGTGGTATTGCTGGAGCATATGGTAAATTTATTCCCATTCTTCTGAGGATCCTCCATACTGTTTTCCAAAGTGGTTGCACTAATTTGCAATCCCACCAACAATGAATTAGATTTCCCACTTCTTCACATCCTCACCAACATTTGCTGTTGTTTGTGTTTTGGATGATGACCATTCTAGTTGGGGTTAGGTGAAATCTCAGGGTAGTTTAGATTTGCATCTCTCTGATTGCCAATGATGTTGAGCATTTTTATACATTTATTGGGCATTTGATTTTCTTCTTTTGTGAAGAGTTCTTTTAGTTCACTTGCCCGTTTTTCTTTTGGGTTATCTGTTTTCTTAGCTGTGAGTTTCTTGAGTTCTCTATATATTCTAGATATTAGTCATCTATCGGAAGAAGTGTTGGCAAAAATGTTCTTCCATTCTGTGGCTCTCTGTTGAGGTTCTTGATGGCTTTCTTTGCTGTACAGAACCTCTTTAATGTAATCCCACATATTAATCCACCTCTTAGTTTCTTGTGCCTTTTGGGGTCTTGTTGAGAAAAATTTACCTGTGCCTATGTGTCAAAGTGTTGGACCTATGCCCTCTTCAAGGAACGTCAAGGTCTGTGGTCTAATTTCCAGGTCTTTGATCCATCTTGAGTTAACTCTTGTGCAGAGTGACAGGTGGAGTTTTTTTCCTTTTTTTTTTTTTTTTTGCATGTGGTTAACCAGTTTTGCCAACACCGTTTGCTGAAAAGACTCTTTTTTCCCAGTGTATAATTTTAGCTCCTTTGTCAAAAATTAACTGGCTGTAAGTGAACGGATATGTTTCTGAGTCTTTAATTCTCACCCATTGGTCTGTGTGTCTGTTTTTGTGCCAGTACCATGCTATTTTTATTATTATGGCTTTGTAGTATAGTTTGAAGTCAGGTATTGTGATGCCTTTAGTGTGGTTTACACAAATTGCATAAGATTATGAAAGAGAAGAATGAGTATCTTGTAGAAAAAAGTATTCTTCCTTCACTTGTAAGAATTAAATAATGAGATGGTGGAGAAGAGCCACTTCCATAATTACAGAAAATCCAAGAATTATTGTGGCTCATACATGTCTATTACTTATTTTCTCATGTCACTTAAGTTACCAAAATCTACTGTTTTCTACCTCAGAGATTTCTCTCAAATCCACCTTTCTCCCCTCTCCAATCACACTTCCTTATTTCAGTTGCCCATTGTGTCTCACGTGAATTCCTATAAATTTCCCCTAATTGAATTCTCTATTATGTTTCTACATTTGGTTCATCAATCACACTCTTATCAAAATTATCTTTCTAAAGCAAAATCCGATCTTGCCATTCTTACTTAAAAATAATTCTCTTATTTTTTTTGTTGTTTCTTCTGGCTTTGGTTTAGGATGTGGTCTTAGAAATGATACTAAACAAAACCAACAGTTAAATCTGATGCAGTTACTACTGAGAGCTAAAGTATTAAAAATGTTAAAATAAAAGGACAGAGATATTGCATTTCTCTGATAATATTCCTCACAATTCTTATCCACAAGTAAATAAAACTTTTTCCTACCATGTGTAAGTAATTAGAACAATGACAAATAAAATAATAGATGTGGGGGCATTTTATATTGTTCCTCTTTCATAGAGTTTTGTGTAAAGTTAGGAATCACCGATAGAAAAGATCAGCCAACACTGTGGCGTTCTAGGCTATTATCCAGACAAACCCAACTGTCCTCCAGCAATTGCACATTCTTTTCTTAATTTTTATTAGTGCATTGTATTCATACATCTTAATGGAATGCAAGATGGTAGAGGCATACGTGAACACATCACCCAATTTGCCCTTACCCAGTTCCCACCCCATTTCCTCCCCCTCCCTCCTTCTCATGTTTGGCTTAGTGATTGATATGTTTGTTAAAGTACATCATGCCCATTAGAAAATTCCCTCTTCCTTCTCCCATCCCCTCAGTTAGGTGGCCTTATTTGTTCAACTATAGAATCTCCTTCTTCGTCTAGAGTTCCTCCTATGACCCATTTTCTCCCTAGCTTTTGCATATTAGGGAGAGCATCTGGAAACTATCAAGAACCTCAATCAAGAGTCAACAGAATGGGAGATTTTTCTGCCAACTACTCCTCTGATAGAGGACTAATATCTAGAATATACAGAGAACTCAAGAAACTCAACACTAAGAAAACAAATAACCCAATCAAAAAATGGGCAAGTGAACTAAATAGACACTTCAAGAAGAAATTCAAATGGCTAATAAAAGCACGAAAAATGCAGACATCGTTAGAAATTAAAGAGATGCAAATCAAAACTACTCTGAAATTCCACCCAGCTCCAACTAGAATGGCAATCATTCAAAACACAAACAAGAACAAATGCTGGTGAGGATGTGGAGAAGTGGGAACTCTAAAACGTTGTTGGTGGGATTGCAAATTAGTGCAACCACTTTGGAAAACAGTATGGAGGATCCTCAGAAGAGTGGGAATGAACTTACCATATGATCCAGCAATACCACTTCTGGGTATCTACCTAAAAGAAAGCAAACCAAACTACCAAACTAATGCATGTGTATCTATGTTCATAGCTGCGCAATTCACCATAGCCAAACTATGGAACCTGCCAAGATGTCCATCAACAGATGAGTGGATTACAAAACTGTGGGATATGTACACAATGGGATTTTACTCAGCCATAAAGAAGAACACACTTACACCATTTACAGGGAAATGGATGGAACTGGAGGACGTTATGCTAAGGGAGACTATTCAGTCACAAAAAATAAGCAACTGCATATTCTGCTCCCTCCACCTTTCAGATCATTAGCGCTCTATCAGAATTCCTGCTTCTTCTCAAGCTAAAAATGTTGAGGACAGGGTATGAAGGAAGAATGAGGGAAGGTAAAAAGGGCATTCCAGGTAATCCAGCACTAGAAAGGGCTTTGAAGTGAGAAGTTCTAATCTTCATTCTCCCTCTATTTTAGTTTTAATTTTAGAAATAGTCTAATATATTTATATATATGCAAAGAAAATAGAGAATAAATGCCCATGTGCTCGTCATCAAGCTTCTAAATTATCAAGATCTTCAATCACCAGCACTCCCACACTGTTTTCATTATAGATACTGCCTTGTTTTATAGCAATCTAAGACATTATTTTATTCTTTTATGAGCCTTATTTATGAAGCTATAAAAGATAACTTTTAGAATAGAACCAAAATAGACTTCTTACATTTGTAAACTGTTGTATCGCTTTAGAAACAAATTACCAAAACTTAGTATCTTCAAACAACAGAAAATCATGGTCTTCTAGTTCTTGAGGTCCAAGGTTAGAAATGTATTTTAAACGGCTAAAGTCAAGATGCAGTAGGGCTGGTTCCTTTTCAGAGTTTCAGGGGAGAGCCCACTCCTTTCATTTCCTGCTCCCAAAATTCCTTGGCTATGGGCTGCACCACTCCAACTTCTTTTTCAGCGATCGTATCACTCTTTCTTTGTCTTACGACCTTTTCTTTGTTGATATTCCTGACTCTCTTTTCTAAAGATCTTGGTGAATCCATCTAGGGCCTACCTGGATAGATATTTAAAAAAAAAAAAAGTCAGCAAAGACATTGTGAATGCTCTCATACTAAAATAAAAAGTTGCGAGTACTTGAGAAAATAGAGCACAATTAAACAATGTGAACACACTTATATTTTCATATTTGGTGGTGGCCAATTCATTGGCATGAGAGAAGAATACCAATGGGAATATTCTCTATAAGACAATGCCTCAAACATTAAAAGTTGATGCTTGCATTTCTGCCAGTCGGTTTAGTAAAATGGGCTGGCATCATGTTAGTGAAGGGAAGGGACCAGTGGAATCAGTGGTACCATGAAACTTGGGCAACACAGGTGCCATACCATCAGAACTCAGGAAGATAGGCTGTTTGTTACAAACAAACTTCTTCACTGACAGCACCTAAACATGGAAAGATAGATCATTAGGTAGGTGGATCAGTAGAAAGTCAAATCCAATATATTTGTTTTAAAATAGCTGTTCAAGGCTGACATAAATAGATTCTTTACTTCTCATGGTACAGTACATGCATTGTGCTCTATATGAAATAAAGATCAGATAGATCTTTATTCTTCACAATGTGGTTAGGGTAACATATGGTTTTAATAACAAAATATTTGTTTAACATACAGTGACTTTATTATTAAATGTGGTCTGATTATTTAATTTAAATGTCAAATATTGAAACCAGCTTGGTTAAAGATTAACAGCTAATACCTACTTAATGTTAAATAGTCAGCAAAAGCTTTTAATGTGGAATTACTACTTAACTACTTCAGTCCTGTAGCTTTTTTCCAATTTGTATGGTTATCCCCAATCTCTTGTGTTTAAACCTTAGAATCACAAAGCCTTCTTACTGCGATATATTCAAAGAACTTTCACATGTGCCTTTTTCCTTATCTATCCATAAGGAATAAAAGCCCAGCTAAGTCATTAGAGATATCATTAATAGTTTCCTCCTTCCCAGTTTAGCCCTTCTTTTGACATCCACTGCTATTCTTGTGGGAGGATTACATGGGGATCAGTGGTCCAGTTTGTTCTGAACTAAGAGGACAACAGTAATATTTCACTTGTGTGCTCTTCCTCAAGAGCAGGGCCAATACAGATATTTTTTCTTTGTTTTTTTCTGTACCCCCTCTCTTTACTCCCCAAAGGAGTTCAGGGATTCGACAACTTTTTGCTAATTAAATTCCTAGGACATCCATTCCATTCTGCAGCCCTGATACTGAAGAAAAAATTCCTATTCCAGATCTTCATGATAGCAATAGAAAGAAGAGAACTGAACCCAACTGCCTTGTAGAGGAAGAATGACCGCCAAGTCCTGGAAACCCATGTGGAAAGCAAAACTCATGTGAGGAAAGCTGGGAATTTTGTTATGGTTTGGAGCTGGAATGTTCCCCAAAGGCTCATATGTTAAAGGCTGGTCTCCAGTGCATCTATGTTCAAAAGTCAGGATTCAGGGAAGTGATTGAATTATGACCTCATGAATAGATTACTTCATTGATGGGTATATAATTGAATAAACTATTAGAAAGTAGTGGAAACTCGGACGTGGCGTCTAGATAATATATCTGTCTTGGGGCCAGCCAACCATGGACTAAAACCTCTGAAACCATAAGCAAAATAAATCCTTCTGCTACTAAATTGGTTTTCCAAGATATTTTGTCACATCAGTGGAAAGGTAACTGACACAAGTTTCTAACCTAATAGCAAGTCAGGATCAAGCAAGGAAAGCTTTATGTACTCAGGTGTGAATATAATTTCTGGGTGGATCAGAAAACACATGGACAGCCCTGATGAACTGAACTGGAGACCTGAAGAATCCACTAAGTTATAAACATGAGGTCCCAACTCTTCTCTCACACTCACCCTCTTTGCTAAATCAGCAATAAAAGTTAATAGGAAGGGGGAATGCTACTTTAGGGCTATCATCACATACTTTTTTATGTCATGTGGAAGTAAAAACAGGCAATTTCTGTGTATCACCAAAAAGAAAAAAAAATTAATCTCAACATTCAGAAACATATAAATGATGATTTCTGCTGATAGGCAGATATATATATATATATATATATATATATATATATATATATATATATATATATATCTCTACCAGAGTTGGCTGGGTATCATGGTGCAGGCCTATAATCCTAGTATTTGAGAGGCTGAGATAGGAGGATCACAGGTTCAAAGTCAGCCTCAGAAATTTAGTGAGGCCCTCAGCAACTTAGTGAAACCTTGTTTCAAAATAAAAAATAAGCCGGGCGTGGTGGCGCATGCTTGTAATCCCCACGCTTGCGAGGCGGTGACAGGAGGATGGCGCAGGTTCCAAGCCAGCTGCATTGGCTTAAGAGACGCTGTTTCCAAATAAAAATATAAAATAGGTCTGGGAGTGTAGCCCGGAGGTAGAAGGGCTTCCAGGAACCCCAGTACCACACACACAAAAATAAATAAATAAAAAATAAAATAAGGCTGAAGTATAGCTCAGAGGCACTGTACCCCTAGGTTCAATCCCCAGTACCAAAACAAACAAACAAACAAACAAAATAAACGCACACACACACACCACCAACAGCAATAACAAAACTACCAGGGTTGCCCAGAAGTAGAATGGTGAGATCGGCCAAAGTGGTGAGATCCTGGTCTTTGACAATGTTCAAACAAAGAGAGATTGAATCTCAGTTCAGCCATCACTGAAATGATGTCTTTTCTGTTCAACACATGATTCTTTGGAACTGTTATAAAATCTTGAATTTATTTTTCATGGAGTAACATTTCAATGCGGGTTCTTCAGATGCGGAGTTTTTTTTGTGTGAGGGGGAGGCAGGGGAAAGTCACAGGACATATAAGAAATAGAGAAAAAGAAGAGAAGGAGGAGATCCTGCAAAAGTGGGATTGACCTACATCAAGCAGGTGAACAATACGCCTGAGTTACCATAATGATAAATACTTCACAGATCCTGTTGATATGAAAGAATAAAGAAGACCTGGGCTAAAGTGCATTGAATCAGGGCATAAGCAGAAGGTGGGAAATGTCAGTATAGCCATCGAGGCATCTTAAAGATCTTATGTTAAGTGAGATCAGCCAAGTGCAGAAAGAGAAGGGACATATGTTTCCTCTAATATGCCCAAACTAGGGAGCACTGGGGATACCAGAGGGACTCCAGATAATGGAGGGGAAACCTCAGCAAAGCTAGAATGGAAGGATAGGAGAGGAAGAAGGCTGAGGTTGATTGATGGAGGAGCTACATTCGAATATGTGTAAAAGTAAGAATATAGCGTGGTTAACCTGGACACTCTTTGATGGGGGAGAGAATGGGGAGGGATAGGAAAGGGCACCAAGCACAGTCTAAATGTATACCATTTTTGATATGTTCTACATATAAATAAAATTAAAAAACTTCAACCAAGCATCCAAGAACTCCTCCTCTGTCTCTGTGCAGACCCAGGGCTACTTGCACCTCCTTCTCTCTGTTCTGTACGCTCTCTTCCTGAACATTGTGTCATGTCTTCCCTGCATCATGTCATGCATGAAGATTAGACTGTTGCATGATTTTCATCAAATACTCACCTCATATAGCTTTCATGAGTTTAATAACTTTATTAAAGATTTGGGTTTACTGGAGATTTTGAGTAGAACCCAATTCTACTTTGGGTTCAAAGTAGATTTTTCACCAGAACCTGGCAGACACTGAGAACCAGATAATAGCAGCCTGTGTCTAGAGTTTGGAGCGCCAAAACCTACTTCCAGAATGTCCCCTATAGACATGGAAAAAGCTGTCTGTGTAGGTGATAATAAAGTGTCTCAGTATGAATCTACCCTGTCTCTAATACTGACACCTAATTTAACTACGACAAGAGCCAAACTTTGAATGCATGAAAAAGTAAGATCAGTATGATCAAAATTGTATACCATATAATGAAGAAAAGGTGAGGAAGTTAGGAATATTTATCAGTAAAATAACATTTCTTATTGAGAACTTACTATGCTCCACTTACTCCCATTTATTAACAAGTAGTGTTTCATGAGTTTTTATGTACTTTACCACCTTTAATCCTTAAAGAACCTATAACAGTAGTACATGATAAACAATTTTGTAATTCCCCATAATCTCATTACTAATAAATGGCCAACCCAAGATTCAAATCTGAGTAATCTGGCCCCAATGTCAAACACAACACCCACTCTATGACCTGTGAAACATAATGAGCATATTCAAATAACTGGCAGCTTGGCTTCTAAAACAAGGATCAGACTTTGTCAGAACCTCTGGTGATCTTTTCCCAACACATATTCTGATATCTAGGTAAATAACTTTGTCTCCACGTGACGAGTTCTCCAACAGAGCATTGTGAGGTAGACTAGATGACCAAAGGTCATTGTTAAGTCTCCATCCCAGTGCTAGGAATGTTGAGAAGAGAGACAGTTGCTTTGTCAAATGAGACTGTACTTTTACACAGTTGACAGTGGTCTAAGAATATAGACAGAAATCATGGAGGAGGATCTATCATTTATTCTAGGAAATTTAGGAGACAGTTCTCATAAGACTGTCAGAAAAAAAAACCATACTGTGGATTGGAAATTTTAAATCTATTTCCCACATTTTTGTGGTTTTATTTTATATTCACTCTAGTTAGTGGGGTTTTATCTCTTTTTTGAGTTGCTACTCATTTTCTTACTGTTAAAGACCTTGGTTCACAAAGAAAACCCATATGTTGCCTCTATATTGGTTGTCGGTATAATTTTATTTCTAATATGCTGTGAAAGTAGGAGGCAGTTAAATAAAAACCAGACCTGCTGACTCCTCATGAAGGAAGTAGCTCATGCTGAGGGTGAAGTCTCCTTTACATCGGCTATGTTTACACACATCTTCTCCTGAGCTTAGAGCTCAGAGCTCATGTTCTCCGTGTGGCACAGAGTACAGAATTTTCCTGACTGGCTAATATTGAAGCAGTGAGCATCAAGCAGTGATTTCAGACTCATGGAATTCTGGACCTTCTGGCTCCCATGTCCTCCTGCCAGTATTTTCAAGGATAGGGAAAAATTATTCAACATCTTCCTGTCCTTTAATACGTAAAGAATACTTTTGTCCTCTTATAAGAAAAAAATAGAAATTTTTCTTAACAAGATTAACACACAGTGGTTCATTTAAAAACATTATGCCTGGGAATCCAAGATGGCTGAGAGGATGTAGGCTGCAGATCTCCACTCTTCCACAGGCTGGAATTAAAAACGTGAGGGAAAACCTAATCAAGTAGTTGAGTTACAGAGGGTATATACTGGGTATAATACTGGACATTGAAGTATAAAGGGACTCAGTAATTCTGCTTGCTAGAGACAATGCTGAAAATAATTGGTTAACCCAGAACCAGCACCTGTACCAGTCGGGTAGAACTGGGGTAGGGATAACAACAGGGAAAAGAGAGAGAGGGAAAAACAAGAAGTCCAGAAGTGTTCTCTTTCTCCCCCACTCATTTTTTCCATACCCCCTCCCCGTCCCTTTTTTCTTTTTCTTTTATTTTATACCTTATTTCCCTCTCTCTCAAATGCAATTTAGAATTAAGTATATTCTCATGAATGCTAAATTTTTCAGCTTATTCTACATTATTTCTCATGCAATTTTCTCATTGGTTAGTCGACCTGTGCAACCATTAGCAGTATGTTTTAAAATACATGTTAATTTATGGTTTGCTTTTCGATTTCCACTGTTACTATCAGATACTATCTCCCCAGAAGCAGCTCTGGAGGCTAACCTTAGCATTTCAAGGATGCTCATAAGACATGGTGATTTTCAGATATACTCCAAGCCCAGGGCTTATTGTAAAAAGATAATCATCCATTCACTCACTAAAGATTCTCTACAGAAAAGAGTAAAGAATATATCTAAACAGATGGTTAAAACAGAACCATAGAAAACATGAGGAAATAAATCCACAAGATGCCCCCCAAATTTACAACTCCCCAATATTTGAATCCACAGATAATGATGGGAATGAAATCACAAAGAATTAAGAAAGTTGATGTTCAAAATGATCAATGCCCTAAAATAAGAGCTAAGGAGTGAACTAAGAGAGAAAATAGAGGAAGCAAAAGAGCATTTCAGTAATAAGATGAAAATTCTGAAATAGAACCAAACAAAAATATTGAAAATAAAAGATAGAATAAATCAAATTAAAAAATCCAACTGAAAATATCACCAATAGATTAGGCCACATACAAGAGAGATTTTTAAGGACTCAAAGAATAAAATGCTTGTTTTATCAGGGTGTATAATCATGACTATTCATTAGTAAAGAAAAGAAAAGAAGACAATCATGATCAAAATACTCAAGAAGTAACAGAGAGCATCAAGAGATTAAACCCAAGAATCATTAAAATCAGAGAGACTTAGATGCAAGCTAAGGGCATGGATAATATTTTAAGCAAAATCATCTCAGAAAAAATTCCAAACCATGGGAATGAGATGGACATCTAGTTATAGATGCTATTCAGAACTCCAAATAGACTAGATAAAAAAAGAACCTCTTCATGAAACATTATAATTAAACTGTCTAAAATAGAATAAGAATAGAATCTTAAGAGTCTTAAGAAAAAAAATCACTTTTTATTTAGAAGTAAGCCAACAAAAATTACTTCAGACTTCTGAGCACAGGCTCTAAAAGGCAGGGGGACTTGGAGTACATCATTCCAGCACCTAAAAGAAAATATCTGCCAACCAAGATTGCTTTATCCAGTGAAGCTAACTTTCATAATCAAAGAAGAAATAGAAATCTTTCCAAACAAATAGAAACTAAAAGAATTCATAACTACTAACAATACGGAACTACCAACAATACAGAAAAAGTCAAAGAAACAGTACACAGAAGAAATTAAAAACAATTTTAAGGCCTGTGAAGAAATGAATTATTTTAGAAGTGTATCTAAGTAAAGGAGAATTAAGACTGAATTAAACATTAGAAATAAGTCAAAATGGCAGGAAATAATACACATCTTTCTGTCATAACACTGAATGTGATTTTTAACACTCCAATTAAAAGACACAGACTGGCAGAGTGGATTAAAAAACAAGTCTCAACTATATGTTGTTTAGAAGAAATATACCTTGTAGGCAATGACATCTACAAGCTGCAGGTGAAAAAATAGAAAAAGATATTCCATACAAATGGAGATAAAAATCAAACAGAAATAGCTACTCTCATATCTGACAAAGCAGACTTCAAGCCAAAATTAGTCAGAAGAGATAATGATACTGGTAAGAAAACAGTGTATCAAGAAAATACAGTGATAGTAAAATATTTATGTACAAGCATGATTGCACTTATTTACATAAAACAAACATTACTTTACATTAAGACCCAGATGGATCCAATATAGCAATATTGGGAGATCCCAATACTCCTTTCCCACCAATAGATAGATCATCTGGCCAAAGAAATCAGTAGAAACTCTTACTTATAACTCAATTGTATCTACAGACATCTATAGAGTACTTCATAAAAAACAGAAACAAATTCACTTTCTTCTCATCTGCTCACAGAATTTTCTCCAAAATAAACTATATTCTAAGACCTGAAGAAAGTCTTAGCACAAACAAAAAAGTAAATATAGTTCCTTGCATCTTATCAAATAATACTGAGATAAAAATAAAAATCAACAGCAAATCGAACAATGGACTTTGGAATGATGAATGGATCAGGGTATAAATTAAGGAAGACATTTAAAATTTTCTAGAATCAAATAAAATAAGCCAGTCAACATACCAGAATCTCTGGGAAACCATGAAAAGGGTTCTAAGGGAAAAGTTTATGAATGCCTAAATATAAAAAATGCCAGAAAGGTCCCAATAAATAAACTAATGATGCATCTCAAGTTTCTAAAAAAAACAATAACAAGAAAAAAACATTTATAAAATCAGTAGAAGGAAAGATATTAATATAACAGCCAAAAATAATGAAATATAAAATAAAAAGCGATACAAACATCAAGGAATAAAGAGATAGCTCTTTAATAAGATAAGTAATATTGATAAACCCTTAGCCCATCTAAACAAAAGAGAAGACCCAAGTTAATAAAATTAGAGATGAAAAAGGAAATATCACCACGAAGATTTACAAATAAAAGAGAATAGTTAGGTTCTACTTCAAAACTTATATTCCAATAAATTGAAAATCCTAGAAGAAATTAATAAAGAAGATATGGAAAGCCTATACAGACTGATAACAAGCAGTATTTAAGCAGCAATAAAAAGTCGGTGGTTATTTGTCAAAAGGAACTGAGCTGAATGGGCTGCCAAGATGTAGGGACGGAAGCGTGGAGGCCATTGAAGAATGTGGGACAGAGGAATCAGAAGCAGGAGGGACCACGACTCTGCCTTTGCCCCAGGGAAGGCCGCAGAGGAAATTGCAGGAAGATGCTCAGAGGCACGAAATAGCTTTGTGGTGCTACCCAGGAGATGGCAGAGCAGCTGGAAGCTTGAAAACAGACTCGGTATCCAACTCCTCATCATTAAGAGCAATTCATTTATATTTCAGAGTGACCCTCTGAACAAGAGACGTGCTCCGATTCAGTGTCATGTGCCATGCAGATACATATGCTAGTGCAATGGCTAATAATTATTTTGAACTCTCCGTCCGGAGGCCAAGCTATGTGGCCTTGCGTGTTTCCCAGGACCTCTTGCCATGTTGAGACAAACCACAAGAATGACTGGGCAGCGCCCCAAGAATTGGCACTCTGAGGTATGCTACTTGCGGGTGATGCTGAGCGCTTCAGTCTGACCACATCTCCAAATTCAACCATGAAACGGCTGAGAGCAAGTCCTCATGCCATCCTCTTGCCATCGCACAAGCTCATTCAACCCCCTCACTGCCTCACACGACCCCTTTTTTCCTTGGCTGCTTTGGTTTGAATGTGTTTTCTTCCTCACCCGCCCTCTCACCCATTTCTCGGAGCCTGTTTTATTTTCATTCTTGTGAACACTTCAGTGAAAAAGAGCCAACATTCTATTTTTCCGATGAGAAGAGTGGAACTGGCCATCAGGACCAGCCTTTTCCATTTAGTAAACGCTCATCTGTGATTTGAGCATCTTTTATCATATGGCTCCTGCATCCAGTGCCCTGGGGGCATCATGCCATATTGATACAATTAGTACACATATCCTTTCTTCCTGGAAGTGCCTTTCCTTTCGAATCCTTGAATATCCACAGTTCTGAAGTTCCAAAGACAGGGCATGTAATCTGACTCCCAAACCCCACAAAGAGGATGTCTGTCCCCCACCCACCCGCATGTTCCCAGCAACAAACCCACAGACATGACTTCTTTACAGTTACACTGGGACTGAACTTTTTAATCAATTATATACTCAGTTGGAGCCAACAACATGTGTTCCTTCCATATCATGTTTTTAATAATTAGAAAGTAATTCTCTGGAGCAGAGCATGCTGTGGGCTAGCCAAGAGGAAGGTCTGTTGATGACTTCTGAGTGCTGTGAACGATTTTGCTATGGCCGCCATCGCGAAAATAACCACTTCACAGACGACGTTCAGTTTTCTCTCAACCTGGGCAGCCATTTGTGTTGCATTTTCCTACGATAATTTCCCTTTGAAAACTGGAATCTTAGAGTCAAGTCCAAGTTTATAGCCAACCCCAAGTTAACTAGAGTCAATTAAGGCTTTTATGACTATTTTTTAAACATCAAATGTTGGGATCAGTTAAGAAAGATGAGCTCATGATTACTCACCAGATGGTATGACAGGTCACGAAAGAGGATCAAACAACTCTCCCATCTGACAAACAGTTGCTCTCCCAGCCCAGAAAATGATCCTTTATCCTTTCCAAATATTAGGGTGAGCATGAGATTATCACTAGCCTACATAGGTAACCAGTGTTGGTGTCACATAGAATTATGAAATCAGCAAAGCTGATCCTCTGTCTCCATCCTATATACTTATTTCCAGACTTCTATTGGCCCTTTGACTTTGATCTTAAGATTCTATCCTAAGGTTTCTCTATCACTTAGCAAGAGTACTTTCAAAAAATATTGGAAAGTGTTAAGGACACAGCGTTAACCTAGGAGAGTAATTTAGCTCATTTTCAAATTCTGATAATGGAATCCGAGGCACTAGCCATTAGAGGGAGCAGTTGTGGTTCTGTGCCGTGGGCCGCCCTGGTGGTTGAATCAATACTCGGAGTCCTGCTTTGTCAAAATGAGGAGATGGCCACTGGTTACCTGAGGGAGAGTCAGGATGCAGCCACTGTTCTTTAATGCCAACAAGGAACATCTTATTGTCATTTGTAGGTCAGAGTAATTTTCCTTGAATGATTTAAGTTCTGACAATTTGTTTTGTCAAGCCTGTAAGTATTAAATAATAGTTCCTGAGAGATACTTGTAATTCTCTTTGACAAACACTAAATAAAGAGTGGAGATTAAATTGTTCCTGAAATACAGATAACTAATATGTAAGAAGCTTTGAATTTGCGGCTTATATTGTTTTGTAATGCCATGCTTTAGTCATAGATTTATGTAATAGTTGGATGGAACTCAAAATATATTACACATGCCGTTCAATCAGATAGTATGATACCATTGTCTCTAACAAGCAACATTATATGTATTAACTCATTTACTCCTGATGGCAACCTCAAGAAACAGTTATTATTACATCTAGTTCATAAATGAGGGAACTGAATTACAGAGAAATTAAGTAATTTTCCCAACGTCATAGATGAGAGCATGAACCTTAAAAGTCCGACTCAAGCACTAAGGTTTTAGTGGATCCAAAGGTAATATTCCTTGTTTTAAAAAGCATCAAACTCGGAATTTATTGGAAAAAATAGTTAAGCTGAGATGGAAAATTAGTTGTTTTGTTCCCAAGGTAGAACATATTTTTCTAGCATGGCTCACTGAAATCTAGGCAAAGATTTCTCCCTAATAGAATAAATAGAAAAACATTCTAAAATGAGACCAGAATGCAGGTGAGCAGCAGATCTAAAACACTTACCTCATCAGAGCAGTCAGAGGTGGTAATAAGAGTTAGCCATGGTAAACCGTGGTAAAGGAGAGGACACTGCCACTGATGCCTGGGCCTTTCGCCCGAGTCTCCTCACTCTGAGGCTCTGCTCTAACCTCCAGCCCCCTCCGTAGCCTATGGACCTGCAACATGAAAAGAGCTCAGTTCCACCTCCCTACGCTGTGACCTTGATGCAGGACCGTGACCTTGCTTATTCTTCACAGACTCTGTGTCTACCTGGTCTGTCCTTAATGAACCTTCAGGTCAGACTCTGCTTTCTATTTCTCCTCGCTTCGGATTTACTGCTTGAGAGGAGGCATTTTTCATTCCAGACCAAATCTCACTCATTCGATGCATTTCAAATACTGAGAAATGGAGTTTAAAATTTTTATTTATTTATTTATTTATTTATTTATTTATTTATTTATTTATTGCAGTACTGGGGATGGAACCCAGGGGCACTGTTCCTCCGAGCTACACCCCCAGCCCCATTTTTTAGTATTTTTATTTTTTGAAACAAGGTCTCACTGAGTTGCACAGGGCCTCGCTAAGTAGCTGAGGCTGTCCGAGAATCGCGATCCTCCCGTCTCAGCCTCCCGAATGCTGGGATTATAAACGTGCGCCACCACGCCCGGCTTCAGAAATGGAGGTTTTTAAACCTAGCAATGTGTCAGAATGACAGAGACTTTAAAAAATTATGGATAATAAAGAAAACAGAATCTTGAAATAGACAAATCTTTATAAAATACAGCACAAAAAACGTTGAATATATTTACTTGGTGATAATTATCTAAACTGTGCACACCGCACATGTAATTTTGTGGTGTTTACTGTGTATGTGCCATACTTTAAAACAAAGTTTTCCATAAAAAAAGTAGACATTTCTAGGGTTTCCCTCCAGGCTCGTTGAATCATCAATTCCTACTTGAGAGCTAGGTGGTTTTATTATTTATATTGTTCCCTAGTCCCTCAGATGTGCAATTAGTCCTAGGAACTACCAAGACCCCTAGGAGAGCAAAATATTAAAAATTCTAAAGTCAGGAGATTTACTTCATGTAGAGAGAATAACGTCAGGGAATGATTAGACTAGAAAAGAGTGCACTTCAGTCTTGCAATGGCTGTGCTGTGGCTCGTCTGGGTAAGCAGAGAATACAGATGATATGAATCCCTACTTTGCTTCAGTAAGCCCCACCTTCCCTCTCTCAGTTGCAGGTCACAGCTGGAGAGACAAGACCACAGCTGCAGAGTGGCATCCTTTGAGAGGCCCTTTACCCACATTCCCGTCCTCATGAGTCATTCAGTCAATACAGTAGGTAACCTTGTGTGCTCCATCCCAGGCTCTGAAGTCAGAGGGCAGGCCAACCCACTACAGACTGAAGAATATATTTCCCTCTTTCCTTTTGCAGGGGACGCGACTCAGTCATTGGCTAGAGAAGGTCATTCTATGTCAAGTGAGCAAGTTATAAGGATTCTGGGAAAAAGAATTTTGTTTCAGTGGAGTTAACCAATGCAGATCTTGAAAAGGCCAAACAATTTTGTAATGCTTTCTCTTATCTTGACAAAGAGCTGTGCAGCAATGTAAAATAAAAGCAGCCAGTCTCGATCCTTCTAGACTAGAAGAAGTGTTCATGAACTCACGGGTCGTTAAGGTATCTTCTTGATAAAAAATAGCAGAATTATCATAAAATGTGCTTTAGTGCTGTGCTTAATAGGATTAACCCCAGCACTGCTAGATACTATACATGTAATCCAAGTTTCAGTTGTCTCAAAATAAAATAAGTATAATCACCCTATTTTACAGGATTATGTCAAAACTGTGAGAAATTTGTGTACTGTTAAGCATAGACCTAACAGTGTAAATATTTACTAAACAAAATTATTAGTAGTAGTGATGTTTGGCTAAAGCAACCAAGGCTTAAATAAGGATTTTACAGTCTTAAAGTCAACGAGAAAAAGAAGAGAAAAGAGAGTGGCAAATACTTGGTAAAGTTTCTTTGCAGGATCCTGGCCTAGCTTTCTCAATTAAGCCATGTTAGCTAAATCACTTAGGGTTTGTTTTTTTTTTTTTTTGTGGTACTGGGGCTCCTGGAAACCCTTCTACTTCGGGCTACACTGCCAGACACCTATTTTTTATATTTTTATTTGGAAACAGGGTCTCTTAAGCCAGTGCGGCTGGCTTCGAACCTGCGAGATCCTCCTGTCTCCGCCTCCCAAGCGCTGGGATTACAAGCGTGCGCCACCAAGCGCCGGCCACTTAGGGTTTTGTCTTACGTTTGTCTTGTCACCTTGAGTATTTGTGCTTTGTTCTTAAAATTATAACAGTGGGCTATTTAGAAGGAGATTGCTAGGTGAACCATCTTCATTGTTGAAGCTTAGACTTTACATGGATGAAGTCCCCTTTGACACGTCCAATCCCAACCTCCTCCCTGAAATTCAAAAGGATTCATCCAACTGTTGACTCTACACCTTCCTTTGGTGGGTAAGAAACACACTCAGACAGACGTCCTAAGCCAATGTGTCAAGATCCTTTTGCTCATTTCCAAATTTACATTCCCCCCAGTCTTTCCGTCTCCTAAGTGTTGGCTGTGTTACTTAAGTGGGAAACCTAGGCATCATCCTCAATTTCTCTCTTCCTTTCATACTCCATGTGCAGTCCATCAAACCACTAATATCTCTTACCTGGCAGAGTTGACGCTGCTCTGTACTACAGAGATAGCTCCCTTTAGGACCAAAGTGCCATTCCATTCTGCTTCAGAGAAAGTGCTGGCCAGAGGACATTCCCTCGCCTGTCATTTTGCCCTCTAGAGTTGGCACAATGGGTAGGTTAATGAGATAGCCACACTCAAAAGAAACGGAGGCTATGCTCATTCACCAAGGAAAGTTAGTTCTTACGCTCACTAGATTTTTTAATATTTCAGCAATAAAAACCAAATCTGAGTCCCAAGGTAGTGGTATTTTTCTATGAGACAAATCACCAGTATGTCTGTGAGTTAAGGACATTAAATAGCATCTATTCTGAAAGGGGTATGATTCCCTTAACTGGAAGCAACTCATACTCCAGCTTTGCCTTTCCTGACTGCAGGATCTCAGCTGACACCATCTGATTCAAGGGCATGGAGTTAGGTCCACTAACACAAGATCCAACGTGACACAGCACCAGATTAGAAACTCCACAGCATCAGAGATTCACCAGAACCACAGGGTCCCCCAGAGCCATCACATGTCACAGTACCCAGACACTTTCAGCCGAATGGATCTATGGACCATCTTTGTGAAGGTATAACTCTGTTTCTGGTTTGGAGACCGAGATAAAGTATATAAATTAAATCAGTAGCCATTAAACAATATTCTATTACTAAAAATAAAACATTAGTCTGAGAACTGTGTGGAAGAAACGGGAGTAACTCTGCCTACCTACACTTCCAGTGACCCAGTTAGAGAGTTTGTGCTTTCCATTACAACAATGATAGGTATTTTTGGTTTGGGAAATCCTATTTCCCAGAGGAGAAAACCTTCCAGCAGTGAAAATAATGGTTTTATTAAGACTTAAGGTTTGACTTGAGCTTACTGGTTTTGAGTCTGTTGTCCAAGAAACCAGCAGGTGAGGAAAAGAACTGTCACCCACAAAGGAGTAAATGAAATTATTTTAAGAGAACATAGGGCTTCTCTGCCATAATGGAGTCAGGAAAAAAGGCATTTGGCATCAGGTTATTCTAGAGCATCTTTTTGCTTTCTCTGTCACACTTTAATAAATAAATGTGAAAGGAGAGTAGAAGGGCAAGATGACCAGAGCTTAAGTCCTTTAGGATCAAGGTCTGGGTCACCTTATCACAGAAGCCACTGGGAGCAGCATAAAAGCTAGCTAAATACAGAGAATCGAAAATGGGCAGAAAAGAAGTTGAGTTTCTGTTGTACTTATGAGACTAGACTTTTCCCCAGGGGGGGAGAAAGATTTGACCAGAATATTCTGGAAGAGCTATTCCAGATGGACAAAGTGGAAGCAGATGGCACAAGGGGAAAGTTCTTGTAGATACCCAGATGATCCCCTTATCTTTGAAGCACTCATTCTCCCAGTTGCTGACAGCATTTCTGGCTGATGGCTCATGACTTAGCCTTCTCAAGAACTGACCTTCATCAAAGGGAACCGCCTTACTCAAGGCTTTGCCTCTTCCTAGGGGCAGTTATATCTAGTGATTGTTTTAATGGGGGTTACAATGGCCTGATTCTACTTTGCTTCAATTTCAGACATTTTTAAAGATGGACTCCAGCTGCAGAATTCAGTGGAATTGGCCGAGGCCTCTGCAGTAACCTAATCTCCGTTAAAATTCTCTCTCTGCAGTTAACATGGGTAGGCAAGTCTCACTATAGTATTCTGACTTTTATTCTTTTGAAAAAAACCCGGGGACTGGAATAGCTGGTCATAAGGTGTTTCCATTCCGAGTCTTCTGAAGAACCTCCATACTCATCTCCATAGTCATTGTACTTAGCAGCGCAATACACAATACTCAAGTTATGGAACCAGCCTAGGTATCTGTCATCAGAGGAATGGATAAAGAATGGGTGGCAGGTACACACAGTGAAGTTTTACTCAGCCATGGAAAAGAGCAAATCATGCCGGGTACAGGACAATGGGTGGAAGTGGAGAAGGTCGTGCTAGTGAGATCAGCCAGACTCAAGAAAATCAGGGTCATCTGTTTCCTCGCATATGTGGAAATACAGAGAAAATAAGATAGAAAAGAGACCTCATGAAAACAAAAAAAGAAACAAGTAGAGTAGCAGAGGGGCATCTGGGGAGGGAGGAAAAGAAAAGGGGGAACTGAGGAAGGAAATAGAGCAAATGAGGTTATGTGCACATGTGGCGATATCACTGTGAATCTCATTATTATGTATGGGGATGGAGTAGGAGAAAGTGTGGGGAAGGGAAATAATCCAAGTAACGTGTGTGCACATATGAATGAATTGCTAGGAACCTCACAATTATGAACAATTTCAGGTCACCAATAAGAAATTAATTAAAATTTTTCTCCCTCTGTCCAATCCTGCCTTCATTAGATATGTTGCTTCACAACACACCACCTGTGCTCAAATCTCTCTTTCAAAGTATATTTCCAGTCCAATAGGTGCATATTGCAATAATCCGCTAGGAGGTCCTCTGTCGCCACTCTTTCTCCCTAAAGACCTTACTGTGCTCAGCAGCTGGACTAATGCTCCAAAGTCAGTCTGATAATGTCACTCCACCTCGTGGTTTCCCATGGCTCTTAGAGTTGAAAGTCCTTATAAGGCTCATAAATTACAACTTTCTCTCCTGCTGCTCTTCCTCTTGGTCACTATGCTCTGACCTTCCTGCTGACCTGCCCTGTCTGCAATGCCTCAACTCAGGACCTGGGCACTTGCTGCTCTCTCTGTCCAAAGAACTCTTTCCACAACATACCAACGGTTTAGAGTCACTCTTCATCCAGATCTTTGGTCTGCTATCACCATATCAGAGGGCTTCTGTGCCCACTCTAACACTTTACTCTGTTGTGCCTGTTAATTTGTCTGCATATCTACCACCAACCAATATTCTATTATTGGTTGAAAAAAGCACCTACTCAGCATAGAGGAGGCCCCATGTTCAATCCCCAGCATCAAAGAAAGAGATCTATTTATATTAGTTGGCATTCAGCAAATCTCCATTGAATACATGTAAATAAATAATATATATGAGTACACAGGTTTTCTAAACAGAAGACTAGGATAATTTGAAACATGCTGACAATGACCCTGCTGGTAGGCACCCTCGCTCCAAACTTGGACTGAATCATATTCCTAACAGGAGTCCATTGTACGCTCAGATTTGTTGATGGTTTCCAAATGGTTCAGTCAAAGCACAAAAGTCTTTTAGTCAAAAGTCTTTTCCCGTGTCTGGTACATTATTTTTGCAAAGTACCGTGGAGGAAGGGTTTGGATTTGGGTGATTATTGGTATTTGATTTTTTGTTTGTTTGTTTGTTTTATTGCAATGCCCATCATTTTCCCACACCTAGCAGTCAGTAGATAGTATGTGAGCCATTTTACCCAGTGTCTTCAGCCCCCAGCAGCGAGGTAAAGGGAACTGTACAAAGAGGTGCTATATCCCTCATAAATCAAGACAAAATTATGGAAAATGGTTTCAGATATTTAAGCAGAAGAAATTTCAGACAGAATATCAAGTAACTGCAAAACTCTCCAAGGGCTGGAAGAACAAGGGTCAGTTTGCTCTGAAATAGGATGCTGTGGTGGGGCTGCAATGCAGAGGTCTGGAAAGAGCCCTGACACAGCCTCACCCACGCCACAACCATAACAGATTCCATGGAACAGTCATCTGGCCCTGACCTGAAATGTGGAGTCTAGCCCCTGAAGACACTCTTGTCTCCTGATCTTGCATGCTGACCCCCACAGCAGCAGGAAACTGAGCTCCCTGGGGCTGTCCTTATCACACTGGTAGAACGCTCATTTCTTTCTACCATGAATTCTACCCATATGAGCTAGAACGATGTCATATCTAAAACTTTGTTTTGCCTGAGTCTATGAAATGTTATTTTTATCTTGGTCAGTGCTGGGGCCAGCGAGGCCAGGATCAGAGTCTGCCATGGGGCAAGGCTGGTGCTGGAGCCTCCAAGGCTAGGAGAGGTGAGGCTGGTGCTGGGGCCAGCAAGGCAGGGATCGGAGCCTGCTGAGGGGTGAGGCTGGTGCTGGGGCCAGCAATGCCAGGATTGGAGCCTACCACGAGGCAAGGCCGGTTCCGGGGCTTCGAGGCCAGGATCGGAGCCTGCCGAGGGGTGAGACCGGTGCCAGGGCCAGGGAGGCTGGGGTTGGAGCCTGTCATGAGGCAAGGCTGGTGCTGGAGCCAGTGAGGGGTGGCCAGGCTGGTGCCAGGGCCTCCAAGAGTGGGATCGAAATTTACAATGCGGCATACACAGAGAAATATCACAGAAAATAAAAAATCAGATGCTTTCTCTAATATGCAAAAACTAGGAAGAAATGGGGAATAGGAGGAAATCCAGTTGAAGAAAGGGCCCTATGGAGGAGCAATTAAGGTGACCAATCAGAGGGGACGGGATGGGGGAAGATGGAATCTCTTTAAAACACATGATGTACGTAAACAAATATATCAAAGTTAATCACTAAATCAAGCATGGGATCGAGGGAGGGGAAGGGAATGGGATGGGGATTGGATAAAGGCTAATTGGATGATGTTGGATGATGTTGAAACAGGGTCTCTTACGCCAGCGCGGCTGGCCTCGAACCTGCGCGATCCTCCTGTCTCCGCCTCCCAAGCGCGGGGATTACAAGCGTGCGCCACCACGCCCGGCTTAAAAATATTTTTTTAAATGCAAATAGGTAAACTCAAAGGTAGAAATGGATATTGAATACAATAAACAATACATAGCAAAAATTTTATTAAAAATGGCAACTTCCACATAATGACTGTACTTGGCATTGTACAAAGTACTTAATATTTGTTATCTCATGAACTCTGTGAATCCAGTACTAATGTCATTTCTACTTTATAGATGAAAAAATAAGGCTTAGAAAGTTTCAGATGTGTGCCAAGGACACATGGATAGTGAAAAGGAGAACCAGTATATCAACTCAAGGCCAAAGTTCTTAACCACTAGGCAGTATCACTTTTAACTTCAGTTTAAACTACCCAGCTCATCCATCACCACAGTACACGCTCTGTGCCCTCCCTTCCTCTCTCACTCCCTCGACTTCTTACTTTCCTTATTCTCACTTTCACTTTCAACATATAGCCTCTAATTTTGTATGTGCTTATCTACACATCTCTGCATTCCCTATCATCACGGGACCCAGTACTAAAATTTATGAATATCAGATTTCAGCACTGTAAAGAAATTAGTGTATTTCCAAAGATAGCTGCCTAGAAAGGCTTGAAAAATCTTCTGAGAAATGGCACAACTCTTTGGATGATGGGAGGGGGTAAATACCAGTATCTCTAGTAAGAATACTTAAAAGACATTACAAAATTCTCTTAGTCATGCATCAAGGAGTCTTGAGAAAAGCTAGTCACACTGGCTATTTCTGTTACTGAGAAAACGTAAACACTCCTATATTTGTTTCGTGGTTTCCTAGGTTATCTTTGCCAGAGGTCACTCTGGATTATAATTAAGGAACAGATCACAGATGAAGCAGGATGGCAAATGTCTCCTTTCCTGTTGAGAAACCTCAGGGTCATCTTATAAAACAATGTGGGAGGCCCACTTTATTGTACTGAACGTCAACTTAGTATAGACTCTGTCATGAAACTCTATTTCTCACACACAAAAAATGAGTCTTGTTAAGTAATAGTGACACTGTATAATGGGTAGACTAAACTGAGGTTTAATAATTTGTCCACTGTCACCCTGATGGCAAGTGACAGAATCAGGGTTTGTTTTTTTTGTTGTTGGTACTGGAGATGGAACCCAGGGACATTCTACCTCTGAGCTATACCCTTATCCCTATTTTAATTTTTATTTATTATTTTGTGGTTTAATATTTACTCTTTTTAAGTTATTTTATTAGTGCATTGTATTTATACACCATAATGGGGGTAAAACTTGTGTAGACATAGATATACACATCACCCAGCCAGCCCCCACCCAGTCCCCACCTCACTCTCTCCCTGTCCCTCCCTCCCATGCTTGGTTTAGTGGTCAACTTCGATATAAGTATATCGTGCACTTTAAAGAGTTTCCCTCCCCCTTCCGTCCCCACAGTTATGTTGCCTTATTTGCTCCTCTATAGGATCTCCTTTTTCTCCTGAGTTCCTCCTATGCCCCCTTTCACCCTAGCTTTCACATATTAGGGAAAGCATCCGATTCCTTACTTTTTGCGACTGACTAATCTCACTTAGTATAATGTCCTCAAGATCCATCCATTTCACTGAAAATACTGCAATTGTATTTTTTTATGGCTGAGTGAAATTCCATTGTATACATATCCCACAGTTTTGTAATCCACTCATCTGTTGATGGACATCTTGGCTGGTTCCATAGTTTGGCTATGGTGAATTGTGCAGCTATGAACATAGATACACATGCATTAGTTTGGTAGTTTGGTTTCTTTCTTTTGGGTAGATACCCAGAAGTGCTGTTGCTGGATTGAATGGTACATATGTTCCCATTCTTTTAAGGATCCTCCACACTATTTTCCAAAGTGGCTGCACTAATTTGCAATCCCACCAACAATGTTTTAGAGTTCTCATTTCTCCACATCCTCACCAGCATTTGTTGTTGTTTGTGTTTTGAACGATTGCCATTCTACTTGGAGTTAGGTGAAATCTCAGGGTAGTTTTGATTTGCATCTCTCTGATTGCCAATGATGTTGAGCATTTTTTCATGCATTTATTGGCCATTTGAATTTCTTCTTTCATTAAGTGTCTCTTTTGTTTGCTTGCCCATTTTTTATTGGATTTTTTTTTTAGTGTTAAGTTTTTTGAGTTCTCTGTATTTTCTAGATATCAGTCCTCTATTGGAGGGGTAGTTGGCAAAAATCTTTTCCCATTCTGTTGGCTCTCAATTGAGGTTCTTGACAATTTCCTTTGCTGAACAGAAGCTCTTCATTTTCATGCAATCCCACGTATTGATTCGCCTTTTAGTTTGTTGTGCCTTTGGGGTCTTGTTGAGAAAGTTTTTATCTGTGCCTGTGTGTTGCAGTGTTGGACCTATGCCCTCTTCAAGGAGCCTCAAAATACTATTTTTTATTTTTGAAACAGAATCTCACTAAATTGCTAAGGGCCTCATTAAGTTGCTGAGACTGATTCAAACCTGTAATCCTTCTGTCTTGGCTTTTTGTGTATTGGGATTACAAGAGAGTAAATGGGAAAAGGTAGTGCTTCTCTACCCCAGAAACATTACTTTGGCATCTAGATTACCTATAAGGCATCACTTGGTTCTCCTCTGCCCATTGTGACAGTATTTCAGCACGGACAGAAGCAAAGCATAGTATCTTGGCCTTAGCAATATATCAATGAAGAAAAAATAATAAACTTGCAAATAAGTAGCCATAGTTGTACTTGATCACCTGAATCCCATTATCTGAATAGATCCACACTTTACCCACATTTTTTTTTTTTTAGTACTGGGCATGGAACCCAGGGATACTTTATCTCTGAGGTACACCCCCAGCTCTATTTTTTATTCTTTATTTTGAAACAGGGTCTCACTAAGTTGCAGAGGGCCTCACTAAGTAGCTAAGGATGTCCATAAACCCCATCCTCTTGTCTCAGCCTCCCGAATCCTGGGATTACCACCATGGCCGCTTCTTTCCCCACATTTTAAATTCAGAGATCTATTGTAAGAAAATGAATAGCATCTTTAGGAGTTTATTTACATGTAAACATATATTTCTTGACTACTAAGGTGACAACCAAGGAATACTGTGACCTTCCACCCAAATACCTTTCCCGTGCGTCTCAATAAGATAAATTTACAATTTTTAAACAAATGTAGAAATGAATGAGTGAATACACGATTACCTGCTTTTCCTAACCAAGAATTCCATTCCTCAAGCATCTATGTTAGAAAACAATGAGAGAGGCCAGAGAACTACTATAAAATATTTAATATTGATACAGTCAGTCATTGATCCACTAATTCAGTGTAATAGATATATGCTATTTGCCAAGCATTGTGCCAAGGTTACTGATCAAATATAAATATGACACATTACTACCCTTGTGAAATATAAAAATGTTAAAGGAGTCATAAAATCTAGTATTTATATTTTAAATTCTATTGCAAAAGGATACACAAAGTTCTTTTTGAATAGTCTAGGGGATGAGGATCAGAAAAGGTAAAAACCAAGAAGACGGTATTTGAATTTGATTGTAGGAAATGAGTGATTTCTAAGTAAAGATGAGGAGGAAGGGCATTCCAAGAGAGGACATCAAGCATGAAACTTGTGTCTGAGAAGTAACTAGTATTCTAATCTGATTAAAACAGAGGGGTCATGAGTACAGAATGTGGCTAATGAAGATAGAAACCAGGAGGCCGTCCAGTGGAGAGCTCTGGACAGCGGTTTCAGTGTATACTGTGTATATCCTGTAGGCAACGGGGATCCATCAGATGTATTAAGCCGCAGAGTGATTTGACTTTGTGTGTGTTCTTGCCTTCTGTGACCCTAACTATACCACTCCTTATCACTTACATTCTTTCTAATAGAGCCTAATTGTGGGCATTTCTCCAAAGTTGACTCTTACTTCTTTCTCTCTCTTTTCCTAATGAATAATTCCTATTTTATAATCTACCTCTCAGCTCTTTATTAATGACTCAAATCGTTATTTGTCCTGTCTTCACCTTTTATTCATTTTTAGTCCATTTCCCTCGGACATATGGATCATCTCCTCTGGAATGGGAGACAGCTTTGTGATGTGTCCACTTGGCTAGGCCAAGCCACATTTCCCAGACCGTACTTTCTAGTATGTTTCCGATTAGGAAAGAGTACAAGGGATCTATCCTTTTGAAAGTTGAAGTTAGGCAACACACACACACACACACACACACACACACACACACACACACCTTTCCCCAGTTACTCAACCAAAGCACATTCTAAATTCTGCCTCAAAGGAATTTTACAGATGCGACTAAAGTCCCAAATCAGAGTTTGAGTTCATCAAAAGGAGATTACCTTAAAGTACCTAACTTAGTAAGATGGAAGCCGACCAAGTCTTCCCCATAGACCTTCCCTATCTCATGTGGCTCCCAAGCTTTAGCCATAGCCTATGGGATACTGGTTGTCTGTCTTAACAGACAACCCTCTGTCTCAGCCTCCCAAATGTTTGGATTACAGGCATATTCCACCACACCAGGCTTTCATTTTAAATTAAACTATCAAGAATGAAACCCATTTATCCTTTCTCTCATTCTGTACCAAACCAACTCCCCTCCTTTTTTTTTTTTTATCTGACTCATGATATTCGACCTTTTGGAATGTGAAAAACAGAAAGACATTTCCGACTACAGTGTCCAGCAACTCTAAACTCCACACCGTCTTCCCTCTCTCTCATTTCTTCTCTTCCAAACCAGGCTCTCTCCCTTGGTGAGAAGATTTTTTTTTTCATCCAAAGATTTGTTCCTGTCTCAATTGCTCCCTCTTTCAATATCGTCTACTTGAAGACCTTACATCTTACTCTCTATCCAGAATGCTCATATGATTGCTTATAGGTTAAAATCTATAGGCTATAAAATATATAGATATTTCCTTTTTAAACTGGTGCATGGTAATCATACATCATAATGAAGTTCAGGGTGATGGAGGTATACCGTCACACAGCACGCACAGCCTCCCCAGTCCCCACCCCGCTCCCTCTCCCTCCACCCTCCTGTGCTCAGCACAGTGACTAGCATCGGTGTCTGTGTTTGTGCAACACGTCCATTGAAGTGCTTCCCCCTTCAAGTCTTTCTCCCCCTCCCCATCTCCTCCAGCTAGGTCCCCTCCCTCACTCCACTATGATTTCTCCTCCTTTGTCCAGAGTCCTTCCTGTGTCCCTAGTTCTCCCTAGCTTCCACATATGAAGGAAACTATATAATTGCCAATCTGTGGAACCAGCCATGGTGCCCACCAACATACAAGTGAATTAAAAAATTATGGGATATACACACAGTGGAATCCTATTCAGACATAAAAAAGAACACAATTATGTCCTTTGCAGAGAAATGGATGGAACTGGAGAATGTTCTGCTAAGCAAGATTAGTCAGTCACAAAAAGGGAAAAGATTGGATGTTTGTCCCGCATATAAGTTATTTTTTCTATTTTGTTGTTGTACTGGAGATGAAACCTATAGGTATGTTCTACCTCTGAGCTATACCCTTAGCTCTATTTTTGTTTGTATTTTGAAACAGGGTGTCACTAGGTTGATGAGAGTCTCACTACTTGCTGAGGCTGTCCTCAAACCTGTGATTCTCCTGCCTCAGCCTCCCAAGTCCTAGGATTACAAGCAAGTACCACCACATCTAGCTTATAGTTGTTTTTTTAAACAGAATTTAAGGCCCTTCAAAATACTGTCTCATTAAGATGATAGTTGTAATAGAGGAAATATGTCTATGCAAGGCTTATGATTTTTACAAATTACCTATTTAATACTAATTTTACTCCCATGAGATGGGTACAATTATCCCCATTTACAGGCAACAGCGCTGAGGCAGACACAGGTTAATTTATGAATTCATGTATCTAGTAAGTGGAGCATTTGGGATTTGAATCCAAAAGGGCTGATTCTAGAGCTCACCACTTCCATGACTCCCTATTTGAATTCCATACTCTAATAAAGATTTTCGCTATTCTTGAATATACAGAGCTCATTTTCTTCCTTGCTTATGTGATTTTCCTTTTAGGAACATAATTCTTCCCTGCTCTCTAACTACCCTATTTTGGCATCTAGTTCAAATCCTACCTTCTCTCACACCTTTTCCCATTATTACATGCCAGGCATGTGCCACTATTTTCTCAAAGCCTACCGCATTTCCTGTTATTTAATTGGTTGATTTGCAGGAACGTCTTTCTTCTTCACTGCGATTGTTCAGGACCCTGTTCACATTTTTTATAGATATAGCTAAGACTCTTCCACAAATAGCGAATTAGTACAGTTGTGAGGAAAGAAACAAACCCATGATTCGTCAAAGGCATGCCAGAGAATTTGAGCCTCAGTATTCTAATTGTAGTGTAAATATTAAAAATTTCTTCATGACAGGTTAACAGAGGTCACATATTTAATTAATGATCTGATCATGTGTGTTCTGACAAATTTGATGATCTCAGGGATGGGCTGAAAGAAAAAATATTAAAATTCTGTAAGTTGTCAAATTGTTTAGTGGGGCCCTAGCTGGACATTTTCACAGTATTTTGCTCTTAGAAAATTCTTCCAATTCAAACAAGACTGAGTTCCATCCTTGATCCTACTCCAGCTTTTTTACATTTTGGGTTTGTGTGTGTTTGGTCTGATTTTATTCTGATAAGAGTTGAGTAGAGAAGAAAAGGAATATGGCCTCTACAGAAAGAATAGAGTGGATTTATCCTAACGCATTGTGTTTCTCTAGGGCTTTGTATATTGACAAGAATTAAAAATGTTGGCTGTTTGAACCTTTTTCTTCAACTGGCTTTTTTGTACATTTTGGTTACACCATCAAAATATTACGTGTTACTCATTCCTTTCTCTTTGAAGGACCATGTGCCTTCACTTTTTCTTTTTTTCCTTTTTAGTGTCTAGCACAATCTTCTTGGAATGTTTGTCAAGATAATTAAAGAGGAAGAAAATAAACAATTTAATTATGCTTTCTATGAAAGCTTAATGATCATTGGTTTTTATAACCATGATGAGTTTCTTTTTTACTTACTTTTTTTTTTATAATACCTCTACTACAAACGCTGCCTTGTACCACTCAATGAAAAGGGCTTCTTTTAGCAATACAAAAGAGATGTGGCAGCCAGTCATCTTGGTGCACACTTGTAATCCCAGTACCTGGGAGGCTGAGACAGGAGGATCGCACAGGTTCAAAGCCAGCCACAGCTTCTTAGTGAGGCTCTCAGCAACTTAGTGAGACCCTGTTTCCAAACAAAAATATAAAATAGTTCTGGGACTATAGCCCGGAGGTAGAAGGCCCCTGGGTGTCATCCCTAGTGACACACACACACACACACACACACACACACACACACACAAAGAGATTTGGTAAAACTATTGTGTATCTTAACTTTTGTGGTAGATACATAAATCTACACATGACAGAATTACAGAGGACAGTATAATGTACAGATAAAATGAGTACAATTAAACCAGAAAATCACAATATCTGGATAATATATGTGGGGTTATGTGACTTCTACTATCCCCTTTGATATTTAACTACACATTTTATTTTTTATTTTGTTTGTTTCTGGTTGTGATATGTGTGTGTGTGTGTGTGTGTGTGTGTGTGTGTGTGTGTGTTCGCTGGCTCTTTGCTATAGATTGCTTCAGTGGGGCCTGACTATGATCAACACCTAGTTCCTTCTCTTTGGACCTATCACAACACAGGCCTATCCTCTGAGCCAGGCTGGATCATACCTACAGCATCTGTGGGAACTCCAGAAAGACATTCCATTACTTTTTTCTGTAGAAATCCATATTTGCGCACACTTGTAATCCTAGCTACTCAGCAGGCTGAGGCAGGAAGACCAAGGATCAAGAGTATGAGGCCAGCCCAGGCAGTATAGTGAGATCCTGCCTCAAGTATTTGAAGAGAGAGAAAGAGAGAGAGAGAGAGAGAGAGAGAGAGAGAGAGAGAGAGAGAGAGAGGAGAGGAGACGAACCATATAAGGCCATGGCATCCAGCCTTACAGGATTGTGGTTAAGGGCAGATATGGGGATTCCTGGAATGGTCAGTTTCCATCCTTACTCATGAATCAAGCCTTTATCGTCTCCTAAGGGCACTGGCCTTTTCTATATATAGATTGTTTAACTTGGGCTATATTTATTCCCTTCTTGTATATAGAGCGTTGAGTTCCCTTCCTGAAGTGGCCCCTAGCTGACTAAGCTTTGGAATAGGCAATTTATTTTTCATGACTCAATTTCACAGTATATGTATACATATATATATATGCATATACATATATGTATATACACATATATTCACATAGATACGTACACATGTTTTAATTGTATTTTCTCTTCCCTACCTTATTCCTAACTCCCCCCATTTTTCCACATCCATTCGATGACACATCCTTGGCTTTTCTTTCTCTCTTCCCTTCTGTTTCACTCACAAATTTCTTCAATTTCTAAGTGTCCACCTTATGTACTTCTTTACCTAAGTATCTTATTAAAATTTCTTATGACATTTTCTCTCCATCATATTTCCTTGCACACATTCTCTCATCAATCTCATTCTCTCTCTCTCTCTCTCTCTCTCTCTCTCTCTCTCTCTACATACACACACACACACACACACACACACACACACACACACACACACCAGGTCCCAGTCTACTCGTGGTTCCCTGGGCTGGCATCTAAAGCCTTCCTCTAGTGTAGCCACTGACTTTCTTGCTACCAGTAGCCACCAGCATAAAAGAAAAGAGGGCTAAGGCTTAGCAGGAGCTACACAGTGGTGAGCCTTTTGACAGAACACTAGGAGGAAGGATGGCTTCCAGGTGTCTTCAGCGGGTCCTGAGCTGAGACAGTGGGGAGAGTGAAAAGCCGTGTCCACCATCAGCACCCTGCCAGTAGTCAAGACACTGAAAGCCACCATCAAGGTGTGTGAGGAAGGGTGTCGGAAAGAAGCCCAAGTAGAAGTTAGCAAGAAAATTATATATCCAGGGGTATGGTTAGGCGCTGGGCTTTGCATTTTCAGATATTTCTTGTTTACTTTTTACCACAACCCATTGGAGGAAATGATCATTTTCTTTGAAAATGAGTTTCAAAGAGTCTGATAATTACTCAGCTTTATATTTAGTAAGTAAAGGATTTGAGCCCACTTCTCCTTAAGACAGCCTTTGGACTGTATTTGTTTGCACTTGGTATCATCCTGCTCCTATTCACATCCACTGTGGGCTGGAGAGAGTGGGAGAAGAGAAGCGCTGTGCACGGGCACCCGGAGGGCCGCTGGGCTTGAGGGGCAATCGCAAAGGGTTCCAGCTGCGGAACGGGGGCAGCGCGGAAGGCCGGGGCAGAGCCAATCCCCACCTCTTATGGAATGGTTGCTCTTTGTCTCCTTCTTTCCAGATACATCCTTCCTGAAGAGCAAAACACATTTTCAAAACAAAAGACTGGAGACCAGGTGTTTGTCCATACTTAGTCATGACTTCTGGAGTCGGTCATGCCCTGGGGGTTGGAGCTGGATGTGTGGAGTGACGCAGAAACTGGAGAACGAAGAAAAGAAGCCGGACAGCGGCCCTCTGTGCTCTTGTGGCAAAGGGGATGCACACACTGCATTGAGGCTACCCCTAACAAAATTCCAACTTTATCTATGGAAAAGGAACCCCTCACAGTTATAATTTGTTCAAATGATGTCAAGTAATGAACTCAGGTTGTTTTAGGCTCAACTTACTAGATAAACCCATTGTTCTGCTATCTAGAACAACTCCATGAGTGTGTGTGTGTGTGTGTGTGTGTGTGTGTGTGTGTGTGTGTGCGTGTGTGCTTTAAAACCCACTTGGGGGATGAATTTCTGAGCTTAAAGTTCGAAATATCAAAATAGAGAAATGGGCATAAGCACAGAAAGAGAAGGGCCATATCTTTCCTCTAATATCCCCAAACTAGGGAACAAAGGGGATACCAGAGGGACTCCAGATAATGGAAGGGAAATCTTAGCAAAGTTTGGAATGGAAAAATAGGAGAGGAAGAAGGCTAAACTTGATTAATGAGGGTCTACATCCAAATGTGTAAAAGTATGAATATAGCATGGTTTCCCTGGATAATCATTGGTGGGAGGTGGGGAAGGGAAAACCGGGGTGGGAGAGAGGGCACCAAGTACAGTCTAAATGTATACCATTTATTTTCAATTAAAAACTATGTATTAAAAAAAGAATACATGAGTCAGTAAAAATTAGCAGCAGGAATCTCTGAGAATCTATGAATAGGTTAAATAAAATTTGCATTAAGTAATATTATAAAAAAAGAGAAATGGGCGTAACATTAAATAGCCTGGACCTTTTTTTTTTTTTTGGTGATACTGGGGTTCCTGGAAGCCCTTCTACCTCTGGGCTACACTCCCAGACCTATTTTTATATTTTTACTTGGAAACAGGGTCTCTTAAGCCAGAGAGGCTGGCTTCAAACCTGCGCAATCCTCCTGTCTCCGCCTCCCAAGCGCGGGGATTACAAGTGTGCGCCACCACGCCTGGCTAGATAGCCTGGACTTTGACCGGTATGTGCAGCAAAAGAGAGCTTGTTGTTGTCTCCCTTAGAGAAGAAGTTTGAGATGTTTTTGTATTTAATTATTTGTTTTATGGTAGTGGGGGCTAAACATCTATTGCCTGGATGCCAGGCAAACATTCCACTACAGGCTGTATCCCCAGCCCAAGTTTGTTTCTGTATGGTCAGAATGGATTATGTAAGAAATTGCTTTGTGTTCACCATCATGATTTTTTTTCTTTGAGAGCCCACTGGTAGACAACAGCTAAATTTTAATGATTGAAGGGACAAAGATGAATATCTTAATCCTGGAGGTCATGTGTTAAAGTGAGAGAGGTCAAAGGATACCAAGAGCCAAGGTCCTCAATCTCCATCTGGGGAAAAAACTTCCATCAACTGAAAACTCTTGATTTGATTTTTGAGTGAAAATTCAACTTCTATTACCTTAGAACTTTTTTTTTGTAGTGATGGCATTTTTTATTATTATTGTTATTATTGATATTATTAGTACTGTGGATTGAACCCAAAGGCATTCTTCCTCCAAGCAACCCCCCTTTGTACATTTTTTTTTTAAACAGGGTTTTGCTAAATTCTTGAGGCTGGCCTCAAACCTGTAATCCTCCTGTCTTAGCTCCCAAGTACTGAGATTACAAATGTATGCCACTAGGCCTAGCTATAGTGACTACATTTGTGTGTTTAGACAGATGCTTATAGAGATTAAGCTTTCTGGTAGGATGTGAGTACTGCGATAAAAGAATACAGAAGAAAGCCATCTATGCCATGCCTCATGGGTTTACAGATTTCTGTTCTCAGCAGGGCCAGTGACCTCTCCTCATCCAGGATTTGTCACAGGAAGCTGTCACTTACCGCTTTGAAGCATTTGTTTCTGTATTCTTGTGCTTCCTGGATATTGCCTTGATTTGAACACAAAGAAAACGTGATCAACACTCTCCCAGGACCCTCAGAACACTCTGCTTAGGAAACCACGGCTCTCTGAGGCCACGGCCAGTTCTCCTGGCAGCTCTGCATCCCAACTATGATCTCGGGAGAAATGTATTGGAGAGATGCTGGTCCTGGCAAGGCCTCAGAATAAAAAACAAATGCAAATTTGTTCTGCAGTTTTATAGGCTTCTCTCTTCCAACACTTCCCTGAAGTTGAGCCCTCTTGGGATAGAAATCTGAAAAGAAGCCATTCTGCCTACAGTTGAGCTGTTCAATAAAAATGTGAAGTGAGCCATGAATGTAATCTTAAATTTTATAGTAACAACATAAAAGTAAAGAGATGGAAAAAGCCAGGCATAGTGACGCATGCCTATAATCCCAGTACTTGGGAGGCTGAGACTGAAGAATCACAGATTGGAGGTCAGCCTCAGCAACCTAGTGAGACCCTGTTTCAAAACAAAGAATAAAAAGGGCTGCGGATGTAGCTTGGAGGTAGACTGTCTCTGTACCCTTTACCGCACACAATACGCATATAAAAAGATGGAATTAGATGTAAAGATTAAAAAAGTCTTCTAATTTGCCTGAAATATTTTAATTTCTATAAGTAATATAAAATTGTCTTTACTTTTTCTTTCAACGTATTTATTAACTGATAAATAGAAATATAAAAATTATACATATTTATGGAGTACCATGTTATATGTGGATACATGTATAGATTATGTAATGTTAAAACCAGATTAAACATATTTATCTCCTCAAACATTTGCTTTTTGTTTTGTTTTGTTTTGTTTTGCAGTACAGGAGCATTCTACCTCCGAGCTATACTTCCAGCCCTATTTATTTTTATCATTTTCTATTCTTTGTTTTATTTTTTGAAACAGGGTCTCACTGAGTTATGAAAGGCCTAAGTAGCTGAGGCTGTCTGCAAACCACAATCCTCCGGTCTCAGCCTCCTGAATGCCGGGATTCCAAGCGCGCGACACCAAGCCCAGCCCCCTATTTTTTATTCTGTATTTTGAAACAGGGTCTCGATGAGTTGCAAAGGGCTTCACTTAATAGTAGCTGAGGCTGTCCACCAACTGCAATACTCCTGTCTCAGTCTCCCAAATGTCATTTTTTTTTTTTTTTGTAGTATCAGGGCTGGAACCCAGAGGCATTCTACCTCCCAGCTACACACCCAGCCTTATTATAATTTTTTTTATTTGTAACAGGGTCTCACTGAGTTGCAAAGGACCTCACTAAGTAGCTGTGGCTGTCTGCAAACCGTGATCCTTTTGTCTCAGCCTCCCAAAGAGTGGAATTATAAGCGTGCACCACCATGCCTGGCCATTTGCTATTTCTGTACAGTGAAAACTTTCAAAACCCTTTTCTAGCTTTGTAAAATGTACCTTATATTATTATTACCTATAGCCATCCTACTGTGCAACAGAACTTTTTTCTCTTATCTAACAATAACAAAAATAATGAAATATTTTACCTTTCCTCATACCACTTTGAAATCTGGTATTTTACCTTGTAGAACATTTCAAATGAGAATCGCCACATTTCATGAGTTCGGTATACACCTGTGGCTGTGTTCCATGGCAGAGACCAAGACTTCTACTCTCCCCCCACTCACACAGGTGCTAGGGCTTGAACCCAGGAACATTCTATCTCTGAGCTATACCCTCAACACTTTCTATCTTTTTTTTGAAGCCATCTCTCCCTAAGTTGCTGAGGGCCTTGCTAAGTTACTGGGCTAACAGTAATCCTGTGATCCTCCTGTCTCAGCCTTTTACATACTGAGATTATGGGCCTGAGCCACCACGTCCTGCTTCTGCTCTTTCTAGGGTCACTAGGATATTCTACAGTTTGGAAATGTTTTCTAAATGAAATCCATTGCTCTCAGGTGGAGTATCATTCATCACAACACAAGCTTCGAGCTAAAAAGAAACAGACGTTTATCTACGGAATTTAAGATTTTCTCAAGAAAGTCCCACGTTCTGAGAATGGGTGGAAAAAAAAAAAAAGATCAGCGAGCTAGCCCATCTTTAGCACTATGTTCTCAACTCCTCTCCTTGCCCTCCATTTGGAGGATGTTTAAAAGTAACTTCTACAAGGAAGTTGAATATTCACTAGGTATAGTTGGGTAGTCTGTGGTGTCAGATGCCCCAGCTGTGCTCACCTCCCTACAGCATCGTGGTCAACATCCCTGAGCCTGTTTCCTCAGCTCTGAGCTGAGGACAGGGATGTTGTGCTGTAAGTGTTGGGTGAGGAACAACGTCCCACAGAAGCACGATGAGCCTGGTACAGTGCCCAGCACCGGACGTAAAGGACCTGATGTCACAGCAGGGCATTTCAACTTTAGCTTGCAGACAACAGAGCCAGTGTAGACTGAAATGAAGGGTGATTTGGTCACATTTCAATTTATAACGCATTTCTTTGCCGGGAAGAAAACTGAAAATACTTTTTTTCTTAAAGCTAAACATTGTTCCAAAAAAGAAATGTTTGCTCCAAATCTTCCAGATCTTTCCTTTGCATGAAAAGGAAGGAATCTTGGCTAAGCTTCAAACTGAATTTTTCTGTATACCCAGAAGTATCTTTACATCCCATTGGGCATACCTACCTCTTATGGTTAGGAATTTGAACTTTTCTTAAGAGGATACATACAATAATATACGAGGCATGATTTAGCCAGACAGCTTTACCCTAACCTCCATTGTCCTTTTACCTCCACTGGGTTTCAACATGTTCTCCTGGGACTCTGTCTTGAGAGAAGGCCGACTCCAGGTCAGTTGGTCCTAGGCTACATGGTCCCAGGCCTTGTTGTTTCTGTTCTTTAGGGCTCTTTGGGAAGCAGAGGAGATTAAAATGATAGATGATTGGAAAAGTCAAAATTAACAATGAAATGATAACAACTGAACGGGTTTGTTTGGCCAAGAATAGCCAACAAAATCCAAATTGAGACTTCAGCAAATATTATAAAAATGCTCATGTCTCCTCATTTTGGAGAGCTTATTCTTGGGCTGTCTACCCTGAAGAAGTCTGGCAACCCCAATAGCAGATGTTGTACTAGGGAATCTGACTCGGATCTACCGTGTACTGTTTATCAGCAGAAACAAGAGCTACCCTAGAAGCTGAGACTATGAGCAATTTCAATTTATTGACTTATGGGTGTGGGATATGTGCAGATACAAAGGGAACAGAAAATGTGATAATGTCACTCAATTTGCCTGGAGATCAGCTGGAGAGACTTGTTAAGTATGTGTTGTAGCTCATAATGGTAAATATTAGTGCACAATACATAGCATTTAAAACTTGTATCCTTAAACTGAGTAAATTTAACGGGATGTCAGAAACCACTATCCAAATCTGAAGTGTCTGTCTATAGAAAAACCAATGAATCACAGCCAAAGATGTGTGGGGGCCAAAATATCAAGAGAGATTTTAACCTTAAAACAAAGATTAAGCGTGAAAAATAAGTCAGAAAATAAAAAGTACTGTTTAACTTTAAGAGGTTACTAGTAAATCTCTTCTTTAATGACAGTACCTTGCAATGAATGCTTTCCTCTGGGACATGATATGAGTCATCTGACTTTTTACACAGTAAACTCTAGCAGAATCTAAGAGTTGGTCAGACCTAAGGAGCCACAGCCCATCCTAAAATTCCACCACTTGACTTATAATGGTAAAGGCTTTTCCACTATTCTCCTCTGAGGTCAGGTTGCCATATGAAAAGACACGGTGCTTTCAGATATTTTTTTTAAAGCCTCAAAACCCAAGTTTTTAAGAATATGAGATAATTCACTTTGCTGTAGTTTAGCCTTCAAGACTAACTTGAGATTGCTCTAAGAGCAAAATTTTCATGTACTAAAGGAAATAGTCTACAGAAAACGATTATTTTATTTGCCAACATCATGCACAAGGATTGATTTATTTATTTACTTAGTTTTACAGCCAGCAGAAGTTTCCGAAATGTCCTAACAGACCTTCTGAAAATGGAGTCTCTGATGGAGTCCCACGCTCTCTGGATGTCTACGATGTTTACCCATTGTATCCTGTGAATAGTACAGATTTGCAGCTCAGTTCCTGGTCGACCTTTCTAGAGCCTGAAAATCATTCTGGCTCTAAAATAATTTGTGTTTACTCAAAACAGAAACTAGCAATAAAAGCTTTGTATCACGATGGCCACTGCCCATAACTTATCAATTAAAAAGGTGAATTTCTCTGCACTGGACATATGCATCTCCTCCCTCACTCCTGCTGGGCCTCTCCAGGAGTCCCTTGAGGTTGGCTAACTTGTGCTTTGTGCTACACTCCTGGGCTGCCTCTCCTCCTCTCCTGAGCGAAGCCGCAGAGCTGCAGGCCTCTGTCCATCTATCTGTGCCCGGACCCTCCACAGGGGCTGCCAGAGATCAACTTTTAAGAAGGCACCTCAGATTGTGGCATTCATGTTGCCAAAACTTGGAAGCCTCCATATCCTTAAGAGATGTTGGCAAAACAACTCCTTTTTGTTGTAACCTGCTCTTGTATTTTAGATCAAATTTAACCTGAGTCTCCAGCCAACATCTAGAGGGGCTGGGAATCTGCAGTCCAGCTCCAGGGTTCAGGATGAGCCACTGTTCTTGGCATGAGCTGGGTATATCTTAGCTATTCTTCATCCCATGAATGTCTCATAGGGGGAGTGCTTTGGGACAGAGCCTCTTGCTCCTGGTCTCTGAACAGGCTTCTTTATAAGAAGTGTATACCTTAGGCTCAAGCTCGGACCTCCTTAACAAAACACGCCTACCTGCCACCAAAGACCGTACAGCCTGGGTATGGCTGACACATGGCCTTATGGTCCCAATGCACTGCAGTGAAGGCTATAGGCCAGGAACATCAGGAACATTGGAAGAAGCACTTAGCTAAGTCTGGAGATTCCCAGCGGACTGCTTAGAATAGATGATGTCCACTTTCAGGCTTGAAACATGAATATATTATATTTTTGTAAATTAGAGAAATAAGAGAATTTCAATTAGAGCTCAAAAGTCACAGGGCTCCAGTTTCTGGAGATGGGGTGGGGTGGGGGGACACAGAGTGAGTGACCCGTGAAAGGCTGACAGTTTACTTTAGGATAAACTTCTAGCAGCTGCTGTGGCGACAATGACCTCAGCTCTTTAAACAATTCAATCCTATTGCCAACAAATATGAAAAGAATGTCCAACATCTTTAGCAACCAGGAAAATGCAAATCAAAACTACACTGAGATTTCATCTCACTCTAGTTAGAAAGACAGTCGTCAGAATGCAAATAGTAAACGCTGAAGAGGATGCAGGAGGAAAAGAACACTTATCCACCATTGGTGGGATTGTGAATTAGTACAGACAGGATGGAGATCAGAATGGAGGCTCCTTAAAAGGCTAGAAATAAAGCCACCGTATGACCCAGCTACACCACTCCTCAGTAATCTTTCCAAAACAAGTAAAGTTGCTCTTATCTTGAAGTAGAGGACCTCGATGCACACTGCACTCTTTGAGATGGCACTCCTGATATGTGTGGAGTTTTCCTCGGCGGTTCAGGAGTAAGGAGAGGAGATGGGAATGTCCAGGAGTTTATTTCCCCGCCCAGTTCCTAAGTAAACCTCAAGCCACATATTTTCTTGAGGATACATCATTCAAATCTTGTTCCTACTCCTTAACATTTTCCCAAGACTTGATTAAAAGAGTTGATTCAGCCGGGCGTGGTGGCGCACGCTTGTAATCCCCGCGCTTGGGAGGCGGAGACAGGAGGATGGCTCAGGTTCGAAGCCAGACGCGCTGGCTTAGGAGACCCTGTTTCAAAAATACAAAATAGGTCTGGGAGTGTAGCTCGGAGGTAGAAGGGCTTCCAGGAACCCCAGTACCACCAAAAAAAAAAAAAAAAAAAAAAAAAAAAAAAAAAAAGTTGATTCAACAGTTAGCAATGGACACACAGACCCAGTCAGTGGTTTTTATTTCAGAAACTCAGTCATTCTTTATAGTTTTTTA
Source organism: Muscardinus avellanarius (assembly GCF_963383645.1). Classification (NCBI taxonomy): domain Eukaryota; kingdom Metazoa; phylum Chordata; class Mammalia; order Rodentia; family Gliridae; genus Muscardinus; species Muscardinus avellanarius. The sequence continues at coordinate 3,441,070 of NC_137798.1, forward strand.
AGCAGAAAAAAATAGGGCCCAAATGAGACAATTGCTTATGTTTTGCTGGAGCTGATATATATTTTAAAGGTTAGTCAGCTTAAGATATAATCCAACCCATTGCAATGTAATTAATTTAATTTTTAACATAATTGTATACCCTAATTTCACATTTTTTTGTGTGGTACTGGGGATGGAACCCAGGGACATTCTACCTTTGAGCTATACCCCCTGCCCTATTTTTATTCTTTATTTTTGAAACAGGGTCTCACTGAGTTGCAGAGGGCCTCACTCAATTGCTGAGGCTGGCCGTGAACTGCGATCCGCCTGTCTCAGCCTCCCAGATGCTGGGATTACAAGCGTGCGCCACCACACCCGGCTTACTTTTACTTTTTTTCATGGACAATTCTTAAGTGAATGATCTCAAGTGTTTCGCCTCCTGGGTGACTTACATTGAGTTTCATTTCCAGCCATACAGGACTGAGGGGAACAGCTAACAGAGGTGAGGATCGCAGGATCCGAATAGGTGTTAACACATGGCATGGTCTCCCAAAATCCATGTGGAATGTTTTATGGAGGAGACTCCTCAGAAGCAAGCCTGGGACGCAGCAGAATCGAGTGAAGGATCTCTGGCCTCTCTCTGTACGTCCAAGCTGAGCGTTATTCAATCTCCATACTTTTTACTCTTTTAAAATCACAGACACTTGCATGCACAGGCTCATGCACATGCGTGCACATGCGCACGTTTATACTGACACAGAGCCTGGCAGGGCAGTGAGCAGTATCTTCTCTCTCAAGGACATCCTGTTAGAAGCAGGCTTGCAGACATTCTGGAAATAGTATGAAATTTTCTCAAAAACACTAAGCATGGAACTGCCACATGTCTAGGAACCTCAGTTCTGGATATATGTTCAAAGGAGTTAAAATTAATCTCAAAAAGTGTTATCACTCTTGTGATCGCTGTAGCACTATTCACAACAATCAAACTATGAAAATGTCCTTTGTGCCCATTAACGAATGAATGAATACAGAAAAATCTTATATACACACACAGTGGAATATTATTCAACCTGAAAAAATGAAACTCTGGCATTTGGTGACAACACAGATAAATCGGAAGGGAATTATGCTAAACAAAATAAGCCAGTTACAGAAAGTCAAGTGACGCATGGCTTCATTAATATGTTAAATCTAAAAAGAGTTGAACGTAAAAGTAGAGAGTAGAACAGTATCTTCCAGAGACTGGGTGTTGGGGAAAAGGAGATATGTTGATCAAATAGTATAAATTTTTAGTGATAGGATGAGTAAGTTCTGGAAATATCTGTGTCTGGAAATATGTGTCTGTTGCCACATCCTAGACAGTCATGCTTATGAGTCTATGTTTGTATTTCAGACACAGAGGCCATATTGTGGGTCCGACAAATAATACTTGTCTTACTCTCACGGCAGCCTCTCCTGGTAGCTGTTCCCTCTGCTCTGCTTCTAAAATACAAGGACTCCTTAGCACATGCTTGTAATCCCAGTGCTTGGGAGGCGGAGACAGGAGGATCGCACAGGTTCAAAGCCAGCCATGCTGGCTTTAAGAGACCCTGTTTCCAAATAAAAATATAAAAAAAATAGGTCTGGGAGTGTATCCCGGATGTAGAAGGGCTTCCAGGAACCCCAGCACCACCAAAATAAATAAATAAAATACAGGACTCCTCTGGGGAGCAGAGAGTCGCATATGCTGACCCAGCAATCTAGGGAGGGAATATCTCTGCCTGACATTCAAACCTGTGCCCTGAACCACCTTTGTAAGAAATCACTATGTGGTAATTGTTTCTGCTGCAATAAATAGTGGCCTACAGCAGCACACATCTGTCATCTTACAGATCTGGAGGTCAGAGGTCTCCATGAGTCTTGGGACCCAGAACCAAGCTGTTAGCAGCTTGTCCCTCTGCTGCTCTGGGGGAGAATTAGCTCCTTGTCTTTCCCGTTCACTAGCTGCTCCCAGTGCTTGCCTCATGACCACACCACCCCAAATCCTGCCTTAGCTATCACTTCTCCATCTTTCTCTGTGATCCTCCTGCTTCCTTCCTATCAAGACCTTCATGATTTCTTAGAGCCTGCTTGATAAATACAGAATAACCTTCCGACTTCAAGATACTTAGTTTACATCTTCAGAATCCCACATGTCATGGAAGATAATACATGCACAGATTCTGGGGGTCAGCATGTAAACAACTTTGGGAGGGGACATTGTTCTATCATATGATAAAAAATGTTACAACTTTGAGGAGGAATTATTTTGGCATCCAGCTGGGATTTTGTGTGTCTTTAGGTTTCCTTCATGACTATAATGTATGTCCATCTTGAGCAAAGGGACCATGTCATCCCACAGCTGGTGACCTCTTGTCTCCCAGAGCCAGCTGTGAAGGAAGAGAGGGCCAGGGTGAGTGTGACATCACATCTCACCCTCATGTCCACTCCTCTACACCTAACTGCCTCCCAGGAAATGGCATTTTAATTCCATCATCACACATAAAACTAAAAACATAATACTAGAAGATAGAACCTTGACTGAAAAGAGACAAACTAGCAAAAATATTAAATAGTCACCATTTCTGCTAGTAGAATAAAAAGGACCTAGAATACCAAAGGGGCAAAGAGAAGGAGTAAGACACAGAGACTTTGAGTGGAAAGGGCATCCAGACTAATTTTTCATTCTTCATAGTTTTGCCCAAGGTCTCTCGAACTACTGTCAGTAAAATTCTGGTGATCATATTGGTATCGGTGATATTTTCAGTTATGTTTCTTTCTAACATGTGGTAGGATTACTCTTTCCAAGGTTTTGAAATTAGGCTGACTAAGTGATTCCTTTGGCCAATGAAACCTATTGGCCCCAGGATGGGCAGAGGCACAAAATGAGCAGCAGTGGTAGGTATGTCTCACATCCAGGTGGACCACTTGAAGGGCCAGTGTGTGAGTTGCCATATTCCCAGCCTCTGCCTCAGCAACTGATGATGCTACATGGTGTAGAGCACCCATTGGCCTGTTTCCCTAGGTACGGAGACTGAAGAAGAGACTTCAGTTGATGGATGTTCATAAGTAGGGTCAATGAATAAGCCTTCGTCAATAACTACTGATAGTTGAGGGTTTGCTGCGCCGCAGCTAACACAGACTCGTCCTGAATGCTGTACACGCCTTGCTTTGTCACAGGCCTGATAACTGTTGCAGATGAGCACTGAGAAGGGCGGCTGGTTGGATCTCATTAGTACAAATAGATGCTTTTCCTAAAACTTCCCTAGAAACATTGCACTGAATAAAAATAAGTGCTTTTCTAAAAGTATAATGTACACAAAGAGAGAGTGTTTTGCAAATTTGTGAATCACTTTGCAAATACTGGTTAAAACAATATTTATTTATCATCTACAACTGTTTCCAAGGTTACAAGTTCTTTTTTATTTTGGTGGTACTGGGGTTCCTGGAAGCCCTTCTACCTCCGGGCTACACTCCCGACCTTTTTTTACATTTTTATTTGGAAACAGGGTCTCCTAAGCCAGCGCACGCGGCCGGCTGTGAACCTGCGCCATCCTCCTGTCTCTGCCTCCCAAGCGCGGGGATTACAAGCGTGCGCCACCACACCCAGCCAAGTTCTTTTTTATTTTGCAAGCCCATAATATTTACTTGTCTATCACTGAAAAAGTACTCAATCACACCGTACAGAAACAATTTAAACCACCAGAGACAAATTTCCTAATTTCTAATTTATGTGTTAAATAGATTTACATGAAGCAGATGAGGGCTATTCAATAGACTATCAACAATGTAACATGAGTGTTTCGCTGTTATTATTTTTATCACTTATTTATTTTTTATGGTACTAGGGATGGAACCCAAAGGCATTCCACCTCCGAGGTACAACCCCAGATCTATTTTTTTTAATTCTTTATTTTGAAACAGGGTCTCACTGAGTTGCAAAGGGTCTCACTAAGTAGCTGAGGCTGTCCTCGAACTGTGATCCTCTGGTCTCAGCCTCCCAAATGCTGGTATTACAAGTGTGCGCCACCACACTCGGCTTCTTTTTATCATTTATGACCTCTGGAAATATTATAGAAAAGACAAGCATTATATACACTATGTCAAGAATATATAAAGTGGAGAATGAGAGGGATTAGTGGGTCACTGAAGTCAGATGAGGCTATCCAATGGGCAATACTCACTACCTAACCCTTTATTCTGCTAGGCACTCAGATAAGCAAAGGCACACAAATTCTGTATTTTTTTTTTATGCCAAAGCTATTAAAGGATTAAACTTGAAGCATGCATAAGTTTAGCAACACATTATCATCTTGAAAAGTTACATTATTAAAACTTCCTAAACCCTAAGCCTAAGATTAAGAGATCAAGAGCATGTTTTTTAAGTGGAAAAGAAACAAACCATTAAAGCTTATTGATAAATATTTAATGTCTATGCTGCTAAGATTAGAGAAATTACAAACAGGGATAATATAAACTCTCTTTCTTTCCTCCTTTTTTTCTTTCTTTTATCACTTAGAGGGTGTGAAGCCTATTCAGCATACATAGCTCTGTAAGAAATAAAAAAATAGAATGTTTCTGTTGCTGAAATTGGCTATATTTGTTTCAGCAGCCTAAAACATTTCTATTCTTCATGCTGGCGATAAAAATTTTATTATAAATTCATAATAAAGAAAAAATCAGAGATTATTGCCCAAAGATTAGTTAAATCTATGCCCAAAGATTAGTTAAACATTGTTGAATATGTATAAGAACTTACTTCAAATAAATTTTTATGAAGTGTTAAGGAATGGAAAAATACTGTGGTTATCTTATGAAAAACCTTGTATAAACCTGACACATTTGTGTATTAGTAAAAAATGAAATAAATTTATAAAGAAAAAAAGAAAGAAAGAACATCTATGTCAGACAGAGGAAACTGTGGCTCTTGCCTATAATTTCTGCAAAAGTACTTTGAACTTAGTCTCTAAAGGCACGAGGGAGAACTTGGTTTCCTAGTTTCTGGTCAGTTACATCGCTACCAAAAAAGAAATAAGAAAGATTTTCTTCTTCAGATTGCCCTGGGGACTGGTCTTTCTGATCATTCTGCTTATTAAGTCTCCTGTACGGGGATTTTTTTACAGTACTCTGGAGTGTTCCTCACCCCAGAAGCTCTCTACTAGAGGGCACAGACCATGGCTCCTTACGAGGCACAGCCATGCCGCGGGGCGGCCCTGGCTCAGCACTGAGGAGCCCAGAAGTTTGTTTCCCTTACTTTTACTTCTGGCCATTGCTACTTTCTCTTAGTCTTTAGGAGAAAAGTTCCCTTTCTGAATTCTGAACATTTTCTTCAAGACCAGGTCGGCATCCTGCTTTCCCTGTTCCAAGCCGCCCTTTCCTACACTTGTTTAAGGTTCTTTCTTGAGAGAGTTTTATTTTGCACTGTCCCATTCTTTCATGTGCAGTGAATTTTACACATCAAATAAACAGCTCAGTGAATGACAGAGTCATCAAGTGACTCCAGCCAAAAGTTCTATCTACAGCAGACTTAATTGAGAAGGAATTTATGCACACATGCCATGTTCTTTTCCTAAAATAAACTAATGGTCTTTGGAAACATTTAATTTACCTATACCTTCCTTCATCCTCCCACCGGCCCCCAAATTTGGGACAAAATCTTTCCATGTCTTCTCTGGAGTTCAGGGTAGCATATCTTGCCAGATCTGTGAAAAGGAGGTGGCAGTGTTTACTTTTGTAAGACATCTTTAAATTCTCATAGTGTCACATAGTAAAGAGTTAATATCCAAATTTATCATTCTCCTGAAACCTTAAATAAGCAACCCTGCCCGAGGAAAATGATCTGTATCTTGATTCGTATTAGATGGAGAATTCTCACACTTAAACTCTCTGAGATAGAAAAGGAAGATTCTAGACAGAAGATGGTGGACAGTGAAGATAACTACTGCAGAAATTAGATCTTGTTTAGGGTTATCTGGGTCCTGGGTCTTCGAGACTGTCTGAAGTGTCACTCCTATCTCTGACATGGTTTGGAAAGATTTGTTGAGATATCTACCCACCCTATTGGATAGAACAACGTCCCATGGCCAGACTATCCAAGTTTGGTGAGCCCAGGATCTCAAATATTTATTTTATTCAGCTGTGTAATAAACAGAAAGCAGCGAACAGTGCCGGAGGTCATAGATCTCAGGATGAGCTTTAGTTGCTCTTTGGGGAGACATAAGTCAATGCGTTCAACAAAACTACAGCTAACTGGTTCCCTCAGGTTGACATAGTTACCTCATGTCTGTAGCTCACTCAATCATCTCTTAGGTTAAACACGGCGCTTGATTTTCTTCAAGGTCATCTTACTACAAGCTCCTCCTAAACTCTTAAGTGGAGACAATATCAGTAAGAAAAGTGGTCAGCCCACTCTGTCAAAGAACCAGTTTTCAGAGCACAACTGTCATGACCCTTGTCAGCACTAGGAAGAATTGATGAGTTTTTATTATTCCCTTTCCCACATGTGACCACGAACTAGAGGTGAAATAAGTACTTCTCAGGGTGGGGTGAGAAGCTTGTCTAAAGACTTGTTGCCTTAAAATTCTGCCTTTTATTTACTTTTTGTAGTTCTGTAGCTAGCTCGTAGGACTCTGGGGACCTTGAAATTGAAGCCCAGGATTTTGACATCCTACAAAATAAAGTCAGAGGCAATGAGTAATCTCAGCTCAGCACAGCTGAGAGGGCACGGGGCAGGCCTGGAAGTCATTAAATGAAAAACTCAGACTGAAAATTAAGGTGAAAATTTTGGCAGCTAGCAAAATATCAAAGCCCCAGCAATTCTTTCCTTTGGTCCTCCTTGCCATTCCCACCTATGGGCTCTGATGCTGCATTCAGGTCACAAGGGACCCTCTTCTTGCAGAGATCACACAGGGCCTTTGTTGCTTGCTGGAGCACACCGTATAGTATTCGCCCTGGATACCTTCTTCTTTGGGTATGTTTTAGATCTTGGAAAACAACCCAATGCATGGTCTCAGTCTTTTCAAGAAACTTTATTGCAATCATGACCATGACAGGTTATTTGTTAAGACTCCATACAAATTTCATATGACTTATGATATGTTAGGAGAGAGAGACAGACAAACAAACATATCAGGCAGTCCATTTACCATGGAGTTCAGCTGACTGTGTTGGGGGTCTCAGGTCTGGGTCAGGGGTGAATCTGTTTCTGGGCTTCAGGCTTAACCTTAACCGGCGCTCAACTAAAGCCAAAGATGAGGACTTGCTACCAGCACAGCTGGTCAGGTCAACATCCAGCCTTGTTAATAGTGGCTGGCCTGGCAAGGTGGAAAGGCTCTTTGGCAGAGGAAGGTGTGGCAATTATACTCCTTAAGTTTCTAGGGTTGACGATTATAATCCTTAAGTTTCTAGGGACTCCAGTTGGTTAAGGCATTGCAGCTGGGTGGCGGGCATTGCTCCTGCAAGTTGTCTCCCAGGCCCAGGATTCGCACTTTGTGTTGCCCCTGACACCCTGGATGTGTTGTGCCTCACCTGTGTGAGAAATGGACGTGTGCACTGCACATCATGTCGAACCACACCCAGATGTGCTTTGGAAATGAGGTCCCTCTTCAGCTTTAAGGGAGCCCTGTTTTAAGATGTAGCTCCAAACATACAGGGAGGCAGCTGATTTCTTACAGGACCTAGTGAGAGCCTGGTGTAGATTAAGTGGATTACAGTTCAAAAACTCAGACCTATTAATATTTCTCAGAAACATCAGTAAAGAGATAAGTGACTACAACATATAAATTTCTAAGAGAGACACTTGCCATCTGTGTGTGCACATAAAATAACTATCCAAAGGGGAATATATCAATGAGAAAAGATAAGAAAGATTGGGTAAACTGTCATAAGAAAGTCAGTAAAGGTTGAATGAGGATTAAAAGAAAAATGATTCCCTATTACGACCTGAGAAAAAGGGGAAAATCCCCAAATGAGAAAAAATTGGGTCAAAGCCAGTCGAAGTTGGAGACAACTCTGAAAAGACTGGCTGATGTGAGCTTTCCCTGGAGCTGAGACTTAAGGATAATGCCAAACTCTCTTTCTCAGAGGTCAGCTGGTGCCTGAGATCAGCACTGGGGTTATTAGGTCATAGCTGGAGCCTCTTTGGCTCTGTGTCATCCTCCCTCGGCCTGTTGCCGCTCAGTAGAGCAATAGCTGCTAAATTCAGCTGAACAAGATGCATTATGTAATCATTCTACCTGGGAATCTTGTGATTAGGGACAATTTTCATAGAGACCTTCTATGGAAGGGCCACCTGCAATTTAGATTTTGGGTTAATAATCCTGTCTTTTATAATTTTACGTATTATCTCCTAAGTAGAATCTACCTGATTATGAGTTTTAAAAAGGGGTTGGAAAATTAAAAGAATTTTCATTTAATATGAGTTAAAGTTTCATATTAAATATCTATTTATTGACATAATATTTGTGCATGCTTACAGTATGATAATTCAATACATGTGTATAATGTATAGTGATCAGATACGGGTGGTTAGCATCTCCTCAAACATGAATCATTTCTGTGTGTCGGAGGCCTTTAAAGACTTCTGTTTGCCAATCTAGCATAAATTGTTATGGACTATAGGTACCTTGGTAGGTTATAGGACACTAGGAAATTAATTCCTCTGATCAACTGTGATTTTATGCCCCTTATGTAGACTTTCTGTCTAAAGGTGAAAAACAGAAGGGTCCTATGGGTACATATAGAGACTGTCTATACTTACACAAAGGAAATTGTCTAACTTCACGAATCAGTCCCTTTCAACTCTCCTACCCGCCCTGCTCCCAGCCAGTTACTAAACATTTACCTGTACACTGTGGCAGAGAATTTTACTTTAGTCATAGTTAAGTCCAGTTTTTAAAAATCATTCATACTTATCTCTTATGTCTCATTATACCAATTCACAGGTGCAATAAGAAAATAGGTGCTAGCAGCAATATTCCAGTTCAGAGATGGGTATGAAAATAACCAGGATTCTCTGGTGAATGACCTCAAGGATAATCTTTCAGTTTATTGAAAACAGATAAATGGTATCTTAAACTGCCAGCCAGCAAGAGACTATGTCCAAACTCAACTTCTTCCTCTTCCTCTTCCTCCTCCTCCTCTTCCTCCTCCTCCTATTCTTCCTCCTCCTCCTCCTCCTCCTCCTCCTCCTCCTCCTCCTCCTCCTCCTTCTTCTTCTTCCTCTTCTTCTTCTGCAGTAGAGATGGAACCTAGGGGCGTTATACCTCTGAGCTACATCCCCAGCCCCATTTTTTATTCTTTATTTTTAAACAGGGTCTCACTAAGTCGCAAAGGGCCTTCACACTAAGAGGTAGCTGAGGCGGTCCACGAACCATGATCCTCTTGTCTCAGTCTCCCAAATGCTGTGATTACAAGCATGCACCACCACGCCCAGCTTCAAACTCAACTTTTTATAAATTGGAGGGACATCTCTAGATGGAGCAAATTATATTTCCCAGAACTCCCCTTGAAATATTTGGCACTTCAGACAGGTTTCCAGAGCTCTGTGATTATTCAGTCCACTCAAAGCTGATCTCAAGCTTACTACATAGCAAAGAGGGGAATAGAACAAAGTCTCTTTTCTAGAACCTGGATCCTCCATGTATTTAGCTGAGGTTCCTACAAAATTGTTGATTTGAGAGTTTCTCTAATAAGGGAATAAATGGACATCTTCAATGATCATTATTATGTGATGGCTTTCAATAAGAAAAAGAAATTTATTATAGACTGCTTTGGCAAAAAAAGTCATAGGAAATGGATTCTGGTATTTGCCTGTAATATATTATAAATTGGCAGGATCCAGACAAACATTTTCTGTTTATTCAAAACAAGAATAAAGAAGAGTCTTATTTTAAGTAAAAACCAAGGTATTCCAGGGATTTGGAGTTATTAAACATTCTTTATTTTCTAGCAAACACCCCCAACCCCCCCCACACACATGCATACACCACAAATTTACATGAGAATTAAAGATAAAAGAATGATACATATCTGGATGTTCATATCTGCTCGTATATAAGTTGAAGCCTAATGCCCAAAAAGAAGAAAAAGAAAAGTACGCAAACAAAATTTATAAGTTCCTGGAGCACAGCCATGAAATATTATTGAGATCAGAAAAGGGGTGAAGCCCTGGTCACGCTCTTGATGAAAAGCCCTGCTTGCCTGTAACCAGATGTGAATCATAAAATCTCCATGGCGATGAGCAGGCAGATGCCCAGTGATATTTTCCTGTTAGAGGGGGAAAATTTAGATGGTTTACTGATTCCAAGTTTTGAGAGGTAAACTTAGATTTTTATCCCACATGAATCCTTTCTGACCTCCTTAAACAATGTAGCCTGACATTTTGGAGGCTAACCCTGCAGTGTTTCTTCATTTCTCCTTAGCAAATGGTTCCCTGGTCTTTACCTCATTGTAAACTACTTTCCGTGTACCCAGGAAGCAAGAAATCTAACTAAAACAACCTAAAAGCTAGCTTGCTGTGGCCAGAACTGCCACATGAACTCTTATCCCATTGATTTAGCTTACTTAAGGCCACTTTTCTTCTTCACTTTTCTTCAATTAGGGGATGAGAAAACTATTGTTGAACATTCTTTTAAATTTGTTATTTCTCATGGGAAAGAAAATTTGGCATTAATACTTAAAGGCAAATAAAACTAGGTGACTAGCAAGGAGAAATATTCTAAAGAATACTGAAACAAAACATCCAAATTCTAGCATGGAATATGTGGCTCCTGAGTATACTCTGATTTCAGGCATATCAGGAAATTGCTAGTAATCCTGAGGAATATGGGAGCTGATATTTGAGGGTAGAAGGCATGATGCTCTGTGAGGAAGGATTGAGTTGGTTTTAATTATAAAGATATGAAGCCACAAAATCCTTCCAAAGAGCTGCCTCCTCTTTTGTCTCCATTTTCTATTCCCAGCAATGACATCATATGTAATAGTTTAGAAATGTTAAAGATTTTCTTGAGGGGTATGTTGTTATGGGCCTTCTAATGTAATTTTGATTTATTTTATTAGTGTACTGGCCTACATCTTGATAAGGCTCAGGGTGGTAGAGGCACATACGCACACATCACTCATTCAGCCCTCCCCAAGTCCCACCCTATTCCTTTCCCCTCTCTTCTCACGTTCAGCATAGTAATTGATTGTGATAAGATTGTGAAAGTCCATCGTGTCCTTGGAGGTGTTTCCCTGTCCCTCCTCCCATCCCCTCAGGTAGGTTGCCATCTAAGGTTTCTCTTCCCTTGTCTGGAGTCCCTCCTATGTCCTCTTTTCTCCACAGCTGCTGCATATTAGGGAGCAGATCCAACTTTCTACTTTCTGTGACTGACTAATCTCACTTAGCATAATGTTCTCCAGCTCCATCCATTTCCATGCAAATGACATAATTTTGTTCTTTATGACCGAGGAAATTGCCATTGTGTGCATACCTCATAGTTTTGTAATTCATTCATCTGATGATGGACCTCTCGGCTGGTTCCATAGTTTGGCAATTGTAAATCCTGCAAGCTATAAACATAGATATGCTTGCAGTGCTCTGGTAGTAGTTTGGTTTCCATTCTTTGGGGTAGATACCCAGGAGTGGTATTGCTGGTGGGTCTATTCCCATTCTTCTGAAGATCCTCCATATTGTTTTCCAAAGTTGTTGCACTGTTTTGCAATCCCACCCAACAATGTATTACTTCTCCACATCCCCGCCAGAATTTGTTGTTGTTTGCGTTTTTAATGATTGCCATTTTAATTGGGGTTACGTAAAATCTCAGAGTAGTTTTGATTTGCATCTTTCTGGTTGCTAATGATCGTTGAACTTTTTTTTATACATTTATTTGGCATTCGTATTTCTTCTGTTGTGAAGTATCTCTTTTGTTCACTTGCCCATTTTTGGTTGGATTATTTGGTTGGTTTTTTTTTTATGTGAATTTCTTGACTTCTCTGTATATTGTAATACTAGTCCTGTTATCAGAGAAGTTGCTTGCAAAAATCTTCTCCCATTCTGTTGGCTCCCTGTTGAGGTCCTTGAATGTTTTCTTTGCTGTACAGAAGCTCTTCAGTTTAACGCAGTCCCACGTACTGATCCTTATTTTAATCTCTTGTGCCTTTGGTGTCTTCTTGAGAAAGTTTTTCCCTGTGCCTATGCGTGGGAGTGTTGGTTCTATGTCCTCTTCAAGTAGCTGTAAGGTCTGTGGTCTAATTTTCAGGTCTTTGATTCATCTTGAATTGACTCTTGTGCAGAGTGAGAAAGTGGGGTTTATTTCCATTTTCCTACATATGAATAGCCAGTTTCTCAAACACCGTTTGTTAAAGAGGCTATCTTTTTTTCAGTGTATGTTTTTGGCCCCTTTGTAAAAATCAATTGGCTGTAAGTATGTGAATGTGTTTCTGGGCCTTTTATTCTGCTCCATTGCTCTATAAGCCTGCTTTTGTTCCCATATCATGTTGTTTTTATTATTATAGCTCTGTAAAATAGTTTCAAGTTAGGTATTGTGAGGGCACCTGTGTAGTTCTTATTGCTGATAACTACTTTGGCTATTCTGTTTTATTTTGTTGTTGCTGTTGTTGTTGTTATTGTTGTTGTTGTTCCAACAAATGTAAGGACTGATTTTTCTATGTCTATGAAGAATGACCTTGGTAATTTAATGGGTATTGCTTTGAATTTGTAGATCATTTTTGGAAGAATGTTCATTTTGGTGAGTGTGTGTGTGTGTGTGTGTGTGTGTGCGTGTTACTGGAGATGGAACTCAGGGGCATTCTACCTCCAAGATACACCCTCAGCCCTATTTCTTATTCTTCATTTTGAAACAGGATCTCACTGCGTTGCAAAGGGCATAAGTAGCTGGGGCTGTCCATGGACAGTGATCCTCGTGTTTTAGCCTCCCAAATGCTGGGATTACTATGCCCGGCTTCATTTTGGTGATATTTATTCTACCCATCCATCTTCTAAAATCTTTTTAAATTTTTTCAATGTTTTATAATTTTTTCTTATAGAGGTCTTTTACCTCCTTGGTTATATCTACTCCTAAGTATTTGTTTTGTGAGATATCATGAGTGGAAATGTTTTCTGGATTTCTTTTCCAGTGGTTTTATGGTTGGCATACATAAAATCTTCTGAGTTTTTAAGATTGTGTTTGCATATACACACTTTCCTGAATTTATTGATCAGTTCTAAAAGCCTGAATTTGTTGGGTCTTCTAAGTATAATATCATGTTCATGTATACATTCGTACAACTTTTCAGGGAATAAATTTGACAATATGAACAGAAACCTTAAAAATGATTTAATTCTTCATCCCAGGATTCCTCGACTAGAAATTGATCCTAAAAGAACAGTCATTATAGCAAACAAATGTGTTAATTTCTTATGTAAAAGAGAATGATTAAATAAATGTACATTGACAAGATGAAATACAATTCTGTTTTTAAGTATTATCTTTTGGCATACTATTAAAAGTTTTGAGGATATAGACATAATATTATGTTCAGTGGAAAAAAATGCAGATCCAAAAATGCATATACAGTATATTCTCAATATATACACATGCCTTTAAATATACACAAATAGACATACTAGACAAAACACTGGGAGGAAATATGGCAGATTACTTAATTAGGGAAGAAGGGGGAATAATGATGAATTTATTGATAAGGGACAAAAATCTCTACCCAAATGAAATATTGACATGGTTCTTAAATCTTGCAAATATCCATTCTTTTCTACATATTGAACATATATTTTCTAAGTTCATAGCATGTTTTTTCACTATTATGGCGTCATTTGTTGAACACACATATTTTGGGTAGTTAATTTTTTCAATCTTTTTTTCTTTTCTTTCTTTTTTTTTTTTTTTTTTTTTTTTGCAGGTCTGGGGATGGAACTCAGGGTCATTCAACCTTTGAGCTACACCCCCTGCCCTATTTTTTTTTTAATTCTTTATTTTGAAACCGGGTCTCACTGAGTTGAAGAGGGCCTCAGTAAGTAGCTGAGGCTGTCCACGAACCGCGATCCTCCTGTCTCAGCCTCCCAAATGCTGGGATTACAAGTGTGTGCCACCACTCCCGGCTTTACTTTTGTCTTTTTTTCTAAGAATTGTTTTCACATATATTTGTTGTCATATGTTTTCTAAATATTTCATGGTTTTGTCTTTCATATTCAGGTATTTAATTTACTCATAATTGATTTATGTGTAAGATAATAACTTTCCATGTACATAACCAATTATTCTAGCAGTCTTTTTTGGAAAGTGCCTAATGATCTACAATATGAGGACAGATAACTAAATATGTGTAGATCTGTTTCTAGGTTCTGTATTTGCTTGATTTTGCTATCACTGGGCCCATGTGGAATTGTTTTAATTATTGTAATTTTGCTTTTTTTGTTTTATTGCTATGACAAGATTTCGTTGTTTTTCTTAAGAGTGTTTTACTTATTGTTGGCCCTCTGACCTTTCATGAATATTTGAATAAGTTTTAAAGTTTTGCAAATCTATGACGATTTTTTTTAATGGCATTGGGGTTCCTGGAAACCCTTCTACCTCTGGGCTACACTCCCAGACCCATTTTTATAGTTTTATTTGGAAACAGGGTCACTTAAGCAAGCAAGGTTGGCTTTGAACCTGCGTGATCCTCCTATCTCCGCCTCCCAAGTGTGGGGATTACAAGCGTGTGCCACCATGCCTGACCTATGACGATTTTTATTGAGAGAATTGACATCATTTTAACACTGATAATTCCAATGTGTATACGTAATGTATGTTTTTATTTATTTAAGTCTTTAATATTTACCATGAAATTTTATCATTTTTCACAATATATATATATATATATATATATATATATATATATTCCTTTAATTATATTTATTCTCATTATTTTCCATTTCTGGTGTTTTAAAAGTGAATCTTTTAAAAAATCATATTTTAAAGCATTTTATTATATTGTGAAAGGCTATGGAGAGTAAAATTTTGTGTCTAACTTTACTAAAAACAGCTACAACCAATATGCCTGATGAGCAGATGTAAAAATCCTCCTCAATAGGCTACTAGCAAACTGAATTCCACAGTATGTGTAAAGGATCACTCGTCAAGATTAAATGGGATTTATCCTTGGGCTGCAAGAATGACTCAACATAAGCCAATAAAAGTCAAAATTCTGTAATGACATGTGCATGTCTATGTTTATAACAGCACAGTTACAACAGCCAGATGATGTTAAGAGGTAAATGGATAACAAGAATGTGGTACCTATACACAGAAGAGTTTTACTCAGCCATAATGAACAATAAAGTTGTGTCAATTTTGTCAATATTAACATAATCAAAAGGAAAATAGGCATAATAAAGCTCATTAAGTGTATAAAAAGCATTTGACAAGATTCAACATCCTTACATAATGTTGAAAGGCTATGGATAGAAGTGTTAACCTTTCAACCATTAAATATAATTCAGCTATGGGCTTATAAAATCCCATTGTGTCTATGTACCACATTCTTGTTATCCATCTGTCTCTTGACAGACACCTAGGTTGGTGCCATCATTTGGCTATTGTGAGCTGTGCTGCTATAAACACAGATTTGCATTGTCATGACAGTATTTTGACTTTTATTGACCTGATTTGAGTCATCCTTGCATCCCAGGGATAAATGCCATTCAATCTCGATGAGTGATCCTTTTCACATACTGTTAATTTCAGTTTGCTAGTATTTTGTTGAGAATTTTTACATCTATGTTCATCAGGGATATTAGTTTTAGTTGTTTTTAGTAAAGGTGGACACAAAAATTTTAGCTATTCATAGACTTTCAAACGTCCATATTTCTCCAAAATTAGGTGTAAAGGAATGCTCCCAACACAATACATGCTATGTCTCAGAAGCCCATAGCTAATATCATGCTTACTTGTGAAAAGTTAAAGTTTTTCCTCCAAGATCAAGACCAAGATGAGGATAGCTACTCTTACCACCTCGATCCAGTTGTGTAATGGCAGTCCTAACCCGAGCAAATAGGCAAGAAAAAATAATATTAAAATGCATCCAAACAGAAAAGGGAGAAGTAAAATTATGTCTGTTTGAAGATCACTGATCTTGTATGTAGAAACCAAATTTAAAAATAGTAGATTATTCAAAACTCTCTGATTATATTACTTCACATAGATTATAACAGGGCAGGAATACTTATAGGTTTTTACTACAACCAAAATGACATCAATCACTGAAGTATTTATGCATAAACAGCAAATCACATTTTTGTAGTTTTATAATTTATGTATATTGAAAACAGGCAGTAGTTAATATTATCAATCATCTCCCCTGTAATCACAGTATTTGAGAGGCTGAGCGAGGAAAATCATAGATTTGAGGCCAGCCTCAGTAATCTAGTAAAACCGGATTCTCAAATTTAAAAATAAAATAGAATAGGGCTGGGGGTGTGGCTCAGTGGTAGAATAGCCCTAGGTTTGATTCCTAGTAAACACACACACACACACACACACACACACACACACACACACACTACAAACCCTGTCTGCATGGCTGATATTGCCAAGCATTAATTGATCTTGAAGTAGCTAAATTTTTCTCTTATAATTTCAAAATAAGTTTGGCAAAAAAAAAATAGAAAGATGTAATGAAAAACAGAGAAAGATGTTTTCAAAAACTGCATAAAAACACATTTGGAAGTTAGTCTGGGATATTTAAGATATTAGCTGCAGAAGAATGTAGCCCTTCTATTATAGAAAACACTTGGAAAATATTTTTGAAATTTCAGTGACACCTTGTTCTTCACGAGGACATTAATCATGGTATTGATGGAGCAGAAAACACAAGGGAATTTTCAATGAAATGTTTTCTTTCTTTTTCACTGATGCAATATTTGAAATGGGAGCACAGGGCATATTTTTAAGCAAAGTAGTTGTCAGCAAACATGGATCCTTTCAGTAAATCACCTTTGGTCTTATGAACAAATAATTGTAGACATGACATTAAAAAACATGAACTCAGTATCTGTTTCCAATTGAACTGTGGTTCTTCATGATGCTTACCCTAATGTAGCATCTTTTACATGCTTTTTATTCTCCCTTCAAGGGATGATAATGAGAAGAAAATATTGTTTAGGAACTTTTAAAGCATTTCTATACTTTATGAATTGTCATGCTTTGCGTACTAATTACATCCTTATCACTTTAGCAACAAAGTCTGCAGTCATTTAACCAATGCCAAAACTTGTTGAGAATATGGAAGAAACCAAGCCAGGAGTGAGAGAAAAGCCTTTGTTCGGTGGAGGGAGCTCAGTGTGTTCTTCCTCTTTTTCAAGAACCACACTTATTTCCAGAAAAGAGGTAAGAGCCATTGTCGGAGTCACAGGGAGTCGAGGTCAAAGCTGGGACCAAAGGCCCAGCCTCTTCCTCCTCTGTTCAGGGTTTACTTCTTGCTCACATGACCTGGCTTGTTTTTCTTTAAGCTCTTTGGCTCTTCAGTCTAGACAAAGAGAAAAATTATCCTGCTTATCACAGCTGAAAAAGACAAACCACTGCTATGTGATAGAATTGGAAGCCAGGCGTGGTGGCACAGGCTTGTAATCCCAGCATTTGGGAGGCTGAGACAGGAGGATGGCTGTTCATAGACAGCCTCAACTACTTAGTGAGACCCTCTGCAACTTAGTGAGACCCTGTTTCAAAATAAAGAATAAAAATAAGGCTGGGGGTGTAGCTCGGGGGTAGAGTGAGCCTGGGTTCCATGGGTTCCATCCTTAGTACTGCCAAAAAAATAAATAAATAAATAAAGACCTTTGGACTGCAAGTGCATAGGGACTTTAAGTACGAGGTTCCCCTTGGCCTGTGGGGCCTGTAAAACAGTTAACCTCTATGGAATTGAGTTCCAGAATTATACTGTCTGATTCAGAGGGTGGCCCTTGGGGATAAAAGTCATGCAGGAAGACTGGACTCGGTCTTGGATACAGAAGAAACACAACAGAGAACTTCAGTAAATATTGTTTGGAAATAGAGCAAATTTCCTACTAGTCATGCTACTGAACTCTAATATATCAAAATCTGTGAGAGTGCTTCAGAATCACTCATCAGAGCAGCAAAACGAGATCTCTTCCCATGAGTGTGTATGACCTTTACTCTGATGCTCACCAACGTGTGGCAAAAAATGTCAATATATAGAAACTGAGATGAGTGATATCCAAATCGGTGTTTCACCCATGGCAGTAAGTTAAAACCAAGGTGGAGAAAACATGTTTTCTCTAATATGCCCAAACTAGGGACTATTAGGGACACCAGAGGGACTCCAGATAATGGAGGGGAAACCTCAGCAAAGCTAGAATGGAAGGATAGGAGAGGAAGAAGGCTGAGGTTGATTCATGGAGGAGCTACATTCAAATATGTGTAACAGTATGAATGTAGCAGGTCAACCTGGACACGCATTGTTGGGAGGGGAAGAGGAAGTGGGGGAGAGGGCACCAAGCTCAGTCTGAATGTGTGCCCTTTTCAATATGATCCACATAAAAAATTTAAAAAATTTAAAAAAATAAAACCAATTTTCCCTTGATCTTTTGGGTAAGTGTTTTACTTTGTGCTAGTAATATATGTCCTACAGGAAACAGCAGAAAAACAGGGGTCCGCTCTTCAAGATTTATATCCTACTTCTGACACAGAACTGTTTCTTCCTTTCTTTTGCACTCTCCTATTTTCTTTCCTCCCCTTTTATCATCGTCCTTAATCTACTTCATTTCTTTACTCATTTCACAAATATTTATTGGACCTTAGATAACTTCCAGGTGTTCTGTATTCATCAGTGATCAAAACAGGAGCCCTCACCTTCATGGACCACGCAGTGTTTGATGTCCTGTGTGTTTACTTTGCAGGGTTGCTCTAGCTCAAGGTACCCGGGGACACCTGTTCTGTCGTCTCAGTCCACAGGTGCTGTCCTCTTCAATGGAGCCTCAATGTTCTCTGCATGAATGCCTCAGAGAGTATGCAGACTAGAGCAGAGAAAGTACCAACCACTTACAATGATTCCTTCTGGCTAATCAGGGAAGCAGATGGTTGATGGGTTGCTGGACGAGGCGGAGAGGCAGCAGGAGGCCCTGGCACCCAGGCTGACTCCTCCGCGGGCCGTCATCTTCTATCTGCCCTGACCTGACAGTCTGATCTTCAACTTTCATTTGAAATGTATTCTTACTTTTTAAACCTTAGAAACCATGCACTGGAATATTGGCTAGGAAATTAATGAATGCTGGCCTCTGTTAGATAAGCCAAACCACCGAACGCTTTTGACGTACTCCTCTGACATGATTCTGAGATCAGGTAACTTCAGGGTGCTTTCTTGGCCATCGAGTCACATAGAAATTAAAGGAGTCCGAAGATTCATATTGTACAAGGCCATTGGTTACGAGCTACCACAGAAAGTGTTCTAGAATCTTCTCTAGTCTCAAAATGTGTGTGGATGTGTGTGCGTTTATGTGTGTGCATATAATGTTTTCCATCTTAAAAATGAATTTCTGAACTTGGAAGTCTGAGACAAGAAGATCTCAACTTTAAGGCCAACCTCAGCAACTTAACAAGAACTTCAGCAAACTTAGTGTGACACTTTTCTATTTTTTATTTTTGGTGGTACTGGGGTTCCTGGAAACCCTTCTACCTTTGGGCTACATTCCAGACTATTTTACATCTTTATTTGGAAACAGGGTCTCTTAAGCCAGCGAGGCTGACTTCGAACCTGGGCGATCCTCCTGTCTCGGCCTCCCAAGCGCGGGGATCACAAGCGTGTGCCACCATGCCCGGCCAGTGTGACACTTTTTTAAAAATAAAAAGTAAAACAGGGATGGAGGTGTGCCTCCAGTTTCAATCCCCAGTACCAAAATGAAAAGAAAAAGAAACGAACTTTCTGGCTATGTATGTCTCACGTTACATACCCTTTGGAATTAGATAAAGCATATAAATAGATAATACAAAATTATTTTTATTTTTCTAAATATTAAGAATTTATCTAGGAATTTATATAAATTATTTTTTGTACACTAGGGATGAAACCCAGGGGCATTCTACCTCCGAGCTACACCCCCAGCCTTATTTTTTTATTCTTTATTTTGAAACAGGGTCTCACTGAGTTGCAAAGGGTCTCACTAAGTAGCTGGGGCTGGCCGCGAACCGAGATCCCCCTGTCTCAGCCTCCCGAGCACTGGGATGACAAGCGTGTGTGGCTGCCCCCAGCTGCCACCTAGTTTTAATATATGGATATTATGAGGGACTGTACCCGCCCCCCTTTCCATAGAAGCATTACTCGCCCTATCTTCCCTCATTATGGCACCACTGGCCTTGGTGCCACTATTTGGAAAGGAAAAAACAAACAAACAGAGAAGCAGAAGACTGCCTTTTGCCTGTCCATCCTCCTGGCTACAGAAAATGAGATGCAGCTTTGATCCCCTTGAGAGAGGAACCCCTGGGAGTTGGCACCTAGGAGAGCAGGAAGAGGGAAAGGAGTTCATTTGAATTGTGATTGATCTTTGCAGGCAGAGCAATTGATCCCAAAATAGGTAAAAGAAGTGTTTCTGTACACTGATGATCAAATCCCCTCTCAACTGCTTCCTGAGCTCTAGGCACTTGGGCTAAGAGCCCTGAACAGTGTTACAGAGGCTTCCTGCTCCTAGGAACAAGGAGATTGCATCTGCCAGCAGAGAGCACCACATACATTAGAATGACCAGCAGAGAGGGCGCTGGAGCCTGGGCTCAGGACGCACTCGGGGAAGTGCTTGCACCCTCTTGCACCCTGCCTCAGTCTTAGGAAGAGAAGTGCAGTGAAGGTCTCTGGGCTCAAGTAAAAGGACCCTGCAGACTTCAGAGAGATTTTAAAGCAGGAACAATTTACTTCCCCAACCTGGTTTGAGCAGGAATCTCTGTAGCTACACACTGGCTTCAGATACGGAAGTGTCAGAGAGACTGTGCTGTATAACGTCCCGTGTCTGTACCTTGGAGGCCACAGAGTAACCTCAGCCCCAGTTCCCAGCCCCTCCATCCTCTGAGGAGCTTCTCAGGATGAGTCTTCATCCCAAACTCAACGTTGTTAGCCTTTCCTGCTCAGCACTGAAAGCCTCATCATCATCATCAGTGCCACAGGAAGCCCCCACCTTCAGGGCGCTGCTCACTGGCTCTCTGTGCACAGAGCTTTCTTCGCGTGGAAAGCAGACACTTTCTGGTTTCCCTGCTGCCGCAGCTGCTCTGAGCCAATGAGCCCCCCTTCCACTCCTGGGGAATCGAAACCACACAGTTTCACTCTGTCCTGTTGTGTAGTCAGCTGGCGGCGAGCATTCCCTTGTCTCCACAAAAACCTCAACACGGATCCCTTGCACGGATGTTGTACAATAGGAGCTTTCATTGCTGCTTTGGCACCTGCAGCCCTGGCTTCACAGCGCCTTGGAGCAGAGACAGGGCTTACCAAAGAGTGCGGTGTCGGGGACCCCACCCCAGGCAGCAGCTGAGCAGGGGCAGGCCGCCGGGATGTGCATGCTTGCGGGGAAGCCAGGGGGATGAGTCAGTGGGAGAGCCATTGCTGCTGCTGCCCTGGGCACACTGAAGTCAACTGCGTGAGCTTTGTGTCAGGCGCAGAGAGCCAGCGATACCCAATGTTTGACTTTAATATATTCAGAATTTCAAGGTGGAGGGGAATAGAGCACAAAACAAACAAGCCACAGAATCCATCCTTAAGACGAAGGCTGGCCCGGGAGCCAGGCTCTGAGATCTCTGTTCTGTCTTTATCATTTACTAGCTGTAGGAGCTGTTAATGCTAATTATGTAACCACTCTGTGCTCAAATTCCCATTTGTCAAATGAGGGCTAACACAGTAGGCATCACTTGTCAGGATTAAAGGACTGTGTATATCTGAATTAATTAAGGGGTCTCTGGCTCATATTAAGGTATCTGTGATCAAATGTGGTCATCGCCATCATCATCATCAATTTATCCTCAATAAAATGTCATGGAAGAAGATTCAGAAAATGGGTAGGCATCAAGGGAGGCTGAGAGGCAGGATTTGTAGGAAAGTTTATGTTGCAAAAACAGCTCAACAACAGTGCTCATCTTGGTACTATAGCCTGTAGTAATGAATGCTAGACACCACTGCCGTTTCAGCTGGCCACTGATGTTTATGTATGTGTGAATATATATATATATATATATATATATATATATATATATATATATATATAGTGTGTGTGTGAATATATATATAATCAGCACTGGGGATAGAAACCAGGGGCATTTTACCTCTAAGCTATACCCCAACCCTATTTTTATTCTTTATTTTGAAACAGGATCTCACTAAGTAGCTAAGGCTGGAAAAGATCCTGTCTCATCTTCCCAAATGCTGGGTGTGCCACCACACCCAGCTGAAAATTAACTATATTTATAGAGAAATCAACTATAAGTTTACTTTTTCTCCACTTGCCCCAAATTTGAAGTTGTATATGAAATCAAATCATTGTTAAAGTTCAATTTACCTATCTGAGAACAGCATGTAGGGTCTGGCAGATATTGACTCTGGTCCATTCGATTTTCAAAAATGGAAAGTTGTGCTCTGTGTTCTGAAAGTCATACAACAATAAATTCCTCCATTGTGGGAAGGGCAACACCACCCCAAACAATTTTAAAGCTGGCATAATAATAAAGGTTATAATAAAGGTTTGAAGCCAGGACCATAACAGTCACTCTCTTTTCCTAGAGAAGCCAAGAGCTCCTTCCTAAGCCTGGCCCCCTTGCAGGGGCTCACAGCTCAGCAAATGGACCCTTCATGCATTCAGCAGCATAAGCTAGAATCCCAGATATCGTCACTATGCCTTTCCCTTCCTCCATATACCCAATCCGCCATGTTATATATTGTGTTTGGATTTCGCTTGTCTACACCCCTAAAATCCACCACTTTCCAAGCGACCCACGTTATGCTGATGGGCTATCACATCTCTCATCTCCCTGCATTGACTGTGTCCTCTCTTTTAGCAACCAGCATCCTTCCAGTTGTGGTGGTTTCATAAAGCTTTTGGGTTAAAGAAAAAGTTCAAGCCCTTTCTGTGCTTGACTGATCTCTTCTTTGTGTTCTGCTTTTTCCAAGTTCAAGTGTACTCTGCTCCCACCCATTCACTGTGCTCCAGCCCCGTTATCCGGATGCTGCTGCTCTCCACAGTCATTCCCCGCACCAGATGCTCTCTTCCTTTCTTTTCCTGTCTGTTCCTATCAGCATTCAGTACTCAGATTAAATGTTACTCCTCATGAGAGCTGGCCCTAGCCTTCCTGGCAAATTTTCTTTCTACAGATTCTCAGAGCACCCAGAATCTTTCCTTTACAGGGATTCCTCATGATTGTGCTACTTTTCATTTTTGTGATACTTACATGATATATGAATATGGAGACTATATCTGATCACTGTTTGGGATCTCCTACGGTGAGGGATGGATCAGTGGAAAAGAGGATTTCCCATCGGAGGCGAGTTTGCCCTTGATCTTAAAGAATGAATGTGAAGAGGGAGAGTTAAAGCACTTCAGGTACAGCAAGAGGGAACTGAGAGAAGGGTGTGTCAGGAGGGGGTGTGTCACAGTATACAGAACAAGGGAAGGGAGATGAATGAGGGAGAGAAGAGCGTCACATAAGGCGGTGAGAGGTGAGGTACGATGTAGAGACCTCAGGGGCGTGCTGAGGAGTTGACAAGACCTAAGTCTTCTCTCTGACTTAGAGGACACGTATGTTCCAGCAGAGAAAAGTCGTAATCAGACATGCAGAGTGAGGGTGAAAATGAGCAATACCTTCAGTCTTAGAAATTTTCATATTGAATTAGCAACTATTTCTGCTACAACAGCAGTTTTATTATTTATTATAGAACTGAAGGAAGATTTCAAAACGCCTAAAATAATGTTTCAATGTCTTTCAAGTAAGTGCAATCTTGACTATCATACTATGTAATTCCATTTCTCAAATAATTGTCCTCCAAATCACTGCCATTCATCATCCAGTGAGTACGTTGTATGGCCAGCTAGAAAAAATACTGGTTACATGTAACATGGTCAGTTAATAGAGTGCCTCTAGCTTCAGCTCAATGAAAGTTCTTTTTTCTATTATGTTGATGATAGTAGCTATAGTAGCATTGATTTCTACTCAGTTTTTTAAATAGTGCTTCTCAAATATTTTGGTCTCAGAGCCCTTTAAATACTCTAAAAGATTAATAAAGAATTCAAAGAACTTTTGTTTATATGTGTTATGTCTGAAGATGTTTACCATATCAGAAATTAAAAGTCAAATTTTTAGAAATCTACTTAATAATTTATTTTAAAATAACACTAATAAAGCCATTGTATGTCAACAAAATTAACACATTTTTTTAACATTTTCTAAAATAAAAAAGTTTGATTAGAAGACAGCTGGGTTTTCAGACCAGTGTCTACATTTAATCTATTGTGATAATGTTGTTTGGGTTGAAATGTGAACAAATTTTTGCCTCGTGCAGATATGTAGTTAGAAAAGTGAGGAGTGTTTTTGTGCCTTTTCAGATAATCATGACACTAACACAGCTTGACATTGTTCACTGGATAAACTCTCACATTCTGTTACAGTACACTCATTGGAATCTTTTGCCTTTTAATGGAGCCTTTACCCCTACACGAGGGTTATGCATCAGCATGGCCTATTGCAAAGGTTGCCTATTGCTAGAAAGAAGTAACTTACCACACGTCTATAGTTATTGTTACTGAGTTAACTGTTTAGAGTCTCTCTCTGTCTCTGTCTCTCTCTGTCTCCGTCTCTCTGCATTCATGTCTAGTCAATGGCAATTTTGGAAAGCAAGACAAAGGGTCATTTTGTGTCATTTCAATGAACAGGTTTTCAGAAGACCAGGGTTGAGACAGGTGCAACCCTCATTAATTGAAGTAACACTTTAAACAACACATTCTTGTCAAAATGATTTCTTCTGTAGGGAGTTACTTCATAATACATATTTATTCCATTGGACCAGGGAAGTCCTTATGCTTTCATCTATTGCTTTATCAAAATGGCGTTCTCTGAGTTATGCCATGTGTGAGCATAAAAAAGTTTCTTGAGTTCACTCACAGTTACAAAGAAAGGAAGGAAAATGTATTTTTCTGTGTCAATTGCATAAAGGCACGAAGCCATGTTTTGGTCCCATATGCTTAGTGGTATAAGCAACGGCAAAGCAGAGGTACGCAGTCCTGCTGTAGAGAGGCGTGCTTGCTACTCATTCTTTAGTTTTTCAAAATCATTGTATTTGTCCTTATGTTTGAGATTATAGATGTGCAGACAGGGAGGTTTAATGTTAGGCTCTTGAGAACTTTCCTTCACCCGTTCGTTACTCCGTATCGTTGCAACCCGCTGAGCTACTTCCTGTAGTGGACGTGTCCCAGAAAGTCAAATTGTTCAGTCGAGCCAGCACCATCTGCGTCAGTGTGATCTCCTAAGACACATTTAATAATAAAGCCCCAATCCTACCCAGAAGGCCCACTCAACAGCCTGGCTTCGACCCCACACTCGGCCCTCATCTCTGTAACTGCAAAGTCCTGCATTTCCTCATCAGTGTCACAGGTTTCAGATACACGGGGGCACCTGCAGGATCCAGGATGCCCTCTGAGCACATGTGCCTGGTATAGCGCCAAGTCCCCATAGACAAAGGACATAGATTCGATGGGCGTGAACAGAGTCCCAAAACACAGGCTCCATCGCCTCTGACTTTCCCCTTCAGACTTGTATCTCTTCATTTTCCAAATCCAGAGCTCTTTTTTCAGCTCCTCCCTCCTCACTCACATGTTTCAATAGCCCTTAAAAGCCTTTTCTCATGATACAGGATATAATCACAGTTCTCTCACTGGTGAATTTACAGATCAAAGCTTCTGTGTATAGCTAGATATCTAAACTACATTTTCCTTAATTATCTCAATATGGTGTCAAGACAAGGCATGGATGGGGTGGGGTGCATTGAGGGAGGACGGTCGGGAGCTCGGTGGGGCGGGCCTGCCTTGCAGCTGTCTGGCGAGCCTCGCTGAGGTTGGGTGGCTTTGCCTTCAGAGGCCAGGCTCTGGCTTCAGGCAGGTCTGGCAGACTCTCCCCTTTGGCTTCTCCTCAGCTAATCCCCCCAGACAAGCGTGTTGGATGAGCCTTGCGTGGGTCCAAGGAAACATTAAGTAAAGTTCAGTTGAGGCAGCTTGTCCTAATGATGGTAATTATAATTTGATTTCCTTTTTAAAACAAGAAAGTATTAAATGATACAGCTGGAAGGGATCCTGGAGAATTTTTTCTGAGATGGAAAGTGAGCTCCTGAGAGGCAAAGTGGATACTTAAACTATAAGGTGTCACTAACAGGAGAGGCATAGAGTAATAAAAAAAAAAAAAAAAGCCTGGGAAGAGACAGTCAGGTGATGAGTATGTCTCTTGCTACTGCTCAACAGGTCTACTTCCCGATCTCTTCCAGGACTTGGCTATCTACACAGGTAAGGGTACATTTTCAGAACCGTGATGACAGACCTGTCTCAGTAGTGTTCCTGGTTCGACATGTGCAGCCCAAATGTTTTTCTCTAACTTTCTTAGCACTCAGTTTGAAGAGGAGGGTCATGAGGCATCAGCTTTAGGCTGATCAACTGCTCTTGTGTCTCAGGCATAATATATAATAAATTCACACTCTACCCATGGAAGCTTAAGGCTTTGTCCAGAGACATGGGTATTCACTTCTGAGAGAAACTGCTGGAGATGTGACTGGCTCCTATGGTTATGTAACCTTCCAGACAAAATCCAAGGGAATCATATGCCTTTTGGCAAAGGAGGAGAGAAGCCTTGGGAACCAGCAGCTGAGAATAGTTGTATGAATAATTCACACCGAAAGAGCTCCACATACTACTTACATCTAAATGGACCGTGAGATTGTCATCACTTAGGCCAGAAAGAAATAGATATTTCAGATCTGAGTTTGATAATATGAGTCTTCCACTGAGCCAAAAAGGTCAAGACAATAAGTGAAATTTGTCTGAAGCAGATTTGTTGATAAAATCAGGCAGGCCTCAAAGAAAAATAGATAGTAGTCAAAATCCTTTGCTCGTGTAAGATACAGAATTTATTGCATACTATTTCTTACTGACTGCAGCTTTTGAGATATGCTCTTCAGTCTTAGGAGAGCTGATTATCTCATTTTAAATGATTCATTATAGAGATCTTAAGTGTGTAAACCTCAGTCTTGACAAATGGAAAATGGCTGGTTTATTTTTTCTTAAAAAATTTTCTTAAAAAATTTCTATTAAGCAAAACAATTTTAGAGTGCATTTTCTAACAAATTTTGATGACTAACCACAACTTTCTGTTTATAATATGTAACCATGCAGAAAAAAATGGCATAAAAGCAGGATAATTTTCTTGATTCACAAATTCTTTGTTATTTCCCATGGAATGAACTTCACATCTGGAAAAGTTCATGCAATTAAATGGTATGTCCAAGGAAAGACTATCTTAAGGAATTCCAAATATATGCTTTTTTATTTGCATTGTTGCTTGTATATTAATGGAGAGCTTTAGAACACAATGATACAGTTTTTAAAAAGACATTCTGTAGCTTCGTAGGATTTGAAAAAATACTTAAATTCTGCTGGGGTTGTCCTCTGCCTCAAGGTAAGGCTGTACAAAAACAGAAGTAGAAAGTTCACTGTCGGGGATATTTAGGAAAGAATCTCTATGCTGCCAGCGATCTTGGGTCCTGATGATTTTTTTTTTATGCCATAAAGATTTCTTTTGTTCAGAATCTATATCCTTCCTGTTGAGCTCACTTTTCTCTCTCTAAGCACTGACTGGCTCTAGACAATGTCCCAGTCCCAGCAGGTGCCCACCACGCTTCACAACGGTCAGCACAGAGGAGCTTCCCTCGCTGCCTTGTGAGGAGATCCGAACTGAAGCAGAGAAGGGTCGACATCAAGAAGTGAGAACGTTGCGGGGCCTCAGCACGGCAAGCGTTTCGTGACGACCCACAGCGCGGCACTAGCCAACGCAGGGCACAAATTGGTTACAGGGCACTAGAGAAACAATTCCATTTACACCCACTTCAGCCTTCGGGGAAGACCAGTGTTAAGATCTGCCAGAGTAAGAGTCATGCCTCTGCCACAGCAGGAATCAGAATGATGTGTGGCAGGAGTTTATTTTACCTTTCTTGTTTCTCCTGACCTCCCTATCTAAGCAGATACCTACCTTCACTACTGTTATTAACCATCAGAGAAATGTGGAATACTAATATCCTATTTGTATTTATCATAGCTTGTAACTAATTTCTAAAAATTGATTTGCTGTCCCATCTTCATGTTGAAATATTTTTCCAAAAAGACAAGAACCTCGCCTGCTTAGCAGGTGGTATCTGCAGATCGGTAGTAAGTTATCTCAGGTGGAACCTACAGATAGCCTGTCTGTCTGATTGTTTGTTTATCTATTTATCTATTTATCTATATGTCCATCATATATCTATATAAATTACATCTAGCTATCTACTTATCTATCTCTCTAGAATTAAAGAATAAATGTATATAAAAAAAATACCATCCTCAGGATACAGCTTTTCTGGACTCAATTGCTTTGGAAAATATTCTCCCCTGCCTACTCACCCCTTTGTAGCAGTAACCCCCACATAATCTCTGCCTGAATTCTCTTTCATTGATGGAGAACTCTGCTGTCCAAAGAGTTCTCCTTCCAGTCAGTACCCTCTGTGGTACAGGATTAGCCAACACCTACAGTTCACTTGTTTGCTATTTCTTGGGCTTTGACTTTGAGTACATCCATGGACTCGCATTTCTGTTTGCAAAGCCAGACCACAAACATTAAGTTAATTGAGACATTATGGCTAAAGAATTTTCCTTTAGGGATGAGTTTATAAGTTTTGCATGTCTCAGGGGATGATTGGCCCATTCAGCCCAATTCTTTCCTCTCCCACTGTAGAGTAAGGAAGGAAAAAGGGTCTGCTATGG
Organism: Muscardinus avellanarius; assembly: GCF_963383645.1. Lineage (NCBI taxonomy): Eukaryota > Metazoa > Chordata > Mammalia > Rodentia > Gliridae > Muscardinus > Muscardinus avellanarius. The sequence goes on from NC_137798.1 coordinate 3,470,078, forward strand.
AAGAGAGAAACAAAGGATTGTGTCGACATTTGATTACCTGAAAGTGGACATGAACTAAAGAACATTTCATGGACTTCTTTTTAAATGGATGACATGGGAAAGCACAGCTGAGGTTGAAACCAGTCCATTCTTCAGATAAGCAAGTTAGAATGTTGTCTTGGTAAATACAGCCTGCTCTTGCTCGTAACTAGAGAGGCACATGTGAAAGAAAACAAAATAAAATTTGCCTCTAAGACCTACTATTTCTCAGGAAGAATAAGTGTCATTTTCAGGAATTGACTTAAATGGTGCTTATAAATTTTGATATCCTTATTTACAAATTGCATTTGGTATAATGTGAAGAGCAGGGGATTAGCATTCAGAGGGATCTTGAAATTTTTTTTTATAAAAGATCAAATAAAAAAGTCAAGTAATGTGAATTATGCTTAAATACCACTTATGTATGACCTTAAAATAGTGATTTACCTCTTAGAGCCTCCAAATCACATATTGTAAGATTCTCTTCTCTGCCCAATTCATTGTGCAGAGAGTATAATCCAAATTTATATAACAGATATTATTATGGTAAAGTATAATTGAACATGAATTTTAATAATAACAATATTTTAAAAATATTACTGTGGAATGCACCAGTTCTTATACAAAACATATCTAAATACACAAATGAGACATGACTTTTTTATTTTTCCCAGTCTGGGGTGTTCTGCAATCTAAAAAGACCAATACATCTCATTGTAAAACTGCAAATGGGACATAAGCATTAAAAATGTGAAGTCCTTTACCTATTTCCCATTTCAAACACACTGTCAGGAATATATCTGTCCTACAGTTTGACGTGCAATCTTACTAATCTCACATGGCATCTACACTATATAAATTGAATACACTAATAGTTTTACAAAAATGCAATTGCAATATATATATATATATATATATATATATATGCTTGAAATGATTCAGTAAATATCTCACAGATATCCTGAGTACCTATTAGTTTGCCTTATTGTTTTTAATAGCTTCATAGTATTTCATAAGGATATAGCAAAATATTTCTTAATGCCATTGTAATAATTCATAGCAAATGATTTTAACAGTAAAACTGATTACATCATTTCTGTTAGATTAATGGTGAAGTGCTAGGAATGTTTTATTTTCCAAAAGAAGTTCCATTCATTTTCATGACTCGTACCACCTACATTCTATAGCCTCAGAGAAGATTCTAAATCTTTCCTTTTGTGGCTTGTCTCAGGGCAGAACAGCTCTTCTGTCTCATCTGAATATCTCCTGTTCAGAGGTTGTAGGAATGTTTACAAAATATCCTTTGGCAAAGTTTCCTGGATAAAGTATTGGGCAGAACAATCAGTCCTGGTTCTACCTGATGTGATGTCACTGGGTTTCCTAGTACTGTACTTTCTTTTTATGTAATGATGTTCCAGGGTTGCTCTTAACCCTTTCCTGGGATTCTCTTGAGGCTCAGGTTAAAGCCATAGACACCTAGAAAATGGAACAATACTGTGAGAGTTCAGGAGATTATCTTTTCCCCAAAATTAGCAGTGCCTACAGAACCCATGTCTTCACCCTGTCCATAAGAGTACACACTTAACCAACTTTACGGCAGACTCCAGTTTTTATAGGTGGGAAATTGAAGCTTAGTAAATCTAAAAAAAGTTTTTGCCTAAAACTGTACTCCTCTTAATGGTAGTGGGAGCTTTGAACTCAGATCTGCCATGTTCATTCCACAAAACCAAGTCCCCATAGGTGATGGAATCCAGGGGGACTCCGTCCTTTAGCAGGGAAGTTCAGGGAAGTTCCTGGAATCCTGCCCTCGGGGCTGGTGGTCGGTGTGTCTCATCCAGGGCGGGGCTGAGCCAAGTGTGTTTCTTAGTGACAGGGACCTGGGGCCTCTGGGTGGGATGAGTGGGGTATTCATAAGTTGTTATGTTGCAGCCATTCTTATTTATACTAGAACTAGAGAGGCCTGGAGTGTAAATCTGAGCTGTTCTATGGAGCTTTAGCTCCTCGAGTGGACTTTGCTAAGCACAATAAAGGAGGCAATGTCCTGTTAACAAAGCAAATCCTTTTGGGGCTGCAGAACTCCATCAAAAAGTCATGAAGAGATATCTGGAATCACAAAGGTAGCATTAGAGGCAGAGTTCTGGATTAATCTAGAGTTGTTTCTTTAACTCTTCTATAAAGACCCCCCTCCACTGAAGGCATGTTCCAGGTTTCAAGGGAAGGATTCCCAAGAGACAAGCTGGCTGTTGTTAATGGCTGCAGGTGCACTGACAAGAGCAGGGAGCAGTCTCCCTGCCGGGAGGCTGTGAATATTCCCTGGGTCCAACTGTTTTATGTAATTCTGAGAAAGGTCTTGAAAGGGGCAGTTACCCAGCTCCTCCCTTCCTTGAGGGGAGAAGGCCACCTACTGACAGGAGCCCAAGGATTCTAGTGCAGAGAATCCAGAAGGAGCCAGGAGTGACCCTGGTCATCCCTGTATTTGCAGATGACAGCTCACATCGAGGACTCAGTAGGGACAAGTGCGTGCCCAAGGCTGCCCCGAGGCCCCGGCAGTGAGCATGGCAGTCTGGCCCGGGTGAGGGAGGCCTGCCTGTGGCTGTTGGGGCCTGTGGAGGTGGGTGGTTAGGCCTCCAGGCTGCCAGGGCAGTGTGAGACACGGACTTACCTTGAGTCACCCTTGCCCGTCTGATGCCTGCAAGCTGGCGTGCCTCAACAGCCACCAGGTGTCTGGGCTACCCAGAGCTCGGGCTGTTCTGCCAGGGTGACTGCCCCCCCACCCCCTGCAATGTGCACGAGCACCCTCGGAGCACACATTCTCAGGAGCCAAAGGAGCACGGAACTGTGTTCTTAGGTACATCCATTTTTCATGCAACCTCTCATTCATTCAGGAATAAATATTTATTGTCTGCTCCCGATGAATGTAAAAGGCATTCAATAAAATCTGGCAAAGGAAGGAGTTTGCTTTGATTTACAAACGCATTTCTAAATACTGTGGTTTATGTTCTCATGTTTGATTTTCACCCTCAACCATCGTTCCCACATTCATCTTGAACAGTTGGAGATCTGGAGAATGTTCTCAATTTCTCGAGTTTTACGATTCCAACCTCAAAAGAGGGGAGTGCCTCTCAGCGTTGTTAACATAATCCCATCTACGGAAGTGTTTATAAAGTGTAACACAATATGCAAGAATTGTTTGGTTAGTGATACTAACAAGCCATATGTCTATTGCAGAATTTCTCCCACTCGTCCACTATTATATTTAGGAAAACTAGAGATTTCACTAAAGAAAGCTATACAAACCTCCGCACTGTTGGGTTCTTTGTTAATCTTTGCATGATTGCCTTTTTTGTCATGTCTGGTTTTTAAAATATCAAAACAAGTATAGGGAATGTTGCTTCTGCCGCTGATTCATCTTGAATCAGCTCCTTGAATCAGATCCTTTTACCCAGAGGGAGGATCTGTGGAGGTCAGTAGAGGCTGGCTGGCAGCCGTCCTCACCTTCGCTTACATTCCACCTATGTGAGCAAGAACCATTCATGGGCCCACTTGTGTGCACTTGACTTAAAACATCCACTCCTAATGCTTTTCCTTGTACTTTACCACCATGAGACAGACACAAGGCTCAGGAATATTCTCTGGACACTAGACAATGCTGGGTGAGATAAATCAGTATGCTTTGATCCTCTTTAAAAAAAAATAACCTATCTTAAGGCCTAAAACTACTGTTTTTATGATCTGAACTTCCTCTCGTGGCAGTTAATTAAAAAGTCTCCTTGAAAAAAAAAATAAAGTATTTTATTGTCATCATGTTAAGAGTCACCTTTAAAGATTATTTTATTATCTATTCATTTTCAGAAAAGATAGATTGAATTTTTTTCTGAAACCAAAGTTATTATATTTCCAGATAGTTCCCAAATTTGACTGATGTAAATTGATGCTCAATATATTCACATAATACTTAGAAACTTGGGACCATTTTACAGGATGTCACTTTAAAAACTGAATTGACTAGAAAGACTCTAGAGGGAATGATGTGGATTTTTATTACTTGTTGACGACACGGTTGTATAGATGAAGCTCTCCTTTTCCTGCTTCGGATTCTAGTTAAAATCTCAGTGTTGACTTAGCAGCTTTGTGGGACCCCCTGCTAGATACGGTCAGCTTGTTCTTCAATCCACAGCCCACCCTTCTCTGTCCTCATTCTCCTCCTGGAGGCAAATGAGTCTGCGTGGATGGTATCAACGACTCTCATTCGTCTTGGCTTTACGTTCTCTTTGGTAACAAGGAAACCCACCAGGAGATGGGAGGAAGGAAAGAAGAGTGGATTCTGGACAGGCATTTCCCCAGTTCTGTCCCTGTGAGGTTGCCTCACGCAGGTTATACCCCTGAACAGAGGTCTCCATCCAGGCAACTCGTTTGAGTTCCAGCAACCTCACTCTTCTGAGGGCGTAGGAGTAAGTGATTCCTTGTAATCCCACCTTTGTAAACAGTCCCTTTACAAAGAAATTCTCCTCAAATCACCCCGTTTTGAATGTCATCTATTTCCTATTGCTTTTTTTTTTTTTTTTTTTTTTTTTGGTGGTACTGGAAGCCCTTCTACCTCCGGGCTACACTCCCAGACCTATTTTTACATTTTTATTTGGAAACAGTGTCTCCTAAGCCAGCGCACGGGGCTAGCTTCGAACCTGCGCGATCCTCCTGTCTCTGCCTCCCGAGCGCGGGGATTACAAGCGTGCGCCACCACGCCCGGCTTCCTATTGCTTTTGATTGGAACAGATCTCCCAGTTCACATCTTTGTACCTTTCTTAAAAGAAAGAAAAAAACGTACAGTTCATATCTTTTATTCTGACTCCATCTCTTCTTTTAAATTCTGTAGCTCCACTCCTTTTTCTTTTAGAAATAACCTTATCAAAATTTTGTTAATGGCAAAAGGAAATAAAATCTTATTTATTACTTCAGGCTTTTAAAGATACCAAACTAGCTGGAGGCGGGAATTCAATTGAATTAAGCCAAGGCTTTGTATAAAGATAGAAATATAGTCATGGTTTCTGTACTTTTTCTATTATAAAATGTAGTAATTTTTAAAAGTAATCAGTAGAGAAGGTATTAACCTTTTAAAGCTAACTGTGAAATAAGTATCACTACTGTTTTTTCAAATGCTTCTCACTAACCTTGATCATTTTCTTTTTATTTATTTATTTTGTGTGTGTGGTACTGGGGGTGGAACCCAGAGGCGTTCTACCTCCGGGCTATACTCCCAGACCCATTTTATATTTTATTTGGAAACAGGGTCTCACTAAGTTGCTGAGAGCCTCACTAAGTAGCTGAGGCTGGCTTCGAACCTACGCAATCCTCCTGTCTCCGCCTCCCAAGCGTGGGGTTTACAAGCGTGCGCCACCACGCCTGGCTTAACCTTGATCATTTTCTTTCGTGTGTGTGTGTGTGTGTGTGTGTGTGTGTGTGTGTGTGTGTGTTTTAGTGGGGATTAAACCCAGGAGCATTCTACCTCTGAGCCCTCTACACCCCATACACCCCAGCTCTTTTTTATTTTGAAACAGGGTCCCGCTAAATTGCTGAAATTAGCCCCAAACCTGCAATCCTCCTGTCTCAGGTTCCTAAGTACTTGCTTACCAGTGCGTACTACCACAGCTATTGGTCATTTTCTTTTTCAAATCCCCTGAATCCTATACTGGAATTAATATGTCAATTCTTGGCCATGTGCGCTTAGCTTTTTGACCAGTTTTCCATCTTGCAAGGGTCTAATCTCTGTCTAATTTTATTCCTTTTTGGCTCATTATTGGTGATCTATGTCCTCCTCTAGTCTATTCAAGTGAAATTCTTTGGTAATAAAATATAAGATAGGACATTTCTATTTCCTGCCACCAGCAACAACTAAAGGCAAAATAAAATTTGCTTCTGAGGGTATAAATGGTAAGCAATCAGAAGACAAAATATTTATTAACTTTATTCTCTTTCTCCTTCCCATAAAATTATCTCTCATATTAATTTAAAATAGAGATCTTAAATTAGTAGGAATCTCATAGCAGCTAACATCCTTGAGAAATAACCTACCAAGGACTTTAGCTCAAAGCACACTTCATGGAAGAGTATAGTTTGCCACAGTTCCAAGAAAAATTTTTGAGCATCCATTTAAATAGCTTTTTTTACAACCTTATTAGGATGATAGATGTAACATTGAAATGTTGATTTCTAACCATACGATTTCACTAGCAATATTGAAGAAGATTTTCCAAACATCTGCTTCAATTTATCTCTTTATTTTTCTCAGATTCCTTCTGAGCTCATTGGCTGACCTTGACATCACAGCCAAGCCCTAAATCAAAGCATTTTACGTTCTCCATTTTTTTTCCCCAAAAAAGGTCCTGAGTTCTTACTGTCCAAGCAATAACAGATTCCATTTCTGGGTCTTCTTATCTTTTCTTTAGCCGCATCATAAATAACTGGTATTTTATGTTGACAAAAAAAGAGAAAATTCTATTGCACATTTTCTGAAGAGACTTACTTAAGAAGCTAAATACATCCTCATATAATTTTATGTAATTTATTTGGTCTATCTCCTTTCTATACTCCAATGACAGACAGAACTTAAGTATATCTGCATCTAAATTATAACTTGAATTAAATAAAATTTTATCTTAAACCAAGGGAACTTTTAAGTTTTAAATTCTGTCCAATGCCTTGATTATGTGTGATCATGTTTGAGAGGGCATAAAAATCGAAGCATCTCGGAATGTTAACTATATAAAGATCACATGACCCTAAGTAGGGAGTTTCAAATTTCTCTTTCAAGCTATTCCTCCAAAGAAGCTCAGTGATTTATCCAAGGTCACATATTATGTGGATTTCTGCCTAAGTGAATCTTCCTGTTTTCTTGGGCACCAGGTCTAAGAATTGAGATTCTGACTCATTCTATTCTACGCCCTAAAGACATGGTTATGCAATTCTCCACAGGTATTTTGGCAGCTTCTAGGACATTTTAATCAGGGTTCATCTTTATTCCTCTTCAAGGAAAGAGCATACATGTTCTATCAGGGCCATTAGGCCACCAGAGAAGATGGTCGCCACTCCAGAGTAAGAAAACAGCCTTGTGCAATCAGAAGGTCACCAGCCAATGACTCAGATTCAGGTGACCTCTACTGAGCACCTGCTGCACATCAGGCACTATGCAGGATGCTCTGACAAGGACTATCTCTCTTGGGCCAAGACGTTTCTTGACCTAATACTACCACCCATCAGCCCAGAGATGTTGGACCAAACTTTGAGTATGTTTTCTTTCTACAAAACTAGGAAATTGTTACCTACCCTCTCTATCTCCTAGAACTATATTGTGAGCCACGGAATTAATATATGGAAAAACACTTTCTCAAAAATGTTGCTGAGCCGGGTGTGGTGGCCCACACTTGTAATCCCCGCGCTTGGGAGGCAGAGACAGGAGGATTGTGCTGGTTCGGAGCCAGCCTCACTGGCTTAAGAGGCCCTGTTTCCAAGTTAAAAAATATAAAATAGGTCTGGGAGTGTAGCCCAGAGGTAGAAGGGCTTCCAGGAAACCCAGTACCACCAAAAAAAAAAAAAAATGTTGCTGAAAAATAATGGACACAGAGGAAATAACATAGTCATAAATGTATAGGGCCTTATACATTTTCACAGACTAAACACATGAGTATAACCAGTATACAGTTCAGGAAACTGGAGATTACCCTTAGGAGCCCTCATCATGCTAAGGGGTGACTTCCATTCTGACTTCTGACCTTTTGTATTATATGTAAATGGAGTCATATGCTATATGCTCCTTGGTGTGTGGCTTTCTAGCCATTGTTGTTCAGCATGATATTTGTGAATTTTGTCTATGTTGTGCATGGATTCCAGTGTATGAGGAGATAGATATCTTATGTATCCCTTCACTGTAGTTTCCTTGTTTGTTTTATTAACAATCACACATTTCTGTTGCTTATATACTAGAAGTTGAATTGCTGGCTACTAGGGCTTGGGCCCATTTAGCTGTAGGAGATATTTTCCAGAATGCTGTTTCCAACTTGTGTGTCCCAAAATAGCATCTGAGAAATAGCAACACTGGGCGCATTCAAGGCTTTGTTTTGTTTTTTTCATTTTAGTTAAAATACTTCTTAGAATAACCTGACTGTCATGGTCGTGAAAGACTGGATTCTTTTCCTCTCAGAACTCATCATATAAACATACACTAAGATTTTATCTTTTCATACCGTATGACGTCTGAGGAGATTGTATTGCTTTGTACAGCTTTGGTACATGAAGCATCTAGATTGAAGGAAGTTCACTGGTTAGTACCACTTGAATGTACTATCATATAGAAATAGGGCATTGCAAGTTTGGCTGAATCTATACACATTAAATTGGATATTTCTCAATGAATATCATGTTCTAGCAACTTTAAATGTTTAAAGTATAAATTAACTAAATAACAGACAGCCTTTTCAAGATGAAACCTTCGGCCTGGACAGCTTCTGTAGAATGTGCGCTTTCAACTTGGAGAGCCTTTTGAGAACACTTAGCCGCCTTGCTCATCTTCTAGATGAGGATGCTGAGGCCCCAAAACAGAACAGACTTGTCTGAGATGCTGGAGCTACTTAGTTTCAGAGCCAAGACTGGAACCCAAATCTTCAGAACCTCCCTTGACCCCTTGCCCATTTTCCCTGCTTTGAACCAACCTACATTTCTTAAAGAGTTGAGGAAAAGATGCTACCTCAGAAGAAATGACCGCAGAGAAAATGTGTGATGGATAGAGCAGCCAAGAGAAAGGCTGAGACAAAGTTAGCATTGAAAGCGGCTGGTTCAGAGAAGCCCTGGAGGAGTGGGATGCTAGCACATCCTGCTGGTCCTTTCCCCAGGCTGCTAGTGAGCACAGACCCACCTTTAGACCGGAAAGTCACGAAAGAACAGCGCCTGTGAGCCACCCATCCCAACCGCACCTTCCTAATGAAAACTTCTGAAGTCTCCTTCCCCTTCCTACTACAGGGCTCTACCCGTTGTCAGATCGCCACCGCTTCTCCTGCTCCCTCTTCACCCAGTTCATTCCTGCACATCCTTCGCTTCTTCTAACTGCAAAGACTACATTTGAACACATTATTCCTCCCCCATGCTTGGCGCTCAGAGGTCCTCAGTAGATGTGGATGAATGAGGATGCTATCCAGTGCCCTTGTAGGAAGCGAGATGGCAATGCTGGCACTGGTGGCACATTTTAGTTTCTTAGTTTTTTGGAGAAGGGATAGGGCAGGATTGGTGATAGCATGCTTTATGTAATTTTAAGACTGCCCCAATGTTGATTCTAAGATGCTACCAGAGTTGAGAACTACTGGGCTTGAGGAACTGTTATCAATTCCAGTTGCATATGAGAATATTTATTTATTTATTTACTTACTTACTTACTTACTTACTTTTGTGATGATACTGAAAATTGAACCCAGAAGCATTCTACTTCCGAGCTATACCCTCAGACAATTTTATTTCTTATTTGGAAATAGGGTCTCACTAGGTTGCTAAGAGCCTCACTGAATTGCTGAGGCCTCCCAAGTACTGAGATTATAAGCATGCGCCACCACGCCCAGCTAAGAATCTTTATTTTTTTAAAAGAAATTAATCTTTAATGTGAAATTGAAAGACAATTTTTTATAACTTTTAATTTTAATTAACTTGACCCTTACATAACAGTTGCAATGAAAGATACATTTTTAACAGTAAAAATAAGTGAGAGCAAACTCTGTAATTACCTCGAAGCCTAGAGGCGATTTTGTTTCACTACTCCTTTCTGCATAACATTTTCCATCATCACAAACCTTCACCAGTAAAAACAAAGTAAAGGGAGTAGAGGAAAGAAAAGAAAACAAAAAAACAACTCCCATTATAGTGTGATCTGATGACCAGAGAATAGAAACAGTAACAAGGTAAGGGGGTGAATACAAAAACAAGGGGATTAGATGATCTCGATCCAGGGGCTGTGTTCAGGAGACAAGGAGGGTTGGAATGGAAATGGAAGGTTTCTCTCGTGAGGTACAAGTTTCAATTCTGTAATGAAGAAGCATGAAAATATAGCAGAGTCTAATCTTACCAAATACAGATGCACACTAGCCAAGTCCAAGCAGTCTCTTTATATAACCATGTGGTGTGTGTGTGTGTATGTGTGTACGTGTGCATGTGTGTGTGCACGTGTGCATGTGTATGTGCATGTGTGTGCATGTGTGCATGTGTGTGTGCGTGTGTGTGCACGTGTGCATGTGTGTGCGTGTGCGTGTGTGTGCGTGTGTGTGTGTGCACATGTGCGTGTGTGTGTGTGTGTGTGTGTGTGTGTGTGTGTATTGCGGTGCTAGGGATTGAACCCAGGGGCATTCTGCCTTTGAGATACAGCCCCAGCCCTGTTTTATTTTTTATTTGAAAACAGGATTACAAAACTGTGGGATATGTACACAATGGAATTTTACTCAACCATAAAAAAATACAATTGCATTATTTTCAGGGAAATGGATGGATCTTGAGGACATTATGCTAAGCGAGATTAGTCAGTTGCAAAAAGTAAGGAAGTGGATGATTTCCCTAATATGTGAAAGCTAGGGTGAATGGGGTCATAGGAGGAACTCAGGTGAAAAAGGAGATCCTATAGAGGAGCAAATAAGGCAGCCTAACTGTGGGGATGGGAGAAGGGGAGAAGGAAACTCTTTAAAGCGAATGATATACTTATTCATATCAAAGTCAACCACTAAACCAAGCATGGAAGGGGGGAAGAGGAGGGAGTGAGGTGGGGACTGGTGGGGGCTGGCTGGGTGATGTGTGCATGTATGCCCACACAAGTTTTTTTACCCCATTATGATGTATAAATACAATGCACTAATTAAAAAAAAGAAAATAAAAAAGAAAACATAAACTTACTCCAACATAACTGATATATCAGGGGATAATTAAAGCTTAATGCAAATGTCAAGTTTTTCACATGCAACTGTGTCTATGAGAAGCACAGCTGAGCCCAGGAAATGGTAAGGTCCTATTTTATTGTGGTATTTGCACATTTCTTAGTCATTCAACATGGGCAAAACTGCCCCACCATTTTTATTAGATCCCTGTCTTTCTTAGGTATCACAAATAGTTTTTGACTTGTTATCTCCCTGATCCCATTTTTCCCATGGACTTTCTGGGTTTTAATGTGGCATCTCCCACAGTGCTTCAGGAACACATATGCAGCCTGATGGTAGAATTAATTAATTAATTAATTAATATATTTTCTATGACTCAGATCGCCAAGGTGTTAGCTACACTGAAAATGAACGCATTTTCAACTTTCTATATTCTGGATAGGTTGCATCACAAAGACTGCTTTGGTAAAATAAGCCAAACAGTGTTATGAAATATACATGAAAATCTTTCCCAGAAAAAAATTTAGAGAAAAAAAATCCAGATAAAATTTCTAAAATAATAATATATCAAGAACACCTACTTTTCTTAGTTTTTTTTTTTCTAAGAGGTATTCATATTTGTTGCTGCTGGCTAAATAGCGTTCCTATTTTTTGACATAATAAAATAAATCCAATCACCCTCTCTCTCTTAATTCCTTTACTTCCCACAATTGGGCTTCACTTTTTTCTTCAAGATGTTTTAGCTTTAATGGTAAATTATTTTATGATAATTTTTATAAAACTTTTAAATAGAAAACCTTGTTAAAATAGAACAACAGAGCCGGGCATGATAGTGCACCTTATAATCCCAGCATTTGGGAGGCTGAAACAGGAGGATCCAGGTTCACTGACAGCCTCAGCTACTTAGTGAGGCCCTCTGCAACTTAGTGAGACCCTGTTTCAAAATAAAGAATAAAAAAACAGGGCTGGGAGTATAGCTATGAGGTAGAATGCCCCTGGGTCCAATCCCAAGCACCAAAAAAAAAAAAAAAGAACAACATAATTTTATAAAGAAAGAATGATTTCTCAAGTGAGGAAAAATCACTTCTTACATCTCAGTGACACTGAGTCACTGAAAGGTGAAATAACTTGCCCAAATTCATAAAACTACATGGGCAAGACTCCATCCAGCTCCTGTTCTATCCTTCTCTCACTACTAAAAAGATAGCACCTGCCTTTGGGTGCTAAACCGTTACCTCGCAGAACACCAAGAATAGTCAGATATTCCTGGTGTATCATGTGCCACCAGACAGGAGGAAATATACTTAACTACCAAAGAGATGAGAAGGAGGAGCAGAATAAAGGGAACCAAGCAGAAAACACCTTTTCAATAAGAAAAAGGGGTTATCATGATGGGTCTTCCAGAGAGTGTTCCTGACAGCTGGGTCCATCTGGTTTCGAAGACTGAGGTCTCATCCCATGTGAAGGCAGAGTAAGAGTCTCTACGGTCACAGGAGGGATTGAGCCTCTAGGATCTTACTTGAACCCAAGTTCCAAGTGCTTTACATATGACTAAAGCGAGTCATCTCCCTTAATTGAGCTTTGCATGAATTCCTGAAATCCAATTCCTCTTTTAATATAACCTTGTATTCCATAGATTACGAATTCTACTTCATTACTTTAGTCTCATGAGACTGGGGAGATGGAGCCAGCAATCGCCACTATTTGAGACTTCAAACTTATCTTGTGCCAAGGTGTGAAATTTTAATCTTTCCAACTTCCTGGAGTCTCAGAGCTGGTGAAGAGCAGGCCTGAGATCTACCAGTTTCTGGACTTTGTTCTGTTTGTTCTGCCACACAGTTCAAGGGCAAATGGAGAGAAGTCTAGAAAGTGAGTGGGAGAATTAGTTTAGTTTGAGCGTTTTTTTGGCAAGTTCCAGTATTTGGGCTATACTGTCCTGAAAGGCAGACATAGTAAACAGGAAAGACAGAAGTTCTGTGGGTCCTCTTTTTAGTCCTGCTGACATGTTTCAAAGGCTCACAAACAGACTGCCAATCCACTGGAATATAAAATCAAAACTGGAAACTAGGGTCTAAATATTGAGTATTGAATATTTCTTATTTAAGTATATCCAGGTTGACATTGCTAGAATTTAAAAAGAAATTTGACCACAGAAGAGTTAACATTGCCTTAAATTTTTGGATAAAATCCTGAACAAAATATGTGCAAAACAAAATTGAGATCATTCCTGAATAACCAAGTTAAGCCTTTTGAGATACTTAAAACAAAACTCTCTCGATCTCTCTTTCTCTCTCTCTCTATCCCCAATACACATATTTAGCACTCTTCAATATAAAAAAGGCAGAGAAGATAGGCATTCAAATATATAAAATAAATCCTAAATATGTCAAGTACAAGGATTTCTGACGATGGTAAAGTAAGAAATTTTCTTATTCTGCACCAAATCTAAGCAAAGTTCTACCCTTATTATTCTTTCACATGTAATTTTACATTCTATGTGTAAATGTTAATAAGTAGAAAGAAAGTACCTGGTAGATTAGAAAACTTGTCGATTATTTCTAAATTGAATCCAAGTAGAGAGAGTTCTTTCTTCTAAGTAGCACTGAATCCCAGGAATTGAAGGGAAAAAAGAAAAAGAAGGAAGAGGAGGAGAGCCAAAAGCTACCAGCTGTCTCTTAACTGATAATTTCTTGATTTATCAGTTAAGAAAAGTCAGATGTTGCTGCTTTGGATTTTCTCGCAGTGTAAAAATAAAAATTAACCCTCTTCGAATTCTCCTGAAATTCACATGAACTTACCTAAAGTTTCCAGTGCCTTGAATAAACACTTTCATTTTCATTTAACAAACAAAATTAGGCTTCAAATTCCTGCCACTGCTACGTGCTGTGCCCCAAGGCCACACTAAGCATCGCTGCCTGAGGTGGGGGGACAGTGGGGAGGCAGCTCTGCTCCCCAAGAATGTAGGACTCTGGCTTAGCCTCCCCCAGGGCTTCTGGAGCACTTCAGAGCAGCCTTTACTTGTGCTCTGGAACTTCAGAGTATGTTTAGAGAAATGAGTGATTCAGATTTCTTCTAGGTGGTCCCCAGGCAGGTACCCTCTGCTATCAACATGTCTTCTTTGCTTAGACCACATGATATTTTAGTCCCTTTTATGAAAGGAAAGATGTGTGAAAATCAAAAATGATATGGGAAGTGGCAGAAGTCTTGAATTCAGAAATGATGATAATGTCCTAGGGACTGTGTGTCAATTAAGACTGCTTGAGGGACACATCTCACTGGCTTCAAACTCAAACCTCTCCAGAGCCAGCCACCATCTTTCTCAGGACGAGATATTTAGACAGGAGCATAAGAAGTGCTCAGGACTTCACTGGATTCTTCTCTGCAGGGAGTTCACATGAGCCTCCAAGGCTTTCCTGTTGCTGGAAAGTTGTACTAGTAACATGCTGGAGGCCTCTCCTAATGAAGCCAGCCCATTGACCCAGCAGACAAGGGGTCCCAAGGTGAAGGGACAAGCATGGGCCATTAAACCCACCTGAGACTTCACTCAGGGAGACTTCACCCAATGAGAGTGTGGGCTTCCCATCCCATAGTGCACCAGATGCTGAGGACCGGGGATTCTGAATAATAGGTCTCATTTTAGATAAGCCCAAGGAAAAATTTATGGTTTATCCCTCCAACTCTCAGTGTAGCTTGTACTTCTAGACTTAAAATTGCCTGACTTCTCCCAGTCTTTTTATAACGCCAGGGAAATTTCTTCCCCTTCCAATAGTTGACAGTCTCTTCTACTTTGCTAAAGATCTTTGGAAAGTTTTGTTTAAGCCCTCAGCCTACTTGTCTTCAGACTCAAAATTCTTAAGTAATATACTCAGGTGTACCCATTCCTGAGTCAGTGCTGATCAAGAAAGTGATCTCATGGCCAATAATAGACTTTAGCTACCAGCTTTTTTTTTTCTTTTTTGCGGGTCTGGGGATGGAACCCAGGGACATTCGACCTCCGAGCTACACTCCCTGCCCTATTTTCTATTCTTTATTTCAAGACAGGGTCTCACTAAGTTGCGGAGGGCGTAAGTAGCTGAGGTTGTCCGCGAACCGCAATCCTCCAGTCTCAGCATCCTGAATGCTGGGATTACAAGCCCAGCTTTAAAAAAAAAAAAAAAAACTGGGCAAGTTTTTCCATGCAGGGATATTTCTTAATGTCTGAAGACACCTGTGGTTGTTTTATAGCTTGGAAAGTATTACTAGCACCCCATGGTTAGAGGTGGGGAGGCTACAAAACACTCTGCAATGCCTAATACAATCTCCAAACAAATAATTATCTATCCCCCAGTGTCAATAATGCTGGGCTGGAGAAACCCAGTTGTAGACCTAGTCCTGGGGCCAGGTCATGGGGACTCATGCACACACTGAGTGTGGGCTTGGTTTCTGTCCCATATGCCTGTTTCAGGTTGGGGTTGTTCCTGCTAAGTCTGGAATCTTGCCCTGAGCCTTGCCTGCTTAACTGTGATCTGACTCCTTGGCTTGTGCCAGACCCTCACCTGCATCTCCAATTAGAGTCTTATCCACATGGATCCATAAAGTCATCACCAAACTAATTGTTAGCCTTCTCGCTGTGAGACTCCCACTACTAATCTCTACATACCAGATCACATCACAGGAGCTGGCTTCATGATGCTGACCTGATTTATAGTCCCTTTGCATGTTGTATTTCAGGTTGCAGATGTCATCTTCTCAGCTGCCATCTCTGCATTTTCTCACATCACTCAACCTGGGTGTCGTTTCTCCCCACCCCATAATCTGCATCACTGGGGATCCAGATTGACTTGAGGTTAAGTTGACTTCTCCAAAATACACTAAGATATTAAATTTGAATAGAGCATCACTGAGCACTGTGCTAAGGGCAAGACTGCACAGTACAAGCCCCAGAACCATGATGGGTCAATCCAGAAGAGCATTCTAGAACAATAATGGTAATGTCTTATAAGTCACCAAGTGTATTATATATTCTCTCTCCTCTCTCTCTCTCTCTCTCTCTCTCTCTCTCTCTCTCTCTCTCTCTCTCTCTCTCTGTCTCTCTCTCTCTCTCTCTCTCTGTCTTTAGTAATTTCAAATTCTCCTGTGACTAGCCATCCCCTGACCCTCCATGTAGAAAACAAGCCCATAACTATTTCCCTGAAAGAGACAGTCACACGCCCTGCCAGGATGCCATGCTGCCCTCAGGCACAGTATGCCCACATGCCATACTTCATGCCATGGCAGAGAAAGTAATATCCAGGAGAACTTTGTCTTCTTGGCCTCATCCCAGACCAAACCTAAAAAGGAAACAAGACAGACAAAACAGCAGATGGAGAAGCTGGTTAATATTTGAGAAATGGGCACCGCACACTAAGGAACATGTCAGGGTTGGGGGTCACAGTGGCAGGTGTATGTTTGAAGAAACTGAAAGTCACAGTTTACCAAGCCAGGGCTTGGGATAGTATATTACTGCCAGAACCATGACCATTTTGCTGTAAAATCATGTTGTCAATGGTGGGCTATTAGCCCCTGTTCTTACAGCTTCATTGCTGCTTAAGTGCTACTTCTGCTAGATTCTAAAGATATTCTGCAAGGAAGACTCGCAAGAAATAAACAAAGTTCCTCAGGTCTAGGAAATGATTATCAAAACACAGGCTTTCCTGGCAGGGAAACCAGACCACCAGCCTGAGCCCCAGAGACAGAATGGAGCACTAAGCACCCTCTCCCTTGCTGAGAGCCTATGCCCCAACTCCAACCCAGCATGAGTGGGGTTAGGGGGTTCTTAAAAGGATCCTTTCTTTCTTGCCAGCTCCATCAAATTCCCTATGACCCCCTCCCAAAACAAAACAACCCCCTCATAAATAGAAATTACCAGATTTTATGCTTTCCTAATACAGTGAAATCAACAACTTTCTCAAGGAATCCACATCACCAGAACACCTCCCTTCACAGTGGGGAAAAAATCCTGAAAGAAATCAGAGATAGAATCTAAAATAGTGCAACTAATTCAAAGAACGTAGAGGAAAAATTTAAAACATTGCAGCCGTTCTAAAGGCTTTCTAGAGCTAAAGCAAAATATTTATATTTTAAGTATAATTTTATATATACAATGCACCCTTTGAATTCTCCTGAGAATCATAGAGAGGCAGCTCCCAGCTGAGCGCTGGTTGAACACACATGTTGTATAAGTTTTTTGGTGGTGGGGATGGGTTCCTCTTGAACTTCCTAGACCCTTTTACAGCAATGCCCTGGATTTATGTTGGCAGTAAAGCAGCTTTCTGAGGTTCTAGGTACTCTCGAGCTCAGACCATGCAGAGCCCAAGTGCACCACGGAGTCACAGGTGTATCTGAGCAACATAAATTACTTTCAGCTCTCACCAGAGAATACAAATGGGCCATGGCACTGAATCAGCAAATTATGAGTAAACTTTCAGGCTGTAGCTAACAGTGCAAACATCACCAGCAGTGAGCTGTTCCTGTAGTGAGCAAGATTCAGACTTACCAGAGGCAGGCTGTCAGCTATAAACACACTCTCAGCTGCTACATCCCAACCAGCTTCAGACCTCTGGAGGACTGAGGAACCCATCGCCCACATCACTCGCAGCAAACTTCAGGGGCATTCTACCTCCAAACTACACCCTGGTTCTATTTTTTAATCATTTTTAAATATTTATTTATTTATTTATTTTTATTTACTTTGTGGTACTAGAGGTGGGACCCAGGGGCTTTTCTACCTCCAGGCTATACTCCCAGACCTATTTTTTTAATACTTTATTTGAAAACAGGGTCTCACTAAGTCGCTGAGAGCCTCACTCAGTTAGCTGAGGCTGACTTTGAACCTGTGCGGTCCTCCTGTCTCAGCCTCCCAAGCACTGGGATTACAAGTGTGCGCCACCACGCCTGGCTAAGACGGAATCTTATAAATGAGTTTTAGAAATTGGTCTTATTTTAACTCCATGGTTCACAGGGGTACTACAAATGCTGTGTTTAATCCAGTGTTGCTTCTAGTGGGATCTTCTAGGTAATAGTGAATTATGTCCCTAGCAATCATGTTAATCACATAACAATGTCTAAATGGCTGCTTCTTGCATTGCTAGCTTATTCAAGCCACAATAATAAACAAAAAATAATTACGGCCGGGCTTGGTGGCCCATGCTTGTTATCCCAGTATTTGGGAGGCTGAGACAGGAACATCTGGGTTCGCGGCCAGCCTCAGCTACTTTGCAACTCAGTGAAACCCTGTTTCAAAATAAAGAATAAAAAATAGGGCTGGGGGTGCAGCTCAAAGGTAGAATGCTCCTGGGTTCCATCCCTAGTACCAAAAAAAAAAAGTAATTATGACTTGAATGGTAGCACAAAGCTGTCTTTCCCCTGGGAACATTTTGATAGGCTCTAACAAATTTCAGAGATTCTGGAAGTCTCTGGGGGTTTTAACTCGTGCCATTGGAAGTGGCCTGAAAGTCATAACCATCATGGCTGACCGGCGTGAACAGCACATGCAACTCATTACCTGTGTTGAGCCTTCTTTACCTTGTCAGTCTAAGCAGGCTTTTTTATCTTGTCAAGGGGAACATTCTAGTTGCTACTGCTAATCTTTTCCAAGGGGAGAAATAGGCATTCTCATCTCATTTCTGGCCTTTCTCTACACCCCATTCATTCTCCCCTTGAAAGCACCTCTTATCCATATCCTCCAATATGAGCGTTTTAGTACTAGGTATATATTTTTATGTACACATACCTTAATCTTTCGTTTTATTTCTCAATTGTGTTTGAATTTGGATAGGAAAAAAAAAAAAGAATTTTACTCTGAGCAGTCCAACATTTGGTGCATTGGTTGGGAAAACTAAGAAATATATGACTGGAAGGGAAGGAATTACACATGTTAAAATATCTTCAGGGGCTCGGGGTCCTGGAATATTTTGTACATGGGGGTGTTGTTCTGGCTTCTGAGGGTTGTGGAGGCTCTCCCTGCCTCGTGAACCTGCTTTTTATAATTCTCCACTTGTCTTTTTCAAAATTCTATGACTTGTAAAAATGTCTTAAGCTTTAGGTTACATGGTATTTCAACCTGATGGATGATTACAGCATGTCCTATGCTGCCTTATATGCACTGTTTTGATACGGTGGCTTTTTGCTTGTTTTATGAATGGTGACAGCCAAAACCAAAGTGTTATGGCACACAGGAAATACAGCCTCCAAAATGGAAGAGGGGCAACATGGTGACTAGGGGATTCTGAAAACCTGGCTCTCAGCCGAGGCACACAGGTGAGCCTGACCTCAACAGGTACCAGCTGCACAAGACCTAGAAAACCCTGGGCTTCACCGGGTGCAGGCAATCCCATGGGGAAGTCTAGGCCAGAAACAGTAAAAGTAGCGGTCTTAGTACACACAAGCAGGTGATTCAGGAACCGCAGCACATACTGCTGGACCTCAGGGCCACACATCTAGTAAGTGGTTAAGCCAAGCAGGCTGGTTTTGTTCCAGAATGATATACTCTCCTAACTGAAAGGTTCGAGCCCCCTGCGGGGCAGGGGGCGGGGCCAGATGCTAGGAGGTGGAGCCCTGTGATTCCCAGAGGAGCCCACACCTCTGGATCTCAGAGAGAGATAAGAGAGAAGCCCGATAGAGAGACAGAGGGACACACTCTGCCCCACTAGCCCCCGCGGGCCCACGGGGGCTGATGGTCAACTCCCCACGAATAAAGGCATCCATACCGCCTATAATGGATTTCCACGTGTATCTGTGTGTGATTGGGACCCGCCACATCTTTAAATATTAATCAGTTGGTGCCGAAAGCCGAATTGAACTCATGGGGCCTAACTTGGACCTGCGCTTATTGGACCCTCCATCCGCTCTGCCTGCAGCTGATTCTCCATGCTCGGACTTTACACAAAAGCGCCGCACTCCGGCTCCATCCCCTCTCTGCGCGCCCGCCCGCCCCACCGGTGCCAGGGCCGAGAGTTGCTGGCCCCGCTCAGGCGGGCACAAGGCGATCTTCTGCAAAAGCTGAAAGAAGATACGCGGCACCGCTGGAACGGGTCCACACCGCCTGCAGACCGCGCCGCATGTGCCACTTCTGCCACCCGCGCCCATGCCTTCTCCGCGCCCGGCATTGCTTAGACCCACCCGCCGGTGCTGCCATGCGTGGCCCATGTGACCCGCCAGGCGGCCTGGGCCCCTGTGCCAGCTGCCTCCATCTGGGCGGTCGCCACTCTGCTGAACAGCCCCCGGCCCACCAAGTCCAGCCCGCACTGCAGCTGGTTCCTCTACTCGAACTCACGCCCCGGCGCCCTTCACCTTGTGCCCGCCCATCCCCGCTGCCTGGGCCCGGCCATTCCAGTAAGCAGCCACATGGAATCACTGGGGGGGGGGCACCAGCTTTGGCCCGCCATCTTTGCCCCCACATGCAATCACTGGGGGGACCGCCATCTTGGACACATGGAATCACTGGGGGGCCTTCCCACCTCATGGCCTCACTGGAGGCCTCGCCATCTTTAATCCCTCCCTCTTTCTGCTCCTAACCAATCCTAGGAGTCGGCGGCCATTTTTAAAAAAACTTTTCACAGCCATTTCAGGCCAAATCTCCACAGCAGCCTCTCTCAGCGGTAAGCTTCCTCTTAAGGGAGTTAGTGGGATCTGGCTTTTTTTTTAGCCTCTGCCAAACTGGGGGCGGGGGGGGATTCTGACTGAGTGCTTTAGAAGACGGTACCGGTATCCTCCAGTTCTCTCCGATTGGCTGGGCCGATTTAGGGGTGTGTAAAGAGAAAAGAGATGTCTTCTCTCTGACATACCCGATCTGTTTCCAGACTCGGGTGGGGCCTTGGGACGCTGGGGACCTGCCTTTGTTCTTGCCCACTTACAAGTCATGGGGGGAAGTCAGCCATTAAAGATTGAGATTGACTCTCAGTCTCCGCTGGGCCGTGTGCTCGCTAATTTCCAGACTTTGGGGTTCTCTGGGGAACTGTCCCCTGAGAGGCTCATGTCTCTCTGCACTAAGGTCTGGCCGACATATGATTTAACTAATAATTTTCGATGGCCTGCAATGGGCACGCTAAATCCTAGGATGTTGATGGCTCTCTGAATTTTGCATGCAGTCGGCAAAATGGTGTGACCTCATGTATATGCAGCCCTTCTGGCTACTGCATTTTCTGTTTTCTCCCTCTACCGGCTCCACTGCCCGAGGCATGCTGGCTGGGGAGTACCGCCAGCCACAGCCGCCATCTTGGACACCACGTGGCAACTCACAGGCTCCACCTGGTGGCCCTTCTGGGTGACAGGCTTATAATTCTGCGGACCTACAGCCGCCATTTTGCGATGAAATGTGGGTGCTAGGGTCTGACCCAGCTGGGTTACAAGCCCCATCTCCCTCTCTCCTGGCCCCACTTCGTGAGGTGGCTGGTGCAGAAGGTATGGTCCGGGTCCATGTCCCTTTTTCCCTTCCTGACCTCACTCAACTGGAAAAGAGACTGGGGTCCTTTTCTATCAATCCTTCTGGTTTTATCAAGGAATTCTAACATATTGTATAAGCATATGATTTAACTTGGCGGGATTTGCATGTCATTCTAACCTCTTCTCTAACTCCAGACGAACGCGATCGGATCCTGAAAGCAGCCAGGGAAAGAGCTGATCAGGCTCATTTAACAGATCCAGGGCTTCCTATTGGCACAGCTGCAGTTCCATCCAAGGAGCCCCACTGGAATTATAATGTAAAGGAGGGAATAGAAATAAGAAATTATATGATACAATGTCTTCTTGATGGTATACGAGATGCTTCCCATAAGGCGGTTAATTATGATAAGCTTTGGGAAATCACCCAGGGTCCAAAAGAAAACCCAGCAGTTTTTCTTAATCTGTTGCGAGAGGCTCTTACACGCTATACCTGTCTAGATCCATCCTCTGAGGCAGGCTCGATCATATTGGCCACCCATTTCATTGGGCAAGCGGCTCCTGACATACACAAAAAAATTAAAGAAAGCTGAGGATGGCCCACAGACCCCTGTCCAAGATTTGATGAATATGGCATTTAAGGTTTTAATTCCAGAGAGGAACAGGCAGAAGTGGAGCGTACCCTCCATCTTTGTCAGATGGCAGACTTACAGTCCCAAGCCCTGATAGCAGCCCTGAGGCCGGAGGAGGAAGGGCAGCCCTCCGGGTGGCAAGCACCACCCAGGGGAGGACGACAGTAAAGACAACCACCTCTAGGAGCCTGTTTCAGGTGTGGAATAAATGGCCATTGGAAAGGCGAGTGCCCTTTAAAAAGTGGTGGACCTCAGGTATCTCAGTACAGGGGGTCTACCCTTCTGGACAAGGACCCACCATTGGCCCTATTTGGTCTGACCAAGGACTGACAGCTCCTGGAATCCCTCGTCCTCCTTCCTCCATCTTCCTTGCTGGCCCAGGGTAACTCTACAGGTACAGGGTAAGCCAGTTTCCTCTTTGGTGACCTGCTCAATCTTTCAGGCATTAGATTCCTTCCCAAATCTCAGTCCAGGGTGATGACGGCATGCTCTCCTGCCTCTGCCCACAGCTTAAGCCATATCTAAAAGGGCTCTGTTACAACAGCTCCAGGACAAATTCTCTTGCACAGTGTTGGGAAACCTCTAAAATTGGTAACTGATGCTGCTGACACAGTAACAGGTGTTTGTTTGACCAGACAAGTCCATACCCACTCAATGCTGAAAAGAGAGGTGTGGGGTCCTCTCCGGGAGGTGCTGCTATTAACAACTCTGGTCTAATGAAAAACTGCTAAAGGGGCGGCACATGTCTTCCTCAGGGAAGTGCTATTTGTATTAATAGATCTAGTGACAATCTGCCTCGTATCTAAAAGGGCTCCTGCCCAGCCTGGGTTCCACTCTCATGGTTTTCTTTTTTTTTAATAGCACCTTGCCTGTTAGTCTCCTCAAAGCAAACCACGTCACCGAGCTCTCCAAGGTAACCTCCAACTCTAGCTGCGACCACACCACCTGCTCCCTTCTGGCGGCTCAGATTCCGATTTCTCCTGACCTGGGGCCCCTGATTGACGACGCCCCTTCACAGCAGGAAGTAACTAGAGGAGCCAATCATCGCCCCTCCCCCCTTAGGCCCCACCATCCTTAACCCCTCCCCCCTTAGTCAAAGAGGTCGGGATGAAAGGTTCGAGCCCCCTGCCCCGCAGGGGGCGGAGCCAGAAGCTAGGAGGCAGGGCCCTGTGATTCCCAGAGGAGACCACCCCTCTGGATCTGAGAGAGAGATCAGAGAGAAGCCTGATAGAGAGACAGAGGGACACACTCTCCCCCACTAACCCCCACGGGCTCGTGGGGGCTGGCGGTCAACTCCCCACAAATAAAGGCATCCATACCACCTATAATGGATTTCCGCGTGTATCTGTGCACGATTGGGACCTGCCGCATCTTTAAATATTAATCACTAACCACCTGTATTACTCTTCAGTTGCTGCTGTCACAAGTTACCACAAACTCACAACAACATAAATTTGTTCCCTTACAGTTCTTGAAGTCAGTCACAAGTCCACAATGAGATCCCCTGGTCTGAAAGCAAGGAGTGGACAGGGCTGTGTTCCCTCTGAAGCTCTAGGGAGAAACTCCACTTGTCTTTCCCAGCATCTAGCAGGCTTCTGTGTTCTGTGGCTGCGTGCCCCTTTGTCTATCCTCAAAGAAACAGCACAGTGTCCTCGATTCTTTCTCTGACTCTGGCTCCCTTTCCTTCCTCTCATAAGAACCCTTTATGATTATACTGAGGCCACAAAGAAAACCAAGAATAATCTCAGCTGGGTGTGCTGGCACATGCTGTAATCTCAGTACTTGGGAGGCTGAGACAGGAGGATGGCAGATTTGCAGCCAGCCTCAGCAACTTAGCGAGGCTCTCCTCAGCTTCGGGAGATCCTGTTTCAAAATAAAAATAAAATAGGGCTGGATGTGTAGTTCAGAGGTAGAATGCCCCTGGTTTCAGTCCCCACTGTACTAGTATTGGAAAGAGGTTTTAAGATGTATTATTGTACCAGTATTGGGAAAGATTAAAATATATTAATGTACCAGTATTGGGAAAGATTTCCAATTTTAAAAATATATCTTTTGTACTAGGAGAACCGGGGACTAGAAGAAAGGAGGGACTTGTAATTTACATTTCTAAAGAGAAGGAAGAAAGCTGGAGCCAGGGAAGAGGTTTCTTTACATTTCTAAGGAAAAAAAAATGGCCTGAGGGATGGGAGAAAATCCCAGATCCCAGAAAAGCAATTTCACACTTCTTGGGGATGGAACAAGAGGTGTAGAGGGCTGTGTTTGGAGGCAGGACATCCCCCCACTTCCAGGGCAAATCCAGCTAGAGACTGGGCTAGAGATAGGGCTAGCATATCTACAGATCAAAGGACCCGCCACGGGCTTGGTCGGGATAAAAACACGTAGTAAACTGGAGTTTTCTAAGTGGTATTTTCATTCGAATTGCCCCCCTCGGTCCCTCTCTGGCACAGGGATGTAACTATCTTTGTATTTCTATCTTTTTAATAAACTTCTTTAAATCTTCAGCAACTGTCCAAGCTATGCATATTTATTCTTAGCTTAGGACAAGAATCCACAGGGTTTTTTTCTGGTTTTGGTTGTTTTGGGTTTTGTTATGGGTTGGGGGAAAGTGTATCCGGGACCCTAGCAGGGGTCCCCGGGGAGCAGTTTCTCTAAACCATATTCTCCCAATCCGTAACACCCACTAACACACACACACACACACACACACACACACACACACACACACACACACACACTTTTTCCATCTCAAAAGTTCTAACTCACTAAAATCTGCAAAGATTTTTTTGGCTTGTAAACTTACATATCACAACCCCCATGTATTCAAGACATATCTTTGTGTCCTGAACATAAGGCCCTGGACATCTTTAGAAGGGGATTTACTGACTACTGCATGCACATCCAGCCTCTCTCTCAAGTGGGCATTACATTTGGGACCGCAGGACTGGACAACATAATAAGCCCCACAATCCTGAGGATATAATTTTTTTTTTCGAGATAATTACTTTAGAGGTTGAGATTTTGCTTCTTTCCCAAATGTTAACAAATGTTAACTTTTAAAAACTTTTAACTGGTTACATTCCTAAGAAACCCAGCATTGAATGGCGTATTTTTTGCAGCCCTACAGAAACCACACTGAGCCCAGGGAGAGCACTCTTTGACTATACACTGTGCAAGGAACTCAGTCTGTCAAGGCTGCAGAAGGCCCTCCACCTTAGAGGACATCAGACAACAGTAGCTACCGAAGACTTTTAATTCAAAAGAGCAATTGAACTTAAGTTCAGACTCTCATTCTTTTGAATTTTAAGACTTAAATTTATAAAGGGATTAGTGTTCAATGTTTGAATTTTTAGAGTGAATTTCACAATAGTAGGAATAATATTCAAATATGGGGTGCCTTCACCATTTGGGGCATTTTATTAACGAAGTTTTTCTCTGTGATTTTATTCAATTTTATGCAGAACCTCTGATAAGTTCTACTGGGCAGTTGTCACAAGAGAAAACCTAAGAAGGGGAAACAGAAGAGGAAGAAGGATTTTGGCCTTGAAGTGCACAGAAATAAGCATTGTTTAGACTCATTTCAAGGTTGCCTGGGGCAGAAAACCTTGCTGAAGGAGGCCTGCCCAAACCTGCCCTGCTGGGTAAGCTGGTTTAAGTCCAGCAGGCTCAGTGTCTGTGGCCGTGGACCCAAAGCAGCTACAGCATACTGTTGTTGGTCCAGTTCTATGCCCCAGGACTCTGGGGGACTCTTTCCCCCTACCATCCTCTCCAGTGGGGACAGGAAATGAGCTGCTTCCTCCAAAATCAGTTTTGCTAGTTAAAAAGGTGTTGCTTTGATCTATGTCCCACTTATTCTCTTGTCTTTTATCCAGATCCAAATTTGAGCAGAAAACAGGAATGTTGGTTCGTTGGCTTCCATGAAACTCCCAATAATTTTTTCCCCTCTGGATTGTTATCATGGTCTTCCAACTGACCTCTCTTTCTAGCCAATCCTTGATGTCACCTTCATGCAATGCAGGCATTTGAGTTTGTAATCTTGTGCTTCGATAGGAGATTTTAACCCTTTTTATGACATAAAGGCAATCTGAAAATTCTCTAGGCTCCTCTCAGAATAATACCTTTAAAAACATAACAGAGTTTCCAAGATTACAAAAGTAACCTAATAATACTGAACAAGAGTTCTCAAAAAGTTGGAAAACAAATTTTAGATATAATAATGTAGATGTATTTCTATTAGCACTCTAAGTCACAAGATCTGAAATTTGACCTGTAAGTGCCATAATATAAATATACTGATGAGCACAAATAATATTTTAAGATTTTCTAGCTACTATACTAGAATGTAGAAATATCTATGATATTATAAAAATATCAAATATCTATGATATTTGACTTTATAAAAGTCAAAGGTAATGATTCACTTGTATGTGTTTCCTGAATTCATAAATGAAGAAAATGTCAAATTTTAGTTGAGGCTTAAGGAAAATAGATATATAGTATTTTTCTTTCCAAACTCATGAGCTCCAACCCTGAACTTGGAGAATGGCTACCTTTTGCTTATCTACCATATAAAAATTCTTTCTTGAACTTCCCCTACACCTTCTAGCCATCAGGCCTCCCTTCTACTCCTTCATGCCTATCAGTTTCATCTTACTGCTGAGCCACATCACACACAGCACAACAGAATAGCTAACGCTAGGCCATAAAGTATTCAGATTTGCACAGTGCAGTTTCTTCATCTTGAGTGAGTTCTCCAAGGCTGACGCTTACCCATCATCCATGAAGTTGTACATGGTCTTGTTAACAGTCCTCAGTTTATAGGTGCTTATGCAGACGTCATGGCACCTCACCTAATTAGACAGATGTGAAGACTCACTGAACTTCATAGGGACGCAAGTGCAATAAAGGCAGAAATCTCATGTCTCATTTATCGTTAGATCCCAGTTCAGACCTTACAGAAAGACCTTGGAAACACTTGTGGAGTGAACTGACACACTATCCAAAGGACA
The DNA here is from genome assembly GCF_963383645.1 of Muscardinus avellanarius. Taxonomy (NCBI): domain Eukaryota; kingdom Metazoa; phylum Chordata; class Mammalia; order Rodentia; family Gliridae; genus Muscardinus; species Muscardinus avellanarius. Next base: position 3,497,027 of record NC_137798.1, read on the forward strand.
AACTCGGATTTCTTGGTGAAGCAAATGCGTATTAAAGAGTATTAAAGTTATTTGGGAAACAAGAGCACATTCTTAATGAAGCTGGCTTTGATTCCTAAAGCATCTATTTCCTTATTATTATAAAATACAAAGTTTTCTCCTTGCAAATGCTGCCCAAGTAAACAGGGAATGAACAATTACCCTGTTTTACTTCTTCTTCTTTTCCTTTTTTCATTTTATACTTACAGAAGATGTGTTGAAAGTGGGTATCAATTTTCTTCTCAATTTTATTTTTTTTTCTTCTTTTTTTTTGGTGGCGCTGGGGATGGAACCCAGAGGCTTTCTACCTCCGGGCTATACTCCCAGACCTATTATATATATATATATTTTTTGGAAACAGGGTTTCACTAAGTTGCTGAGAGCCTCACTAAGTAGCGGAGGCTGGCTTTGAACCTGCATGACCCACGCCCAGCAATTTTCTTCTTAACTTTAATGCAGACAAGCATAAGTGCTGTTCTTCAGATCTGTTTCACACAGGGCCTTCATAGCCACCTCCTGTTATGATGTTCCACATACTTTAATAAGCATATTTGCTCAATGAATCACGTCAACCTTTGCTCCTTTCATATTATTCTATAGCTGAGGACTTGATTATTTTTTCCTGAAATAGATCATTTTTCAGACACAAAAATATCAGTTAAACTTTATCGTAAGTGTTTTGAACATGTATGGATGGAGCAGCTGTTTCCTGTGATGGTTGTTTTGAGAGAGAATTGGCATGAATGGGCTTGGTTTGGGAAGTGGTAAAATTCAATTTTAAAATGTCATAATTCTTTTAAAACTTCAGGTTGAGATGTAGGGTTTTTAATCATCTATCAGAAAAAAGCACATTTGAAATATAGAATATTAGGCTTGAGTTTAGGTATGAGAAGGAATTTCTGGATCCAATGGTTGCTAAGCAACATATCACAGAATTCTGTGGCATCTTCCCTGGGTTTTGTTTTCTAAGAATTACTACTTAAAGCTCACTTAGTCTTTGTTGAGTAAAGACTAGGGCACAAACTTCTGTCATGTGCTGCATAGTCCTGTTCAATGGACCATATATGATGGCTACTACCAGATAGCATAGATGTATATAGCAGGCCGTAGCATCTAAGTTTGTGTACATAGTTGTTAATGTTCCTACAATAATGAAATAGCTTAATGACACGTTCCTCAGGACACACTCCATCACTAAGTGATGCATGACTATATATAACTAGCACATTGTTGCTCTACGTCTGTATTTTGTCATTTATTTTTAAATATCTTTAAATTAAACATTAACTCTCAATGTATTTTCTTTACTTTTTCTTTATATTTTCTTGGGGGGCACTAAGGGGTTGAATCCAAAGACATTCTACCTCTACCTCTAAGCTATACCTCTAGCCCTTTTAAAAAAATTTTTTGTTTAGTTAAAATTTTTTTTGTTTACAGGGTCTCACTAATTTGCTTAAAGTCTAAACTGCTGAAAATGGCTTTGAACCTATAATTTTCCTGTCTCCGCCTCCCAAGTACTGGGATTACAGGTATGCAGTACTATACCTGGCTTCAATGTCCTTTCTAAAAAACATTCTATAAGTTAATTATATTTAAATGAGAAAATTAAGAGTTTCTACATCAGATTAAGCAGTATCTTCATCCTTTCATCTCTATTATTGTCTTGGGGTGAAATGGCAGTTAATTATCCAAGAAAATAGTGTTCTCTTTTATTTGATGATTGCTATATCTGGTAGCTTAAAACCTCATATTATAGGCTTCTCCTGTGATAATGTATTTTGTGAGCCTCATCAAACTCTTTTACAACTACTCATATAGGTATTTCATTTATAAGTATTAATATGACGAACCTACTTGGTTTCTCTAATGCGTTGAAATGTCACACATGGATGTAGAATGAGCTATGGAGAAAGAACTAGAGTCGTCCCACAAGCCAACAACACTGGGCTAGGATATAGTATCAAGGTAAGAATTCAAATCTTACATTCAGCTTTAGCTTCCAAGATATAAACAACATTCATAAACTCCAAAACCCAGGCTCTGGCCATAGGAGGCCTATGGTGTGTTGTCCAGAATCGAAGGGGCATCCCTCTGAATCAGTCTCCTGTGTGCTGACCGTGTTCTACTGCATGTCACTTTCTATCTCAGAACTAAGAGGAGAAATCTTCACATCTTCATACCAGCTGGAAAGAGCATCCTCTCCTTGAACTCAGAGATGGTCTCTTGCACCATTCTTTGATGAGCAGCAGGTTGTGGAAATGGGACAGTGTTTTTCCAGAGATAAACAAGGTTAATGGATATCCCATGATGGAAAACTGCCAGTTCTGGATCCTGCCAGCTCCCATCCAAAGAAACTTACAGAAAGGTTGTCTGGCTTTCGCTCACTTCCCCCCAAGGCATCAGATTACCCAACACAGGCAATAAATGTACCTCTTCCTTGTTTTCCTGACCGCCTAAGCTTTGTAATAGGCATCCCTGTGCGAGAGGCCACCTCCTGCCATCATAGCCTCAGGTCCCAGACAGCCAAGCCCTACTGTGTCCTGTGCTAGTATTCAGTAAGTAGCACCAAGTCCCAGCACACTAAAATCAAGGAGAAGTGGCAGAAATTAACAATTTGAAAATAGTAATTAATTATAGCCAAGAACTAGAGACTCCTTCAAATAAAATGATGTACGTAAGTTATACGTAAGTATATTACTAAAGAATAAACATCTAACAAGTTGTAACTAATTTATTTTATTAGGATAAATTACGTGTTATCACACTTTATCAAGCCAGAGGGCTAACGGGAGACCCTCCAGGTAGTTTTTGCTTAATGCTTAAAAAAAAAAAGCAACTTTTCTAGAAACTTAAGTCTAATTATCCAAATAAATCAGTCCTCTGATAAGAAATCTAAGACTCTAAGTGCTTTCAAACCGCAATCCTGAGTGTAAACAAATAAGAGAAACATCACAATTACGCTAAATCTTCTATAACAGTTATTCCGTGATTGTAAGTTCCATGCTGCATACACTGTGTTGCTTTCCGTTAAAATTGGCCCGTGAGTCCAAAGAACATCTGAGGATGAACAACATTTTCAGTCTGTTTTGTTTGGGAGACCATTTTAGCAGCCCTGACTAGTTGCTCACGAATATTCGATGAACAAATGAATGGCGCTGTTGGTGAGAACTGGCTGAGATGAGTATTCATCATGTGAGCCAAGCAGTAACTTCGCAGACTAGCTAAACTGTAAGCAATTCTTTCCAGCTCTTTGCAAGGCATAAACAACTAATTTGCAAGTATTAACTTGTAATACACACTTAACCCCAAGGATATTTTGCTTTCTTTGCTTTGCTTTGTTTATTTTTAAATCCTTCTTGCAATTTAACCTGCAGACAGTACAAATTGCATCTTCTGCAGCTTCTCAGGTTAGAGGACTGAGCAGAAGAAACTTTACATTTCTAGACGCTGTGCCTAGGGTACGAAGGCTTGACCATAATTGGTTTTCAAGGATCACCCAATTATAAACAATTGTCTCTGAATAAAAGTTCATGCCATGATCCATATTACAGTGAGGCTGGTCTTAATGTCACAGATAATGGCACTGTATATTATTTTATTCAACAATTATTGGACACATACCGTATTAGTCTTTCACAGTAGATTTTGCATATCAGCTTGATTGAATTATAGGGCATCCATATATTTCACTAAATATTATTTCTGGATGTGTCTTTGAGGATGTTTCTGAGGGAGATTGGCATTTGAATTTGTTAACTGAGTAAAGCAAATTGTACTTCTCAACATGGATGGGCATACTTTAATCCTTTGAGGGCCTGAATGTAACAAAAAGGTGAAATAAGGGAGAATTTGTTCTCGATGCCTGATTGCTGGAAATTGGCTATCACCTGCTCTTGAGCCGAGACTTAAACCATTGGTCATCTGGTTCTTGGGCCTTGAGATTGAGATTGAAATTTCACACCTCTATTTCATGGGACGCCAACTTACAGAAATTCCTTCTCTTCATAATCACGTAAGCCAATTCCTTAGAGCAAACTTATATAAGGAATTATACATACCATATTGGTTCAGCTTCTCTGGAGAAATCTAATGTGGAGATGAATACCAAGATGGGAGTACTGCCTTTATACACATTTTTTAAATGTAGAAGAAGCTTTGAAAACGTGTAATGAGTAAAGGCTGACAGAGTTCTAGGTGCCCGCTAGAAAAAGCCAGTATTACTGTGAAGGGGCCGCTAAATGTGATTCTGTTGAGAAGAAAATGAGGAGCAGTATGAGGAAGACTTCCATTTTCTCAGAAAATACATAAATCATAAAGTAGGGAGTGTTGGTAGAAGTATGGACATTAAGGGAAATTCCAATGAGCTCTCGGCTAGAAATGAGAAACTGCAATTGGATAATGGCAAAAAGGTGAGCCTTGATATAAAATGGCAAAGAAGTTGGCAGGATATGTCTTTGTTTAAGCGTTTCGTGGAAGGTGACATTTGCATGTGATAAAATTGAATATTTAGCTGATTTAGGAGATTCCCAAGCCAGGCGTTGAAGGAGTGGCTTGATTCCTCTTGGCTGCTTAGAGTAAATACAAGAGAGACATGACTTGAAGAAGCAATTTTTAAGCAAAAAGGAACCAAGTCTTAGAGTTGGAAAATTCTCAGCCTTTACATATTGACAAAAAATGAGAAGGGGTGTTTAAAATAGAACTTTAGGTGTGGCTGAGGCGTCTTTTGATAATATTAGTGTTAGCACAACCATAGATTTACTCAGCCATCCGAGCAAAAACCAGAAGAGAAGTGAGGTTTTACCAGCAGGAAAATTTCTATTCGGACTAAAGAAAATGAGACAGAATGAAGGAAATCTGCAAACATATTTCCCAAGAAAAGGGAAGAATGAGACTGAAGGCAATTCAAAGATCAGTAGGGGCTGGTCACGGTGGTATCCACCTATAATGCCAGTACTTGGGAGACTGAGACAGGAGAGCATCTTAGCAAGACTCAGCAATCTAGTTAGAGATCCTATTTCACAAACAAACAAACAAACAAACAAACAAACAAACAAAAGATCATTAGGCCTGCCACTTCTTCTGTAGGCCTGGGACACAGAGCTATTTTCTCCACAGTTTCAAAGGGTGAGGCTGCCTCTTCAGATTCAACAGACCAGCATGTCCCCTCCCCGTGCCTACCATTAGATTCCTCAGCCTAAAGTGACACATATCATGTTGCTCTGTATATCTGAAAGGGAGTGCATGGATCCTTGAGAATACTAATTGTCTCCCACATAGCTTCTGTGTGCAAGAAATAAGAGACATTCTGGGAGAAGCTTAGGTATATTTTTAAAAAGGTACACACCAATGCTGTTGGGAATCCTCATTATTCAAGCATTTATCTCTAGTATATTTTCTTTTCTTTGCTTCCTTCTCATTTCATTCATTTATTCTCTAAGTCACAAATTCACTTAGTATACCTTTACTGAATACCTCTCTGCCAACCTCCACAAATTAGTGATACCCCCAGCAACTTAGTGAGACCTTGTTTCAAAATAAAACAACAAAATAGGACTGGGGCTATAGATAAAAGGTAGAATTCTTCTGGCTTCAATCCCTAGGAACTATACATATTACATATGTGTGTGTGTGTATATATATATATATATATATATATATATATATATAGAGAGAGAGAGAGAGAGAGAGAGAGAGAGAGAAGAATCTTAGCAAGAAATAATGTGTGAATTAATATCATTATTATTACTGCTCTCCTGGAAAAAGAAAGTGGATGCAAAATCTGCATGCCCTGTGTCGCTGAACTTTATCTCAGCAATGGTTGAAACATAAACAAGGTTTCCCACTGTTCTCTGAGTGACATATTTAAACTTTTATCCTATTCCAGTGCAAGCCATGAGATATCTGTGGCCTAAACCATGGGGCCTTATGAGAGCATGTTGGTTGATGAGTGCTGAAATGTTAGAAATGAAAAACTCTCCATCCAGAACAAACTCTGGCCTCTCCCTGACCTGACTCTTCTTCCCCTTTTAAGTATTAGCTTAGATATTACCTCTTTTAGGGAATCCTTGCCTTGAATACTTCAACAAGTCCTTGTGCTTGGGTGCACTTGTACATGTGTGCACTTATGTATGGTACTGGGGATTGACCCCAGGGGCATTCTACCTCTCTGAGCTATACCTCCAGTTGTATATTTATTTATTTATTTATTTATTTATTTATTTATTTATTTATTTATTTATTTGAAATGTGGTCTCGCTAAGTTGCTGCAGCTGGCCTGGAACCTGCAATCATCCCATCTCAGCTTCCCAAGTACTGGGTTTACAGCTGTGCACCACAATGCCCGGCTCGTGCACTCTCCTGACCCCCTAGGTTTCCCTATAGAAACATTTAAACATTTTATTATATTAGCCCAGTGGCATGACTGTCCTTCCACTCACCTCTGAGGTCCACGATCACAAGGACCATTTGTCTCAAATCTTTCATTATACACACAGTGCCCAGAATAATGCATAATTATGTTAGAAATGAGAGAGTATGGAGAGGTTAAGGAAGTTATAAACACACCTTAGGAGGAAGTTATACATCAAGAGCCTTCAGAAAAAGATGAGCTCCCAGATGGGGCTCAAAACAGCTTAAATAGAGAAGGTGAAGAAATTTCAGGATTGGACATCGTGAATATTAAGAATGAAGTCACTGTGTCATGATACCTACAAATGTAGCAGCTTATTGATATTTATGGCTCTGATAATTCGTTGAGCCTTTGAAGACAATCTGGTAAAAATATTTTCCAGATTACTTGGTCCTATACCCCCAAAATGATGTAACTTTGCAATGGAAAGTGTACAGGACAGAATTGCACTCTTGGACGCAGGGGTAGAATCTCTACGTAATGATGGAAGCTGTTCCAGAAAACAGAATGCATCTATAATCTTGTCATAAAATCCTTTAAAAGTGACTGTGGGGATAAAGTGATATACCATTTCCCAAAGGAATAAAATTATATACCCCATTAATAATTGTGTTACATTCGGGCGTGGTGGCGCACGCTTATAATCCCCGCGCTTGGGAGGCAGAGACAAGAGGATCGCGCGGGTTCGAAGCCAGACATGCTGGCTTAAGAGACCCTGTTTCCAAAAATAAAATAGGTCTGGGAGTGTAGCCTGGAGGTAGAAGGGCTTCCAGGAACCCCAGTGCCACCAAAAAATAAAAAAATAAAAATAAATTGTGTTACAGGCCTGGGACTATAGATCCATGGTGGAGCATCTACCTAGCATGAGTGAGGTTCTGGGTTCAGCACCACCAAAAATTACACATAAATAGAAATAATTGTGCTGGGAGGGTTAATGCATGTACCTGTTCATGCTGCACTGAGAGACCAGGACTATCAGACATACATAGCATAGAGATGGTATAAAAATATATGACCTGTTAGCCTAAATAAATGCTCTGAATGTGTCCATATCATAAAGGGAGTGAGCCAACATGATAACCATGACAGATATTCAGCTTTTATTTAAGATGCAAAATAAAGGAGTATGTTGATGTGAGCCTGTAATCTCAGTCCTTAGGAGGCTGAAATAAGAAGATCTAAGGTTGGGAACAGCCTCAGCAACTTAGCCAGGCCCTAAGCAACTTAGTGAGACCCTGAGTCAAAATAAAAGAATAAAATGAGGCTAGGGTATAGATCAGAGGTAGGATACCATTGGGTTCAATCCGTAGTACCACCACCACCAAAAAAAAAAAAAAAAGGAGAATAAAGGTGAAATTAAAGTTCATCAGAAAAACAGGTCTTTTGTGGAATTAATGTGTTAAATACAGCCATACTTCTAACTTTGTTCCTCATGTGAGGTCATTTTTTCCTAAGGACATTTAGCAATATTTAGCAATCAATCAATTGTATCACATTAAAAAAACCACCTGTGTTCCTGCCAGTCCAGTGTAGGATCATAATCATATTGGCAGGGAGCTAAAAAAAATGTAGAGGAGAGAAAAATTAGAAAAGCTCTGCTTCATCTCACCTGTCAGCAGGCTCTATAATGGGCCTCAATTTGCTTACATTTGAATTGAAATTACAAATGCAAAAGAAATCCATTATCCTAAACTGGGAGCTGACAGAAGCTGAAATATATCACTCAAAGGGCAAAGAACTGTACTCAGAAAGGGCTGGCGTTTAATGAGGTCATGAGATTAACTTTTCAAGAAGAAGGCCAAAGCCAGGTGTGGTGGCTCACGCTTGTAATCCCTGCGCTTGGGAGGCTGAGACAGGAGGATCGCATGGGTTCGAAGCCAGCCTTAGCTACTTAGTGAGCCCCTGTTTCCAAATAAAATATAAAATAGGTCTTGGAGTATAGCCCAGAGGTAGAAAGCCTCTGGGTTCCACCCCTAGTACCACCAAAAAGAAGAAGAAAAAGAAGAAGAAGAAGGAGGAGGAGGAGGAGGAGGAGGAGGAGGAAGGGGGAGGGGGAGGGGAAGAAGGAAAAGGAGAAGGAGAAGGAGAAGGAGAAGGAGAAGAAGGAGAAGAAGGCGGCCAAGCAGTGTATGACCAGTGCTCTCCCCTACACACAGCAGGATAATATACCTCATTTAAACAGGGAATTTTGTGATTGGAGAGGGAGGGCACGATGCACCGTCCTGATGCCTCTGTCTGCAGCGGGCACAGGAATTCCAGGGCTTTGGAAGATCAGAAAGCTGTCCGATTTTCATAGGAGATGCTTCACAGGTCCCTTAAATCATTTTTTTTCTTAATATGCTATTTGTATCTAAGTCTCTTTATATAGTAAAATCAGTTTCTGGTTAGTCTTTGAGGTCCTCACAGCATCTCCTAGAAGGTTTTCTAGATCACAAGATATACATTGAGAACTTTTTATTGTAAAAATTGACCTAACAAATATGTAAATTTAATATATTCAGTCAAAATATAATAAAGCAGGGCATGGTGGCACACACTTGTAATTCCAGTACTGAGACAGGAGGATCACAGATCCAAGGACAGCATCAGAAAGGAGGAAGACTTTAATCAACTTAGTAAGACCTTGTTTAAAAATAAAAATTAAAAATAGGGCTGGGGAGTGTAGCTCAGAGGTAGAATGCCCTGAGTTCAATCCCCAGTAAAACACACACACACACACACACACACACACACACACACACACACTTGTATTTTATCACATTTAAAAATATATTATGCAATTACATTGAAATTATGTTTTATGATATTCAATTAAAATATAAATCCTATTTTAAGTGCCTCTATTAAGGTACTTTTTTATCCTGTCTGTACGTTTATTCAGATCCAAGTATACAAATTGATATTTACTATCTGCTGATCCCCTTCCTTCCTTCCTTCCTTCCTTCCTTCCTTCCTTCCTTCCTTCCTTTGTGGTACTGGGGATTGAATCCAGAGGCATTCTACTTCCAACCTACACCCCCCAGGGCAATTTTTTTATTCTTTATTTTGAAACAGGGTCTCACAAAGTTGCAGAGGGCCTCACTAAGTAGCTGAGGCTGGCAGTGCACCTGTGATCTTTCTCTCTCAGCCTCCCAAGCCCTGGGATTATGTGTGCATCACCACACAAGGTTTCTGCTTATCCATTTCTTAATTAACAATTGGTACTTAGTAAGTACCTACTATATGTAAGGATCTCTAAGCCCTATGGGATGTTAAAGTCAATTTCTTCATTAAAGAAGACCCTATAAATGAAAACATTTTCCATATTAGTGCAAAAGCTCTATTTTAAAAATAGTATCTAAATTGAATCCCAACCCAGTTGGATCAGTATGTAATTGGTTCCTATTACATTATACTTTGTGGTATGCTCTGAGTTTGCCTTCCAATCTAACATACTCACTAATGGGATAAGGGAGACTGACTCCAGGAGTGGGTGGAATGAGTCCTCCCCAGACAGCTCTGAGCTAAGACAGGACAGTCCCAGTTACTCTGCCACCAGCATGTACCTAGAAGAAGGATCTTATACCCCGATGATGTTTGGGTCCAAAAGGACAACTGACCTGTGAGATGTGACAGGGAAGGAAAGAACAAAAGAAGAGAGCGCACAGCCATGGCTTTCCTCAAGTTCTCCTGCAAAGGCAAAAGAATAGCACTTCTTCGGTAAGAGCAAGACTTTGGGCTATGTGAAGTTACCTTGAGCCAGGTAAGAACATGCCTCAGCCTCCAAGGGTGGAAGCATCAGTCAAGGGAGCGACACGCAGAAGGCAGTGTGTCCTCGTAAGCAGAACCGTGAGGTGTGAAGCAGAGCCAGGTGCCCTGCACAGGCCCACACTATGCGCCGAGGGCCAAGAATACGGCTGACAAGTGGCTTCCATTCTTGAGGGACCAGAAGACTCTTCTGAGCAGCCACATCGATAGGAGCCTGTCTTTGAGCTGTCTCCTGGGCGGGTGACTCAGCAGTCCCGACTGCCCCAGGGAGCTGGGCGCACTGCTGCAGGAGAGAAGAGAGTCCTTTCAGGTGCAGCGGAATGATGCTGGCTCAAATAACCTCTGCCTGCTTCTTTGCTGAGCTTCCAGAAACTTGCTGGGGAGTTTCTAGGAAAAAGGCCAGAAATCATGCAATTAGCAAGAGACATCCAGCTGGGCTCCACCCTCGTCTGAGAACTGGATTCACTTTTTTTTAAAGCTGTGATTTTTTTTTAAATAATCATCATTCAAAGAAATTCCTGCTACTTCTGTTGGATGGGGACTCCATTTGCGCTTCTGTACAGGTTCTCTACTAGTTCCTCGACCTGGTTTAATTTTTGAAGTCTGGGGCCTTGGATGAGAAACCAGATTATATCTTTTCGTATCAAAATGGAGTCTCACTTGGGAGGAGACTTCAACACCCCCTTAAGAGGAGTGCATCTAATCAAGGGGTTGTGTTTTAGAGGAGGCGTTTGAATCCCCTCTCCACTGCTTGTTACTTGTGAGATTTGGGGGAAGTATAGATAATATCCAGCTCACTTATTTACTCAGTTATTTTGAGAATTCAGTGAAATGAACTATATGAAAAATTCTATGAAAATTGTAAAGCCCAAGATAAACATAATTCAATAACTCACATCATCCTTACTTCTGTGTGTAGCAATTATCTACATATAATTCTCTCACATTCTACTGTGTGTGTGTGTGTGTGTGTGTGTGTGTGTGTGTGTGTTACTGGGGAATTGAACCCAGGAGCATTCTACCTCCAAGCTATATCCCCAACCCTATTTTATTTTTTATTTGGAAACAGAGTCTCACTAAGTTGCTGAGAGCCTCGCTAAGTTGCTGAGGCTGGCTGTGAACCTGCGATCCTCCTGTTTCAGCCTCCCAAGTACTGGAATTTCAGACTTGCATCACCACACGACTTCCACTTTCCTCTTTTTCCTTTGAGACAGCACTTAAGGAGCCTAGACTGCCCTCCATGTGGTCAATGATGGCGGCGGGGGTGGCGGGGTAGGGTCCAGGACATGGCCAGTGAGGCCTGGCTGCAGTTTGTAGCTCTGACATGATTCTCATTGCTTAGATTTGCCAAAAGTATGCTTCAAAAGAAAGCATTTTATTTCCTCCTAAAGAAGTAATACCTTCAGGTGATATTCAGGAAATACTCAGACATAAAATCGCTTCTGAAATATCATAATAAATAGTAGTTGCCATAGAGAAGAACTCAAGCCCAAACCAACAGTGTGTTTACTCTTTTACAAAGCACTGCCCTCTGCCCCCACCACCCATTCTCCAGCATCTGAGATTCTTCCACGTTAATTTTTCCCTAAGCCCCGACGTTGTTTGCTTTCTAGGTTGCTACCCCAATTAAACTATAGGGACCCCCCATTATGACCCTTCTCGAACGACCTCTTACCTAGTTGACAATCCTTCACGTTAAATTTCCTTCTTCAAGTGTGGTGTGGGCCCCATGCAGCAGGGATGGTATTGACTGGAGCTCCTGTTCTCCCTCTGGAGCAAAAATTCTAGGAAGGCTCCTTCCTAGAGCAAAGAACTAAAAGTCTGCATCATATACACAGCTGGAAAATCAAGTTCATCTTAGCAATAGGTCATAGCATCGAGCAATATCCTAAAAGGGACTTTTTGGCAATTCAGAGTGTCATGGGAGTCAAGCCCTTACTTTAAATTTCTACAGTTTGGACTTTATAACTATATTTTGCTCTTTAGAAGATATTGTTCACTAAACATAAACACATTTATTCATAAAAGCATGCCACATGAATGTGAATATACACATTGTATCCGTATTTTAAATATGTACAACTTATTTTTATGAATCTTCTAATGAAATATGTAAATCCTCATTAGACTTTGGATGAGACTATGCATTTTTCTCTTTGGCAGGCAATATTCTTTTATTGAAAGTGGTGGCAGCTCAGAGGGAGACCATCCGTGCACAGAGTTAAGGATAAAACAGTTATACTTCCACCATGGCAAGGTGATTCTATATGCTGGAGAATAGCAGGATTTCGCATGTGATCCACCTTACTGATTAAAATTAGTATCTTATTAAAATTTCTGTCTTTCCCTTGCTGTAGAAAGTTATTGAAAAGAGGTAATTATGCCTGGCATGGTGGCGCAAGCTTGTAATCCCAGTACTTGGGAGGCTGAGCCCAGAGGATCATGGGTTCACAGCCAGCCTCAGCAATTTGTGAGGCCCTCTGCAACTTAATGAGACTCTGTTTCAGAATAAAGAATAAAATAGTGCAAGGTGGTGTAGCTTGGAGGTAGAATGTCCCTGGGTTCCATCCCAGTACCACACACACACATACACGAAAAATCTACTCAGTTATATGTTTTCTACTAGCTTCTCCTCTATTTTTTTCTGAAATTTATGGATGAGCATTATGGTATATTCTGGGTTTCTCTCATGTAGGTTTTTATGATAAATTAAAATTTATAAAATATTATTTACTTCACCCACATATTCTCTTTTTGTGACCAGAGTCTCTTCTGTGATGTGAGGACAGTTACTTGGTGCCATCTATGATGAACAAGGCTGACCAGAGTACAAACTTGCCAGCGCCTTGATCCTGGAATTCCCAGCCCCCAGAACTGCAAGAAATAAATTTCTATCATTTGTAAATGACCCAACCTGGGGTATTTTTTTTAGAATATAGCAGCACAAACAGACTAAGACAATGGCAAAGATTTTTAAAAATAAAAATTGGTTGGCAAATATAAAATTATTGGTTGGCACATAAAATTACATTGGCAAGCCTATAGGAAAATAAGAATTCTCATACAACAGTACTAATGCAAAGTTTTGGAGGAAAATATTTACCAAACTTTAAAAGATGCATGCTACCCATTAATTCTATAACTTTAGAAATGTGTGTAAAGATAAACAAACAAAGAAGCTTATTGTGGTGCTAGTTTTATTTTTTATTTTATTTATTTATTTTTATTTATTTATTTATTTATTTTTGTGATACTGGGGTTCCTGGAAGTCCTTCTACCTCCAGGCTACACTCCAAGACCTATTTTATATTTTTATTTGAAAACAGGGTCTCTTAAGCCAGCGTAGCTGGCTTGAAACCTGTGCGATCCTCCTGTCTCCACCTCCCAAGTGTGGGGATTACAAGCGTGTGTCACCATGCCCGGCGTAAATTGTGGTGCTAGTTTTAAATTGTAAGAAACAAAATAAAAAGAAAAATAGCACCAGGAATAAACCGAACCTGAGTGGTCTTCCATAGTAGAAGGTTAAAAAATGTTCAGTACATTCATATAAGAGCACAATGTACTAGGTTTAAAACTAACAACACCACAACATGCTAGCATGCACGCACACACACACACACACACACACACACACACACACACTCATAAAAGTGATACGTGCAAAGTTTTGCAGTAAAGTTTGCATGTGCATAAAATAATTCTACAATATTATAAATATGAACAAACTGTATCAAAACAAACTGTATTGGAAAAAAATCTACTTTTAGGGAAAACAAAGAGCGACTTTTTATTGCAGTAAAGAGCTACAGACCACAAGATTAAACCCACGTGTTTGATAGCTAGTGCTTGGTAGCCCCAAATCCCCTCAGTAGTCAACACAGCAACGGCAGAGAGCAAGACTAAAGCGTATTCTCTGCTTACGTGACAAAGGAATAAATGAAAGATGGAGACCTAAGTGGTCATGTGTATCTACTCCTGGCATATTACAGCCACTTTACTGTTACACATTTGAGATAACTAAATTCTCAAAGAAATTTTAAAAAGCATTTGTTTCTTAATACATTTTTTTATTGGTGCATTGTAGTCATACACCTTAATGGGGTAAAAACCTTGTGGAGATATACATGCACACATCACCCAATCAGCCCTCACCCAGTCCCTATTCCCTTCCCTCTCCTTCCCATGCTTGGTTTCATGATTGACTTCGATATGTTTGTTTAGGTACATCGTGTTCTTTAAAGAGTTTCCCTCTTCCCCTCCCATCCCCTCAGTTAGGTCACCTTCATTGCTCCTCTACAGGATCCCTTCTTCATCTAGAGTTCCTCCTGTTACACATTTCTCCCTAGTTTTCACATATTCAGGGAAAGCATCTGATTTCTTATTTTTGTGACATTTCACTGTAAATGCCATAATTTTGTTCTCCTTTTATGTCTGGGTAAAATTCCATTGTGTACACATCCCATAGTTTTGGAATCCACTCATCTGTTGATGGACATCTTGGCTGGTTCCATAGTTTGGCAATGGTGAACTGTGCAGCTATGAACATAGATACACATGCATTAGTTTGGTATTTTGGTTTTTATTCTTTTGGGTAGCTACCCAGAAGTGGTATTGCTGGATCATATGGTAAGTTCATTTTCATTCTTCTGAGGATCTTCCATACTGTCTTCCAAAGTGGTTGCATTAATTTGCAGTCCCACCAATAATGTATAGAGTTTCTACTTCTCCACATCGGATCAATTACAGTTTCTTTTTTCCTTGGAAGTCCTTCTTTTATTTTTTCACACTGATTCCTGCTTACTGAAATCCTGAAAACCGGAAGGGGAGTAACTTTGACAAGATGATCCACTCACAACCAATTTTTTTAATAGAGGTCACTTGGATCTGGGAGTCTGCTGAAAGTGAGGTGACCCAGCGGCAGCTTTGAGTGCCTCCTGACCACACATTTGCATGGACCTGCTGGCCTTCTGCTATGCAGAAGGCCCCCGTCCTGGCCTCACCGCGCAGTGGGCTCCGGTCCTGGCCTCGCTGGCTCCGGTGGTCCTGGTCTCACTGCGCAGCAGGCTCAGGTCCCTGTGGGCAGGATATCTACAGAGGTTCCCATTTATTATTCCATATTTTATTTAGTAGGAGAAAACAGTACATGTCTTTTGCAGAAGCTGGAAGCCCAAGTACCTAGAAGAAATGGATTTTATCTCCCCATCAAAAGCGGAGGCCCGCAGCTTCACCACGGACAGCGGGATCTGCCACTCCAACCCCACCACTGCCCCCGGTGTGGCGGCCATGAGCACAGAAGCCTCCTGGGATGTGCAGTGCAGTGAGCCCAGCCCGGCCATGCAGGGTTCCTTCTGACGCATCCTGAACATTTTTCTTACATAGTATGTTTTCCAGAATTCCTAAGCATGTGCACCAGGATCAGTCTACTTTCGGGGAAATTACTTCAAAAATTCAAGGTGGATTGGATTGGATCTGTCTGCCTCTCCTGAATCCTGGCCACTGCTGCCACTGCCGCCATCTTGGTCTGTCCCCCTTGTTTATATTTATATATTATTATTATTATTATTATTATACTAGGTGCACTGTAGTTTCACATCATAATGTAATTTATATTGATGTTGACATACATGCACACAGCACTTGGCGGGCTTTCCTCACACTCCCTCCTCACTCCTTCCTTCCCATACGGGCTATTGAGATTGACATTGGCAATTTCACGTATGTACAGTAATGTCAATGGAACTGGTTCTTTCAATCATTCTTTCTCTCCCCACTCCCAGCCTTCCCCTAGACCACCTCTCTGGCTCCACTGCCGTTTCTCCTTTGTTATCTGAAGTAAAAAATATGTGGTTCTTCAATCCAAGCTTTCATACCATTAAAAAAGTATGTATGTGTATATATATATATATATATATATATATATATATACACACACATACATATATATATTTAATATTGTGTGTGTGCGTGTGTATATATATATATATATATATATATATATATATATATATATATTCATTCCTCTCTGGGTTCCCCTGCCCACAAATGTGCACCCACGTTAGGTACACATTTAGAATCTCTGGGAAATAGGCCCTGACTAAATGAAAGGCCTTAGGAAATGTTCACAAAAACTATTGAGGAGACAGAAAAGCATTTAAAAGAATGATCCATTTTTATTTTAGGAGTACACAGAGACCATGTGGCCAGGAACACATGCAGCCTCTTCAGTATTCATTGTTTTTCGAGGCAGCTGTAATCCAGTAGATGGAAATAAACATAATATAGAGCCATCCTGGCTTCAGGGTCTGCCAAAACCAGGAAGGAGCAAGCTGATGGTGCCATGGAATTCCAGAGGAAGCCGCTGAGTTACTTGTTTGTTGTGGTCTGACACACGCCTGCGATGATTAATGTGGCACACCCCGTTCTCTCCAGAGCACTGGACGGGGTCCTTCTTCACCTGTAAACAGAATCAGGATGTGTCCTGCAGCTCAGCCAACCGTCTGGCCTTGAGTGAGCCACACACACGGGAGAGGGAGACCCAAGTTGAGAAGAGAGGGGAGAAGTAGCGAGGGACCCTGACATCCTGACAAAGGACCTCAGATGCGAGCGCTCACATGTGACTTGTGGGGGAAGAAACAGAAATATGCTGTAGATGTTTATACTCTTCTGCCTTATAAACAGGTCTGGGAAAACATGCTGCCCTGGCCAAGTGAAGGAAAGGAGAGAAAATGTAAAATGGATGAAATGCTGAGTAAATAGAAGACCACTTAGATTCTGGTGTTACATAACAGAGAGAGGCAGGAGGGAGCTGTGATCAGAGGAGGCCTGATAATAGACCCCCGACCTGGATTCAAATAGTGCAGCAAGCAAGTCTTCACTCTCCGTCTTTTTACCTACAAAATGGGCATGGATGTTTCCATATTTAAAATAGAAACCCTATTGATTATAGTTTTTCTTTCCAGCCACCAGCCAGGTTACTTGGTCAAAGGAAAGTGGGCAATTATTTTAACAGACATTGTGGCTCTATCTTGCTTTTCAGAAAGAAAAAAAAAAAATCCTCCTTCTAAAAGAAGGAAAATAATTCTCATTCTGGAAAATGGTTCCAGGAGGAAAGAAGCAATGTGGGCAAATGCCAGTTACTTTGGCCAGAGGCAAGGTGATGCCCCAATTATTGCAGAGAATAGGACATTTGTATTCTTCAAGGATTCAGTCAAAAAAGGACTGTCAGAGTCAACTTGGACATTAATAACAAGTCTAACAGACTTTTTTCTGAACTGATTGAAATGACCAGACAGTCTGAGTAATTCCTCTTCACATACATGGAAGTCAGTGAGAAGCATGACAAGGTATCAATCCAACTGATAAGGCATGTGCCACTTTTACATTTAGAATCCTGAGGATGAGTTATTGCTTCAAGTTTAAAATGTGAAGAGCTACCACAGGTAAGACCTGAAGTCAGGGGACATGGGGCAAGAAAGAATCCAGAAGTTTGTTTGTTTGTTTGGTACTGAAGATTAGACGCAGGAGATTCTATCTCTGATCTACACAACCAGCCCTTTGTGTGTGTGTGTGTGTGTGTGTGTGTGTGTGTGTGTGTGTTTAGAAACAGGGTATTGCTAAGTTACTAAGGTTCTCACTAAGTTGCTGAGGCTGGCCTTCTTCAAACCTGCAATCCTCTTGTCTCAGCCTCCCTAGTGCTGGGATTACAGGCATCACCTCCATACCCAGGTCTAGAATAACATATTTTCTAACCTAGCCTGATATTCTTCCTGTGACACCGCCTACTAAGTGAATTATCAGTGACACAGAACTGAGCCCCTCTTAGGTTCCATCACGTCCACGGGGTGAACTTATAAACCTACATTCAGATTCCCTATGCCAACTACAGTGTGTGAGACTGGACACTATTATAAGGTTTTAGTTTTTGGTTTTCTTTCTCTGAATGTTACCCTTTCCCCCAGCCAACCCAAGAGTAGGCTCTGAGCTTCAAAAGGAGCCTGCTGAACTTCCCAAATTATTTCTACAAATGCCCAAACTCATTGTGAGGACAGAGCTGAAATTAAATGCCATAGAGTATTGAAGAAAAACAGGAGTTTTGCCCCTAAATAAAAAGAGAGGGTGCCCTCTGCAAGAGGCAGATCTGCAGGGCCTGGCCCTGTGTTATGGCATCAGACCAGAATTGACGGCCAGCTGTCTCTAGGCAGATGAGTCAATGGTCACTAGGCTTCCTGCCTTGAAGAACATTCCTATGAGAGAGAGCGGCAAGGAGCCGCAGAGAGCCCCAGACTGAGGGGCTTCTGATAGGGACGGCAGAACAGGCAGTCCTGAGACCCGCACAGCTGAGTCCTCTCCAAGACCTGATGCCTGGCTGGAACACTAACATGTTCCCGGTGGGAGAGGTGACCAAATTCCTTGACCAAACTCTAATCATACTGAGCCCTCTTCTCAACTAGACTTCAGCCCCGGCCCACAGATTCTCTGCACACATGGTTCTATGCACACACATACACGCACATGCACACCCTTAAACACACATAGTTTCTAACAACTCAAGGCCTTGTCTCTAGGTTAATGATTTTCACCTCCTTAAATTCTTCTCTGAGGAGGTTTAAGGAGGTCAAAAACACTCACTGTTCATTGTAGCCAACATCTAAAGTTAAGGATGTCTCCGGTCTGCAGGAATCCAACTCTCACAAGTGCCAGTTAGCAAACCCAAAGACAGCCACATCAACTATCCTCATCCTCCTTCTTGTTTCTCGTGAGTGTCTACTTCCATGACTGCTCAAGTCCCCATGGTTATCCCTTCCTATTTTCTCATTCTCACTTCAACACATGAGTTACCTTTGCACCAACCAAAGTGAAGCCCAGTTCACATTGGGATGTCGCCTATTGCAATCGGTGCCCCTGGTTCGGGTCAATCCTCCCCACTTTAGCGTTCAAATTTATCTTTGACAGAGGTATCTCCAGGAATGACTGAAGAGCACCAACCCAGGCAGACGGACAGAATCATATTTGAAATTAAGTTAATTTTCAGAAAATCAGCACAATGTTATTTTTTGGCACAGCTGATTGTGTGGATGGAGACTCATAACCCTTGGTGGATATAATGAGGAAATAAATGCCAATGTTACTATTTAGCTGGTGGGAATGCACTTAAGAGACAATTTGGTGGGGAGAAATAATACTATGTGAAGCAAATGAAAGTCTAAAATGACTTCTACATGAGCTGGACCACTGGTTCCCAGCAGGGCTACTGAATAATGACACTATAAATTCCCCATGCACATGGCAGAGAAGTTCATATTCCATTAAGTCAGCTTTCTGTGCTTTCTCACTTTGAAGGCAACCTTTATTCTGATTAGTGGAGTTCCTACCATAAACCTGAGCCTATTTTGGATTCTAGGATCAGAGGAATTTTTTTGGTGTTCATTTTTCTTCAAAAGATATTGTCCTTTGATTGTGAACAAATTGTGTAATAATTGTGTTGAACTCCACAGGACTTTCAAGCCAGGAGAACAATACTTAAAGCACATGTTCAAATGTTTATCTTACCAAATCTCAAATAGAATCTTGTGCAATTAAGAGAGCTGCTTGTGTTTCTTTCTTTTCTTAAAATTCTTTATTTTGAAACAGAGTCTCAGTTGCAGAGGGCTTCACTAAGCAGCTGAGGCTGGCCACAAACCTGCAATCCTCCTGTTTCAGCCTCGCATGTGCTAGGATTACAAGCATGTGCCACCATGCCTGGCTTGGTGCTTTTTTTTTTTTCCAGACATAAAGGCAGAGGTTTTAATTTTTTAGTTCAAGTAAAGTAAAGGTACGTGTTCAGGGAAAACATTGGCCATCTCAAAAGCATGAGAGGCTCAAGAGTGTGAGAGAGGCTCCAGAAGTCTTTGGGATCCTTCCTTTATAGAAGTCCTAGAGCACAGAGCGAGTAGGGACACATGATTGGGGGTCTGGACGTTCACTCCCCGGAATTGATGAGTGGTGGCTGCGTGGTACCCAACCTTGTTCCTCCTCGCGAATCCTTTTTTTTTTTTTTTTTTAACTAGACATTTCAGGACTTTCAAGTAGGGGAAAGGGCCATTGTGATTGAGCAAAGGATAAGCTCATTGAGGCTTCTGCCTAAGACACACTCTGTAGGAGTTAGACATTTTGACCTTTCCATATCTTAATTCTATATTTTCCTTTCCTTCTCAATTCATCTTTTTTCTACCTAAAATTTTATTTTTGCTATCCTACCTATCTCAGGTTGCTTTTTAATAATATTCCCAGACACCTTTCCTCTTCAGAAAGACTCTTAGGTTCAAGGACAAGAGAATGATTTGCTTTGCTTCTGTCCACCAGAATAGTCCTGATGCACTCTAGACTACAGATAGGGGAACATTTTAAAACTTAAAGCACGTATGATTTAACAATTATGAAATCTGGTTTTGAAAAAGTAACATAAGTTTCTATGTTATTCTTGAAGACCTCACCTTTTTTATACACATTTCAGCTTTCCTAAATAATCCAAGATAGTGTCCTTTTCCATTTTATCCATTCCTGGTTAATGGAAGGATTGATCAGCTCTGAGACACAGAAAGAAAGAGAAGGTAAACTCATTTGTCCGGTCTTTGACTAAGATGACTAACAGATATTTATTAGGTACTCGTCAAGTTTCTTAATGTTTCAGAGCAAAATGTAGCCCAGGCCTATTTTATTTAATTAATACAGTCCTTAAAAAACAGATCCAACATTAAAAAATTGTGATATGTTATTTTTAAATATCTATATTTATGACTTTGTAAGAATCAGAAATTCCAAAAAAGGGGAGTACTACCCCACTCCTTAGATAAGACCCGTGACCTCCAATTCATCACAGGCCACACGGACCCTTCCTTTGGCTTCTCAGCCCTGACATACACCCACGCCCTCATCATTAGTTGCTAGGCCCTGTTGCAGAGGTTTACCTTATATGGAAGTATCTCCTCCAGGGACAGCAGTACTCAGGAACTACTTCCTTCCAGAACTGGACTCTCTCCTCTGGTTGTCCCACCATAGGTAACACAAAAGCTGCCTTGAGAAGATACACAGGAGGAGAAAGTTATTTAGAAGCAGTTCTTGAGCTTTAGATGGACTTCGATTTGTTGGAATATCTAAGATGATTCAGAAAGTACTTCCAACATTTACAAGAATATCTAGAGTAAAAGACTCAACCCAGCCAACTCCAGGGTTCTGCGTCCCTCAAGATCATGACACAGAAGAGTCCTCTTCCTCGTTTCATTAGGACTCCCAAAGGCCTGTTGTCCTGCTGCATGAAGACGGCACTTTTCCTGGCCGGTCATGAGGCCATGCTTGAAGAACATAGAGAATTTTCAGAATCTTAAAGAATTGTAGGCCAGTAGTGCACTTTTCATCTTAGTAGTGTATCAGGGAGGGGGTAGGTATGTATACAGTTTGAACTTCTAAAGACCTTGGTTGGCAACTGATAGGCATTTTTGGTTGGGTAAGCTTAAGCAAGCCATTCTGAAACATTTCTTAAAATTCTATCTAGAATAAGGTAGAGGGGACAAAGAGAGTAAACAAATGAGTAAACTCTCTGAGCCTTGGTCTCCCTAAATCAATAAAATACAGATATAATAGTCACATATTGCAGAAGTCTTAGAAGTTCAAATACAATTATATATAATGTTTAGAATATAGCCTGATATCGCCAATCAATAAGTTAGTTTTATTTATGTTGTTTACTTAAATCATACATGAGAATTAAAAGATGAATTCCAAAACTTCTTAGAGTCTTAGGTGATGCCTGGCTTACTAGCATTCTGAGTCAGAAGAAGCCTGACCTACTGGTTGTGGTGGTGCAAACCTATAATCCCAGTACTTGGGAGGCTGAGACAGGAGGACTGCAGGTTCAAGGTCAGCCTCAGCAAATTAGGGAAATCCTGTTTTAAAGTAAAAACTTAATAAAAGGACTTGAAGCTTGAAAGTAGAATGTGTCCAAGTGCAAAAACACACACAAAGGGGGCCTAGGAGTGTAACTCAGTGGTAGAAATGCCCCTGAAATCTATCCCAGTACCACACACATGTACACACACACACACACACACACACACACACACACACACGCACACATCAGTTGAAGAATTAATGCAGATTTATATAACTAACAAACATTTGAAAGTAAATAAAAATAGTTTGTAAATAAAATGCACTATCATGGAGGTCTGTTTTGCTCACCACACAGAGAATATTAGAAAGAAAGAAACTCGATCATGGAGGAAATTTCATTTTTATAAAATGTACATTGTTCTTCTGCATCAGTTTCACTTCTGATTTTTCATCTTTTGTGCCCAAAATGTCCTTGGAGTAAGGTTGTACTATTAGAAAAACAGATACTTCAATACATGTTGAAAAGAGAGCATGTGAAAAACAGAGAAAAATGTCTTAAAAGATGCTATCTTTCCACCCATCCCACTCGGCACACACAAGCAAAGCAAAATGTTTGGTTATGTGGTGTGTAATTCAAATTCGTTCCATATGATTAAAAACTGTTGTGCCCAGTATGTTTTTGTTTGAAACAATCATTTGGAAATACCAATTTGATCCTGTTTTTATTTTGAAAGTTTTGGAGTCAAAGTGATTATACTGTAAAAAGGAGTCGTCTGCAGAGCAGCAGGACTTTCCAGGAGTCGTGATGGCAGACAAGTCACTGAACAGGTGTGCGGAGGCTGGAGATGAGCAGCCACTGCCACCGGAACCGTCTGTTGCTTACTGACTGCTGCCCCTCGAGGCAGAGAGGCCTGGACCTGGGCCTCCCCTGGCTCTACCTCCAATGAGCCCAGGGAAGCAGCCCCACCCAGGCACCCTGGAGCTGACTTCTTCATCTTTTCAACTTGGACACCCTCATCAGTGGAAGGCACATTTTCATTTTCCTTCACATTTTTTTTTTTTAACTAGAGGAGAAGGTTCTCTGGGGTTGGGACTGAGGAAGGCCTCAAAGGATACCCAGTGGTATCAGGTGGCAAGAACTAGAGAGACCAAGATCCTATGAAATAAAACATGGAAAATGAAACCTTCACAATGGGAGAAATTCAATCAAGAAGCAAAGACTAAATGATCGGCACTTTCTCGCTCTCACAGCTGCTCTTCTTTCTTGGATTGAAGCTAAGGGAAAGATTGCAGGTGCTGGGTGCTTATGCCTGGCAGCCGCCTCCCTTTCCCTACCTTCTTTCTGAGTAGTCTACCTTCCGGGAAATCTGCAAATAGACATCCTCTACCCCTGATACACACTTCTGTTCCTGAAGAGAAAGAGCATTCTGGCTATATCAGAGGTATTGGAGGTTCTGGTATATTCTGGGAGCGGCGTAGGGTGCTGTTTAGTGCTCTGCATCAGTATAGGAAATTCTTCTTTCCATGGAAAGATGATGCCATGGGAGGAAAACTGTATTAAGCATCTATTAGACATATGTAATATTCAAGTTGTCTTTACACACCACATCTCATTTAATCAATAGCACCAACTTGCAAGGAGATTCTATCTCCTCCCCCACACACATTGTATAGACTAAAAACAAGTCCTAGAAAAAGCATGTTATCGAAGATAATGGAGAGTTTGAGAAATTCCTAGTTTGTTCATTTTTTAAATTAAACTACACAGACCTAACTAATCCCTATATGAAATTCTGCCTTTCATTCCCAAGACCTCTAGGTAGGTGTCTTTCAGAGTTCTCCTGGGAATGAACCTAATAACTGGCTCCTCCCCTTATTATTCTATTATTGGGCTTGAAGAAGATGGGACAGGAAGAGAAAAGCAAAGAATGAGAAAGTAGAAATGGGCAGGAATGCAAGACATGGAACATAAAGAAAGTACAAAAGGGAGAGAGGCCGATTGCCCCCTAATCAGTCACATTGTTGTAGAAACAACTCAGACCTAATAGTATACAGGGGTTTTCCTCAGGAGACTTGTGAGGGAAAGAGTCCCACTTCATATATATTATTGAAGTAGTCAAAAATGTCTTTAATACAGAACAGAAAGTCTAACGCACCATGCCTTAGGCTAAAGAATGTTTAAACTCTGGCCATCGTGAGGTTAAGTTATAATCTTTCACAACTGACCACGTTTGTCCTCTCATTTTTTAAACATGATCTAATTTACTTATCCTAGACACATCCTTATTGACATTTTTGCAACAGGTTGTATGTGGTTATCTGCTGATTTGTAATATACACATGGACAGTTCACTTCCGTAATTCATCATCTACATTCCTTAAAAAGCCGCATGTACTATTCTTAGGTGAGTCATCAATTTTTCATGGTTGATAAAGCCAACTTAACAATGATGGGTTTCTGATCCAGTGGAATACCTGTGGCAGAATTTTTCCAAATGTGTCCCTAAAACATTTGCACAGCTGCAGATTGCAGAGCAAGATCACGTTGGAGCTGATTGACATATTATCAGGAACTGGATAGTTGTTTTGCTTAAGTAAATGTATAAAGTTACCTAGTGCTGGAAATTAAAATTTTCCAAATTCAATCCCTTGTTCTCAAAATACTATGTGTAAATATAAAATAGAACTATAGAAAATATACACATACTTACCAATAGTTTTATTGTTTGTTTTATAAAATCTGCACCGCGTAGAAGCAAGACGTGTCCATTGGCCCAGTGCTCCAGATTCCCAGGTTTATTTAGGAGAGTGTTTGAAGTGACCCCCAAAGTACAGAACTATGGCCTATTCAAAGACCTTGACAGTTTAGTCTGAATATAGAAAAATCTCAAAGTTTTTTATTTCACTCTGCCCCACTTTAAGCTTTACCTTTAATTAGATATTTTATAAGCAAGAGTCAACCATTCTAAGGCTAAAATCTGTGCTGTGTGGGACAGCGGGGATAGAGGTCAGGCCATTTGTTTGTCCTTAATCAAATGTCAACTGTCAGGTCCCAAGGCTGGGAGAGTCACCCTGAAAGAGTGCAAGTGGGGTGAGGTGGTAGGGACTGCGCCATGGACAATGGGGAGGGGGACCTGACACAAAAAAGAAGAGGAAAAATAAAACCCCATCTTCTTAAGACTTGTGAAAGTTAAAACAATATATATATATATATATATATATATATATATATATATATATATATATATATATATCTCCACCTCAAAGTGGCCTATAGAAAGTTGCAAAATTATGGGAAATACACACAATGGAATTCTATTCAGCTATAAAGAACAAAATTATATCATTCGCAAGAAGATGGAAAGACCTGGAGAACATTATGTTAAGTGAGATCAGACAAGCACAGAAAGAGAACGGACATATATTTTCTCTAATATGTCCAAACTAGAGAGCACTGGGGATACCAGAGGGACTCCAAATAATGAAGGGGAAACCTCAGCAAAGCTAGAATGGAAAAACAGGAGATGAAGAAGGCTGAGGTTGATTAATGGAGGAACTACATACAAATATATGTAAACGTATGAATATAGCATGGTCAACCTGGACACTCATTGTTGTGAGGGGGAAGATGGGGAACCGGGGGAGGGGAGAGAGCACCGAGCACAGTCTAAATGTACACCATTTTCAATATGTTCCACATATAAAATAAAAGAAAAGAAATAGATGGTTTAGATGAAAAAGGGAGAAAAAGAGAAACAAAACTAGCAAAAAGCCATTAGAGTTGATACCTTGTTTTTGTTCTTCCTCTATAAGATTCAAGAAGAACATGACCAAAGCCCTTGGTAAATGATTCTATTGAAAATAGAAATTGGACGTAGGTGTGCATGCTTGTAATCTCAGCATTTGGGAGACTGAGACAGGAGGATCGCGGTTCGCGGACAGCCTCAGCTACTTAGTGAGGCCCTCTGCAACTTAGTGAGACCCTGTTTCAAAATTAAGAATAAAAAATAGGGCTGGGGATGTAGCTTGGAGGTAGAATGCCCCTGGCATCCATCCTGAGTACCACAAAAATAAACAAAAAGAAAGAAAGAAAGAAAGAAAGAAAGAAAGAAAGAAAGAAAGAAAGAAAGAAAGAAAGGAAGGAAGGAAGGAAGGAAGGAAGGAGGAAAGAAAAGCAATAGAGAAGGACTTTTCTCCCATAAGGTAGTCTTTTCATCACTCATTGTTTAAAAACTTAATGTTCACTGATTTAAATTAAAACGTGAGGCATTCCTATTAGAAGGCTCACGAATTGTCATTTTTTCTTTTTAAAATTTTTTCATTTCATTTTTTCTAGTAATTAATTTTCACTATGGCAAAATACATGTAACATAAAAATATGTTTTTACTATTTTTAAGAGTACAGTTCAGGCATATTAAGTATATACACATTGTACAAAAATTATCTCTAGAGTTTTTTTATCTTGTCAAAGTGAAGCTCTCTACCCATTCAACATAACTCACCTTCCCTCTGCCCCCAGCCCCTGTCAATCACCCTTCTACTTCTGTCTCTGTGAACTTATATGAAGGACTCTTGGGTGTATGATTGAATCATACACTATCTATCTTTTCTGTCTGGCTTATATCACCTGGCATAATACTATCTTCAAGGTTTGTCTTTATTGTATCATGTGTCAGAATTTCATTCCTTGTAAAACTGAATGATTCTATTCCCATGAAAATCTAATGCTACTGCTTTTTGGTGAGCTTGAATAGGTCATTAAATCTAAGTTTTGGTTTTCTCATTTGAAAAAACAAAGAAAATAAATCAGCACTTTGCTGGGCCTTCGTGTAGATTAAGTAATTCACGTAAAAAGCTAGCATGGTAACTGAAACATAGAACAACTAGTCAAGAGATAACATTGGCTGTCAATGCTGCTATTATTGTTGTTGTTTTATTATTAGCTTGGAAGTTATTGCAATCTTTAAAAGCAAGCATTGACCAGGCATGGTGGCACACACCTCTAATTCCAATACTTGGGAGGCTGAGACAGGAGCCCACAGACTTGAGGCCAGTCTCAGCAACGTAGACTCTGTTGAAACTAAAAAGTGCAGTGTAGCCGGGCGTGGTGGCGCACGCTTGTAATCCCCGCGCTTGGGAGGCAGAGACAGGAGGATCGCACAGGTTCGAAGCCAGCCATGCACACTGGCTTAGGAGACCCTGTTTCCAAATAAAAATGTAAAAAAATAGGTCTGGGAGCATAGCCCAGAGGTAGAAGGGCTTCCAGGAACCCCAGTACCACCAGTAAAAAAAAAAAAAAGTGCAGTAGAGCTGGGGGTATAGCTCAGAGGCAGAATGCCACTGTGTTCAATCTCCTTTACCACACTCAACGCACAGTAAGCATTCTATGAACTCTTTTAGGAAAAACAATTACATCCCCAATACTAAAATATAACTAACTGTACATTCTAAGTGCCATATAAATTAATAGACTTTTGAACCTAGGAATTTCCCTGGTTAATAAAAATATTAGATTACCAGGAATGATATTAAGTAGACTCAGAAAAATTCCATTAAACCCCTACAAGTGTGCAAGTAAATAAACTGCCTGAGAGAACTAGAGCTAAAAATAAAATTTTCCTCTTCCTGGGTATAGCTAGGTCTACAAAAATAAGTCAGGTAAGAATGGAGTCAATTGAGCAGGTCTGCCTCCATCTTTGAACCTTGAGCAATTGAATGCATTCATGATAGCGACTCCTTTCTCCAGCCAACACCCAGTTAGGGATGGTGAGTGCCCAAAACCACAGTGTGGGCACGGCCTGTGACATAATCTGGACCCGGCCAGGTCTGAGATCAGGCTTGGAAAAGGCCCTTTGCTGCCTCTGAAAGTATGGCTGTGCCAGTCCAAAGACACTAACAGGGAGCCCACCACATCCCCTGGTCTTCCACAGGACCTTTAAGACCAGAGGGAAGCTCCGGCTCCTTCTTCACAGGACCTATGCGAATCAGATCCGGAACAAGATCAAGCAAACAAACAGAAAGACTACTGAGCCTCTCTCAAAGAGGATATCTAGAAGTTTGATGGAAGCTTCAGACACATGGACTGGCGTCTTCTTCCTTAAAAGTAAACCCTTGCGTCTACCTTCTCTGTACTTAGATTTCAAAATCTTGTGCCTTTTCCCCTCGCTGTAGGCAGCTAGATGGCCACGAAATGAGAGACATAGACAACAAACATTTGCTTCTCACAATCCTAGGGCCTAGAAAGCCCAAGACGAGGTGCTAGCATATTCACAGTCGGGTGACAACCTGCTTCCGGGTTCACAGAGACTCTTCTCACTGTGTCCATGTGCTGCGGAAGGGTGAGAGAGGCCTCGGAGGCCTTATCCAGACACTAATCCCGATCATGAGGGCTTAGCTCACCTCCTATTACCACCACTTGGAAGTTAGGATGTCAGCATATGACGAGGGAGGGATGACATCAAGTCTATGACAAATAGGGTGCCATTCAAAGGTAAGGCTGTATTCACCCAAGTGCCACTGTGCAGACAGATCAGAAAGGAAGTATTATTCCTATCATCACCCTCATTCACGAAGGAGCTTTCCAAATGGTCATGCAAAATTTCTCCTGATTTCAGACAATATGTGAACTCTCAATGAGGAATAAAGTGCAGGTTTCATTCTGACGATCTTCTTAAACTATCCCACAGGCTTAGAGGCACCCCCGTGCTGGTTGGAATTCCTATTCCTGTGAGCCTTCAATGGGAAAAGCCAGAGAAATGGGCTCTGAAATAAGAGTAAAATAATTATGCAAAGTTTCTTGTTCCATAGGACACCGGCAAATTCTTTTATATTCTTTTGAGCTCTTATAACACACTGTTAAATTTCCCCAAAACTAGATTGTCAAGAAGGAAAAAAAAAACATTTATTGAGCCAATATTGTCTCACCCATTATATAAAACAATCTTCATGGTAATTGTGTTATATAAATCAGAGAAGATGGTAAGTCAGAGCGATAAAGTCACTTGTTCACGTTCTGTCAGTAAGCCCAGGTCTATCTCTCCCTAAATTTTGTGCGTATTATCTCTTGCTCTGAACCCCCTTCCTTGTAGATTTCTGAATGACAGACAGAAATATCTCTATTTGTCTCAGCTCTCTTCGGACATTGCCTGCTAAATAGATGACCTCATCGTGCACAGGAAAGCTGTGGGAGTGAGGACACTGGCATTTCCTTGATCACACTGAAACCTGCTCAACCAGACCTCGCAGAATTGGGGAAACATCCTGATTTCTGCAAAATACTCAACGATGGCGTAAGGTGAAGACAAATATTTGGGTTGGCACCTGCCAAATGACTCCTCATGGACAGTGCTCTCAGACAGTAGGAAGAATGACTGTCATGACCATTTGTGGAGAGACAGCATGATGAGAGTGAGTGATATGGAACTTATATTTTTTCATGCTCTGTTTCTCTTTATGCCCCCACGAAGACTCTGGTCTTTTACTTGGCATTAGTCTAAATCCTCTGTCTCCCCCATAACTCCTAGGAGTTAATCATGAGTTAACAGAGGTGGGGTCCTCCAAATGCACCTTGGGTTTTTCCACAACCACCTTCGACTCTACCTGTTCCGACAGGTGTACTGTTACTTCACTGCAAGCACAGAAGACGCTTAAGGACACAAAGAACAATATGTCCTCCCGTGCATTCTCAGGGCATATACAGCTGTGACAATAAATGGTCCCATTTCTTTATTTTCATATGATGGTCTTTCTAAAAAAGGACATTACTAAAATGTTGAACCAATTTCTTTCTCAAAGTACATGAAAGTACTCTCTTTTTTTAACTTTTTATTGGTGTATTGTACTCATACATCTTAATGGAGAATAAGATGGTGGGGTGTACATACACACATCGCCCAATTAGCCTTTCCCCAATTCCCTCCCCATTCCCTCCCCCTCCCTCCTTCTCATGTTTAGCTTAGTGATTGACTGATATGTTTGTTAATGTACATCATGAACATTAGAAAAGTTCCCTCTTCTCCTCCCCATCCTCTCAGTAGAAAGTACTCTCAAAGTTACAAAGAGGAAATATCTCTGACTTTCATTTTGGCCCTTTATACCTACCAACTTAACTGGATCTGCCCAACCTCTGAAGAAATTATGACACTACCACAGCGAAATTTCTATGGTCAGAGTGACAGAAAGTATCGAAGATTTGAAGAACTACGTTTTCCCTGCCACATGGGTCAATGAGATGCAATAATGCATCTGGCGGTGCACTGATCACTCTTCTTAGTCCCTACACAGGGAAGAAAACTTTATTCCTACGTCTCCAAAGAAAATATAAAGTTCGTATTCCTTTTCAACTGATTTGAGACATCAGATTCAAACAAAATCAATAAATACAATTCAAAGACATAAGAACTAATGAAATTAAGATAATAATATTACCAGACCCCAGTCCAACTGCTGGCCACAGTACTTATATCAGGAAACAAGTGCTGAGGTAAGGGAAGTAGCTTTATTCAAAGCTAGCTGGCCAATAAGATAGAGCTGTTGTATAAAGCCCATTTGTCAGAAAGTTGATTAAGGAGGAACTTGTGCAGACAGGCAACAGGTGTTCACAGACTGATGGCTGCCTTCTCATAGCAGGTGAAGGTTCCAGGTTTGTGATCAGAAAAACGTACATTACCTAAATCACCTTGTCACAAGATGTTTTTCAGCCCTGAAATTCTCAAGAAAAATGAAGATTGCTTTTGTTTACTGATCAGTTTGCCTGGATGCAACTCCTGGCGTATTCCACAATGGACATGCCAGAGAAGACAGACAAGGGCCAGGTAAAGTTAAATATGGAATCTTTATGCCGGGCGTGGTGGTGCACCCTTGTAATCCCGTGCTTGGGAGGCGGAGACAGGAGGATTATGCGGGTACGAAGCCAGCCTCGCTGGCTTAAGAGACCCTGTTTCCAAACAAAAATATAAAATATGTCTGGGAGTGCAGCCCGGAGGTAGAATGGTTTCCAGGAACCCCAGTACCACCACCAAAAAAAGTACATATGGAATCTTTAATGCTCCGCTTCAATTAGACATTGATTCAGAAAGCTTTTCCACTTGTTGCTGAACTGGTTTAATAAGGTGGACAAGAATCTCAACTACTCTGACTTTGCAAATAAGGAATTCAAGAAATAGTGTTGTTCTAGCTCCTTTTAGGTTGTAAATAGTGGGCCCTGTAATTACTTGCTTTCAGAAGGCAACTATGGTTGTCTCCGATGCCTGTTACTGCAGGGGTACCTTCCATTAAACCTAACTCATATCTAAAGCCTTTCAAACTTTAGATGAGTAATAAAAAGTTGCCTTCAGGTTCCATGATTGGGGCTTCTTCTACCCTCAGGGACTTTTGAGAGTCTTTACAAGAATCTTCTTCACTGAGATGACCACACTAAGTCTTGGAGAGGAACAAAAATCCAAGTTGCCTTCTCCATCTCCCAGTCCCCCATCTTGGTTCATCACAATAGACTTATATCTGCTTCAATTTCTTCATGTACAGCACGAGAAAAAATTATTTTTTCCTGGGTATGTAAATGTAAGTCTACCCTACACTGCTGGGCTAGGGTTAGGTGAGCCTTGTCTACATCAGCCTAAATAGATTTCTGAGTGGATCATTCACTGATCTATTATTATCTTATTATATTTTTGTTAACTATGGTCGTAAATTATAAAAAAAAAGTTTCACTCCTGCCTGTATATACCATGAGCTTATTTCTTTAATGAAACCATGTTATGTTATTTTGAGCTTTAGCTAGGCATTTCATGGAATTTATTATTACCTTTTCCACATGCCCTTTTATCTCCAAACTAGCATTGGTGGCTCGAGTCTTTCTTATGTTTCAAGTCTCTCTGACTTTCTCTTATCCTCACAGACAGAGATCACTTTCTGCCTTTAAAGGGGTCACATGATTAGTTTGGCTCACCTAGATAACCTCCCCTGTGGTCTTGTGATATAATCACAGGAATAGCAGAAGGGTACACAGTCATGGGAGTCATCTTAAATTTTGCCTTCCAAAGTCTTGTGATACTCTTAACCAAATCTATCTGTGTTTCTCCATCTTTTTGACCAAAACAATAACATGGTTTTTACAAAGAGGCTTAGGATTGAGAAATGCAATCTGTGCTCCTGAAGCAGTCAGGAAATCAGAAATTCAGATGGAATTGTTCCCATAGTCTCCACTTCAGAGGAAGAGCATGCCAACCAAATGAGCAAACCAGTCATCCCCACTGGAAAGTAATAATAGAGGCAGCACTGATTTTAGAGTCGAAAGGAGATGCCAATGATTCCATTAAAATATTTCATTTCCCCAATAAAGAAAGGTCATAGCCACCATTTAAGCCATCCTGCCGTCAAAGCATAATTTCTGTCATTCTGTGCGGTGTAAAGTTTGTAAGCCGAATATGATTAAGCTGCTTTTCTGATTATAAGGAAGTCAAATTCCAGCTCCTACTTCTTGCTACAAAAGTGTACCAACCACAATCACTGTAATGATGTTTTGATTTCTTTCTAACATATACTTAGCTTGTGAGTCTAACAAAGTCTAACAGATCAACTCCATGTACTTTCACTGGGCTCTTACATAATATTATCAGGAAGAAAGAAGATGAAGAAAAGCAGCCCCAAAAGTTAGTTGGGCTTATGAACCAGACTCACAGAGAGTACAAAGAGACAGAGACATGAAACCCAGAGAAGCGAAAGGACAGGTACCTCTCAACAATTACCATTATGAAGGAAAGACTAGACCCTTTCCAGGAAGTCTCTTGAAAGAAGGGACTACCTGCGTCTCAATTTATCTTTTTGTCCCCAGCAAACATTGCCTGATTTTAATGAGATGGAAATATTAGTTACCTGATTTTAGCAGCACATATTACACACATTATTGAAATATCACACTGTACCCAAACAGTATGTATAATTATTATGTGTTAATCAAAATATTTTTTCAGTGTTTAAGAAGACGGAAATGTTAACTACGTTGACTCAATCATTATATACTACATACATGGATTATCACATTGTACTCCATACATATATAGAACTGGAATGATTATCAATAGGAGCATTTTAAGAGCAAAATTTGAAATAATCTTAATGTTTAAGAATAGAGAACCATTTAAAAATCTCTTACAGCCTTTAAATTTATGCTGAGGAAGAATTCAAGGTACAGTGACTTAAAAATCATGATACAAATTATGGATGAAAAAGAAATCCTGGCTACTAAACAGAATGCACTAAATATTACACGCACACATGTATTTTAGAATTTTATTAAACCTATTCGGCAGCATGCCGTGTTGGTTTTCTCTGGGAGTCAGATTGCGAGTTTTTATTTCTTTAAGATTTTTCTGAAATTTCTGAATTTTATTCTTTTGTGATGAAATGTGAAGTGAGTTAACAAAAATCTAAAAAGAAAAATGTAGCAAGTTTAAATTGCAGATTGGGGCTCTTCACAGAACATAGCTGAGTCTTTGCCACGGACATTGGATAATTTCCTTTTTTTGCAGTGACATCTATACCACCGCCATGCACTTTTTCCCAACTGAGATGACAAACTGGTAAGAACCAGCCCCACACCAAGTCTCAGGCAAACGGAATGTGGCCGAGAGCAGCTGTGGATTGAGAAATCCAGTCACGGAGCAGGACCCGTGTACGATTTTAAAGTTATGTCATTTGCTGATCGTTTGCAGTGCTTCAAAATTATACCTGCTCAAATCCTTCAACCCCCTACGGAAAAGAAAGGCCTGTTTAGCAAATGTCTTTAAATGAGGAAAGGAAGAGGATCCATTGCTCACAAATGTCTGAGGTTAAATTTTAGAATTCCCTCCCAGAGTAGAAGCTCTTCCTAGAATTATCTTCCCCAACCCATTAGGGTTCAGGATAGAAGCACACATCCTGAGGATTATGCGCTCAGCAAAGACAGGTGCCTCGTTAGCATTAAGGAGCCTCTGCCTAGTCCTTGCTTGCTTCGTCTTCCTTCGAACTCTGGTTTGGGTTAGATTTCTCTGAATCCCTTAGAAAAATTTCTTTGAAACAAGTAGGTGCATGACTCATTGCCTGTGTCCTCTGTTTTTCCACCCAAGTGGTAAACAATGGGCTCTGTTCAAGTGTAGACCGCCTGTGAGCTGGGAACCTGTGTGCAGACAAAGCCCATTATCACAGGGCAGATTGCCAGAACCAGGCTTGCCTCCTGCTTGCCTCCTGGGCTCTGCTTCTCTGTTCCGAGGGCCACTTGACAAAATGCAACATTTTCTCATGGCTCCTTATCTTTTCAGCCCCCAAAGGAATACTACCCTCAATGAATAGCCTTTCAAAACACAGAAATAATGACAGGAGGTAACTGAGGCCCCAGTCTGTGATTTTTCCATAAGAAATACCAGGTTTTATTTAAAATCATTTTAAAGTCTGTGTCCTACCTCTCTTACCATGTTAATTTTTCTATAGATGATGTTTCCTGGAGGAGAAAATTCTACAAAATCAAGGATCATGGCAAGGCTTTGAAAATACAGGAAGCTGGCCTGAGCTTTAGTAACACAGCAAGCAGTGGTCAAATGCAGTAGTAGGAGTCAAACTGTGAAACAGGAGAAGCAGGACAGAGCTTCTAATTCGTAGGTAACAGATAAGAATTGAGCAAATAAGGAAGCCTAACTGGGGGTGATGGAGGGGGAAGAGGGAAACCCCCTAATGTACCTAATGTACATTCACAAACATATCAATGGCAATCACTAAGCCAAACCTGAGAAGGAGGGAAGACGTAGGGAATGGGGTGGGAACTGGGGAAGGGCTAAAGTGATGTGGGCATGTGTGCCTCTACCGTCTTGTACTCCATTATGATGCATGACCACAGTGCACCAATAAAATAAAATAAATCTTGGTTAAAAAAAGAATTGAACCCAAGAAAACCCAAGAAGAGGGAGGGAGAGAGGGAGAGAGAGAGAAACAGAGAGAGAGAGAGAGAGACTAGTATATGTTTGAGGAAAGTATACCTCAACCCTCCAGCAGAATATAAGAATCAAAGGTAGAGCTTTGGAAAATTATATAGCACATCTGTAGTTTGAACATGGGTAGTACCCCTCAGAAGCCCTTGTGGTAAAGGCTTTGTCCCCAGGGTGGTGCTCTTTGGAGCTGGGAGAACCTCTGGGAGGTGTGGCCCAGTGGGAGGCCCGGGAGGCCACTGTGGACATGCCCCCGAAGTGGGTAGTGGAACCCCAGCCCCTCCTGTGTCGTCCGTGCTTCTCGGATCTTGAAATGAGCTGTTGGCTCCACTAGGCTCTCCTTACCTTTGCCATTTAATGCCCTCACTATTATTGTCCTACAAGTATAGCCTCAGAATCAATTGTCAGGAAAATATGTTTTATTTAAAGCCATCTTTAAAAAAAAAACTTTGTGGGGTGGTTGTTTGTTTTATTTTTGTTTCTGTTTATGGGATTCAAAAAAAACAGGGGCATTCTACCTCCAAGCTCCATTCCCAGACTATTTTATTTTTATTTTGAAACAGGGTCTTACTAAATTGCCCTCAAACCTGAGCTCTTCCTAGCTCAGCCTCTCGTGTACTGGGATTATAAGTGTGTACCACCGCACCTGTCCTGGAGGAAACATTCTTGTTTCAAGTCACCACCTTCAGAGAACTGAAGGAAAAGAAAGTTCTTAGAAGAGAAGAGACAGCAAGATGAACAAAAGAAATATACACAGCCAGAGTCAGAGAACCTATCAGTCTCAGCTTCCTTTGGGGTGGACACCCTTTGTTCTCAGCACAAGGAAATAGAGGATGTAGTAAACAAATGCTCAGAAAGCTGTCCTCGAATTTTTGGAGTCTGTTTCATCAGCATAGGCCCAAGGCAAATGCCACATCCACCACAGTGGTCCATCACATTGGAGAATAAAACTATACAAGACAGATCATGGAGTGCTGAGGAGGCAGAAAGAAATGAGCAGATGGGGCCAGAGGACCACTGCAGGAAGACAATTTACTGAGAGGCAACAGGTGCTAACTAACTTCCAAAGCTCCTAGAAGGACCAGACGTCCTGAACGTTAAATACTAGCAAGGTCAAAAGCCTCCTAAGCATGACCAGATGTTTGCAAAACTCCAGTTGTTCCTATAGATAACAATCCCAGGAGATCCCAGGAAACAGTGACTGGGAGAAGAGAGAGAAGGAGACACAAAAAGGATGCTATCTAAGCCCCAGAAAACTGCCTGGGACCCCAACTGGGAAAGGAAACTGGAGAAACATATAAATCCCTAGCCCCTGAACAATCCATCCTCACCAGCTACCCACCCCCGAGCCCCTCCCTC
This sequence comes from Muscardinus avellanarius, assembly GCF_963383645.1. Lineage (NCBI taxonomy): Eukaryota > Metazoa > Chordata > Mammalia > Rodentia > Gliridae > Muscardinus > Muscardinus avellanarius. Next base: position 3,533,385 of record NC_137798.1, read on the forward strand.
TTCTGGGAGCTTTCCTCTCTCTCTCTCTCTGTCTCTGTCTCTCTGTCTCTCTGTATCTCTCTCTCTCTCTCTCTCTCTCTCTCTCTCTCTCTCACACACACACACACACACACACACACACACACACACAGTGTTGATTTTGAAAGAAAGCAGTTTGTAATTGATGGCACTTAGCCCAGGCAACTCCTGGGTAGTGACCTAAAGCCCCCCGCTGGACATCAAGGCTGACTGAGGCCCCAGGGGTGGCCTACAACTGTCTTTGGCAGATCACGTGGGCTTTGGGTGAAAGCAGTTGACAACTGATGCATGTATCTTAGGCTACTCTCAAGTAGTATCCAGAAGGTAGTTGCTGGACACCAGGGTCCCAACTGCCTAAAAGTGTGACTTGTCTCTTTTCCCCTTCCCATTTTCTTTACAACAAACTCCCTACCTGCCTTTCTGTTGTCTTTGTCATTCTTCATACTCAATAGACAAGAAAATATGTCCATTTTAGTGCTTTGAAGCAGGAGTTCCAGGTATCTGACTTACAGTTTTTCCAAGAAGCATAAGACCATTTTAAAGAAGATAACGATAGTCAACCATCTGAACTGTGAGCATCTACTCGCACGCGGTGATCACATATCACAGGGGCCCCAAGCTTCCAACCCCAGGCCCTGGGTTTTGCTTGACCTTCCTGCAAAATAGTGACCCTCCCTTTGAAATAGGATTTCTGAGAGAGTGGGTCGGAATGGGTTTAGATTTTACTTTATAATTTATCTTGTCATTTACTTTCTGTGATGTCTCTGCCATCAGCAACAAGCTGGAGAAGTGGTAGGTAGAAGGAAGAAAGGATGACAGTCTTGTCGACAGTCTGGTACTGCTGATACTGCTGTGTGTCGCCAGTCTGGTAAAAACACTTGGAATGAGTATCCAAACTTGAATAAAGTTAGGGAATTCTTACGTGCATTTAGCTTCCCCAGACCACCCCCATTGTTCCTTAGCAGGAAATAGTCATGACAACTATCCAGAAACATGGTTATTCTTCAAGAGAGGTGGACTTTCTGGGAGATTTGATGCCGTGGCAAACCTCCCTGACGCAGGCTGTCCTTCAGCTTGAAGAGCAGGATGGGGTCGGAGGCGACTGGAACTCATATGGTTTACGAGAGAGTGGAGGAGACCTTTGGCCAGCGTGGCGACAGGAGGCTCCGGAGGACTGAGCTGCAGGGACCTGCAGAGCCTGTGGCTTACGCCATGTTCAGTTTGCTCTTGAAGTCATCGTCTTGGCTAATCCTCTTAAATCTGTTCCTGTACTTATGAGCCACTCGGCACAACCGAGCTGCCTCTCAGGATCCTCTACATGGACCTGTCAGAGCTGACTTTCAGCAAACATAGACATCACATCAACTCACCCGGCAGACGTCCCTTCCCCTGCTCCATGACGACTGGGGAAGTCATAAACAAGGAAACAGGCAGCCCAAGGATTTGCAGCGGATTGGCACAGCTCCCTGCACAGAAAACTCAGTCTCTTGGGTGGAACGTGAGTTTTACAGAGTGTGTGAACATAATCAAGTTGAGCCGGAGATGCAGGGGCACTCTGGAGCCCACACCGCTCATCCTCTTAATGAAGTGTTCTTTGATTTCACGGTGCAGAGAAGTAGCCGGTCTTAATAACCAGGATGAAAGGTTTCAGGAGAAAGGAACCCCGTGTCCAGCCCATTTCTCTCGGTGACCCACTCGGTCACTTGTGGTTGAAGGAGGAGGGCTGGAATGGTCTGATTCTGTTTCTGATTTCCCTGCTCACTGGCATCAGAGGCTCTCACTGCAGGAAAAGTAATATTTGACTGGGCTTAGAGTGCTAAACAAGAGCTTTCCATGCGCATTCCAGGCCACCAAGAGCTGAGGGTCATGAGTCACACTCTGAATGTGAGCATCTGATGACTTTTGCAGGTGACTGGGTGAACAAAAGAAAGCCCAGGAGAGATGTAAAAGCAGAAACTAGGGCCTAAATTAAATTTAAATTATTTGCCATGCCTCACTTTGACGCTTCAGGCCATGAAAAAAAAAGTATAGGCCCTTCAATAGTGTGAAGTAAAGTTACTGAGTTGAGTTTTCTGACCCCCACGAGAAGAGGAAACCTGCTCACTAGTATTCCCAAGGCACTTCAAGGCATCAGACAAAAAGTCCATTTTATTGACAGGATATTTTTGTTGTTTTTATTGTGTATATGGGCAGATTTATACATTTTAGAAAATCAAATCACCAATTTAATTGGGTCAGCGTTTACATTAATTTTTGTTCTTGCCACAGCCCAGAATTTATTGAAGACTTCCTATGTGGCGGGAAATAATAAAATAAGTAAAGTCTCTGGCTTCAGAGAATCTTTAACACTATTGGAACAGTTTTATTACAGATGTATATGTCATAACTACCAGAGCACTTAGATCAAATCAAGGGCTTAAGCAAGACTTTGAGGGGAGTTTTGACTGAGTTTAGTCTTAAAAGATGCTAGGAAAGGTATACACATTTTTTTCTTGTCTTTGTTATGTTCTGTTTTGTTTGTAGGACTGAAGATAGAAACCTGGGGCATTCTACCTCAAGATACATCTCAGACCTTTTAAATGTTTTTTTTTGTGTGTGTGTGTGTGTGTTTGAAAACAAGGTCTTGCTAGGTTTCTGAGTCTTGCTATGTTACTGAGGCTGTCCTCGAAACTCTGATTCTCATCTCAGCCTCCCAAATACTGGGATTACAGGTGTACCACCATGCCTGGATACACATTACATTTTTTTCTCTTATGGTACTGGGGATGGATTCTACCTCTGAGCTACACCTCCAGTCCTGTTCTTTATTCTTTTTTTATTTTTGAAACAGGAGTTCACTGAGTTGCAAAGGACCTCACTAAGTAGCTGAAGCTGGCCTCGAACCTCGAATCTCCTGTCTCAGTCTCCCAAAATGCTGGGATTACAAGCATGCGCCACCACACTCAGCTTGCACATTTTTTTAATCGCCCAAGTTGTAGTGTCCACTGAAATACCTGTCTTCTTCCAGTATGTTTCTTCTGAGGTTTAACTTCAGAACAATGGATTCAACTCATGGTTCAACCTGTACTCAACACAGCCCATTTCTCATAGCAGAACACCAAGCTCAGCAACTTCTTCCTTGATCTAGGCTGAAATAGAATGTTGAACAGGACAAGGCTGAAGATGGAAGCCCTAGAAATTTCTATCCATGTTTCTCTTAATCTTTCAATAGCTGTCTACTGTTGAAACCAAGTGACACTTTTGTTCGCCTGAAACTCAAGGTGGAATTTAAGAATTATTGAAGTTGTATTTTCCATATTTTTATACTTGGCAGAATTGTTCATGCAATGCCTCAGTACTTTCTGATTTATTGGAACCAGCAAAAGCCACAAGCTGAATCCACAAATTGGACTCATAAGTGGCTAATCTGTAGCAGAACTTTATTAGGAAAGACAGATGAAACAAGGAATGGAAAGAGAAATATCTATAATATCTTAAATGTCCAAATCTCTGTTAAGCACTCTCTGTATATTAAGTTCTCCGCACTCTGAATACACATTAAGAAGTGGTTATTAGCATTCTACCCTCTACTTCTATGAGTTGAACTCTTCTTAGATTTCACATATAAGGTAGATTATTTGCTTCTCGGTGCCTAGCCTACTTCACTTCAAGGGTCATCTATGTTGCTGCAAATGACAGAATTTCCTGTTTTATTAATGCTAAATTATCATGATTACATTGCGTGTATACTACATTTTAAAATCTCATTCATGTCTTCATGGGTACTTTAGATCGATTCCACATCTTAGCTCTCCTGAACAGTGCTCCATTAAGCATGGGAGTTGCAGATGTGTCTTCCACATACTGATTTCAATACTTTGGGTAAATACCCAGAAGTGGCTGCTGGAGGCAGAGGTATACTGGTCAGGGAAAGCAGAGCCATTGGTCAATGGTCAGAAAGTCTTAGTTAGATAAGAGGAATAAACTCGAGTGTTCTGTCGCACAGAATGCTGACCCTAAGTAATCATAATATATTGTGCATTTAAAAATAGCTAAAAAAAGAGAAAACCTTAAATGATCTCACCACAAAGAAATGATAAATATTTGAGGCAATAGATATGGCGATTGGCCTTACATATGTTTTGAAACCTCACATTGTATCTAATAAATATATACAACTATTTGTCAATAAAATAAAACTTAAAAATATAGTACTTGTCAATTTACTGGTGAAACTTAAAGAGAGTCAGTGATCTTCCTGAGTGAGGAACTAAGACACCAAAAATTGTACAAAATGTTCTTTTCAATAAGCTCAAACCTCCTCCCAGCTGAGAACACTCACCTTCCCTTAGCTGACTCAGTTGAAGACACTATTTCCCTCTCTAATTCTCAAATCATGGAAAAAATCATGCAATAAATTGTCGGCTTTCATCTAAGATGTCAAATTTTGAGTTAAAGACAATGTAACTCAAGTATAAACTGAAATACCATTTACATGATAGTTTTTGAATGGGCATTCAAAATTGACTTTCAAAAATCACTCAACCAGAATGGGATAGGAAGTGAAGAAGGCCTAAATGTATGCATGTATGTATGTCTCTACCACTTCATACCCCATTAAGATGTATGACCACAATGCAAAAAAAAAGGAAAAAAATAAAAATCACTTGAACATCACATATCAATAGAGTATGAACTAAACTATGTCCCTCCAAATTTATGTGTTGAAGTCCTAACACTCCCCACTCAGACCATGGCATTTTGTTATGGCAGTCCACGTAGACTAATACGCCACATAATCAATGACCCCTCTAGGAAAGCAGGACCATTTCACAAGAACAGCACGTAAGATTCAGAGCAATCATTAGGGCATGTGGTGAGTAAAGTTTCTTATTCCAGGGATTTAATTGCCACATGACAGTGCGTAACTCCAGCCACCATGGCATAGAGTACACTTTCCCACAGGCATGCCATAGCCCGCTCTTCTAACGGGTTCAGCAAATAAAGATTGAGCAAATTCAGAGGATACTCTAGTCCTACACTGGACAATGGGCATGACCTCTGTGGTTGGTGGTGGAGCACCATCTGCTGCTGACACACTGGGCTAATCCTGTTCATTCCTTTCCTTGGGAATAGGCACAGATGTTTCCATAGCAGGTGCATTTGGTTTCCCCATATGGTTCTCCCAGACATCTCAGATGCAGTGTTCTCATGGACTATTCAGGCAAATTAAGCAGAGAATTGAGACAAGTGCTGGATAATCTAATGTCGTTGCTTCTAGGATGGCGAATGCATGTTGGGCAGGGAATGGGGAACAGGAAAATTACTAAATGCTGGAGGCAGCAGTTTTGTTGAATCTCTTATAATTGTTGAATACCTTCACTCCTTTTTATGTGGTTCTTGAGTAACAGAATCAGGACAGGATAATGTGTGTTAAAGTCCACAAACAATAGATTGGCAGGAAAGGCTTGAAAAATAAGGCAATGAACACACCACTGGAACTCAAACTTGACAAACTAATCTTAGAGTAAGCCCTCAACCCTGCCCTCCATGTAATCTATCAGAAATTTTTGGTATCTAACCTTTTTCAAGGATCTAGTAGAACATGTTGGCAATATTTAAATTTAAGGTGTGTGGTTTTCATTTCTGACATATAACTAACTTATGGCTAATCAGGAAATTCAGAACTCGTTCAGTCATCATATACAGTAACCTTCCACAAATCCTGAATTAGAGACTTTCCACAGGCCTAATTACTTTCTTTTTTTGTGGTATTGGGGTTCCTGAAAGCCCTTCTACCTCCAGGCTACACTCCCAGACCTATTTTATATGTTTTTTTTTTTAAAAAAAAAAACAGGGTCTCTTAAGCCAGTGAGGCTGGCTCTGAACCAGCACGATCCTCCTGTCTCCACCTTCCAAGCGCGGGGATTACAAGCGTGTGCCAACACACCGGCTGCCTAATTACTTTCAAAGAGTAACATAGGATAGTGAAAAGTCTTCTGTCATCATAATAAAAGGTAGGACTCCATACAAGATGGAAGCTATTAAAAAAGAAAGTAAGACCCTGTTTCAAAATAAAGATCAAAAAATAGGGCAGGGGTGTAGCTTGAAGTTCTAATGTCCCTGGGTTCCATCCGCTGACCTGCGGGGAAAAAATCTACCAAGTGAAAATAAAAGTTGTTGAAATTTTTATTTATGTTTCCCAAAGAATGACAAGTAGGACTATAGACCTTAATGCAGAAAAAAAGTATCTTGAAATTATGTTTCCAATATACTTTCATTTTGCCTAGGAATTATCTACTGCTTTGTCCATATACTTTAGCATCTCAATTTTGACAGATGTAGCAAGTGTAATTTTAGAATATGTTTAAGATGAGAATCTTCTGTTGCCTACCTCCTTTGTTAAGGAAATAGAACTTATTTTAAGGACTCTCTTCTAGATCACATGAGTTTATGTTCTCTCTTTATGAGATTGCTGAAAGTAGCATCTGAGATACTTGTCACTTAAATAAACAAGCTAGATATTTAACCCAAAAGGTAAAATATTAAAACAAAAAGACTGTTATGTGTCTGTCACATGTAAGGTCGCAGGGCCAGCTCACTGGATTATAGAGTTCCTCGGGACAGATGATTCCTCACACGGTGGCTCCTGATGGTTTCTAGGAAGTGGAGGAAGGCTGGACTTTGAGTTCTGGAGACTTCATCGCTCATTAAGACCATCTTGTTTATTTGTTCATATTTATATTGCCTCCCTCTTCCACTCTAGACTGTAAACTTGAATGTAAGAGCATAGTAAATTTTTTCACATTTGTATCTATAGCTCCCAGAACAATGATTAGGAAAGTAGATCTTCTAAAGGTATTTTGAATGATTGATAGGATGAATAAATGAAGAAATATTTCTTAAATTATCCCTTTCCCCTTCCCTCCACAGTAGCCTATGTGGACAGTTACTGGTGTTTAAAAATTTCCCCTAAAGTTACCACGTTTAGGGGACACCATAGCTGGATCTAGGTGAAGTCAATCTCTGCTTTTGGCATATTCTTAAATAAGGCTTCATGGGCCTTAGCAGGAGTTGCCCTGACCACAAAGAAGTTGAATTAAAATAGATAACTAGCCAGGTGTGGAGGCATACATATGTAATCCCAATCAGTACTTGAGAGGCTGAGAAAAGAGAATCACAGGTTCAAGTGTAGCACAGTCTAGCACATGGACTGGTAATCTGAACACAGTGAGTATATATGTTTGTAAAAAAAAAAAATGCAAGTCAATGCGGGACATGGTGGCGCACACTTGTAATCCCCACGCTTGGGAGGCGGAGACAGGAGGATCACATAGGTTTGAAACCAGCCTCGCTGGCTTTAAGAGACCCTGTTTCCAAATAAAAATATAAAAAATAGGTGTCTGGGAGTGTAGCCCGGAGGTAGAAGGGCTTCCAGGAACCCCAGTACCACCAAAAAAAAAAAAATGCAAGTCAGTTATAATTTTTCAAATTAGATAAATCTTTATAGGACCCATTACTAAGGGAGGTACATTATACTCTCCTCTGTACTCAAAGCTTGTAATGGTTCTTGCTATCCTAATGGAATTCCAACATTAATTTCTACTTGATACACCAATCTTCTGTGTCTGAGACTGCTAGATGATTCTCCAGGATCCATTCTTCTTCTTCCATGGTAATAGAATACTGAATTTAGGAGGCATACGGGATCATAGAATTATTATATTTCAAAGCATATCTTGAAATTTAGTATGGCTTTGTAATTAAAGCTTTTATCAGTGAAATATACATAGAAACATGTGTGCAGTTTCCAAGAAAAGCCTTTAGAAGGACGTTTGTTCTACCAACCCACAACTCCTCCTTCCAACTAGCTAAAAATGGCTGGAGTCCCAACAGCTATCTTGGACCATGAAGTACTCTGAGAAAGAAAGCCATGTGCAGTGAAACCACATAGAAGAGGCTGGATCCCTGAATCAAAGGATCATTGACTCTACTCCCCAACCAAATCCAGATTCCTTTCATATGAGAAAATAACTGCAGTCTTGTGTTTATCCCATTATTTTGATGTTTTTGTTTTGATAATCATGACCAAATTTAGTCCCTAATTTTAGCTTTGGCTGGACAGTTTATCAGTCCAGCATCTTTCAATAAATATTAAAGAATTTATAATGGTGTCATAAGGGTCTTTGGGGAGGAATCCATTTTAGTGCTATGCAAAATGTTATCCATGGACCAGTGACAATCCACAAGCTATTTGTTATAAGCTCATGACAAAATAACTACAGAATTTAAGAGTAAGCATGTCGACAGTTTTATAGCAATTTCACATTGCCCAACTCATCTCCTGGAAACAGCATGGGTCCTCCTGCTCCTTCCTAGCAAGGCATGTGTAGAGCAGGCTGCCTGCTACTCATGCACAGCACGACTCCATGAAGTATGACTTTAAGATGACCTTACCAGAGGTCACGCAGAAGTGTTGTAAATCTGAGAAAGGATAAAAATATGTGTATGACATCTTATAGTAGTTTTAATTCAATCAGGCCTGTTTCTAATTAAGCCATTAGCAATTCAGATAACTGAAATTTTACTACAATTTATAGGTTAAAAACCAAACTTCCCTGAATAAATTTTTTGAGAGAAGAGAAACGTATGCTGATTATAAGTGTAATCTTAGCTAAATAATAACAGTAAGCAAGATTCCAAAGAAATGAAAACCAAAAGTCTGTTCAAGTTTAACTTGAAAGTATTATTTTTTTGTATTATATTCAGTTTTGTAGCCATTACTGGTGCTAAAATAAGAGTGTTACTTGAAAAGGTATATTGACTAATGAATTAATTAAAACATTAAAACCCAAAGAGTACTGACCTCCAAATTTTAAAAAGTAAATTTAAACAACAAAAGAATCATTGTGAAAAGAAAGTGAATTTAATTAAAAAGCCACCAAAATCAAATGCACTTTATGGGCTTCATATGAAATTCACACAGTGAATTGCAAACTCTAAAAGAGTCGCATACACTTGTTGAAATAGCAATAAGGGACTACATGCAAGATGTTTGCTTAGACATATTAAGAGAATTTTTATCAAAGGCAGTAGTGCAACTGTGATTTTCCAGTAACATCAGAGAATAATTTTATCCAGGCCACTCCAAGAAATGAAGCCAGTGGTTTGCATTTCAAATACCTCCCAAAGACTTACATGTTAAAGGTTTGGTCAGAAGCCCATGCCACTACTGGGAGATGGTAGAAGCTTTAAGAGTTGAGGCCTAGTGGCAGGAATTTGGATTGTGTTGAGAGTGCCTGTGAAGGGGATATTGGAACCCTTCTCCCTCTCTCTCTCCCCCTATCTCTCCCTCCCTCCCTCTCTCCCTCTCCCTCTCTCCCTCTCTCCCTCTCCCTCTCTCCTCTCCTCTCTCCTCTCTTCTCTTCTTCTTCTTCTTCTTCTTCTTCTTCTTCTTCTTCTTCTTCTTCTTCTTCTTCTTCTTCTTCCCCTCTCTCTCTCTCTCTCTCTCTCTCTCTCTCTCTCTCTCTCTCTCTCTCTCCCCTTTCTCTCCCTTTCTGTTCCCCAGCCACCACGAGGTAAGCAAGGTAAGCAGCTTTGCTCACCCTCATTCCTCGCCATCATCTGCCTTGCCACAGGCACAAAGAGTTTTCATCGAAACTGTCCAGATGTACAAATATTGCTAAAAGATAGTTCCTTTAATATTTGTGCAATTTGAGATGATTGTGATATAAAAAATAATTTATTTTTGTTTCATCTTCAGCAACACAACCAACTCTAAAATATATAGAAACAAAGGGTTAACCAGCCAATGGGATTTGTAGTTTAAGTTTTAGGACTATGTTCTGAAAGCAAAGCCCTAATAACAGGAAGACATCCTGAAATAGCTACACCACAATGTAAATCAAAGTTCTCCTTCTTTCATCAAGAATGTCTTACTCCAAAACAGAAATGTTAGCTAAAGTAAACAGTGCATGTAGTGCAAATTACATAAAAGCTAATGCGCTACATTTGAGATCATTCTTTTTACTTGCAATGAGATGGAAGTTAATTATAAACAGCTCTGAAGTATAATGGTATCGAAGAGAAATACTGTATCCGTAACATAGGAACTGCTGAACAAATTTGTTGTTTCTGCAAGATAAGAATAGTCTCAACATTCCAAAGATATGAGTTAGATGGTCCGCCATGCTTATTTGTTTAGTAATCTTGATATTTCAAAGATCTTCTTACCTCCACACAAATAAAGAATGTGACACGTTTTCAACAGCAGATAAAATCAAGGAGCAGAAAGTTACAAGTTTAGACAGACAGACTTTCCAGTGTTCAGCTCCATAATTTAACAATAATTACTAATAAATTAGATGATGTTCAGACTATTTATCTACAAAGGTACTGACATTTACCTTGAAATTTATATCATAAGTTTTGAATTTAGCTATAAGAATATTTCATAAATAGGAAATTTGTGGATCCATTTCTTTTTTCTTTTCCCTTCTTTCTCTTTCTTTCTTTCTTTCTTTCTTTCTTTCTTTCTTTCTTTCTTTCTTTCTTTTTTTTTTGTAGTCCTGAGGATGGAACCCAGGGGCATTCTACTTCTGAGCTACACCCTAGACCTATTTTTTATTCTTTATTTTTGAAAGAGGGTCTCACTAAGCTGCTTAAGGCTTCACTAAGTAGCTGAGGCTGGCCATAAACCTTGGATCCTCCTGTCTCCACCTCCCAAGTACTGGAATTACAAGCATGCACCACCATGCCTGGCTCATTTCTTTTTTTAAAAGTTAAAGCAATTTTAACCTTAGGGATGAACTGTTCAAATTTGCTACTGGTGAAGGATTAGAGATGAGTTTTGTAAACGTATCATTTGATTTATTTTGGTGAAAAATTAAAAATGAATATCCTGAGTTTGCTAAAGCTACTTTAAAATGTTCTCTCCTTAATGTCAAGAGATCTCTGTGAGACTGACTCTTCAACTGAAAACGTCACTGAATAGAACATAGAAACATCTTTCCCATAACTAGTGTCCCTGTCATTGTAATTTTATTACATTAGCAAGCAAGAAACAGTCGTATTATTGAATTAAGAGCCTTAAATGCGGACACACATAGTGCTCTTTAAAAGTGAGCCCGCAGGCATGCAATACGCAACGTTACTGTTTCACTTACAGATTCATTCATTTATAATCTTAGACAGACAAATGCTATGGATACAGCAGTAATTATCCTAATAGCACGCATTCATACAGTCAACACAGTGTCAGTTTTGTAGATATTTTCTTTTTTCTATGACACACTTATTCTGATCCTGTGTGATACATTTTGTCAGAAGAGGCTTGCATTTTGTATGTCTTTCACTGCATCCCATTCATTGATTCTTCTAAGAACTGATAAGTAAGTATTGTGTTTTGCAACAAGTAGAGGTCTTTAATGGATTGGAGTGGAAAGTAAAATAAGTACACTGATTCTTCTCCACATGTGAAGCACTCCTGGAGTACCCCTCTGCCTCCAGTTTGGACCATTTCTAAACTGTCCCCATCTCAGCATTCTGTTCTCCTGAACCACTGCTGCCCAGCTCCACCTCCACCTCTTGCCTTCCTCAGGCACCTCATCCATGAAATAAAAATGAAGTCAGTGGAGGCTGTATTTGTGACTCTTCAAACTCAAGTGCTCACAGGGGGAAGGCAGGCAGGCATGGTGAGCAAATATGGTGGACGGAGGGAGGTGCAGACAAAGCACAGAGCCGCTGCTCTTCCTCAATTTTAGCCAATGTCTCTAAGCAGAAGCACCACCCAAATGGCTGGATCCTCCTAGAGGCCAGAGATCCAAAATTTTACATAGAACTACACTCATTTAAGAATATTAAAAATGTCAGCCGTGGTGGCGCAGGCTTGTAATCCCAGCATTTAGGAGGCTGAGACAGGAGGACTGCAGTTCGCAGCCAGCCTCAGCTACTTAGTGAGGCCCATTGCAACTCAGTGAGACCCTGTTTCAAAATAAAGAATAAAGAAGTAGGGCTGGGGGTGTAGTTCGGAAGTACAGTGCCCCTGGTTTCCACTCCCAATACCACAAAATAAATAAATAGATAGATAAATATATAAATAAATAAATGTTAAAAAGTAATTCCGAGGTTGGGCGTGATGGTGCATGCTTGTAATCCCAGAGGCTGAGACAAGAGGATCACAGTTTGCGGCCAGCCTCAGCTACTTAGTGAGGCCCTTCACAACTCAATGAGACCCTGTTTCAAAATAAAGGATAAAAAATAGGGCCGGGGGTATAGCTCGGAGGTACAATGCCCCCTGGGTTCCATTTCCAATACCGCGGGGGGGGGGGGGCAGATTTGGCCCATCAACCAAGCAGTTGGGAATTGCTGGGGCTCCAGAAGCTCCAGGTGGCCAAAGTAAAACCAGCTCCATCTGGAGCTCAGGCTGTAGGGTTTTGTTTTGTTTTGTTTTTTGTGGGCCTCGGAATGGAACCCAGAGGCATTTGACCTCCGAGCTACACCCCCTGCTCTATTTTTTATTCTTTATTTTGAAACAGGGTCTCACTAAATTGCGGAGGGCCTCACTTAAGTAGCTGAGACTGGCCGCAAACCGCGATCCTCCAGTCTCAGCCTCCCGAATGCTGGGATTACAAGCGTGCGCCTCCGCACCTGGCTGTAGGTGGTTTTTGACAAACAGCCGCTGCAGGAGCATTCCGCCTGCCTGAAGCCTTCACAACAGGTCTCGGGTACCAACGCGAGCAGAGAACAGACTCCACTGGCGAATGCATGCAGGAAATGTGCTGTAACGTTGAGCCTCCTGGCCTAATAAAGATATAAAATCAAAACTCAGTGCAAAGAGGAGACAGTGTCTTTGAAGGGGGCTAGGAGTGAGTCTCAAACCCCACAGCAGGAAAGGAGAGCAGGGCTAGCTTTCTTCTCAGCCTTGCCTGGGAGATTGGTTTTCACTGTTTAATGCAGATATTAGCTCCTCACGCTGGGGGCTGTGGAGGACTAGTGGTTGGTTCCTCGTAAGACAGAAGCTGCCTAATCGATCTGCCACGTTGGGATTGGCCTGTACCCCCAGCGGAGCAGGCCGAGGGACACATGGGTATTTGCTCCACACACCTATGCCCTCTGTGCCCATAATCACTCTCAGAACTGGGGGAAGACCAGTGTGTATTTGTTCTCCAGAGATCTCATCTGACTTGACCAGCTGACGTCTATAAAAGAATTTAAAGTGCTATATAAAGACTGAATGGCATTATTCTCTCACCGCTCTTTCATGAACAAACAAAAGAAGTTGCCCCTCTGTCTTCCAGGGCCTTTCCCAGCCCCTTCTCTCTTTGTCTTCCCCATCTAAAAACTATAAGGTATCTGCCCTGAGATCCCAAGAGATGGCCTTTCTCACTCAGCTCAATTCTTATTTATTTTCTATGGGAATAACTCACTTTAGGTCTGAATCTACACGCTGTGGGAGTGTCCAGTCAAACTCAGCCCAGGACAGCACAGATCTCATTATCTACGTGTGGTTTCAGTTAAAGAACTGCTGTATTCACTGGGGGGTGGGGAGGTTTGGGGTGGGCAGGTGTGATTTGCATTCACTGTGGGGCTCTTAGTGGCTGAAACAAGGAATCCTGTCTCTCTGCTGGATGGTGCCTTTCCTTTTCCCACCTGGTAGCTCCCAGGTCTATATCCACAAGATCTCCAAAAACCAATGTGAGTCAAACAATGAAGCCCTCAACTTAGAAACTAAAACTCTTCTTTCGGGGAATGAAGCCAACATCCAAACCCACCTCGACTTTTCACAGCACTGACTGCTTGTGCCATAGGCTTGGCACTTGACTGTATTCAATTTAGCACATAATTATGCCCCTGTTCCCTCCTATTTTTCTTTCATTGCTTGCAAGTGTTTGGGGTTTTTGTTGTTGTTGAGCCTATAACATTACTGGACAGCAGAGACTACCTTTCACCCTTCACCAGAGATCCACACGCTTAGCTCAGTGCTAGGCCCAGGACAGATGTGCACTAGACACGGAGCTACACAGAATGGATGCACAGTGGATGAGAAGAGGCAAAGCCATCTGAGCATCCACTTGCCCCGTCTCCTTCCCTGCTGGAGTCATGGGCTCCTTTCCTGATGAGAAAGACCTGGTGTTCCTGAGGCTTTGGCGTGAGCACGTCCCTGGGGTGCGCCTTCTTCTAATGGAAAGCGGGGGTCTGGGTGGACAGTGACCATGACTCATTGTCAAGTCTCTGTGGGAGCAGGGGTGGCTATGTTCTCATGTGAAAAGTATTTCCGCTCCATTGTGCTCCTTACCACATCCCGCCTTCCTGGGCCACCCTGTTGCCATCACCATCCATACTGTGGCCCAACGTCATCCATACTGTGCCATAACCCTCATACTGAGTCACTACTAAGTGTGGTCCTTGGACCACCACTATCACCAGAGGGCCTATTAGAAGAACAGAACACTGGGCCTCATCTCAGTCTTAATGAACTAGGACCATTTTAACAAGATCCCTGGGTGAATCATATATGAAGTGTGAGACATCCTGCTTTAAAAAGAACTCTACCAGGCGCTTCCTTAAGGGGAAGTCTGGTTTTCTGAAATAATGCTGCAGAATAACCAAGAATAGGCTGGGAGCTGCTCTAAGTGGTGCTTTCTTCCTCAGGAGAAGAAGCTGCACCCACTCATAATAGCGCATTATCTCCAAACCCCAGGTAGGTAGAAAACAAGAGGAATTAAAATAGACCCACGGCTAGCAGGAAGCTATTAATAAGCATTGTAACCAGCGCAAGCAGCTCCCATGCCCTGCTCTGCTGTCCTGTGCATTCCCATCTCTGCTCCAGAGCATCCTACTCCTGGCAGAGCACAGTTCAACCTGCGGTGACAGCCTACGGCATGTCAAAGAACATATGCCAGTCAGATTCCTTAACCGTGCCAGTCCTCAAGTCACCAACAGTGGCAAACTCCCTGGACAAATGTATAGAAACCACTACAGTGGCTTCTGTTTCCTTCTCTGAGCCTCAGATTTGCTTCAGGCCAATGCACTCTGCTCCTATGTAGGGGCTTTTCTTCCTTCCACCCCATCTAGCCACGCTCTGTACAAATCTCAAGACCTAACTCTAATCCTGCTTCCTCTACAGAACCTCCCTGTCACTGCACACTACACTGGGAACATCCCCCACTACGCTGCTGTCAAACAATTTCATAAAGACTCTTGGGAGTTCCCGGAGGCCGGGAAACTAGTGTCTTACTGTATGTTTTATACTGAATATTAGAGACTTATCAATCATTCAACATGTAAACAAAGGCCCTCAGACATTCGATTTGAACTTGCATGACTCTCCGGCAAGTTCTTTGTGAGAAAGGATCCTGGAGGAGCCCATTAACCTGGGCCCCTCCTCTTGTTTATTATAAGCTCCGAGCCCTCCAGAGCTACATTGCCCCAGCTTGACTGTGGTCTGGGTGGACTGTCTCCCAGAGGTCCTCCTGGGAGGGTCCTCTGACACTCCCAGGAGACACTGACACTCAGCTTTCAGAAATATGTGGAGAGTCCTAGTGTCTGGGCTAAGAGAGGACCCTCAGCCTAACAATGGCAAGAGATGTGTAGCCTAGAGGACCAGGCTAAGCAGATCCATTTACTTTGTTGTGACTCTAGGGGAACCCTGAGTCACCATAAAAACAACATGAAGAATTGGAGGAAACAATAATTTAGGGCTGAGATTATTCTGTAGAGCAAACCATAGTTCCAACCTGTACTGGGAAAATAGCTGTACTTCATAGTCACCCGGGTTACGTTTCTATGGCTGAAGCAGAAAATGACAAAAGCCATAGATGGGACTTTGCACTTACTTATCTCAGACCAGAAATGACTTTTTCTTGCCCCGATACCATGTTCTACTGAGAATAGAGGGCGCTCAGTGAGGAAAAGTGGGTCAGGCTCTCAGCCGGTTCCATGCACTCATACACCTTGCCGGAGACTTACCAGGAGTCAGAATCTTAAATCTTTTTCTCACTTTTCCACTCATTTCCCATTGGAAAGAAAAAGAACCTAAAAGTTTATTTCTATAGGTTTGGGATTCAACGCTTGTTTATGGTAACTATCTGCTGACTTTTCACTGTTTTTCTTTGAGTGGCCAAAAGCAATCTGTATCTGTCTCAGATAGGACAAATGAGCCAAGAGTTTCGAAATAGAAGCAACCATATCATCTCAAGAAGCAAGAACAGAGCCGGGCATGGTGGCGCATGCCTGTAATTCCAGTGCTTAGAGGCTGAGACAGGAGGATCATAGGTTCACGACCAGCCTCAGCTACTTAGTGAGACCCTCTGCAACTTAATGGAACTCTGTTTCCAAACAAAACTTAAAATAGGGCTGGGGTGTAGCTCAGAGGTTAGAATGCCCGTGAATTCAATCCCCAGTACCCCCCACCCACCCACACATGCAAGCACGAGTACACACACACACACACACACACACCATATAGAATTAGTATATCTGCCTCAAAAAGAAACCATATGACAAAGGTAGCTGCCGATTTTACCACTTTCCTTTTTCCCTTTCAAAAGAAATCAACAGCCATTCTTTGTTTAAATGAGAACAAAGTTGCCAGGGGGTAAAGGTGAAGGCAAATATTTGTACTAATGTGTCACTGCGTTTTACATAATGGCCTGCAGTCTTTGAAACCCAACAACTTTCATATCTGCAGGTTGGTTGGTTTTTTCCTTATTTGCTCTCCTGAGGCAAGTCTCTCTTCAGCCTTAAGCCACCAAAGCAGCTAAGAAACTCAAGGGCACTGCAGGGCGTTTGGCCAGCATGACCTCAGAAGTATTTACCTACTGCAGTAGAGACTATGATATAATTCAGTTTCTGTATTGCCAGACTCGCTGCCAATGAATATTCCAATATGTCCCTCGGGGTTGTGGCAAGTGTTGGTTTAAGATAAAAAAGCTAAGACAAATATTAGTGGGCTACATAAAGGTATTGCTTTCCATGAGGGCATTGTTTCTTTGCACTGACTACCTTGATCTTACCACCAGAGAGGTTCTGATTTCCCTGGACTGGAGTGCTGGTCGCCAGAGCAGGAATTCCAAACAGCAATTCTAATGAATAGCTACAAATGAGAAACGCCAGAGAGTATAGAAAGATGAATGGCAGGAGAAGAAACACCACAGCATTCCAGCCTGAAATCTGGTGAAAGAGATGAAACACACAAACGTGAAAACAAAGGGAAAATGACAGCGATTGCCACAATTAAAGAGCTTCTGGAAAAAGGAGTCGGGAGGCCGCGGTAGATAGAAGTCAACGCCCAGTTTCAGAGGCTCCTGGGAATGTGAACTTTGGTCACCTCCACCTTTGCAGCTGGATGAACTGAACTAAACAGCCAGATAATTACCTGGTGCCCAGAGGTTCAAGAGATTCTAGATGCTTTATGGATACTTCCACTCTGTTTATACATTCTTTTTATCCTATCGGTCCAATAGTCCCTTTTCCTTCTCGACAAGTTAAGCTCCCACTTCAGCCTTTGCAGAACATCAATGCAGAACTATCCAAACCTATGCCTCCCAAATTGCGATTCTTAAGACCTTCGAATAAAGTCCTTGTGCTTTTCATACCTTCTGGGTTTGAAGTGATTGACACAAACAACAGTAACAAAAAGAAATGATTTGTTAGTTCAACCCCCAAAGCCAGAAAAAAATTACAGAGCAGAGAATGAGGGGCCCAACAAAGCTTAGCACTTGGGTGGTCAACTAATCAGTGTGGATTTTATTTTTGTTTGTTTGTTTGTTTGTTTGTTTTGGGGGGTGGTACTGGGGATGGAACCCAGGGGCCTTCTACCTCCAGGCTACACTCCCAGACCTATTTTATATTTTATTTGGAAACAGGGTCTCCTAAGCCAGCAGAGGCTGGCTTTTAACCTGCATGATCCTCCTGTCTCAGCCTCCCAAGCGCAGGGATTACAAGTGTGCACCACCACGCCCGCAACATCAGTGTGGATTTTAGGGCACTCTACTCCTGCTCCAAATACCTGAAGCAACAGCTGGGAGCAGCTGGCACTCCTGTCCCACATGCACAGAGCAGAACAACGATAGACCAATAGAATGAAAAGCCCATGAGAACCTTGAAACCTGCCTGAACTTCAGACTTGCTCCTGACGCCCACTCAGACCTATCAGCAGAAGCTGGAAGCTCTGCCACTGAGGGTGTGTGAGCACCATCTCTCATCCATAATTGGCCAATGGCCAAGCTATGCAGATACAGGGCAATTCAAGGGAGCCATGCTGATAAGAGGAAAATAAGAACGAAAAAGGAAAAGAAACAAAAAGCTATTGCCTGGCATCATGAGAAGACAAGTTCTGCAGAGTAAGTCCAAGGAACTTTCTAATACAATAGATACAACAACAACAAAATAGAAATCTTTGGTAGGAAACTTCAGAATACAGAGTTTTACTATACTCTGCCTTCTAAAATAACTGGTTTGAATAAAACGGTATGATCCACATTCAGAAAAAATAGCAGTTGATGGAAACTATCTGATTGGAAACTATCTGAATCCTGATGTGGATTCAGCATATGATGAAATTATCCAAAATAAAGGGAAATGAAAAAAATTGAGCAGAGTACTAGAAGCTTGGAAAAGATGTTACACAATCATCTTGCATGCACTCAGAACACCAGAGAAAGAGAAACGAGACAAGAAAAACTATTTAGAGTATCTAATAACAAATTCTAAAAACAAAGAGAAGAATATCCAAAATGCAGATAGATGAATGATATATAAAAAGATACCACAATAAAAAATAATGGTTGTGTTTCAGGGAAAACAATAGAATTCTTCTTAAAAAATAGTTTTCAACCTAGAATTATATGTATCCAGTTGAATTCTGTACATCCAGTAATAATATATGTCAAGGAAAAAATAAAATGCCAAGAGCAGATATAAAATAGAACACTAAAAATGCATATATTCAACTAAGGATATATATTTAGGCTCTGTAAAGAAGTTTTACAATTAAGTATATTTGAAAGCAATATTTTACAATTCTATTCCTAATATTTCCCTGATTTGATTGCTGATCATTATCCAATATACACATAAAATATCACTTTGTACCTCATAAGTGCAATTACTCTGAGTCAATCTAAAAATTTTAAATGCAATTAGGTAGCTTTTTTTAAAAAAAAAGTCATATAAAAATGGTCAGAAGAACAGACGTTTCACAAAAGAAGATGTCAAGATGTTCAACATTATTAGTCTTCAGGGACGCACAAAACCACTATGAGATGCCACTACACACCCACTGGAATGGTTAAAATTAAAAAGTCTAAAAATGCCAAGCATTACTTAGGATCTTGCAATTCCTCCCCTCAGTGTCCACACAAAAGAAATGAAAACATATGTCTACCAAGTAACTTGTACAAGAATGTTTGTTGCAGGTTTATTCATAATAGCTCAAAAATAAAAGCCACCTGAGGTCTATCAGCAAGATAATGGATAGAAAAATGGTGGTATAGTTATGCACTAGAATGTGACACTACAAAAATATGGGGAAGATATACTGATATATAAAGAACAAGTGTGACCCTCAAGACACTACATTGAGCCGGGGTAGGAAAGCAAGCCACTTGAGTCTGGACTGCATGATTCCATTCTTGTGAACTTTGATGATAGGCCAACAGATAAAGCCTATTTGTGGGATAAAGAAAAAATAGAGGTTTACTTTCTGAGGTGAGGGTGGACATTGAGGAAATTGTCTAGGGTACTGGAAATGTTCTGTGTAAATGTTCTTTCTACGTATTGTATGCATTTATCAAAAATTAAGCTTTGGGTCCAGGCCCTTGGCCCCAACCCTGGGCGGGTGTGCAGGCGCTGGCGGGGTACCCTTCGGCGACCCCCTCTCCACCCGGAAGGACTCTGTGGTCCGACCCTAGGCGGGTGGGCAGGCGTTGGCGGGGCACCCCTAGGCGACCCCATCCCCACCCGGAAGGACCCTGTGGTCCGGGCCCCTGGCCCCGACCCTGGGCAGGTGGGCAGGCGCTGGCGGGGCACCCTTTGGTGACCCCCTCTCCACCCGGAAGGACCCTGTGGCCTGGGCCTCTGGCCCTGACTCTGAGCAGGTGGGCAGGCATTGGTGGGGCACCCCTAGGCGAACCCCTTTCCACCCGGAAGGACCCTGTAAAAAAAAAAAAGGAAAAGAAAAAGAAAAAGAAAAAAGGAAAATATCGGAGAGGGGTCAAGGAGGTGGCAGATGCCAGGATACTGGAGATGCAGACAAAACTTATCCAAATGAACTGGAATTATTGGAAAAATTCCCCGCTAAGGAGGACTGCTTCTTCTCTACATTGTTAAGAATCTTGGACATCACCTGTAAGGAGAAAGACTTTAGCGGAGACCAAGGAGAAAGGTGGTGCTGAAAGCGGTCTCCGCGTTGAAGGTGGAGACTTGTATTCAGGAGAAGCAGAAATCGGAGCCTACCAACCTTACTTTTTAATTTTTTTTTTTTTTTGGAGAAATTACACCAAAGGTTGAATGCTACCGTCGCGCATGCTTAGGAAGACTGGACAACATTCAGAGTGGAAAAAGAGCTTGGGAACGATTTGAAATGGTGGAGGCAGTGGCAATGGCAGTGGCCAGTACTCAGGGGAGGCAGAGATCTGATGCATTACACCTGGAACCTTTGAAATAATAACCACAGAGGCAGAATGCTACCACCACACACCCTCGAGAACGTGGAACAAATGGTTGGGCAAAGAGGGTGCTCAGATTAGAGCCTGCTGAGGGGTGAGGCCGGCAATGGACACAGCAAAGCTGGGATTGGAGCCAGTCGTGAGGCAAGGCCGGTACTGGGGCCTCCAAGGCCGGGATCGGAGCCTGCTGAGGGGTTAGGCTGGTGACGGGGCCTACGGCCAGCATCAGAGCCTTCCGTGAGGCAAGGCCGCTATTGAGGCCTCTGAGGCCAGGATCGGAGCCTGCCGAGGGGTTAGGCCGGTGCTGGGGCCAGCAAGGCCAGGATCGCAGCCTGCTGTGAGGCAAGGCCGGTGCTGGGGCCTCCGAGGCCGGAATCGGAGCCTGCCGAGGGGTTAGGCCGGTGCTGGGGCCAGCGAGGCCGGGATCAGAGCCTGCCAAGGGATCAGGCCGGTGCCAGGGCCAGCATGGTGGGGATCGGATCATGCCGTGAGGCAAGGCCGGTGTTGGGGCCTTCAAGGCCAGGATCGGAGCCTGCCGAGGGGTTAGGCCAGTGCCAGGGCCAACAAGGCCGGGATTGGAGCCTGCCATGAGACAAGGCCAGTACTGGGGGCCTCCAAGGCCGGGATCAGAGCCTGATGAGAGGGTAGGCCGGTGACAGGGCCAGTGAGGCCGGGATTGGAGCCTGCTGTGAGGCAAGGCCAGTGCTGGGGCCTCCAAGGCCAGGATCGGAGCCTGCCGAGGGGTTAGGCCAGTACCAGGGCCAGTGGCGGGCATCGGAGCCAGCTGTGAGTCAAGGCCGCTACTCGGGCCTCCGAGGCCATGATCAGAGCCTGTCGAGGGGTTAGGCTGGTTCCGGAGCCTACGGCCAGCATCGGAGCCTTCCCTGAGGCAAGGCCGCTATTGAGGCCTCCAAGGCTGGGATCAGAGCCTGCCGAGGGGTTAGGCCGGTGCTGGGGCCAGTGAGGCCGGGATCGGAGCCTGCCATGAGGCAAGGCCGGTGCTGGGGCCTCCAAAGCCAGGATCGGAGCCTGCTGAGGGGTTAGGCTGGTACCGGGACCAGCGGCCTGTATTGGAGCCTGCCGTGAGGCAAGGCCAGTGCCGGGGGCTCCGAGGCTTGGATTGGAGTCTGCCAAGGGGTTAGGCTGGTGCCGGGACCAGCGGCTGGCATCAGAGCCTTCCGTGAGGCAAGGCCGCTATTGAGGCCTCCGAGTCCGGGATCGGAGCCAGCTGAGGGGTTAGGCCAGTGTCAGGGCCAGCGAGACCAGAATCGGGGCCTCCCACGAGGCAAGGCTGCTGCTTGAGCCAGCGAGGTCTGTATCAGTCCACTGGGTAGCCAGGCCACAACTGGGGCCATCAAGAGTGGGATCGGTATTTGCAAAGCGGCATGCACAGAGAAATATTGCAGAAAATTAAAACCAGATGCTTCCCCTAATCATCAGTAACTAGGAGGAAAGGGGCAACAGGAAGTGGTCGAGCTATAGAAAGGGCCCTATAGTGAAGCAATTAAGGTGACCAATCAGAGGGTGTGGAATAGGGGAGGATGGAGCCTCTTTAAAAAGCAGGAGGTACATAAACATATGTATCAAAGTTAATCACCAAACAAGCATGGGATTGAGGGAGGGGGACGGAATGGGATGGGGGCTGGATGAGGGCTAATTGGATGATGTGTGCTTGTATATCCTCTCAAGTCTTGTATTCCAATGTGATGTATGATTACAATGCACCAATAAAAATAAATTTAAAAAAAAGAAAAAAAATTAAGCTTTGTGCATTTTACTAATTTCATTTAGGCAACATCATTTCATACACCTCAGTAAAAATACAAAAGTAGCCCAAATTCTTCCTTTCTCTCTGTTTAAAAATTGGGTACCACAAGTTTTGTTCTGCTCCCAGCCTTGAGCATACCTTTCAGTTCTAGACTATGTTCATTCCCAAACTCCTGAAACAAGAAAAGAATGGTTGGCTTTGTGATCAATTTCCCATGAGATAACATGTTGGTAAGTGTCTACATAATACTAAAGAACAAAATAACATGTGTTCTGCTCATTTGATAACTTGCCTCCTTGATAACCTAGTTTTAGTATATGATGTACCACTTGGAAAACATAAATATATGAAACTCTCAAATTACAAATATATTAGGGTAGGGAAATTTACATGCAATGGTTAAGAACATTGGCTAAAAGTGCAACACTGACTTCCAGATTGAAATTCTAGTTCTTCCCTGACCCTATGCAGAGTAAAGTTACTCAGCTTCTCTGTGTGTTCGTTCTCTGATTTGTTAAATGGGATTAGTAACCTCACAAGAATGTTACAGACATTAAATTTGGTTTATTATATATAAAGATAGAAAGATGATGGATGGATGGATAGATAGATGATAATATACTTAGCATAGCTAGTGGTGGATAAAATTTTTCAGTAAATAATAGTTCTCATGACATCCCGTTTCAATTTTCAAAAATATAATTTAAGGATACTTCTATCAATGTGCAATTTTTATCACAAAGAATTATCTTAAATACTTGCAATTTTATATCATATACATACAGGAGTCAGATATTTGGATGAGGGAATCAGTTCTCATCCACATGATAATAGTATCCTTTTAATTTTTAAAAAGTTATTATTCTACAGGTACTATGAGGGAGTATTCCCAAATTGCCCAAAAACTCATTGATCATAATCTCCCCAACTTATGAAATCTGGTAATGACAAGAGAGCGACAACACATTGCTGGCCTACCTGATGGGGCGCCCTCCTCCACAGCTTGTGTGGGGAAGAAGTGAGTTGCTTTCATACTGCGGGCAGGGGTCCTGCGGATTCTGGATGAGACTACTTTGTTTTACTCCCTAGGATATGAAGAACAGCTGTGGCTGATGTCCAGAGGCATTTTACGTCAACAAGTCCTGATATATTTAAACAGTTTTGAAAGAATCAGTGGTAGAAAGGGGCCCCAAGGAACAGACTCTGAGGCTGAGATCACTGTGGGAGCTTTATGGGCAACTCTTCTTTTAACTGGGATAAGAGAGAGAGAGGGGTGTGGGATGCATGCACAGTGGAGGCCCCAGATGTTCTACAGGGAGCTCTGGTCCATCATGGCCCTCCAGAACATTCCTAACCTTGAAGGTCATTGGATGTGGGTGGCCCCTGGGGGGGAGGCATGACCTTGGGCAAGACAGTATTGATGGCTGAGGGCAGTTCCTGGAGGACCAACTGGGAGCATTAAGCTGCCCACTTTCAGCAGCTGAAGGAATGTGTACTCAGTCCTGAAGTGCGACTACGTGCTCCCCACCACCTCCAAGCCAGTATAAGAGGCCCTGACCTCTCCTGAGAGATTTAAATTTCTCCTCCCTAAACTATGTTTCTCTTAACTATGTTTCTCTTTTTAAATGGATATTGGTTGCTGATCAGAATGGATCAAAAAGGCAATCCCATGTCTGAGGGAGAATACATTTCCATATCCAGGCAGATTCTCTGCCTTGTTCCTGCTTGGTTTGAGAGAAGAACTTCCTGAAGTTGAAAAACTATGATCTCAGATTTAGGATTTTAAATTAAAGCCCTGTTTGTTGACACAGCTGAGAGTGATTTTGTTGGAGTGTGTGTGGGTCGAATTGATGGCTACTATGGGCAAAATATACTGGATTGTGTTTCTGAACTGAAATTAACAAATACATCTTTCCATATTACTGAAAGAGTAGGTTGTGGGGCCTGTGGAATGAAGAAGCCTGTGAAGGTGGTTTATAGATTCTTAGGCAAAGAGAGATCAGAACAGCTTGTCCACCTCTGGTATGCAAGGGTGGTACCCAAGCCTGGAGGCACAAGGTTGTTTTGCCCCAGAAAAATATCTGCTTTGAAATGCCTGTGGTCAAATATTTGGGGGAGCACTGATAAAGTGGGGAAATATAAAGGATAAAATGAAGAACAAAGAAGACGATTTGTGTGTGAGAAAGAAGGAATAAAAAACCATACCAAAACCATACCAAAATAGTAAGTAAGGGGTCTTGCCTAATGAGTCCATAAATTTGCTCCAAGACATTCCCTATTAAAAACGTTATTCTTATAGTTTTCAAATCTCAGGTGACAAGCTTTGAAGAAATGAAGACTCAAAACATCAGGATAGATATATATATATATATATATATATATATATATATATATATATATATATATATATGGCATGGTGCCAGGGGTTAAAATTGATTTCAAGGCCCATGTATTCAAGTCATATCTACTTAAAGTTATATCTTAACCACTCAAGAGCTGCTTGGTTTTGATTCTGTCACTTATCTCCTCAAGCCTTATCTATGAAGTGGATCACAGGGAGTTGATATAAAAAAATAACTGAATATGAACAGCAGTGGTTCATACTCTTGTAAGATGCTACACAAATTTAATACTAGATTTTTTAAGAGGCAGTGAAGGCTTGTGGTTAGTTTCTTGAATCAAGATGTAAACAACCCAGATAGTTCTGTTTCCACTTAGCCTGGATGCATACCACTTGAAGGAGCATTTTACTTTTTTCATTTTTACTTTGAGTTAGTGAAATAATGCTTCCTCCCTTAGGCTCTAAGAAGCAGTGGACTAGTAAACCTTAAATTTTATAAAAATCAGGCATTTATTAAATTGAAGTTTGTTTCGGTAGCATTTTTACTATGACAACCCAAAAAAGTGACCACCACAACTTAGAGGAAAGAAGATTTACTTGCTCACAGTTCTGGAGACTTCAAGAGGTCAGTCTTATCTGTGGAGCTCAAGGCATGGCAAAGAGAACATAGAGAGTACATATGAGCTTTACTCTCATATCATGGAGACAGGAAGCCAGAGATCAAAGGGTATTCAAAGACACAAGCACAGTCCCCATGGTCACACCCCAAGGGACCCAACTTCTCCAGCCATACCCCATCTGCCGAGGTTACCACCCAATTAATCCATTGCACTGGATTTATCAATTTATGAGATCACAACCCTCCTCAGTAATTATATAAACTCTGAACATCAATACATGAGTTATTTCAGGGGACAGTTTATATGTAACCATAAAAGAGATGTTCTTTTTTTTTTGTGTGTGGTACTGGAAACTGAACCCAGGAGCATTCTACCTCTAAGCTATACCCCAGCCCTATTTTTTTTTTTTTTGGAATAGGGTCTCACTGAGTTGTGGAGGGCCTCATTAAGTAGTTGTGGAGTGTTGACCATGAACTTGTGATAAAGGTTCTCATGACCATTGTTGTCACATCAAACTCAGCCTACATGTGGGGCAAAGGTTTTGGTGACATGGGAGTAGCCATTCAATAGTCTTTTTCTTCATCTAGTTAAAATTTTATCTAGTCATTATTTACTAAGAAAGAGGACATCCAGCATTCTTCTTTATTCTTCTGGCTCACCCTCCCAAGTACTGAGATTTTAAGTGTGTGCCACCACTCCTGGAGTGTTCTTACATTTTATACCAACAAAATTAAAATTTTATGGAAGTCTCTATCAAAAACTTATATTCATTTTGAAAAATACAGTCATCTTAATGTTCCTAATGACGACTCTGTGGCAATATAAAACCTTACCATACACCTAAACTGTCTTTGAATCGCCAATGAACATTTAAAGGGGATAACTTTTGTTATTGTGGCAGATGTACTTGTTTTATTTTGACTCTTTCAGAGAACTGGTCATCAGTAGATATGGGAACTTCAATTAACCCAAATATTCTATTCCTTGGTGCATTTGCTAGGATTTCATTATAGCCATTGATCTCTGGTGAAGAAAAGAATCCAAACAGGCAGACCGATGCTCATTTACATTGTCCTTTCAATTGGACTTTTCCTCGTCAGCTCTGGACCACAACCTGAGGCACGTAGGTAGTCCCTTCTTTGCACTCCTCAGTGAGAGGCACACATTTTCCATACTCTATTGTCGCGACCATAAGGCTCTGACCAGCAGAGCCTAGGGAAGAAACACACGAACGCCGACTTGCTGATGAAGCTACTTCCTCTTTATTCCCCGCAGCAGTTTCCTTATATACCATACCAAGCCTGTTCCCAAAATATCCACCAATCCCATTTCGCCCATGTCCATCCCATGCTCCCTAGAAGGTACCTCATAGGCGTACTGGCCTAACCACGAGGCATTACATCACAGTCCATGCATGAGGCGTGTGATACTGACAACAGCGCATGCGCCAGCCAAGACCAACAGCGCATGAGCCAGCCAAGACCACCATCCTTGGCAGTCAGCCCAGGCGCCATCTTGGGCTGAAATGCCACACCCTGGCTTCCCACACTCTATCTTGCTTCCTTGCCTATGCATTCAATATTTCTCCCAGATCCCAAATGGAGTACTCATGTGTTGATAGAGTTAAGTGGTTATTCCAGAAAACTTCTCCATTATCCTCTTCCTTTAATCCATTGATAGTTTTGGAAGACCTTTAGGGAGATTGTGCCTCCACACAGATAACATCCAGATGATGAACATACTGTAGGGTGCGGGGGAAAGAAACCTGCTCACATGGGTCCATGTACAAGAATGCCATCTGGATGCCATAAGGCAGATTTCTCCTTTCCTGATAAAATGACTTCCAGATTTTCTGTTCCAGAGCTAATGTAAAAGGTGTTGTTAAAACCCATCCATACTTCAGAACAACTCTGGCTTGTCTAGGTCTATGCCTCACCTGTGTTTTAAATGAAATAGGAATGAGAACTGGAGGTTTGGCAGCCCCACTGCTGAAAACTTCAAGTAGCAATAAGTCATGGCCACCCTGAGTCCCAAGAGGATGCTTCTTGCCACATGGAATAGATTCTCCAAAATCTCATTTTTTTCATTTGGTATGTATGAATTATACATAGAATGAAAGGAAAATACGCTTTTGGGGTTCCAAGTAACATGAAAAGTCCATTCCTATGACAGGATAGAATGGCTGAAGTGTATCCCTCTGGGGCTCTGCTCATTCTGGAGTGCTCTAAGTCAATGCCCATATCTTGGATGTCTGAGGACTCCAAGGTGTCATCTGATTTGCACTTAAGGAGCTGGTATGATGCAGATCACCTTGTTTCGCTGTCAGGATGATGCCCCCCTCGGAATCACTCCACTCCTACTTAAAGCCATGAGGGATGAGCATTCTCAAGCCTCAAGGCTTTTCTGATTCTGTGCTGGTTTGTATGCTACTGGGGAGTTGGGAATCCTGCTCAAAGACCACCTTGTCTTAGAGTTCCCTCTTAATTCTCACAAACAATGTGAATTGTTCCTGCTTCTGCATTCTGTTACATATTGTTTGTTCACCTATTTTGCACATAGCTATCCTTTTATAAGTATTTTCATATCTAGGTTTCTTTTTTAGCAGGAAACCATTCATGCTTCTGAATACTTCAGCTAAATGAAACAGATGAAAATAAAACTTGTTTTGAGGTATATTTTTTTATTTTTATATCTTAGTAGGTTTTGTTCAAGTTTTTTTTAATGCTTCTGATCTAACAGAATTTTGCAAGGGAACTTAAAAAACATCAAAAAATATTGCCTGATCTTATTTTTATTTCATTCTATACTAGGAACACTGCAGAGAGCAAAAATAAAAATCCCTGGTTTCGAGAGTTTCCCCTATATTAGGAAATCAAACAGGGGATCCTCTATACCCCTCAAGAAGACAACAGCAAGACTCTGACCCTGAAGGAAATCAGTTTAGAGAGGCTTGTTGTATTCCCATCCCTTCTCTATGGCAGAGCATCCTGCATCTCCCATCCCTTCTTCATGGCAGAGCATCCTGCATCTCCCATCCCTTCTTCATGGCAGAGCATCCTGCATCTCCCATCCCTTCTCTATGGCAGAGCATCCCGCATCTCCCATCCCTTCTTCATGGCAGAGCATCCTGCATCTCCCATCCCTTCTCTATGGCAGAGCATCCTGCATCTCCCATCCCTTCTCTATGGCAGAGCATCCTGCATCTCCCATCCCTTCTTCATGGCAGAGCATCCTGCATCTCCCACAAAGAACCCACTCTACAAATGCTGGGCAAACTCTTTCCCCTAATTGCCTCTTCCTGTCTGGAGCTGAGCTCAGTCCAAATAACAGAATCAGCACAATTAGGATAAATATCATGAAAAACATTTGAGTGATTTGTCATGTCAAAAAATATATAGACACGCAAAACACAGAGCAGAAAAAGGAGCAGAAACTAGCCTGCCACCAGCTTCCCCAAACACCATGGCTCCCGATTGGTGTTTTTCCCAGAAATCTTCTAAAATAAGCAGCTAAGTGTTTTGAATTCCTAAAACCAAAGATTAAAAAAATTTCCGTGAAATTGATTCATGAGACAGATTATTCTTATTCATGTATCACTGGTCCTATTATTATCCATTGAAAGGTGAAGAGTAAATCCAGACTACATTATCAGGCCAGAAAACCAAACCTGAGATGCACAAATTCACCAGGACTTCCCTAGAGACAAATAGTTATGTTAATAATCAACTTTAATCTGTGCAAATAAATGCAGTTACAGCCTACACAGTTTTAGCTCTTCTTAACTACCATAATCATGTCCTCGAAATAGAAGTGACCAAGTGACTAATTTGGTAGCAGTAAGACCATTTAAGAATCTGCCCAATCCTGCCTGCCCACACCAATTTACTAGAATGACTAAAGAGAGAAAGACAAGTAATGAATCAGTTCTTGAGACCATTCAGGGAAAACCCTGGTATAATACTCTGTTTAGAATTACTCAAATGCTAGGAATAGGTAGCCTTGGGCAAAGACCCATTGAAAAGGTACAAGAGACATAGGATCCTTTGTTACCGGCCAGCACAGCTTACCTCCTGAACAAAACAGGGAATATAGCCAGGTCGTGCTGGATTTACTGCGCCCAGGTGCAACATTCCTTAGGAAAGAGTTCTTAAGTATCCAGGGATCTGGGGTGGGGTGTTATATCACTATTAAAAGAGTGTGTGCAGGGGATGCAAACTCTAAGGGTCATCATTGGAAAGACCTGACTCATGTTACTTTTCTGTTGCTTCCGTACATTCATAGCCCAAGCAACTGTCAGGGCACTATTAGAAGCAACAATAATGTAGTACTGTTTTTAATAGTGTTGTTTTCAGAGGGAAATCTTAATAAATTATGCTCATGTTTTTATGTCTTATTGAAGTCCTAGAAAATAAATGAAGTGCCTGCTTCACTCTGTCGCCTGTTTGTTTTGTTAGAATCGTTTGCAATTATCAGAAGGAGAAAGGTCTCTTTCTCTTTAAGAAACCAGGATGTAAAATAACAGTTGCCTCTTTCATCCAGATAAATCATTCAGGAGACAATGACTTGGGGACAGTAGAGGTCACACCGACTGATAACTGAATGTCCCCTTCAAAGGGCAACTCAGTGCAGGGGAAGAAGGACACAAAGTACTAAAAACACTTGAGGCTTTCAATGGCAGGCGATGGATTAAGGGAAAAAACCTTATCAGTGCTTAGCAATGTGTTTAGAGCTTCCACCAAATTGCAGAATCAATTAAAGCTGCTTTCTAAGTAAGTGATTTAATAAAAGATAAAAATACTTTTCTAAGTTGGAAATTCAGAAAATATTCATAGTATATCAGTAAGTATATATACATATATTCAGATTGCATAAAACTAAAGAGGAGATCAACATGGATCAGTGAAATAAATAGCAAGTTATTTAATTTAAGGTAAATATTTCATGCAATCCCAATTCCCAAGCAATCTGTCTTACTGGATTAGTCTATGGTTGATTGGAAGTAAGAATAAGAAATAGACTTGCTGTAGTTAAAAATCATTGATAAATATAGAACAGTTGTATCTCTACGGAGAATTAGAAATATTTTATATAATTTCAGAAAATACTTGTAAAGGATAAAGTCATTTCACAAAGAAAGAGCATTTCTAAATAAAACTACTGAAAAGACGTCAGATCAGCCAAGATTAATTTAACACATTAAACACAATGGCAATTTCAGTCAAAATACTCATGGGATTTTATTCCCTTTATATTTGACAAAAAATATCTTAAAAGTTGCCTGGGAGAATAAACTATAAAAATATCCAAGAAAAAAAGCTTTAAATAATAAGATAAAGATGCATACAGTAACAAGTAGAATTCATGCAAGGCATAAGCCATATTATAAAACAATAGCAATTTAAAATTGAATGGTAAAGTGTGGGAATATATAGGTCAATAGATCAAAACAGAAAGTTCAGAATAAAATGCAAGTGCATATAAAATATGATATATAAAAAGATCTCATATCAAATAGTAATAAAATAGTATATTATTTAGGCACTAGGTTAAATACAAGCAAGAATATTAACTTCCTCCCTCATACCATATACCATATTAAATTCCAGATGTACGTAAAGACTAAACATTACCAACAGAAGAAATGTTTGACTCTAAAAAGATTATTATGAACATTTTTGATCTTGGAATGAGAAAGTCCTAATTAAGCAAATACTTAAAAATTCATACACATACCCAGTCTCCATCCTATTCCCTCCCCATCGCTCCTTCCCATGCTTGGCTTAGTGATAGGCACATGCAGAGTAATGAAAAAAGACTTGTGTCACTGGATTACCATTTAATTATATACAGCACTTAAAAATCAGCAACAAGCCGGGCGTGGTGGCACACGCTTGTAATCCCAGCACTGAGGAGGCTGAGACAGGAGGTTTGCGGTGCGCGGTCAGCCACAGCTACTTAGTGAGGCGCTCCGCAACTTATTGAGACCCTGTTTCAAAATAAAGAATAAAAAAATAGGGCCGGGGGTATAGCTTGGAGGTTGAATGCCCCTGGGTTCCATCCCCAAACCCGCAAAAAAAAATAAAAAAATAAAAAATAAATAAAGACTAAAAAATAGGGCTGGGGTGTAGCTTGGAGGTAGACTGCCCCTGGGTTCCATCCCCAGACTCAAAAAAAAAAAAAAAGCAACAAAACTATCAAAAATAGGCCATAAAAATGTGCTGAATATAAAGAGACAATTCACAAAAGAAGAAAAATAAATAATAAAGAGTTCTTAACCTTCCTGATGGTAGATATAAACAACAAAATACTATATGTTGTTCACCAAATTGTCAAGGATGGAAGCAAGGAGTGCTCACGGTGATACAGAAAAGTAAAGGCTTTTTATCTACCCTGGCATAAAATGAAATACTTCCTAGTTGCTAGGAGGGTGAATTATGTATCTGAAACCTGTAAGAGTGGTACAACTTTTAATCACAAGCTCCTCCTAATCAGATCTATTTTCTAATACTCAGATATGTTGATGTTCTTAGAAATAAATTTCCATGGCACTGTATGAAAAGACACATATTCCAAAGCTTCTAGCAAAGCAATTTTTACTTTTGCAAAGAGGGATCCGTGCCGGCCGTGGTGGGCACGCTTGTCATCCCCGCGCTTGGGAGGCAGAGACAGGAGGATCGCGCAGGTTCGAAGCCAGCCGCGCGCGCTGGCTTAGGAGACCCTGTTTCCAAATAAAAATATAAAATAGGTCTGGGAGTGTAGCCCGGAGGTAGAAGGGTTCCATCCCCAGTACCACCAAAAAAAAAAAAAAAAAAGAGGGATCCGTGCCGCCAGTCAAGTAAGGTAGGAAAAAACAATGTGGCAGAACACTCCTGGGTATTTTCTTTTCAGGGCAGGGCTTCTGTGCTGTGCTTTTATTGGTGGGAATGTAGCCTCAGTCTTCATGCCATTGGCTGAGGGGATGCCTGGAGAGGAGTTGGCATTCACAGTTGCCTGGAAATGCTATCCTTACAAGAAATACAAGTGCCACAAGGTTGCACAATGGTGATTTTACAAAATGGAGCCTAAATCAAGCTATCCCTTTGGTGGAAAAGACCTAATTATAGTCTCGCAATATTAATCACATAATTTATATTGCAGAAAGGTAAAACAATAATAAAAAATTAGGCAAATATAATAACACCACTTAGATGATGCTGCAGAATAGTAGTGACATGGTAAAACTATTCATAATATATGGCCAGTATGTTCTTGATTTTGTAAATACACACACACACACACACACACACACACACACTCACAACCAATTTAATGGATAAAACCCACAGTGCTACTGGTAGTAATCACTTAACTAGTAAAGTTATAAGTAATGTTTATTCTTACTCTATCCCTAGGTTTTTATGTGTTTATAAAAGCAAAAAAATAGTTTGCGTAGAGCTAAACTGACTCAATTCCTTAATTGCAGCAAATGTTATTAAAATAGAAAAGACAAAATATAAGTTAATTAAAAGGGAATGAAGCATCTTATCTATGTCTCTAAAGAGACATTTTTTTGCAAAAATAAAAAATATTCATACAGTTCTTTAACCACATCCTCCTTAAGCTCAAACACAAAGACACAGTTGGTTGGAAAGAGTTGCTGGCAATCTTTGATTTTAATTTAGTTCCTGGAAATCTGTACTTTAACAGCTGGGAAAATGGACAACTGTATATTAGTGGATTCACTTTGTCTTATGAACCCATGCCTAAATAGCTCATATTTAGCTTTTGGAAAGTCGCTGGTATGAACAGAGGGAGGTTTAGAATTTAACGATGTCAACAATATTTTTAAAAATCTCAAGTTTATCTTCCCCCAAGGAGATGAGAAGTCAAAACCGAACCTTGGCAGGTCCTGGACATTTTCTATAACTAGACACATATAACTGTCTTGGAATGAAATGGATATTTAATTCATTTTCCTTCCCTGTGCTTTTAGTCTATTACAGCATCCAACCCTTAAAGCGTTCCTACAGCTAGTTGCCAGCAATGGCACTAGCCATAGATTAGCTTGGAGTGGCCTATGGGATGGTAGAGGAAGGCTCACTATTCCTAACTGTTCATCCACTTAGAGAAGGATCCAGACATACCTCTGGATGTCTCAGGGCTCTTTGAGGGCCATGTGATGGGGATATGCCACCTTATCTCCCCACACCTCAATTCCTTATCTGAAAAATAAGAATAATAATGCCAATCACAATAAGTTTATTCTTATTGTCATGCCAGTTACAATAAGAATAATTTTTTTTTTGAAAAGGAGAAAAGCTGGGCAGGACAACACACACTTGTAATCTCAGTACTTGGGAGGTTGGGTTAGGAGAATTGCAGGTTCAAGAACAGTCTCAGCAACTCAGCGAGAAAGTCAGCCAATTAAGGACACCTTGTTTCAAAAGAAAACAGGGTGTAGCTCAAATGTAAAATTCTCCTGGATTCAATCCCCAGACGAAACAACAACCACAAAGGACATCAATATCTTTGAAGAAGATGGGGAAATAATCAGAAGTCATAACAGAATGTTTCACTGGGCGCAGGTGTCCCCAGCATCCTCGGTAGTGAGTTGCTGGGTGGCTTTACCACCTGAAGTCTACAGCCAGTGGATGGTGTCAACAAAGGGCACAGGAAAGAATGCTTTTTACTTAAGTCAAGATATAACACACACTGAGGAGGGCGATTTATGTCTCTGTTTTCTCTAAACCTTTTCAAGACTGGTTCTTTCAGAACCACAATTAAAAAAAAAAAAAAAAAGCTCTTCTAGAGTAATCAGAGATGGCAGCAAAAGTTCCAAATCCATCTTTTTTCTAAACATGTGTCATATTCCTTCAGTGATTTTTCCTGGCAATTCTTCATCTTATGATTGCCCTCCTGTTGTGGGTGATACCTGAGATTCTATGGCCCTTTTTCCTCTCCATAATCACTTGAATATTAACTTTCTCGTTGTCTTTACACCACTGAAAAGTGAACTGCAGGCCCAGTTAAAATGAGAGGCTTTTAAACTAAGATGACCATTCCTAGCCAGGAGAGAATAAGGAGAGATTTTCCTGGAGAGATATTTTGGGCAGTTTTCTGTGTTGGGACAGCGTTAATTGGCTAACTGACGCATCAAGTTGGAGTTGTTAAACTCATCACTCTATTACCTCATGAGGATTTTATCAACTGTCTGATCAATGAATCTAATTAAGAAATCTTTGGCATTATGACTGACTGCTACTTATGTGAACTGAGAGAAAAAATTGGGGAAAGCATGCTCCTCATTGTTACAAAGGGCTGTCATTAAAATACAGCCATTCCTATTCTACATGTGATTTTTACTAATATTTTCCAAAACAATGAGAAGAATCAAAACCTATCTGTATTCTTTCGAATAAACTTATATCCATCCAATGATACTTGATTAAACATTTATTATAAATACAACATTGGCCTGGTTAACACTGGGGAGATATAAAGAATAGGGCTGAAAACATGGCCTTTGTTGCCGGGTTTCCAATGTCTGAATGTTGGTTTTGTTGTTTACCATCTGCATTAGTTTTCTGAGGATGCTCTATCAATTATCATACACTAAGTGTTGTAAAACAACCTGAATTATTTCCTCTCGATTCTGGAGGCCAAAAGTCTGAAGTCAGGGTATTGACAGGGTTAGTGTTTTCTGGAGGCTCCGAGGGAGACTCTGCCCCATGCCTCTCTCCTAGCTTATGTTGGTGGCCAGTGAACTTTGGCATTTCTTGTCTTACTGATGTATCATTCTAAATTCAGCCTCCATCTTCACATGGTCCCCCTCTCTGCCTTTAAAACCCCCCCTCCTTTATCTTATAAGAAGACCAGCCATTGGATTCAGGGTTCACCATAAATACAGAAGCATCTTAAGATCCTTATCTTAATTACAACTACAAAGAATGTATTTTCAAGTCAAGGGACATTCACGGGTGCCAGGGATTGAGACATGGACAAGTCTCAGAACCACTGTTCAACCAACTCCACTAACAGTGTATCCTTGACCAAGTTATACAAACTTAAAGTTTCAAGTCTCCTATGAATAAGGTGAAAACAATAATGCCTACTGTAGAATCTTACTCAAGATTAAATAAGGTAATATGCTAATGTACTTGTCAGTAGGTTTATAGCGAACATTCAATAACTGTCAGCCAATGGTGTTGCTGATAACTTCACTATTTAATTATTAAGCACCCTGCAGAGTTCAGAGACTACAAAATTTAAATCCTGCCCCAAGAGTTGTATAATGCATAACAGGATGGACTTAATTACAACTAAGTCAATTAAGTACATTGACTCCAGACTGGCTTTAACTCGTGTGACTCTCAAAGTCCTTGATGTCATTAAGCATATATTTATTGAGCCCCTAACATGGCAGGGGATCGGGCTTAGGGTGAGTCCTGAGGAGTTGATATGAAGAATGGTTCCCTTTCCTCTTTTAAATCAGTATGGTCTCTTCTAGAACTTCTCAGGACAGAAACCTACTGCTGGTTGGGAATTTCCGAGAGGACACTCATTCTGAAGTTTTCCACACAGGCAAACGAAGCATCATTTGGCATTCCTGGCTGCGGGGGCTGCCGATGTGAGACCCCACAGAAGCAGCAAAAGGCAACGACTTTCCACTGATCTCCCCACTCGCTCCGGTTTCTGATCATCTCTGCTTTGTATACATGAGGATACCTGAGCATATACACTAAAGACAATATGCAGGATCCGTTTTACTCATAGTCTGCCATCACCAGAAAAAGTCAGCATTATCACAAAATGAGGGATAATTTCAAAGAAATCGAATATAGGAAAGTATTAATGAACAGAATATCTACTGCAGTAATGTGCTAGGCATCCTAAAGAAAAAGATGCACAAAGGAGAACCGAGAGCAATGTAAAGCTTTACAGTGCTGTGATTCTTGGCCATTGAAAAAGATCTGTAACTATTAAATATATTGAATTTCCTTCTTGGTGTTGTATTTGTCTACGTATGGGATGCCAATACCTAGTAGAAAAGTAGGGATTTCACCCAAATTATTTAATAAGATATACATCTCCAAATAAATATTCAGAAAGTTTCAAGTCTATTTACAAGTAATTTCATGTATTTAGCCAAAATAGAATTGTATATAGATATGCCCTTTATATTGGTGTTAATTTAATTTATTCCAAACTATTGAGGATTCATGTAAATAAATTGTGGTGAAAAAAGTAATATCACCCACAAGTTTAACAAAATAAGGAGTCTGAACTGAGTAGAGATTTTTTTTTTTGCTTTCAATTCATAAACAAAAATAACAAACATTAGGGTGACTCTGCCACCACTGTCAACTTCAAAATATTTGAAAGAAAAAGATCTCAGGAGATTTTTAACTGAAAAAAATGTTAATAGTTGATTCAAATATGTGAAGACATGAGAAAGCATAAGTTATTTGCCTTGTTTGGATTCAGCTTCATTTTTTACCCCATAATCTGTTCTTTTTGGGTCAGATGGCTAGAAGAGTAGACCTGCAGGTCTGGTGGTTACACATATAAAATGCACATGACAAGAGAAGCCATTCGCCATATGTCCTGATTGGCAACACCTCTGTATTCTCTGCAGAAATGGATTATTCAATTCAGTTCTGTGGTGAATGGCCAAGCTATTTGTTTAGCTGTCCCAAAGCACAGACCATGGCTTGTGGATGGGTTAACGACATAAGGGACCAAACTAATGGCTTCATGTTTTTTCATGGCGTGGGGAAACAATGCCGGGACTCAGATGGGCCCCTTATGGAAATTGAAGTATAAGATGTTAACAGAATGAGTGGTGGGATCTTGAAATAAAAAGAAAAACAGAATTCAGATACAAATATACAACCAGAAGTAGACCTGTCAAACTGATTTGTGTGAGGCCAGAGCCTTGCCCTGGTAGTTAAGTAGAAATACAACCTTGGCTATGAGTTCTCTTCTTGAAAGTCACTCCAGTGTGGCTGTCTAATACCAATATTGTAGGGGAAAAGTGGGAAAAGATTATTGCATTCATTTCAAATTAAATGCTAAATGCGCAACCAGAATCAATCAAAGGTGCTTCCATGTTTAAGACATTTAAAAAAACAACCACTGAGGTCAAGGTGCAGTGGCACATGCCTATAATTCCACTACATGGAAGGCTGAGACAGAAGAAT
Source organism: Muscardinus avellanarius (assembly GCF_963383645.1). Taxonomy (NCBI): domain Eukaryota; kingdom Metazoa; phylum Chordata; class Mammalia; order Rodentia; family Gliridae; genus Muscardinus; species Muscardinus avellanarius. Next base: position 3,570,959 of record NC_137798.1, read on the forward strand.
CACAGGTTTAAGGCCAGGCTCAGTAACTTAGAGAGACTCTCAGAAACTCATTGAGATTCTGTTTCAAAATAAAATGTGGGTAGGAGTATAGCGCAGAGGGTCCCCGAGTTCAATCCCCAATACCATTTTTTTTGTGGGTCTAGGGATGGAACTCAGCAGCATTTGACCTCTGAACTACACCCCCTGCCCTATCTTTTATTCTTTATTTTGAAACCGGGTCTCACTGAGTTGCAGAAGGCTTCGCTAAGTAGCTGAGGCTGTCCGTGAACCACGATTGTCTGGTCTCGGCCTCCCAAATGCTGGGATTACAAGCGTGCGCCACCATGCCCGGTACCATTTTTAAAAATAAAAAACAAAAACAAAAACAAAACCACTGAGCCATTTGACATACTTTTCTGAGATGTTGTCCTTCCGGAAAGCCTGCATGATGCTGTCATGAATCAAAGGGAGAAGCATGGGTACCATCTACCCTTTTTTACCAGACTTGGAAGTTACTCCCCGAATCTTTAAAGAACAGATGCAGAAGGAAGAAGTGGACGGCAAACTGAAATCATTCTCCTTTTTCATGGGTTTTTGGGGCTCTGTGATGAGGGCCAAAACCTCACCGATGATCAATGCAAAGACCTTTTTCTTTGTCTTATGCTGATGCTACTTTCCAAGTTTTGAGTCTTGAGCATAAATGTCAGTCACACATCCATGAAATGTTGCCACCAAGAGCGCTCCATGCCTCCATCTGGAATGTCAGATGATCACAGGCTGGTCTCAAATCCCTGTCTGATCCTGAGAAGTGTAATATCTTAGCAGATATGCAGTGTAGGCCACTGGTGTATCAATCTATTTCTCATACCCTGTCTCAACAGGATACTCTTTTTTACTTTCCCTCATTGCCACTGAGATGTGTAGAGGGAAAGACAATTCTACCTTTGGAATGGGGAGCCTGAAAGTTAAAGGAAAAGTGACTGAAAGTGATATGAGTATAAAGAATGTCCCTAGAACAGGTGAAAAACATGGAATACTTCACTATTTCATGAAAGACGCCTTCAGAGATCCGTGAATTTCCAAAGAGAATTTAAATTCAGGGGTACTTGACAATTCCATTTTTAAAAGGTGATGATAGTTCGCATCTTTGTTCACACACAGCACACGTCTTTCAGTTTCAAGAACTTTGGGGAAGAGAAGAATGACAAAAAAAATGCAACATGGTCAGGGAATAAAAATTGTGTTAGACATTTCCTTTTAAACATCCAGCCCAGGGAGGTGCCACGGTCTGACGCTCCACATGTCTTCCTTTGATCTGACTCTTCCAAACACGATCCATGGACTGGCAAATTTCCCTAGTATTCTTGGTCAGCTTCATAGTAAACCACTGGTTGGCCCTAGTATTTCTACATTGGCTTTTCCCCCATGGTTTTTGTACTTTAAAAAAAAAAAAGGAAATAAAGGTGGGGGAAAAGAAAAAAAAAACAACTTACTGAGCATTTTACATGTGGTTTCCATACTGTCTCTTAATAATTTGATTTGAAAGTAAATCGAAGGGGAATGAGGAGTGAAAGTGCTTGGAGTTGGGGTGAAGAACTTCAGACTCCTGTAAGCCAGCATTCATGTGTAGAGCATTTAATACAATTCTAAAACATCTGCAGGACAGCTGTCTTATACAGCCCAGGTTCACAAAAACCTTTCATTACATGTCACCACAGAATGAGAAACAGACACGTGTGTGTGAGTGGGGGTGTGTTTGCGTGTGTGCATGTGTAATTTGTAGAAAATCTGATTGATGAAGCTTGAGTGGAAAAAAATGACAATTTGAACCTGTTTAAAGCAATATAATTATGAATATTCTCCAGGATATGTTGAGTAATTACTGAATTAATGAGTCAGAAAGGTTGTTTTTCTCCATATATTTTGGGAAATAGAAACTCGGGCAACTGTCTTCAAAGCAGGACAAAACAACTATGTGATTCAAATGTCCAACTAAGTTGGAAAAGCCTGAGTTCACTGAAGGGTGACTTAGTGAACGCCTGCTCAAGGTCACTTGGAATTTCTCAGCATCGTTCCTCTTTCTGTCTAGCCCTCTGTGCGGCAGAAGCTCACCACTGAAGAGCACAAATCATTTTCCATTCCTAGGTCCCAGATCCATTGCTCCAAGTATGCTCTTCCTCTACTTTTAGAAAAGTCAGAACCTCTCTTTGGCCATTTCTATGAGATGCTGAGCTATACCCTAGGAGAAAAGAACCTTATAGTCTAACAAGAGTGAGAAATACCAAGTCCCAGTGTTCCTTTATGCAAGGCTTTTCAGAGTCTTTAATTTTACTAACATACTCCAAATCTACAGGAAATAAACCAGGTTTGATCCAATTGGATCTTGCACAGGGCAAAAGCAGCCTTTTAAAATTCACAAAATAGAGTTACCTTGTATGTCTTCTTACCACTCAAAATGTTTGAAAGAATTGAGTCAGCCTTCTCGAGTAAAAGGGCAGCAAAGAGCATTCTTTCTCTCCTGCTTACAGGACGCTATGGCGAAGCTAAAAGAAAGCATTCATTTGCTTTTGAGGAATCAGACCCAAGTTATTTTTGCCAATTTGAAATTCATTACTGTTTTATTCTTGCCGATTCCTTCTGGAATTAGTATTTTTAATCTTTTTTATTGAAGTACTATCACTTGCTGTCATTCAAAAGTAAGAAAAAGTTATTCAAAGGCTGTCTATCATCAGTTTTGTCCAGAATGCCAGAACATATCTAAGCAATGTCACCAAAAATGAAAAGATACAAATCTCCTACTAAATACCTAGACTATGAGTCAATCGGGAATTGAGTGTCTTGAGCTTAAACAGGCAGAGGTAGAAATGACTAAAATAAAGGGAAGCCAAGCTACTGATAATAAATTACAGCTGGAAATGAAATCAAGCTCTTAAATGTAAGGTTTTAAGAATTTATTTTGTGGGGTGGACATGAATGTGGAAAGGTAGATGGGCTGGTTACTGTGTAAAGGGCAGGGGTTTGAAGGTAAGGTTTTCAATGGATAGAGAAGCGAAGAAGCTGGGAAAATGTAATAAAGTAAATGAAGAGCGGAGACTACATTCAGGTGGAAAATAGAAAATTTTAAAACACCTAAAGAATTCAAAGGCATGTAAAATGAATATCTTCTAATTGGAGAACCTGTCTAAGACACACATAAATCATTACTACGCAGATTATTATACATTATTTCTAGTGTATCCTAATAAATGTACCCAAAGATAGCATTTTAAGGCTACTCCGAAAATACCAAAGCCCAGACATAGTTCACTGCCAGTCCCTGGGAAAGCGGCCCTAAGGCAAGACATTCTGGAACACCTGTGTGGCTGGCAGATTTTTCCTTGATGGCAGCATTTTGGGACCAAACAGACATTTATTTCAGCCTCTCTGATGCTTTCATATGGTAAAGAAGTAATCAAAGAATACTGGGCTTATTTTTTGAAGCATTGGTTTTGATCTACCTAAAAGGAAATGGCGGGGCGAGGGAGGGATGGGAAGAGGAAGGAAAGTAATGTGTTTCACAGCTTCAAGTCAAACAGTGTTGGAAAAAGGTCCAGAAAGCAATTCAGAGTGAAAATATTTACTTTCTGGCTAAATAGCCAGTACCTTTTTATTGCAAAATGGAAATAAACAGTGCTGCTCACTTATACCAAAAAAGGGCAATCTACAAATAACCCAAGTCCAAGTCCCAAAATAAAGGCATTGCCCAATAAACTAGGACATGATTCACTAAGGGTTGACTTCAGGGTTTTATCAATGGTCACATCACATGGATTAGAGAGAGCCGGGTTGGGATTAAGTAAAATGTCTCAAATATTCCCAAGCAGACATCCAGGAGGATATGGGCCACAGCCAGTGTGATCCGTGCCCTTCACTCTGTTTATTGAGCAGATGTCCTCTCTCCCTCACAGTGGCAAGGAGACTGAAAACCCACATCCAGACCCAGTTTGCTGACAAAAATAACAGAAAATCACACTGAAATTAACTTAAGTGAAAAATGTCTTGATGAAACTCCTTCATTTATTAATGTTCAATAGTTTACCCGAGAGAGAAAAATAAATACAAAGTCAATAATATACAGAAGTGAGAAGTTGGGAATTGGCCAAGAGAAAGGCAGAAATAACACTGGCATCCATTCATTCAGCTAGTCATTCATTCATTCACTCAATAGCACATGGAATACTTACTATTTGGGCACTGCAGATAAAAAATAAAAATAAAAAATGACCCCGTAATCCCAGCATTTAGAAGGCTGAGACAGGAGGATCACGGTCCACAGACAGCCTCAGCTACTACTTAGTGAGGCCCCTTGCAACTCAGTGAGACCCTGTTTCAAAATAAAGAATAAAAAATGGGGCTGGGAGTGTAGCTCAGAGTTAGAATGCCCTGGGTTCCATCCCCAGTACCACAAAAAAGTATCTTCATGTTTAATTGTCTCCCAAAATAGCTGTCTCTCTAGATCCCACACTCTACAAGTTCTTTCTTGCCCTTAAAGCTAAGCCATGATGAATAGAATGAGCCCACACTACCTTAACTACATGTTAGACAAAAGATTTCCTCTGAGCAATTAGCACCATGCAAAATTAGTCTATAAAGCGTTTGCAAGCCGGGCGTAGTGGTGCATACTTATAATCCCAGCATTCGGAAGGCTGAGACAGGAGGATTGAGGTTCGTGGACAGCCTCAGCTACTTAGTGAGGCCTCCACAACTTAGTGAACCCCTGTTTCAAAATAAAAAAAATGGCTTAATATACCAATTATGTTTATATGGTGTCTTGATTTCTCAGGAGCAATCTATGACTTAATTATTAAGTTAAAATGTGTAAATGTAATTAATTTTTAAATATTAATCTTAAAATTAAAATATTAATATAAAATTAATAAAATATTAACTTTTAATTAATAAAAAATAAGGCAGAGGGTGTAGCTCAGAGGTCAAATGCCTCTAGGTTCCATCCCCAGACCCACAAGAAAAAAAAAAAAGAACTTGTAAATCCAAATTGTGAATGTTGTCCATGAATTCATCCATTAATCATATTTGGTTAGAATCTACTATGTTCTGGGTGCTCTTCCAGGCACAGAAATTCAAGCATGATGAAGAAAGTAAACCTCTTACATGAGGGGGGGAAAATGAGAGCACTTAAGCATAGAGGCTTAAAGTAGGAGTGAGCTGAGAACACACAAGTGCATGGTGATCAAAGGATAGTCCTGTCAAGAAGAGAGTGGAAGTCAGCTGCAGTCAAAAAGATGGGATCTTTGCTCTAAGTGCAATGGGAATCCACTAAAGGCTTTTAGTTACGGGAGAAAAGTTATCTAATTTCATCAAGTAGATCGTGAAGTAGATCCAGGGACCCCCCAATACAAGAAAAGATTCCTGTATTGGCAACTGGATTATGATCTGCCTGGTGCATAGGAGTGCTGTGTCTAAACGGACATTCTCAGGTGCCCTCTGAATACAGGCCTTGCTAATTACTCCGGGGTCCTGGAGGTTTTCCATGCACTCCTGGTACAAAAGATTCTGAGCAGCTATGAAGAGCTAGTTGAGGGGTAGCCAGTCCCAGGCTCGGTCTGGCATTTATCTCAGCCACAGTTGCAGAGGCAAGTGTGTGAAGCCGGCTTATGACACAGCAGGAGCGTCCAAGCATTGTTGCTGGAATTGCTTCTTCCACGTTGTCTCCCAGGAAACAGACTCAGTGATCCAATCTTCCTCTCCATTTCTAATTTCCGCCCTCAATGGCCAGTGATTATCTAAATGGAATTGCTCAAGTATGTCTTCAGTGCATTGAGGATAAAATAGCAGGCAGAAAGCATTTTTTAAGCATGAACTACCTTCTGTATAATAATCAACTATCTCATTTATTCACCCCATCATCTGTTACCCTTAAACAGTTCCCTATGCATCCGTTTATACTTGAGATACAAGACTGCTCAGCCATGGCTCCCATTCGGTAACAGCAGGCACATGTTTTAAACATGCTTAATGTTATTGCCCTGTAATGTCTTGCCACAGAGCATTCCTTCCTAAGACTACAGTCGTCTTTGTGAATACCACCTCATTAATCCCGGGAGAGGTAGCAACAATCACTCTCCCCAACTTTTACTCGTACGGAAACAGAACCGCCGACAGGTTCAGTGAGCCGGGATAATGAGCAGCTCCTTCGTGGCGGAATCACGGATGAATTATCTGGTTCCACTTGAGCTGAGGACTGGCGATGCTGCCCCACTCACTCCAGACCAACAACAGCCAATAAACTCCCCACATTGGCCCTTGTACTTTGCATCCTGAAGCCCTTTCAGTCCCATAGAGTCTGTGTGGGTCACTGCCACTCCAGAAGCTACCGTGGTACTGTATCAGGCAGGCCTTGTTTCCTTGAGGCTTGAATTCTATTTTCCAACCCTGTTCACAAACAGTAGGTACAGTCACGGAGAATCTGAATTCGAAGGTGTGGACTCCTTTCAACATTTTCTGTGGTTGTCTTGGACTCCTATAGGGCTCTGAATGAGCTGGACATTTTGGTTTAGCATAGGTCTCTATGTTCAAACTATTCAAAATACCCATTTCAACTCATAAATGGCTCCTGACTTGGGCTATGTTAATTAATTTGGGGTTTCTAATAAATTCTGTGAGCATTTTGCAATTCTAGAATTAAGGGGTGGCAAATTACCTTATGTCTCAAAGTGAAATTTGAGTTTTAAGAGATTCTTTTCAGTTTTGAATAACCTAAGAGTTACTGTGAGTGGCAGTGATGTTAAACTTTTAGTGACATTTTTCAGGCTCTGACGAGGCTCATGATGACAACTGTCTTTTGTGGCTTTTGGAAGAGCAAAGGAAATGCAAAGAGAAAGCATCTGATCTCAAATTATTTGGTGGGTGATGGGGAACGTGATACCTGTGAGAAGCAAACCACATTTGTACATGTGCCAGTGACCTTCAGGGCGTTTCCTCCAACAATCTTGCCCCATTGACCTATCCCTAAAATTACCATAGATTTTTATTCAGTGAGAAAAATAATTAGAAATTCCCAGGCTTGAAAAAAAAAAGCAACGGAGTATTGTTGCTCAGTCAGATTTCTCCCTCTTGTTCTCTTATCCTTAAGTAATTAATATACAGCATTTCTCAGCCTAGATAACAACCTGATTTCACTGACAGACAAAAATGTTCATTAATCTCTTTTGATAGAATCCCTATATACATGGTTCCAAATATATACACACATTATCAATTTTTAAATGTATTCATTTATCTTAATTGGAAAATAAAAAGTATACATATTCATGATGAACAGGTTTTGAAATAGATGTACATTATAAAATGGCTTCATCGACTTAATAACATATGCATCACCCTATATACTTAGTATTGTGTGGAGAACACTTAAATTTGACTTTCTTAGAGAATAAGTTATAGTATAAATGTTACACAGTATATCTCTTGAACTTCTCCTCCTAACTGAAATGTTATATCCTTTGGCCATCTCCCTCAGTCCCCACCAACCTCCAGCATGAACACCACCAATCGCCTCTCCGCTTCTCTGAGTTTCACTTTTTTCAATTCCTCATATATCTGAGATCATCTGACACTTGTTTTTCGGTGCCTGGTTTATTTCTCTTACTTAATTCATGCCCAAAATAACAGGATATCATTCTTTGTTAAAGTCTGAATAGTATTCCATTGTATATATCTTTATCTGTATCTGTATCTATATTTACTATCTATGCATAAAACCATCTATCAATATCCGCTGGCGGACGCTTAGGTAGATTCCATATCTTATCTATTGTAAATAATAAGAAACATAGAAGTGCAATTATTTTTCTAAACACTCATTTCTTTGGGACTGCTGAATAGGGGGATTGCTAGACAACATGATATCCCTATTTTTAAGTTTTTGGACCCTCACACTATTCCATAAAGACGATTTACATTCTCACCAACAGCACAGGGTTCCTTTGCTTCCACATCCTCATCCATACTTCATAACTTTCATCTTTTTATAATAACTGTACCAACAAATGCATTTCCATCTCCTGTCTAATTGCCCTGGCTAGGACATCCTGTACTGTGTTGCGAAAAGCAGCAAGAGTGGACACACTTGTTTTGTTCCTCTTAAGGGAAAAGCTTTTAATTTTCACCATTGTGTTGAATGTTACTCATGGGCTAGTCCTATGTGGCCTTTATTGTGTTGAATTATGCTCCTTCTATTTCTAATTTATTAAGACTATTTATCACAAAAAGCCATTGAAACACTGAATGTTCAATTTCATTCAATTCTTTTTCTGCACTTACTGACATAATCAAATTGGTTTTGCTCTTCATTCTATTGATGTGGGTATATTGAATCCTTTTTGAATCCCAAGAATAAATCCAACTTGATCGTGGTGAATGGTGTTTTTAATGTGTTGTTCAATTTAATTTGCTAGTTATTTTTGCATCCATATTCATCAGGGACATTGGCCTGGAGCTTTCTTTTACTGTAGTGTCTTTGTCTGGTTTTGTTTGAAGGGTAACACGGGCCTCATAAAGTCAACTTGTAATTATTTTTTCCTCTTCAATTTTTTATAAAAGTTTGGGAAGAATTGGTGTTGTTCCTATATGTTTGGTAGCATTCAGAAACCATCAGATCCTGGCGTATTCTCATTGGAAGATTTCGTTTTTATGATATTAATCTTTGAGCTTTAAAAATAAAACACTCATTCTGTGCGCCGATTTCACCCAAATCCTGAGCACAAACAGTAATGTTACTCTTTAAAAATTCTTAGGATAAGCTTAAACTTAGGATGTAGTAGATAAAATCAAGGTGACCTTGCTATCATTTGCAAACAAGTGCTTCTTACAGAAAAATAGCAACAACTAAATCAGTCTCTACACATATTTGTTTTGTCAAGAGTCTGAGTTTATTAGTTTCAGGACTATCAGCTGCCTGTGGCATTCCCAAACACTGTTCATGGCCAACATGGTTGATCTCAGAAGTCTCTGCAGGAGAGACCAGCTAACTATGATCAGGAAAAAGCTACACTCCCATGCTCTTCCCCCTCATAGTTTCCTCTTTCCACCCTACATTCCATAAAATGTTGAGGAATGTTCAGAAGGGCTGAGCATTGAGGGAGGCCATGGTCAGGTCTTGCTTTATTTCCAGACAGGACAAGGGTTTCCTAAAAGTATTTTCCCACAGACTTCTGCATAAAATTCACAAAAGCGAAATGAAATCTTACATTCACAGGTATGGGTCCCTAGAAAAGGTAAATCTGTGACTTGAAAGCAAACCAACATGTAAATATCAGACATCAGAGATCATGGGAATTGGATGAGGATACTGGAGTTCAAGCCTCAGTTTGAGGCAGTTCAGTGTGAGTGTTCCTACACGTCAATGTTCCTCGGTCCAGGGCAAGAAACCCTGGACCCACCGGGCATGATGGCTACTCTGGATTGCCAACTCGACTGGATCATGAAACACCTAAGATGAGGTGACTTTGGGTGTGTTGATGAAATGACGGGTTTATGTAATGGCAGATTGAAGGGGACATCCTGCCCTGAGTGTGGGCAGCACTGTTCTGAGAGGCACAAGACCTGCCTAAAAAGGAGAAAGCTGCATGAAGGTATATCTGGTTTTTCCTGAAGAAACTGTGTCTGCTCTCATTGGAAATATCAGCCTTCAGCTCTTCAAACAGGACCTCCATCATTTCTCAGAAGGCTTTCATCTTGTATGAGGACTGAATTAGCGGCCGCTCCATTTCTGAGACTCCAGCTCTCGGACCACTTGACCAGCTGCTGATTCCTCCAGCTCTCCATAGGCAGATGACCACTTGGGACTATTCCGCTTTGGACTGTAAGCTGATTTAATTTAATAAATCTTATTTATTTATTTATTTATTTATTTAGTGTCACTAGGGATTGAACCCAGAAGCATTCTACCTCTGAGCTAAACCTCCAGCCCAATTTTATTTCTTATTTAGAAATAGGGTTTCACTAAGCTGTGAAGGGCCCTGCTAAATTGTCAAGGCTGGCTTCGAACCTGCAATCCTCCTGTCTCAGCCTCCCAAGTAGTGGGATTACAAGTGTGCGCCACAACACCCAACTCAATCCTCTTTTACCATATTCTGTGAATTCTGTGAATTCTGTTACTCCAGTGAATTCTGTGAATTCTGTTACTGTGAATTCTGTTACTCCAGTGAACCCTGACTATGTACCTGGGAAAGGATGTTGAGCCACAGAACTAGAAAAGGCACAGTGGCCAGTCTAAGTACTAGATTCCTAGTTGAGGCATATTAATTCTTTACAATGGTGAATTTTCTTCTCTATCTTTCAGCAAGCACTCAATAAGTATTAAAACATTCTTGGGAAAATTATTTTCATTTTAAAATCTGGATAAACAGAGCCTAAGAGGCTAACAAGTTCAATAACAACAAGGAAACTATTGTCATTTTGCACTTACTTTATACCTACTGCTGCTACATGTGACTCACACATGTATGTGCCCTAACCTGCATCAGTACAGGTTCATACTAGTGTGACCCTCATTTTTTTTTTTTTTTTTTTTTTTTTTGCGGTCCTAGGGATGGAACCCAGGGCAATTCTACCTCCAAGCTACACTCACAGCCCATTTTTTATTCTTTATTCTGAAACAGGGTCTCACTGAGTCGCAGAGGGCCTCACTAAGTAGCTAAGGCTGGCCGTGAACCTCGATCCTCCTGTCTCAGTCTCCCAAATGCTGGGATGACAAGCGTGCATCACCACATGACCCTCATTTTCTTGATGAAGAAGCTGAAGCTCAGAGAAGGGCTAGGTTGCCCAGCAAGCAATGGAGACAAGATGAAGATGGGCAATTTGCTTTCCATGACCTCCCTGCTCCTCGGTCCAGGTCCTCTCTGCTCTTTGCGCCCTGTACCTGCTGCTCTCGGAGCTGCAACAGTATCCCTCACCACAGTAATGACTTGTCTCCCTCTTTAAATATATATAAACACCACAAAGGGAAAACGTATCATTATGTTAAAGTTGTGTTCATGATGATGGAATGATTGGCTCTTTCCACATTTTCACGGCCACAAATCACACATTATATAACTCTTTCTAAGCGAATCCACCCAAAGCCTATTACTGCCTGGAAAACTAGGGTTTCATCACGAAAGTGTCTCTGAGGATGCTTTACGACTTGTTTTAGGGCTGCGTTTAACATCTGCAATTATAGAAAGAATGCAATGAAAGGGGTGCTTAAATCTTCATAATGCAACCACACAAAATAGCAGCGGACCAGGAACTCTGGGCACAGATTGAGAGCTATTTGCCTTGTGTTTTCAGGCTTCAAAGAAAAATGGCTAAAGGCCCCTACGAGGCTATAGGACAAAAGTACACACCCGCTGCTCAGCTATGCCCAAGTCTGTGGACCCAAGATGAGAACAAGTATTAGAGTAGTCAAGCCTCCAGCAAGCAAAAGACAGGCTCAGTATTAAAAACCACCCGCTAAGCCGGGAATGGTGGCACACACTTGTAATCCCAGAATTTGGGAGGCTGAGACAGGAGCATCATGGTTCGAGGACAGTCTCAGCTACTTAGTGAGGCCCTTTGCAACTCAGTGAGACCCTTTTTCAAAATAAATAATAAGAAATAAGGCTTAGGGTGTAGCTCAGAGGTAGAAAGCCCCTAGGTTCTGTCATGACTGTAGCTCAGTCATAGAGTGCCACTGGGTTCAATCCCCATTACCGTGGGGAAAAAAAGTTACCAACACCTGAAGACAGGAAGCAAGCCTTGACCTCCAAGCGTAGTTGACCACCAAGTCCCAGAGATCATATAATTACATTTCCCTGTTGTCTCTTGATCCACCCCAACTGCTCAGAACAGGAGCATGCTGCTGAACCAGAGAGCTTAGCTGAGGGGCTAAGTGAGCCTAGAATCCAGCCACGCACTGCTGGCCAGGCTGTGTGCCCTGACCCTAGCTTGCATCTGCCCAGAGAAAGGGCATCTTTCTCTAGGATGTTAAACAGACAAGGTGAAACTGATACAGACCTGCTCTCATCCTTTTGATGGCAACCACTCTTACTATTTTTACATTGGCTTCTTACTATTTTTACACTGACCACTCTTACAGTCTCCTAACATCCTTGGGGCTGGTTTAATTTGCATATACACATATTCATAATAGGAAAATCTGTATGCAGACTTTTATTTAAATATGCCATCATTAAAATTCAGACTCATAACATTAATTGAATGTGATCGAAGGTTGCTTGGTTGAAAGAGAACCTCTTGTGCTTCAGTGAAAATATGGAGCTGACATCTATGTTGCAGTATTGCGGGGTCTTTATAGTTCGTGTGTGTGTGTGTGTGTGTGTGTGTGTGTGTGTGTTGGGTGTGATGTGAAGATACAGTATCCTATCACTTTTTTCTCTGTTGGAAGTTCTTCCAAAATGTTTGTGAGATCACTTGACCTTTACAAAACTTCCCTCTGTTTTAGTACCATTGTCACAGTGCTATTAGGACACAAAGTACTACAATGTACTTCGTAACACTGTATTGGGACACACTTGGAGTAGACAAGTCTCTGTGTAGTGCTCAGGTACTAAAATAACATCCAGATGATGTGGAATGTACTTGCATTTTTTAAAGTAGGTAAAAATAAGCTAAGTTCTAAAACTACAAGCCAAGAGAAGTAAGCCAGGCATGGCGGCGCGTGCCTGGAATCCCAGGACTTGGGAGGCTAGGGTGGGAGCTTCTCGAGTTGAGCTCAAATGAAAACTGGTTGAAGTTCAACTCTTTCTTTATATGCTTTAATACTGAGTGGTGACCAGAGAGCTTGAGTTTAGGAAATATTACTTCTTATACCTAAGACCTGAGGTCCTCCATACATAAGGAAGGGGATGCAGTGTCCATGGGAGGCATACATCATTGTGAGTTTTTCTACTGAAATATATTTCCCATCAGGAAATTTCAACCGAAAATAATTTTAACTATTATTATTAAGATAACACGTGCACATGTATGAGGTTCAGCAAGCTACAGCCTGAGGGTCCAATCCAGTCTATAGCTTATTTTTGTACTTCTGGAGAGTTAAAAATAGGCTTTCCTATTATTAAAGAATTGTTAAAACAATGGAAAGTGTGTAAAAGACAGTGTTGTCTCTCATGAAGGCTAACACATACTATCTGGTGCTGTCAGGTTTTCCAACCCCTAAACTAGATAATAGCCTGATAAGGGATAGCACTAATAAAAACTAAACTGAAAGAGTTCTTTGTTATTTTTATGTGAATTTATTGTCATATCGGAAATGATCATCGGAAACAAAATGAACGAATCCTAATATCCGTAAAGGTTTCGTTTCTTGGACCTCCGTAGATTAAGTGCTGATCAATGAATGTCCACGTAGCACATTTGTGTCCAGAATAGTGTGTTGAAGCTGGCTGGCGTCTGATAAGACAAATATCTTCACCTGTTCACAGCCTCCATCCCACTAAACTGTTGCCCAATCCCGTTGCTGAACGCTGGTCCCACCCGGGCCCTGATTTGACCTCTGTTGGCAGCACCCCCTTGTTCAGAGATCTGATGCCCAGCGCCACTTTCTGCACTCTGGGCTCCACTTCCACTTGGAATTTTTCTCTTGCTTCTGTGGCTTCAGGGATAGCTGAGGCTAGCCCATTCACACCCGACAGTTCTATTATACAAAGCGGCTGCCCAATGCCTATCCTTGTATGAAGTGAGGCACCTTGTCACCTGGTGACTTAGAAACTGAATAATTGAATACCCAATCGGCAAGGCCAGGCTAGGAAGCCAACCACACTAAGTCAGTTGGAACAAAATCTATTTATTTATTTATTTATTTATTTATTTATTTATTTGGTGGTACTGGAGTTCCTGGAAGCTCTTCTACCTCCAGGCTACACTCCCATGCCTATTTTATATATTTTTAAATTTGGAAACAGGGTCTCTTAAGCTACACTGTGGCTGGCTTCGAACCTGCACCATCCTCCTGTCTCCGCCTCCCAGGCACGGGGATGACAAGCGTGCGCCACCACGCCCGGCTCTTCTTTAGTTTTTGTTTGTGTTTTGTTCCAGTGTGGCTGATTCACTTGACAGGGGACTTGGATTTTTCTTTTAGAAAGATCGCATTAGTTCTAGGAATGTATTCAGGAAGAGTGGAGTTCTAAGGAAGTCTGAGGCAGGGTTTCCAAGCAGGGGATACCTATGACAAGGGTTCTAAGTGTTTCAGCCAGGTCACCTAAGTCAGAATGCTCTTGGGTGTTTGCTAAAATCCTGGGACCAACTCACTGATATCTCATGAATCAGCTTTTTGAGAATGGAGTCCCAGGCCTGTTCTTAGGTATGTTAACTTTTTATAACCAATGACTTAAAATGTCAATGTATGATTCTCAGAGAATTTTATATCCACTAAAGTTATTTGCAGAAATATGTAATGCTTCAAATTAAATTTTTGTACTTGATCATACTATACTAGCCTCCATCAAATTCTCGAAGTAGACCATGGCTCAAAATAAGAAGCAATGTTTTTAAACAAGAGTAAGACTGATTAAAACAATGCAGACCTTCAGCTTCTCCACACGGCTATCTGCTGATGACTGCTGACAAGTCCTGCTTTCTGGAAAGCTGTTCCCCTTATTTATGGGCCATGCATCTCTTCACAGATATAAGCAGCTCACACCCCCATTTCACCCAGAGAAGCAGCCTCGGTAACTTCTGTTAGAGATCAGAGGTCCTCTGAGGTGCCGCTGAATTTGCGCTTCTCTCTGAGGTCATTGCATTCAGTGCATGACTGTTGAAGACTTGTGGGTGGGGGGGCAGGGAGTTCCTCATGGGCTGCAGCTCATAGGCATGAGCCTGAGTGAGGAGCTGGACTATGAAGCCAGGGGCTGGTTCAGGCGCTCACCCCGCCAGCCCGGCCACTCACTTCACCTCTTTGCTCTGGTCTTTTTCTCCAGCAAAACACGACTGTTTTTAACCATCTGACTCTACTCACCAACCAAAGTTCATCAGAAGAACAGGACAGTAGAGCAAAAAGGATAGAGATTGTCTGGTTACTGTCTTAACCCTTTATTTTATCAAGGAAGCTATCAAGGCTCAGAGACCTCAGGGGGCCTGCACAGAGCTCTTAATTAAACGACAACTATAAGAATTGTTGCTTACATTATCTCATTGTCTCCTCGAGGTTATCCAGGAAAATGCGCTAGCAGTTCTAGGAGATCTTTTGGCTCTAAGCCCAATATTGTTCCCACTTAGCCAATCTGGTACAAAAACGAATGCTAAATATAAAATTTCTTTGAAAACACAAACATAAGTGTAAGTATAATGCACTGTTATGCTAGTATCTTACCCATCGGCCACAGGGTGTAGACACAGAACACAGCCAGGCCAGTGATCAGGAAAGCTGCCCAAGAGGTGAGCCATTCCCTATGGAAAAGGACCCTTTCTTAGGCAGGTCCCCTTAGTGTAATCAATTCAGTCTTTCATTCATTCCTTTCCAAGCAATTATCTAACCTTTTAAAACGTAATTTCTCAAAATCAGGCTTCTTATCTGCAAATATTGTTTCAACCTTTTATGATATTTGCTTAAGGCAATGCCAAACTTCCTTCCCAGAGTGCATTTTAGTGGGCAGTGTAGACGGTTGGAAGAGAACTGAAGCTGAGAGGGAACATAAAATAAGCCAGAAAAAAATGAAAAGAAGATAGACAAAATCTGACCTTACACATTCAACAAAACTCACTCATAAGTTGATAGGTCTATATTCTTGACTTAACATGTATCCCCAGGAAGCCATCTTTTAAAGCTGAACAAAGCTTTTTTTGAAGCCAAACAAGGTGGAAAAAGAAGAAATGCCATTGGCTAAAAACCTTGGCAAATCTCAGAATCCCAACCACTTAAAACAGGCCATCACTTATTAGTCATGTGAGAAGTATTGGATATATTTACTGCTATATCTTCCCATAAGTGTTTTACACTACTTGACTGGAAATGTACACAGAAAAAATTAAAATAAGCATAGAGATTATTAATAGTATAAACTTCAAAAAATTCTCAAGCAGAGGATGTGGTATGTGTCACTAGAGAAAGTTAATATTAAAATACCAGCTGGGTGTGATGGCCCATGCCTATAATCCCAGTGCTTGGGAGGCTAGAGCAGGAAGATCACAGATCCCAGGCCAGCCAGCCTCAGCAACTTAGTGAGACCTTGTTTTAAAATAAAAATTAAAATAAAGTAAATAGGGCCGGGAAGTATAGCCCAGAGGTAGAACACCCCTGAGTTCAACCCCAAAACTACACACAAAAATATTTTAAATCCCAATATTTGTGTTCTTGCAAGATCCATTATATATATTCTCCACTAAAACCCTTGAAAGTGTGTGATGTCCAATCTTCCCTCAGTTATTTTGAGGATGATTATAAATACCCATTTGTTCCTCCGTCTTCCTCCTCCTTTTTACCTCTCCCCAAATTCTTGTTCATAAGATGAGACTTTTGACAGATTCACGTTCTTCTCATCTCTTCTGACACAACTGAGTCAACTGTATCCTTAAGACAAGTGAAAACTAACAACAGATTTGTGTTCATCACAAATTTAAAGTCATAAATTTAATGTAGGAATCTTTTTTATTCAAATCGAATCCATCTCTGAAAGCCTGCTAGCATATTTATGTAGATGGCCTTATGTCTGTCTAAGAGACTAACTCAAGAGCTCTCCAAGTGTTCTCCAAGCCAGTGAAGACCCTAGACCATAAAACCAGGAGGAGGACACAGTCAGCTGAACTGGATCCAGATGACCATAATCTCAAATACTTCCTATTTGTAGAAAGACTTTTGCATCCCCAAGTGGCGTTATTTTACCGACCTTTTAAAAATAAAACCACAAAGAAAGATAGGGACAGCTATTATCTCATCCACATTTTAAATGTAGAAATATTAAAGATCCATAAAAATTAAAAACCTTGCCCATCTTAACACAAGTCGACCCGAGCAACAGAATTAGGGTTCTGGCCTCAACACCTTGCGCTCCTTCTAGACTAGGACAAGGACAGTCTCCAAATGGGATGCTTCGAACCAGAAGTTTGGAGGTGTGAGTTTTGCTTTCATTTTCTAGGGTGGAAAAATGTTCCCTTTTTGTGCATGCTGATCTAAATTGGTCTATGGCAGGTCAACCAGTAGCCTCAAGTGGACTCTCGGTTTGAGAAATATCAAGAGTTAAAAGGGGCAGAAAAGAGGGAAGAGAAAGCTTCCTCCTGCCCATAGCATCCAAGTATTACCAATACTCACATTCGTACTGCAGTACTCTCTAAGGGAAAATCATTGTACTTTTTTGCAAAGCCTATGAGGAAGGTAATTGTAAAGTTTTATTGTGCTGCCTGAACTCCTGAAGCTGTCATACCCCCTTCAGATTTAGGATGGCCTGGGAAGCAGAGCCACGTGTGCCCGCTGGTCTTTTCTTTCTTGCGGTCAGTTCTGGCAAGTCCGTGATAGAGATTACAATCCTGATAGCCTGATTTTCTCACTTAAAAGCCCATGGTAGGCATCCAACTGCCTCAAAGACGTCCAGGCAGAGGAATCCTGCTGCAATCCTGCCCTGACTGACTGACTGCAGTTTCCGCTGCCTCAGTTGGCCCCAGGCACCTCAGGCTGTGGGCCACTCTGAGCACTCCCACGCCTCACACCACGGAAGGTCCTCCAGGCCACGCAGGCTTCCTGCATATTCTTCCTCCTGCCTTCATCACATCACACATCCGCCAGGATTCTGTTTATATTTTAAATTCAACCTCTTGGTCACCTTTTGGTTTCCCCAACGTCTTCCTTCTCCCAGGACAACCGACTTCCATTTTTTTAACCATACTTATATTTTGTGGCATATGCTTCTGTAATAGGGTTGTTTACTTAGGCTTTCAAGCACCCTAGCCCTCCTCACATGGACGATGATCTTTATGAAAGCAGGGCCACCGTTTATTTACTTGTATACCCTCAGCCCAGCACAGAATTTTGCCAGTTTGTTCTTAAATGCATTACTCTAATATCTCACTTGTTTGACTTTCCATTCTTTCCATAATTGTTTTGGAAAGAAATTCCAAGGTGATCCACAACTGTGCGTTTTTGTATTTTGGTTCAACAGCATCAATCATTAACCAAGGGATAATGAAATCAAAGTCAGAACAATAAGAAGCCCAAATCAATCTGGGTGCTACCAACTCATGCCTTGCTGACTCTCACAACTGAAAACGAAGCATCAGTAAACCTGGTCAAGAAAACCAGGGGACAAGAAGTTCTTACAAGACATTTTGAGTATGGAGACTGAAGGCCGAGACCAAACTCTAGCCCAAGGAGAATATTCTTGACAGTAAATTATATGAATCACTGGAAAAGAATAGAAATGAGATCTTAATACAGGCAAGTTTGTCCTCTGCTTTAATGGACTACGAAATATGAATGAAGTCAGAACACCTGATGGCTAGGACAGCCTCTATTGATCGATCATGCCAGAGATACCCAAACCCTGAAACATAGGAATTCAGTTGAAGCACGGCTTGGGCCAATAGCCAAGACAGAAACACGGCTCCATTTCAAGCGGTGGGCTAAATGTGCAAACGCTTTCTTCACGGCATTTTTTGCATACTTTGTGACATATTTGGCTTCTGTGTCATACACTTAGGGAAGGGGCCGCTGAGGCCTCCGTCAGAGGCTGACGCTTTGGAACGTGCTTGCGCAATGGATGATAGACTTCCTGTCAGGATCCCCGGCACTGGAAACAGCTCTCCTGCTGACTCATTCTGTCAAATATAGCTCTTGGGATTTCCCACAACATAGCCCCCGACACTGCAGTTCAGGATATGCCCTGGTAGCTTCACAGCTCTGAGCCAAGCCCTTGCATGCGAATACTCACTAACACAGCTGGCCATTGTCTCTCTCAGTGGCATCTGCTCCCTCTGTCCTTTTATCTAGACTTCTAGAAGATCTCAGAAGGTTTCTGCCTTTGCCCTGGGAGGAAGGCATTGTTGTCAATGCAAGTGGACATTTGAAAAGTGATATTATTTACAGAGTCTTGGGGAATATGTGGAAAGGTAAGTGGGAGAAGCACTCATTAAGAAATCTGGAGCCAGCTGCTGTGACACACACCTATAATCCGAGACAGGAGGATGGAAGGTTCGAGACCCGTCTCAACAAATTAGCAAGACTCTTAGCAACCTAGTGAGACTCTGCTTCGATGCAAAAACATAAAAAAGGGCTGGTGGTGTAGTTCAGAGGTAGAATGCCTCTGAGTTCAATCCCCAATACAAGATAGGGATAGACAGAGATAGAGATAAAGATAGAGATGAGATAGAGAGATAGAGATGGAGATAAAGATGATAGGGGTAGAAAGAGAAACACATTCTTCGGAAAGGTAAAATACTTAAGTTACAAAAAGCAATTGCAATTACACCCGTCTTTATAGAGAGACATGATCTTGCCTATATGAAGAACAAATTAAGGAACATTCTACCCTCTATTTTCCACCACAAATTAACTGCTGGCTTCTTATGAATACACAGAGCAGCCATTCCCTGCTGCCTGCATTTGTGGGACAGTCATATCTTTGCTTCTTTGAAGACCCTAATTCTGATCACAGTGATGTGTGTGCAACATGTCTGTGCTAGGGAACTTTCTCAGAAAGAAAAGGCTTTCGATGCCTTTCCTGATGTATCCTGCTTTTCCAATATGAGAAGGTATTTTTAGGCAGAATGTAAGTTTTATTGTACTTTGATAAATAATTCTGAAAGCACTGTAAAAAAAAAAAATCCAGTAAGACTTTTTAAATTTGTTGAAGAACCTCCATACTATTTTTCCACAGGGTCCGTGCTAGCTTACACTCCAAGCAACAGTGTATAAAAGATCTTCATATCCATATCCTTGCTAGCAATAGGGGTTTTGCTTTGTTGTTTTGTTTTGTTTTTTTTTATAAGCTCCTGTGCTACCAGGATACTAGGTACCGCACTGTTTTTCTTTCCAATTCAGCAGACTCCTTCTCTTTGTTCTGATGCAGTAGTTCTCAGCATCCCACAGGTGCCAATGCAAAGCAGTATGTCCCGGTCCAAATTCTGTCGGCGTTACCCTGCCCTTCAGAAGGAGCATCAGACCCAAGTCAAGTAGTGTAAAAACACATGACAAGTACCAGAGTCACACGTGGTGTGAAGGAAGTAGACCATGCATGTGTGTGTCTATTTGCAACAACCAGCGAATTTGTTATCGCTCTGTGACCTTAAATTGGAAAAAGACTTTTTAGGCAGAAAACTTTTAATATGCTTTTATTGGTATGTTGAAATTATGCATTACAATGAGGTTCAGAGCTATAGAAACATACATGTACACTGATGTGTTCTCCTAATTCCACTCTGCTCCCTCCCCTTCCTTATACAGATCAATGAGAAAAAAAAATTAAGTTCCTGCCTCCTTACAAGTTAATGGTAATGAGATCAACTATCTTGTAGGAATTGTGTAAAATGAGAGGTAATGTATATAAAGTATAGGAAACTTAGGGAAGAGTTCAAGAGATACTTTTAATTTTTTTTTTTTTTTTTTTTTTGGTGGTACTGGGGTTCCTGGAAGCCCTTCTACCTCTGGGCTACACTCCCAGACCTATTTTTACATTTTTATTTGGAAACAGGGTCTCCTAAGCCAGTGCGCGCGGCTGGCTTCGAACCTGCGCGATCCTCCTGTCTCTGCCTCCCAAGTGCGGGGATTACAGGCGTGCGCCACCACGCCCGGCTACTTTTAATTTTTATTCATTTATTAAGTCTCAGAAACATTTTTTTAACAAACTAACTTTTTATTTTTATTTTATTATTATTATTATTATTTTGGTGGT
This sequence comes from Muscardinus avellanarius, assembly GCF_963383645.1. Lineage (NCBI taxonomy): Eukaryota > Metazoa > Chordata > Mammalia > Rodentia > Gliridae > Muscardinus > Muscardinus avellanarius. Next base: position 3,591,796 of record NC_137798.1, read on the forward strand.
ACTGGGGTTTCTGGCAGCCCTTCTACCTCTGGGCTACACTCCCAGACCTATTTTATATTTTTATTTGGAAACAGGGTCTCTTAAGCCAGCTCAGCTGGCTTCGAAACTGCTCCATCCTCCTGTCTCCGCACAAACTAACTTTTTTGTGTGTGTGTGGTACTGGGGTTCCTGGAAGCCCTTCTACCTCTGGGCTACACTCCCAGACCTGTTTTTACAGTTTTATTTGGAAACAGGGTCTCCTAAACCAGCGTGCGCGGCTGACTTCGAACCTGCGCGATCCTCCTGTCTCTGCCTCCCAAGTGCAGGGATTACAAGCGTGCGCCACCACGCCCGGCCAAACTAACTTTTTAAATCAAGTAAATTTCTCTAGAAACATCACAGGGAAACCACTGCTCACCTCATATTCTCTCATTCTTTGAAGCAACCCTTTTGATAAAGGGCTCATGGGAAACAGGGATCTGAGGTGAGCCTCCAAGAGCTGGGTGGTCCCTGGACCACTTATTGGCCACTGTGGGTTACGATAACCAAAAGCTTGTCTCAGCAAACAATAGTCAAAGGCTGAAGCTAGCAATGCCTTTCCTGAAAAGGAAAACTATACATTCACTGACTTTTGATTTAAATAGAACTCTGAAATAATAGCCACTTGCAGGAGTTAGACTTGTTCCCCAAACAGTGTTCAAATCTTACTGCAAACCAGCACATGATAGGTGGGACACGCTTGTAATCCCAACATTCAGAAGGTTGAGACAGGGGGTTGAAATCAGAGAACTACAATAACATATACATACCCATGTTCAGAACAGCACAATTCGTAATAGCCAAAATATGGAACCAACCTCGGTCTCCATAAACAGATGAATGGATTGCAAAATTATGGGAATACACACAATGGAATTCTACTCAGCTATAAAGAAGAACAAAATCATGTCATTCACAAGAAGATGGAAAGACCTGGAGAACATTATGTTAAGTGAGATCAGCCAAGCATAGAAAGAGAAGGGACTTATGTTTTCTCTAATATGTCCAAACGAGGGAGTATTGGGGATACCAGAGGGACTCCAGATAATGGAGGGGAAACCTCAGCAAAGCTAGAATGGAAGGGTAGGAGAGGACGAAGGCTGAGGTTGATTAATGAAGGAACTACATCCATATTTGTGTAAAAATATAAATATAGCATGGTTAACCATGACACTCATTGTTGGGAGATGGAAGGGGAAGTGAGGGGGAAGGGTACCAAGCATAGTCTGAATGTATGCCATTTTCAATATGTTCCACATAAAAGTAAAAAAAAAAAATAGATTAAGAAAAAGCATAGTAAACCCTAGACTTCATTTTTTCCACGGTGGTAATTTGTATATGAGAACGAAAGTACAGCACTGACAATCCACACAGCGTGACACATCTGCACGGGTTTCTTTCACTGAGCCTCCCCCTCCCTCAAGTTAGCTCCCTCTTCAATTTTACCACAACTGTGACATAAAAAGAACCATCTTTACTTCAAACCTGGTCGGTCCTCATCAGTATTCCACATTCACCTTGTACTTATTCCAGTTCTACCCTGTCAAGCGCGCTCACCAGCAGCGTTTCAACCAGCCTGGGCTTTCTTCTTCCTCTAACCTCAGCCTTTTCACCCGCTGTCCCTCAGGTGCATGGCTTGCAAAACTGTAGAGAGCAAATGTCTTTGGTTAAATTACCTGCCAAGGCAATCAGAATTTCACATCTGGAATACTTTTCTCAGTCCTGCCTTTTTTTTTCTCTTTCTTTACTTTTTTTTAAATTTCTTTTGGTGGTGCTAGGGATGGAAGCATCTCTGAGCTACATATCCCTAGCCTTTTATTGTTGTTTTGAAACAGGGTCTCACTAGGTTCCTGAAAATCTTTCTAAGTTGCTGAAAAACCTGTGATCCTCTTGTTTTAGCATTCCATATACTGGAACTACAGGTGTGTGCCACTTTCTTATATACACACAAAAAAGGCAACTGGGGCTGAGTTGGGCAAAGACAGGAATAAAGTAAACATTTTAAATTTCATAAGCAGAAGAATTGGATGGATGAATGTATTCTCCGTCTTCCCCTCCTTCTTGATTGCCGCTCCTTTTTCCTTTAGTACTTTCTTTACTTAATTCTACCATAAGTTAGTTGGCTCTGGTCACTGGTAAGTTATAAATAATATGTTTTAAAGCTTTCACGGGTAATTTTTAAAGGCATATGGAGTCTTAGATTCCCTTTGGAAGTCACACTCCTCTCCCTTCTCCTCTGAATGTCCCTGGTACCGTTCCTCTGCTCAGCCAGTAAAGGCTGCCCTTGTCGTAGCCAGGTCTTTCCCCAAGAAAAGTACTATAACTCTATCCCAGAATTCACACTGAATTTCTCCTAAGACTTTTTATAAAGAATTAGGTCAAATTTAGATAAAAATGTTATCAAAAGCTCCTTTGAAGAATATTATTTAACAAACTTGCTAGCATAACCTTGACACTGTACTTTGTAGGTCCTTCTCAAGGTATGCTCCCTGATGGATTTCCCTCCAAAGATGTCTTATCACGCTTTTTCCTATATCCCATATGACTTAGAAGCCATATATTTCAAAAAATGAAGAGAGTATGCAAGCAGATTGGGTTTGAGCAAAGCACAATTCTATGCTGGTCGTCCTCTACCAAACCTTTGAATCACTGCGCCATTCTTTGTTAGACTTAGCTCATCCGTTATTGCTAAGCATCAGGTGCTCTATCTGCTGCCCCGGACAGCAGGCTGTAATGGAAGCACCCCTGCCAGTAGATGCTGACATACAGAAGAGAGTCAGGACTGGGCAGGCAGAGCCTCTATCTGATGAGGCAAAGTACATTTTTGGCTCTTGCATTATTGTGTATACAAAGTAGGTCAGGAAAGTTATGTGACCTTTAAGATGTAAAAGATCTGTTTATGCTTGATGAAATGGCTACCAAGTGCAACTTATTCCTGTGGAGAGAACAAAAGAACAGAAGAGAAGAAACGGGTTTGAGTAGAAATATTTGACCGAGTCCATCTAGAAACTAAAATATACAGAGGAGAAAGGCTCTCCTAATCAGAAGAGCTGATCCCCATTCTGAAATCAATACATTTTTGGCCTCGGACACTCACTTACTGTTTGAGAGCTTACATTTTTTATTTGCTATTTTATAAGGGCTGGGAGGTAGTATGATGGCTAAGTCCCCACTGAGGTACTACGAAGGCATTTTGTTATTCATTTATTTATTCCAGAATCATTATCGATCACCTATGGTGTGTCTGCTTCTATGCTACATGCTGGGAACACAGCTGCGAAAAAATAAATAGGGCATTCTCTCCAGTTTTGTGTTATTTACAATCTAGCCTACATCTAATAGTCCGTTGACACACACCAAAGCAGACAGTGACCCAACGAAGTATCAGTTAATTTCTCACACACATGTAAAAAAGGAGTTTCTGAGAAACAGAAAACTCTCTCCAACTACTAATATTTCTTCCATTTCTGTGGCCCTGACATATTCAACACTTGTCTTTCAACATTGACATGATTACCAGCATCAACTCCCTGGCTGGGCAAAGGTGGAGTGGGAGAAGCTGCGTGCAAGAGGTACTGTGGATCAGTCCACGCAGACTCCACCAAGCAGTCGTATGGTGTCTCTTAACTTTCAGCTTACTCCTGTGGAGGGAACAAAAGAAGGAGGATGAGCAGCTTTGGCCTGAACAGATAAGATGAAGAAAACAAAAGGAAATTCTAGAGCGGAATTCAGAGAAGACAAAACTCACATTAAAGGTAGCAATAAAAGAAGAGAAAATGGAAACCAGAGAAACCCAGAGGTATTCAGAGAAACAACAGGACTCATAGTGATTTGCTGAGGCATCTTGTGAGGTCTCCACCACATGCACAGCAACAAATCGGGTTACTATTTCAAAGGATAGCAGGCCATCAGAAGACAGACAGTGACACATGGTAGCTGAGGCCCATCGGCACTACAGGAACCCAAAGGCCACCAGCACCACGTGGCTGAAAGCTCACAAAACTAGCCCAGCAGGTCCAGTCTGCACTTATGGTGCAAACCAGTCTTAGGGATTGGTGGCTGTGAGCTATATTCAGACCTAGAAAGGATCATTTTTTTGTCTTGACCAGTAACATGCTTTAAATGTTGGGAAATGTCACATGAGAAATTTCAACTTCTACGTTCTCTTGGATGAACGAAAGAGCTGACAAGATTAATATCTCGTTTCTTAAGTAGTAAAAACAGCCACTGACCTTAGACAGAGCATGCTCTTCCCAAGATGCCACAGTCCCATAACTCATACATATTTTCTGAGTAAGTTCTATAAACATTTGAATTTGGAATGCCTACTATACGTAAATTATTACAAGTCAGAAACATAACAAGAACTAATTCAGGGACTTGATCATTGTCATTGTTTGACAGTGGCCCCTATAAATCGTGTGTGTGTGTGTGTGTGTGTGTGTGTGTGTGTGTGTGTGTTACATAGAAACATGAGATCTTGTTTTCTGCGGTCTTGTTTAAGCACCTGGTTGCTTCAATGCATTATAAATTAATTTGAAAGAAAGACTTATAGTATCTGGCCCATAGTAAGTGCTCAAATAAGGCAATCACACTAAGTTTATAACAATAAGAATCGCTTGCAATAAATTGTAGGAAGGCAAATGCTTCATACGATGCTGAAATGACATCTCTGACTCTGGTCAGATCCTACCATTGTCCAGATCTGGCCCAGGGGGCAGTGATACCCCTGAGTTGTCAGCGCACATCCTTAAAAACAAGGCAGAGTAAAGAAAAACAGCCCCAGGACTGGAGACAAGAAGTGAGACAGAAATGGGGAATAAATGGTATGAAAATGAGGTGTGAAATGAGGCCATAGACACAGATTGACCTTGTGTGGGTGATCCTAGCCCCCCTGGAAATGCAGCAATCCAGAGGTCTGTGCATTAGCAACTAGAGGTCTCCACAGAAACCAGCCAACCCCGATGTCACCTGCTGGAGAAAGTCCTTCAAATGGCTTAGTGAACGGTTTCTTTAAATACGTTTATCTACACTGTAGGAGTTTGGCAAAGCTTGGATTGGGTGCAGTAGAACTGAAAGGACCTAAACCAGCAATACCCTGGCCTTCCATGAGCGCTATGCAAAGGGCCTGCCCCTGCAGAGGCACCAAGAATTATCAAAATCAATCAAGTACGTAAACAAGTCTCCTGAGGATGATTAATCCTTGCTGAGATGGTGCCAGTGGGCAAGTGACGCGCCAACGATTCTTCAGTCAGCTCTACGAGGTAACCATACTGGGAGCAGGGGCTCTGACGCAGGCAGCCAGGCCAGGCAGAGTGGGAAGGGTTGGCAAGGCGGCCAGGGGGGCCAGGCATGTCTAGGCTCAGCGCGAAGGTGTTAGCTTAGCCTACTAATGTTTTTCTTGGACAATAACGAAAGTTTTGCTGGAAGTATCTTGCTATTCCTCTAATTCTAACTCTCCTCTCCACGCTCCTAATATGAAAAGGGGGAGGGATGCAAAGTTGTTTTCTGATCTTTTTGGAAAGAAAAATGGTGCAGGCTCAAAGTCAGACCAGAGCGTCATTCATCCATTCAACATGGTGTAGTTACTGACAATGCACCATGGCCTAAATGCTGTACGTAACGCAATGGACAATCAAGATCTGGCATTTGTTCCCACAGAGTTGACTCTGTTTGGGCAAAAGGACAGTGAACAATACAGCATAAATATCATAATTAACTGTGATAAGTGATCTGCAGAAGATGAGCATGGCGCTCTGACAGAGACTACAAACCATGTTGTATGGTGCCTGCTTCGTGGAGAAAGCCATTCAGGAAAAAGCTGAGACCTGAAGGACCCGAAGGACTCGCTACGAGAAGAGAAACTGGAAGGCTGTTCTAAGCAAAGGAAAGAGTGGAGATCTCTGCAGATCTTGGAGGTTCCAACAGAGACGCCAAGAGCTTGCACCTGGGTCAGACTGGACGGGTGCATAGGCTGGCTTGAAAGTGAGCTGAAAGAAATACAAAGAAAGTTGATCCGAGGCCTTTTTGTAGCTCTCAAGCTTTAGGGTCTGCTCTGGCGAATGATACAGAGCAAACCAGAACCCATGGCCAGTTCAGGTCACCCTCATATGGAAAGGCCCCTGTGCCTGCCCAGCTGAACTCACAAAGCACCCGTCTTCCATCCGGAGGAGAAACACGCCACAACCAGCCCTGCTGAGGATGGCTAGAAGCATCATCTCTGTTCCTTGCCACTCATTCCTCAGCCCAGTCACCAGAGCTCAAAATGGAATTAAAAGGGCACTCACAGCCTCCTGGTGCAAATAGTCACTGCTAGGGAGACAAGGAAAGGACCCCAGAAGCACAGCTCCCATGGCTGCTTAGGTGAAAGGCACAGAGAAGGAAACGGGTGGAATAGCCAGGTAGTTTATTGTTGGGTCATAAGTTCATGCAAGATAAATATACGATTCCCAATAAAAACAGACATCCAGACAGGGAGGCTGTTCTCTTAACAATGGACAAGACTCATCTCTGGTCTGGCAACCTCCAGAGGCATTGTTCTGGGCCATTTCCTTTATGATAGAGGGAGGGATTCATTTTCATTGCCGATTATCTCTTACATCGATGCCCTTGGGTGCTGGGCATGTTTTCAGTGTTGTTCTATTGGAAGTAAATAAATTATAAGTAAATAAATTTCCTGGAGGATATTATGGTCTGGCCAAACTATCTTCTGAGTGATAACTTCAGGGCAATAGGGTCAGGTGTATTTGAAAGGTGTCTGGGAAGGGGCCACCTTGACAAACCCTAGGCGATAAACTTGTTTGGTTTGGTATTTGTGAGACAGCACCAATTCTCTTGGCAAATTTGGACACAGAGTCAGTGTCGTTCAGGTGCAGTCTGAGCCCAGCCATTAAACCTAGACACAGAACTTTCCATCCTCCCTGATCAGGTTTTCTCATAAAATGGAAGCCTCAAAAGCTGAGGCCAGGCTAAACTTGCATGTCCACCCATGTTGCTGTGAATGACTAAATCCAGCCAGGATCACATGGGGGCTCTAGCTTCTGCCAGATATGAATACTGGATCATGGTTATCGCTCCCCACTGTTGAAATTTCTTACTTACATTTAGAAGTTGTTTCTGCATAAGAATACATTTTGACAATAGTTCTCTATCTCAGTTATGAATTTTTGCCTTAATTTCTAACATCTGTGCATACTTGGGTGTGTGTCTGCATCTATGTGTGCACCTCTGTGTGTCTGTGTATGTCTCTGGGTAGCTTTGTGTGTCTATGTCTTTGTGTGTATATCTGTATATCTGTTTGTGTGTGTGCGTATGTCTGTGTGTCTATGGGTAAAACACACACATGTCTATATAATGTGTGTGTGTGTGTGTGTGTGTGTGTGTGTGTGTGTGTGTGTGTGTAAGCTGAAGAAATCCTCACAATACAAATCCAGCAGTGATGAGGTTGGGAAACCACATCTTTCATCCATAAAAAGCCTCCAAACAGACTCAGGCAGAAATTTACCAAATGCTTGGCTTGGGCCCCCTGGGGTGGTGAAAACATGATTTTTCATGAACTTTAAGAGCAGCACAAGACTTTCCAGAAAGCGATAACATAACCCCAAGCATGTCAGCATATGCAACTTTTCAAGTCCTGACGTCTCTTCTCTGCAATTCTAGACAGGAATATGAAGGAGCAATGAGCCAACTCCAGCAGCAGACAGAGGGCTTGGGGCTCAGAGCTTCTCCCCATCCCAGGCAGCAGGGGGGAGTCAGAACTCCATCCTCTGTGCCCAGAGACACATTTGCTGGCTCTACTCTGTCACATTTCTTTTAGATATTACGAGTTTTCTTCTTACCTAACCATGCGTCATGCTGAGGACTGGGGAGGGGGCGATGGTGGTGAGCCACTGAAACAGCAGATTAGATTGACTTTTATGTCTGGGATTTGTAACAAGAGCTGCCAAGACTGGGGGCAGTTTGTTACTCACTCCCTTTCCCTCAAGAAGTAGCTCTTTGCTGAGTACCACATAGATGTCCATTCAATCAACAAACACTCATTCTGTGTCCAGTAAAACAGGACCCAATGTTGAAAACTGGGAAATTGGCCGTGATGACCTTCTAGCAGCCCCTTGAGTCAAGACTTCTCAGAATTCTTTACTGCTGATATTTCTCCGTGTCAGTCATGTGAGACCAACATGAGGGTTGGGGCATTAGCCTCTAGGAAGGAACTGGACCATCTGCCCAGCTGTGCAAGTTCCAAAAGACACAGCAGGAGGGATAGAAGGTGTTTCATCACCAGGGCTAAGGGTTCCGGAGCCTGTGGCTTGCCCCCGTGGTTATCTTGGGAGAGATGCTGCTGCCTCGTTCCCCACACTTGTCTACAGCCTCCACCGGAGCTGCCTCCTGCCTCTCAGCTTTGCAGATCCAGGTACCGGTTTCCAGCATTCCTGTGAAAAGCTACATATCCAACCATGCATCTCCTGTTCTGCAAAAATTTAAATACTCAGTGATTGTGACATATTTTACAAAGAATTGCTTCAGCAGGAAAGTGCTACAAACTGGGCCCCACAAGGACATGACAGAGCTACTCAGAGGACTTAGACTTTGCTGTTCAGATTGTTAAACTGAAACCCTAAGGAGTCCAACTCAAGTCCAAGTGGAGGAACCTGAGAGGGTCAGTCCCTAAACATGAGGTCATGTGGAGACACTGGCCAAATAAAGCCCAGCCCATTTGAGCCCTGGGATTTTTCTGTTGGTAGAATTGATTTGAAAAAAATTATCCAACTGTCAGGATGGAAAGTAAAATATATCTCACTTGACTGTAGTTGGAAATTAAACAATTCTTAGAGAAATTATCCCAGTTCCTCTCCCTCAGCAAACATATGAAAGAGAGAGAAAAGAAGATGATGAGCACATCACCTGCACTTATCACCTTTAATGTAATACAAGAACTTAGCCAGGTAGGTGCCTGTAATCCCAGTATTTGGGAGCCTGACACAAGATTATCACTGGATCAAGGACAACCTCAGCAACTTAGTGAAACTCTATTTCAAAATAAAAAATAAAATAAGGCTAGGGGTGTAGTTCAGAGGCAGAGCATCCTTGGGTTCAGTCCCCAGTACCACAATACATGCAAACATACAATATGCAAGAGCTCATGACACTGGATTGGACCCAGTGGCACATGATTGGACTGAGAGCTTAGAAGTCGAGTGAAAATCAAATTAGAGTAGCTATCATCAGTGGAGGGGAGGATTGAGGGGAGGGAGCAAGCTGAACCCCTGTTCTCCTGCCCAGCACCTCCTTGAGCACATCTTAAACTCAGCCTTTAGTGATAAAGCAAGATGAAAGTGATAGCAGTGAAGTTGGGCTCCATCAGAGAAAGACTGTTGCCATCTTCAGCCTGCATCGTCAGTGAATTTTGATTCCTCTAAAGTAAGAACTGTACATCATCATCATCATCATCATCATCATCATCATCATTATTATTATTATTATTATTATTATTATTATTAATTTCAGGGGCATGTTACCTCTGAGCTGACAATCTCCCTACATTGCTGAGGCTGTCCTCCAACCTGTGATCCTCCTGTCTCAGTCTCCCAAGTCCTGGCATTACAGGAGTGCACCACCACACCTGGCTTATTCTCCTGTAGTTTCGTTTGGAGCTGAACATAGCTAAAGCATCTAGTGGATACCAAGTAGAGAGTTTTGCCAAGGGTTTCCCAAGAGCCATTGCCCATGGAGGAAGTAAAAGAATCAAAGGCTTACTATTTGCATCAAGTTGGGTGAGACACGATGCTTTTACATCCTCTAGGACTGAAGACCACAGTTCTGCGTCCTTTGAAGCTGAAGTCTTGGATAACACATCACGCCTGGTGTTTCTTGATTTTTAAATTTTTTTCTTCTTGTGTTTCTTCTATCACTCGCCCATTTCTAACTAAGGCAACCAGAACAGCAAGTGAAGAAAATGTAATTATGAGAGCCTGTCTTGTCAAGCTAAGTGCTTCAGACTTTCAGACCAGAGTGGTTAGTTTTTTCATCAACTTGGAGCTTATTTGTCTACTTTCAGGTATAAACATGGCCCAGCAGGGGCAAACTGTACCCACTGCATCTAAGTAACACCATGTCCTTTGGACACTCAGCAGGGTAGCTGAGTTACCTCTGGATGAGTGTTTTGGTGGCACACATTTACCACAGCAAAGAAAGTTTGATTCCCTGGTAAGAAAGAAAGAAATATTATTTATGCATGAGGCTCACACAGGAGTTCTAATCAATGAGATTTTACATATATAGCATGATGAACTGTCACCGTTTGCCTAGGATTGAGGCGGAGGCTGTTCCTGAGATGTGGAATATTCAGTGCTAAAACCAGGAGAGTCCTCAGCAAGCTAGAGTTAGAGGCAGGCTGGCAGACCCCGAGGTCCACCTCTGTACCTCTCAGCAGGCTGCCCCTCCAGTGTCCTTCAGCTGGGTTACTGCCTGCAAAGTCAGGGAGCCCTGGCACCAGGGGATTCCTGTGCCACTGTGCCTACCTCCTTTGGGGTGGCTGTCAGTACCTGGTGCTCAGTTTTTCTCCAAAGTCTATCCCCGGGCCGTCTCAGCACTGCCTGTGGCTTCCGTTCTCTTCCAAATGTTTCAATCTCAAATCCAGGGCTTAGTCCTGGCCTTTGTCCTCCTCAGTCTTTCTCTCTAACTTTCCATGTGATGTCTTCATCTTCCATCCTGCTGAGCTCAACAAAAACTAGATCAGATTCAGTACTACCTCTTGACCTATCTTTTGTCTTTGCTACGTAAGAGGTATGCGAATGGCTGTTACCCTCCCAGCCTTCCATCTAGACCTCTGCCTCCTGCCTCCCGGCCTGCCACTCAATCTCTCTCAGGCCTATGAGCAGGCAGTTCTCCAGCACTTCAGTCAGTGTGCCTCCCAACCAAGCTGTTTCCCTCACTCTACGTTTCCCTCACCTAGAATACATGTAGGTGATCACATGCTCCTTTGCAAGGATGGTTTTGACTTTTGAAAGCTTCCTCCAATCCCTGTCTTCCCCATACTAAGCAGCCATAGACAGAGTCCTGAGAGCTGAGGGCAGCACTCCCCTGCCTTAAAGCCAACAAGCCTTATCACTCTAAAGTTTCAAATGCCAGGGGCACCCAGCAGAGCTCGGGGGGGAAAGTGTTTTGCCCACAGATTGTGAAATAGAGATTCCTTTGAGGTGTAACCTGAATTCCTTCCCTGCCCTCTGTCTTCACCTTCATAATTAGCATGCGTTTCCAATATAGACCCAACACCGGACCTTTCTGCAATACCCCCTGCACAGCTACGGCTCTGGGTGTGCCCTGTTTTCTGACCCACGAGGGAAAGAAATGTGTTAAGCTGCCTCAACATTTAAATATTTTATACAGGGAAAGACAAAGGTCGACTCCCAGCAGAGCTAGGAAGGCACAAATCTCACTGAGAGCTCCTGCCAACAATTTTTCATTGTCCTGTCAACTTATCCATGATGAAGCCAACATTCAGAGGCTGGAGGAGGGGAGAATCCCACCTTGTTCATCCTCTTATCTCCTCCCTGTTGCCACATATTCCAGGTGGAATCCTAGGTCTCCCACCCCAGCTATCACAGAGACGATGGTCAGAGTCAAAAGGAAGGTCCCTGGAGACGATGTTCTCCGGATCCTGGAAGCCTGGGGCAGAGCTGCAGGACAAGCCACAGCCTTGCCTCCTTTCAGTGGCCACCCATTCCATGCAACAAGTGTGTATCCAGCACTTGCCATGTGATACTCAAAATAGTTAATGGGTGAGGCAGGTGCATGGCGGGGGCACCAGCAAAAGCACGGGAGCCGGGCTCAGAGTGGCTCCACGGTGCCAGGCATGGCTCCTTTTGCTGCTAGATTGTGGAGAGGTCCAGAGTGTTTCAGGTGAGTGGCTGGGGCAACTGGGCAGCAGAAGGGAGCTTTGAGTCCTTAGCAGTCAGTCTGCTGGTATGGGGCTATTGGTATTTGCCTACTGGTATGGTGCTCATTCAGCAGTGTAATAACTGGTAAGGCCATGCCAGTGTAAACCAGCAAATATCAACCTTTAATATAATAATGGGCAAAATGGAAGGAGGTCCTTTACCTCACGGACCCCGCAGTACAACACTGAAGATAAATAGTCATCAAATAATCACACAAACAAATGTAAGATGCCCGTGCAAATAAAAATGACCAAATATAAAGCTGTGGCTGTAAAGAATATTACAAAGAAAGATATTCCTTCCAAGGGAAAACATACAGTACTAGATTTGACTATGTCCAATCGATGGCAAAGGCTTCCTTGAGGAGACAAGTAACGTTGCCTAATATCTGAAGGATGATTAGGAGTCCCCAAGTCAGCAACGGGCTAAGCATTCTAAAAGGAAGAAAAAATGTGAAAATGAGGCAACAGAAATTGAGAGAAGAGAGAGATGTGGTTGGAGAAGAGAGGGAACAGAGAGTAATTTGAGAGGAAGGAGAGGGTGTCCAAGGCCAGTCGAGGTGAGGGTTTGAGGAGATGTCCGTCCCAGAACAACAGAATGCCATCAGAAGACTCAGCGCAGTGGGGTGGCGTTATCAGCTCAGCCTTGCAAAGGCCTTACTGACTGCCATCTGTAGAAGGGGTGGTCCTGGAGTGGGAGGTTGGTGACAGGTACATCATTGGTCAACGCCAAGGGCCCTAAGATCTATTACTGCAGCGTGGTCTCCAGGATTCAGATGGTTCATCCTGGGAGGAAAGGCCTTTTTTTCCCATTAGGGCTTTGATGGGTTGTGTTGGAGCAGTGGGTGGGGGAGCACATACTGGTTAAAAAAAAAAAAGGCATGCTATCAACTGTTTTCTCAATAAACTATAACTTATTTAGCACATCCCTAGTGCCTGACTCAACACTGACATTCACTACTTTTTTGATGTTCAGCACAACTTGGAGAGGTAGGGATCATTATTATTTTTATTTTACAAATGAAGTCATCAATAATTGGAGGATTAACTTGCCAAGAATCCACACCCCAGGATAAAATTGCCCCCTTTCTGAATCCTACACTTCAAAATTTAACCCAGTACTTGTTACATGTGAGCATGTCATTAGCTCCATCATATACACAAGGCTTGCAGAGGTTAATAAAATGCCATCCTAGCCAGAAGGAACACAGTACAGTGAAGAAGGAAACTACCAGGCATACATACATCTTTGCAACTAAATATAATACATTTCAGCACGAGCTTCGGATCCACATAATGCAACTCTTTATAGTTTATTTTCCATATTTAGTACTGCGTTTGGCTCAGCGTCTCTACTAGGTAAGAACAGACAAAGGTGACAGCTAACTTTACTGAGTGTGCCAGGCATTCTGTTAGGTACTTTAAATATATTAATTCAATTTAATCTTAAAAAGCAAGCTGACTAGCTTTTAATTAGATAGCAATATTGTCCACATTTTACAGATACAAAATTGTGACATAGATCAAGAAATATCCTAGAATTATGAGTGAGAACCAAGAGAAACCAAGTAACTTCTAGAAAAGCAAAATAGTACCAAAGATCAGTAACATTAAATCTATATGAAACTGGAGATGCTCTGAAATGGAAAGCCAAAGCCCATGCTGAATCAAGACAGGGTACATTAAAAGTGACCCTAAACCACAGGAGTCTGACTGCAAAATAGTTTAGCTTCCCAGAGCCAGGCTCTATGGGCAAACTCATCCTACTTCTTGGAGTTGTTTTGACATTAAAAATGTGAAAGTTCTTAAAATAAGGAGGGGGTTAGAGGTTCCAAGGAATGTTAAAATAGTTTGTGGCAAAACAGAGAAAGTTAAATATTCATTAAGGGGCTTTCATTTCAAATGATCGTTTTACCATATCGATGTCTAAATTGAGGAGCAGGAAGAAACTCTTACTTAATCCTTGTTCTGAATTCACCACAGAAAATGCCAAGGAAAGCCTCCCCCTCCTCCTGCGTGACCTGGGGTCTGTGGGAGCTGGGGACCCGCGCAGGTCTCCCCAGCTGCCCACATGTGCATGCGAGCCCAACTGGGTTGGCCAAGTGTCAGTGTGTAGCCCCTGCCGTCTCCAGCACGTACTTAGGGATCCTACACAACATACTCTCTCCCAAGGGCAGAGATTGTCCCTGGATTATTACTTCATTATATCTCCTTTAAATTCAAAGAACAAATCTGGACTCCCAAATCCTGAGAAATACCCAAAACTCAACTAGGCAAATCTCCATGAATTAAGTAACGCCCAGCCTCAAATACAAGTTGTCACTTGCACATTATCAGGAGGGCCTGTGGGTGCAGGGAACAGTCAGGACTGAAAGCCAGTTCACCTTGCCCAGCAGCGAGCTGATGCAAATGCGTTATTCCATCAGCACTGATTGGTTTATTGAGAGAACATTCCCTGAAAGGGTTTTAGTGAGGCCTCTCCGCAACTTAGTGAGACCCTGTTTCAAAATAAAGCATAAAAAGTCGGGCTGGGTGTGTAGCTCAGAGGCAGAATGCCCCTGGGTTCAGTCCCCCAGCACAAAGAAAGGAGGAGGAGGAGGAGGAGGAGGAGGAGGAGGAGGAGGAGGAGGAGGAGGAGGAGGGGAAGGAGGAGGAGGAGAAAAGGAGGAGGGGAAGGAGGAGGAGGAAAAAAGGAGGAGGGGAAGGAGGAGGAGGAGAGGAGGAGGAGGCGGAGGAGGAGGAGGAGGAGGAGGGGAAGGAGGAGGGGGAGAAAAGGAGGAGGGGAAGGAGGAGGAGGAGAAAAGGAGGAGGGGAAGGAGGAGGAGGAGAGGAGGAGGAGGAGGAGAAGGAGGAGGAGGAGGAGGAGGAGGAGGAGGAGGCGGAGGAGGCGGAGGAGGAGGAGGAGGAGGAGGAGGAGGAGGAGGAGGAGGGTCTTCAAATCCAAGATGGGAAAGGGGAAATGAAGAGGAACTGAGGAATCCCAAGAAATAAAATTCATAAAACCAGCCGGGCGTGGTGGCACAGGCTTGTAATCCCATGCTTGGGAGGCTGAGACAGGAGGATCGCACAGCTTCGAAGCCAGCCTCAGCTACTTAGTGAGACCCCGTTTCCAAATAAAATATAAAATAGGGCTAGGAGTATAGCTCAGAGGTAAAAAGCCCCTGGGTTCCACTCCCAGTACCACCAAAAAAAGTTCATAAACCTACCCCTGCTCCTGCAAGGCTGCAGACAGGCCATCTTCCTCCCCTCCCATCTTCATTCACTCAGAAGCACCAGCTGAAGAGTTGGAGGGTACCACGCGGGTACTGAGGGCGGCAAAACACAAGGAGAGTGAGCCTCCCAGACTCTGTGTTCCGCCTCACAGAGCCAGAGCCACGCGGAGGCTGCCATCACAAGAGAAGTGACTGGAAGTCATCTCTCCCTTGGGGTCTCCCAGGCACTTCCTGGCCCCAGACTCTACCTGGTCCCCTCTTCTCTCCTCTAATTCATCCTTCACACCCTCACCTGTTGGCTTGTTTTTTTGTCTTTAGTAAAATGTCTGCTTTTTATAATACAACCCCAGTAAGGGTTATTTATTAAATACCTTCTTGGAAAACTGTTTGCAAGGATAGTTTCCAAACTGTGTAAGAGCCCTGTGGGTGGGTCTGCCTGAGCCTCCTAATCTTCCCTTTAGGATTTCTGGGGGTTGGAACCTTGGGATCTGAATGATAAACAGATTGTAGGGAAATTCTTGTGTATCTGAATTTTATTAACATCATATTGAGAGAAGGTAGCTTGTCAGAAAAACCATTAGTATATTTGTAAAGATTTAGTAACAAAGTTTTTTGCACTCATAAAATACGTTGACAAATAGTCTGCTTTTTTATTCTAGGAAATTTGTGATCTCTCTCCATTTTATCCAGATGTTCCTCCCTTTTCTTTTTACCACCTACACCTTCTCTTTGAGAGTAGATTATGCCCTAAGAGGGTAAGGTGGCTGAGGAACTACCAACTTGAGGGATCTGGGACACCCTAAGAACTCAGCTTTGCATTGTAAGCACCACATGCATATCATTTGTGTGTGAGTGTATATGAGAGCATGCTTAGTCCTTAATAACAGTGTGTGAATAGACTTAAAATATAGTACAATATTTTGTTGCAAATTGTCTTACATAGCACTATGGGACCTGTTAACTCCTTTACCATCATGCATACCCTTGAGTTACATAGCTATTCATGCAGTATTTATTCCTGCATGTCCAAATTCAAGCATACCTCCAATATAGACTGGTAGTCTTCTGATTATATGTGGATTCATCTTATGCTTAAAGCCAAATTATTTTTGTATAAACACTGGTTGTTTTTATAAAAATATTTTCTATATTTACTGTTATTAATTTACTTGATAAACATACTTCATTGGGTCGTTTCTGTTAAGTCACAGTGAAGACTAGAGCTGGACGTGGTGGCGCACGCTTGTAATCCCCGCGCTTGGGAGGCTGAGACAGGAGGATCGCGCAGGTTCGAAGCCAGCCTCAGCTACTTAGTAAAGCTCTCAGCAACTTAGTGAGACTCTGTTTTTGAATAAAATATAAAATAGGTCTGGGAGTGTATCCCAGAGATAGAAGGCTCTGGGTTCCATCCCCAGTACCACACACAAAAAAGTAAAGTTTAGAATGCATGTATTTATCCAGGCATGGTGGCACACACATACAATCCCAGTACTTGGGAGGCTGAGGCAGGAGGACCACAGGCTTAAGGCCATGCTCAGCAATTTAGTAAGACCCTCAGCAACTTACTGAGATACTATTTCAAAAAACAAATAAATAAAATAGGGCTTGGAGTGTATTTTGGAGGTAGAATGTCCCTGGGTTTAATCCCCAGTACCAAAAAAATAAAATATCAAAAGAATACAGGTGTTTATTTAGGTACCTGGCAATTAAAATTGCCCACTAAGCACTTGTTGAATTAATGCTAAAATCAACAGTGAAAGAAAGAAGTTACCTCAAAAAACGAGTTGGCAGATGACATCAAATGCAGAGCACCCCCTAATCATGTAAGTAAACACATGTCATCTCTGCAGACACAATAAGGACCATGAGCCTCAATTTTTATAATCTGGTCCTTTTCAGGAAAAGCACACCATCCCTTGCTTTAAAATACAGTGTTCAATAAATAATCGGCGAGTGGCCAAGATGTACCCAGCAGGGTGAAGCCTATGCAGACAAAATCCCTCCCTCTAGGTCCCCTGGTGAAGGAATGGAAGATGTTACCAGAGGGGGTGGCTGGATTCTTTCCTCAGGAGAGCCAGCCAGGTCTGTAGTCAGAGGTCAGGATGGGAGGGGCGGAGTCTCTCCAGCTGGCACTCTTTTCTGAACCACTTTGTGTTATCCAGCTTTTCCCGCTCCCCAGGGGCTTTGGGTAAATCTTTCCCTGAATTTCAGGGCTTTCACTGCCTCTTTTTCAATAACAGGGGTTCAGTGACCTCGGGGAGCGACTCAGCCCAGGTGGGCTATTTAGATGACTCTGGCAGTTCAGCAGACGCCTGGATCATAACAAAGGGCTTCTGCACACAGCCATCAGAAGTTCTTTCTTTTTAAAAGGAAGAATCCCAAACCCTTGAGCCGATTTGGTCAGCAATTCAATGTGCAGCTGAGTGGAAATGCTACAGTCCTGTCTAAAGTGCTTAAGCAACATTTGTTTTCAATTCCCATCATCCTTCCTCCCTACGAGGTAAGAGGGATATTCATGTGAGAAAGAATTCCAGTGTCAATATGTTCTCATTACAGCAAAGTAGAAAGTAATTTGGAGAAACACAAAACTCACCCTTTAATGCATAAATGTGGAGTGGAGTTTTCAAACTGTTATTTATTTTGACTGCAGAACGTGGGACACACAGAATTGCAAGCTGTCGTGAAAAAGCAAGCAGTAGAATCCGCATCTAATCTGAGAAAAGAAAACAAGATAGTATCACAAACGATACTCTATCAGCCTTCTGGTAGCCAACAAAACGTTGCGATAAATGAATCACGTTTTTTGTGTCTCATATTATTTCTACCTAGCTATAAAATATTTTGGTCATTCCATATGATGCTTTCCTAATTATTATTGAATGAAAGACCTTTATTACTCTATTATATAATCCCCAAAGCCAATTATGTTTAGGAGTAAAAGACTAGGGAATAATTGAACATAAAATAACTGGGATTGCCAAACAATATTATTTATTCAGTGCCCATTGCTTTCTAAAAACTATATTGAGAACATTAAAAAAATACAACAAGAAAAAACATTATCATTAAACATATATGTTATAATTCAGATTTACAGGACAAAAAGAGTAGGGAGGTTATTTTTCTTTACAAAATATTTTTTTCTGAAAGGGTGAAGTAGATTCCTTGTTTAGAAAAATGAGCAACCTAATACATCTCGTGTTGTATTCAAATTATAAAATTTATATTTACTTTCAACTTTTGAGAGCACTTTTTGCATTAAAAAGTGTCTCTTCAGTACAATAATATTAAAGCCATAGTTTAAGGAATAGGATAAAGAAAGAACTAGAAAAAAGATATATACATATAAATATTGGCTATACTTGCATAGGTGAACTATGGTCATTTTACCTTAATCATTTTAATAAGTATTAAAATATTAATTGCAGCAGTATTTTTAAAGCCTAAATTGAAAACAACATAAATTATATTTAATAAATTAATAGATTTTTTTGTGGTGCTGGGGATTAAACCCAGGGGCATTCTACCTCTGAGCTACACCCCTAGCCTGATTTTTTTTTTTTATTCTTTATTTTGAAACAGGGTCTCACTAAGTTGCAGAGAGCCTCACTAAATATCTGAGGCTGGCTGTGAACCCATATCCTCCTGTCTCACCCTCCCAAGTACTGGGACTAACTACAAGCATGCACCACCATACCTGGCTAAATTTTATTTATTAACAAGTGGTTTAATTATGTGTATTCAAAAACAGAATTATCTACTACTTCTAAAAATAATAATGCAGCATTTTGTAATCTTTCTGGGAATAGACTCTGGGATAACAATGCTAAATAATATACTATATAAATAATGCTAAATAATATACTACTATTCAAAGGGGAAAAATAGATATGTGCATATGTTTGTGCATGTGTGCGTATGCATGCACACATAGAACATATCTGGATACCACATAGATGGTAAGAAAGTTGGGGTAGGGAACTAGGAAACGGGGATGCGATGTGAAAAGACTTACATTTTATACTTTTCTCTTTTATTTATTTTAAAGTTTGGATCACAAATATAGGGTACTTTACATTTTTTTTGTAAATAAAATTGGCAGTGCCAGGCATGTTAGCACATGCTTATAACCCCAGTACTTGGGAGACTGAAGCAGGAGGATTACTGGTTAATGGCCAGCCTCAGCAACTTAGTGAGCCTGTTTCAAAATAAAAAAATAAAATAGGGGTGGAGGTATAAATTGAAAGGCTGAAAATAGAGTTTGGGGGTTTAGGAGGAAGGTAAAATCACCAACCGGGTTATCAGAGACCGCTGTTTTATTCGGACCCAGCACCCTACCGGGAGTCAGCCCGCCGTGGGAGAAGGGACCAACCGGCCACGGGTCTGGAGAGTTGTGCGTAGTCCTGTTTGTCCGTCTGAGTCACATGGTGGTCGGAGGCACTGATGTTTTATAGGCATGCCGATTCTCTCGCAATATCTGTAGTCGATCTCAGGTAGGTCTCAGGGCACCTGTAGTCTCGCGATATCTCCACTTCTGGCTTCTAGGGTTCTGCCTCCTGTTCCCACTGCAAGATCACGTGGGGGAGGGGAGGGACCCAACTTGCCGTAACTCAGAGTAGAATACTCCTAAATTCAATTATCAGTACCACTAAAATAAACAAAGAAATTGTAAGAATAAAATAAAATTGGCAAATGAGATTTCCTAGTACAGCTTCAAGTTACTTCACTTACCCTTAATGGCTAGAACATTCAGAAAAATAAAGAATTATATGTTCTTCAGAAAAATATTATACCTTCTTCTTCAGAAAACCTAATGTATAACGGTCTTTACTTTCCATGATATTTCCTTTGTTTCTCCATCCTGGAAAGCTGACACTTTTTAGTTAAGCTTCCAAATTACATGGCCACCTCATTTGTGACGGGCACTTAGAAATTTTCAGAGGATAGTAGAACCCAAAAGAAATGGACAACATTGCCACAGCTTGAACTAGTTCCAGGCTGTGTAGGGAGAGACATCACAGAAAAGTGGCTTGCCTCAAGCTTGCTGAGATCAATACAGAAGACAGAGAGAGAAGGAGAGGAAACAAAATAACTCAGATTCAAGTTATCCTAGTTAGGACTCCCTTCTCTCTAGTACCAGTGGAGGGTTATCACAAGAATTGTGCATAGCCCATTTTCCACCAGCCTTGGAAGCATAACAGCACTGTAGTTGTGGGCCAGTGGGGAAAGAGACAGACGCTGAAAGCAGAACAGGCCAGAGCTGAGGATGTGAACATCCCCAGGGCGAGGGGCAGCGTGCAGCAAGGCCATCTCACTGGGCCCCAGCATTTAGATCCAGTCTATGGGCGGGATGAAGAGAACAGCAGAAATCCTTGAGCAAAAGTGAAATACAATTGTCTGGAATGGGCATGGCCTGAAGACATTCATGGGAGACATTTTAATCTAATTTAAATCAGGATCCTATTTACAGCTAAATGGCCCTAGAATAGGGTCCAGCCCTGGGGAAGAAGCTGCTAGAAAACACTGGCTGCAGGTCTGACACTTGTGTGCAAACTTACTTGATAGACAGCTGACGTATCAGCAGAGTGGCCGGCTTGGAAGACCTAGGGGGCCAGGCTGAACTTGGCCAGCAGCCAGGGGAAATGCTCACCCAGGGACATGGGGCCAAGGGACCAAGCAGCAAGACCGAGTCCAGATCTCAATTGTTGGCAAAAAAAAAAAAAGTGCAAGTCCCTTCCTAAGATGAGGTGACCTGCCTGCATAGAGGTAGGAGCTCCAGAACTCAAGGCCAGTTAATTCAGAATTCCCATTCCCACCTGGAAAAGTTGATCATGACCAGCACACTTGTAAAAGTAGAGGTTTTAGCCATTTCAATATTTGAAAAGTCAAATATTCTTTTATTAAAAATACTATAGTAAGATCCCTTTGGTTAGTTTTCTACAATTGAAGTTGTGGGGAAATTTTTCAGTGTCAGGTTATAAGCATTTAGCTTATAATTCTTTTCATGAAGATCAAATGGTTTTGAGTATTAAAACACAAAATCATATGGTCCTTCTGGTCCAATTAGGGATTCAGCTGTTCACTCATTGGCGTTGAAATTTTTCCCAGAAACTGTCTAGGTATTTTGAATGAACGTAGTGATAATAGAGACTCCAACATCACCTGCTCTCCTTCATTTCTACACACATCTTCCTTTCCCCATCTTCCCAGGAAAGTTACATCTCAAGTCTTATAATGACTGCAAAAGTAGTTTGTTGCTGAGCCAAGGAGCATATTATGGCGGTTGCTTCTTTTGTTTCTTAGGCATCCCCCCGCCCCGAATTAACTCTATTCCCCCCCTCCTTTGGCTATATGAATCACATTCTAAAGTTTTCCACTCTCTGGAACCGTTCCGTGAAATGCCTTTCAATTTAATTTTGTACTTTGATAAATCAGATAACCTATAAATTCCAATTTTCCCAGAAGTATTCCTTGGGGAGTATTTCATACCATACTTCACAATGACTTAAATATCCCTGCCCCAATAACCAAGGCAGAGAACTGGAGCTCTCTTTCCTGGGCCTTGCATCAGAAGCCTGCTAACTGGAAAACCAAGGCCACAACACTCAAATTCTAGACATATTTATTCAGAGTTTTAGAAAAATAACTTTGGAAAATATATGGGTCTCTAGTGATTTAAAGCCCATCTGGCCTCAGATTTGGTAAAGTCTCCTGTTTGTCCATAGTTTAGAAGAGAGAATATAGAAGGTTTCCTGTCTGAAGGCTGAATTTGAATCCTGCCTGGCTACTTATCAGCTATGCCAGAAAGACTTATCCCTAATTCTTTTTATTTTGTCCCTTTGGGAAACTGAAACAATATCATTCTAAACAGACCGACCAGATAATGAATTATCTGGATTCCCTAACAGAAGTCCAGATGCATAATTGATTCTGAGTTAAGGCTTATTGAATTGAAAAGCATGAACTTATCCCTCCTTGATTCAGTTTTCTGTAAAGATAAGCCCAAGTTGCCTTAACAGTCACACAGCCCTCTTGAAAATATGGATATAGAATCATCTGATATATGGATCCAATTTTTTGGGCTTCTGAAATCTTGTCTTCAAAGTATTCAAGAGTGATCAAAATAATTTTAAGGAATTTGAATGGTAGGGTTAGTGATGGCTTGGCCAAGTCTTATCAGAAAATTTGGACAGGTAAGATAGTTTCTTATCTGTTTCTTGGAGAGACCTTTATCCAAGTCAAAAAGAAAAAACAATGCTCAACCTCCCTTAACCATAAGTATCCATAAATATGAAACAACTGCCCATTGGATAAGTAAATGAGGAGTTTAATTTGTAATGGCAAGCAAGAAGCCGACATTATTTTTATCACTTAACCATCTTTTCACCCATTATTTTAATCTTTAAGATGTATCATTTAGGCCCAAATCAAAAGTTATAATTTCTCCTTTAAACTTCCTTTGATACCCAAAACCAGAATATATACACGTATCAAAACATCACATGGTACCCCATAAATAGGTACAATTTCATGTTTTTATTGTGACTGTTAAAATAAATTTAATGTTTTTAGGAAACAAAACTTAAAATAGAATGAGACTTTTTCCAGTTCTTGAATTGAGATCACATGGTGCATTCTTCTTGCCTGGAGTTCTGAGCCATGCTCCCGGCGACTAGACCAAAAGTAGAGGCAAGCATGACCAGCGTCCTGTATTTGGTCAGAAACTGGTCATTCTGTGTCTGGTTGGATGGAATTTGACAAGAAGTCAAACCAATTCTTACGAAACAAACAAGAACCCACGAAAAATGCCTCCTTAAAAAATGTATACGGTTAATGTAACAATGACTTTTTGAAACATAAGGTAATCAAACCTTAAAGTTTACTTTCAGCCTGAAATACTGAGAAAATTCTTGGAAAATGTATTCCTCCTGGTCCGCTGCAAAAATTATAACAGAAAAAATATTATTATAGATCTCCAATAACTTTGAGAACTTGGATATGGTAATTTTCAGCTATCCTGGAGCCTAGCATTCTTTAGTTAGCATGGTTGTAATAGGAAATTGAACAAAATTCAGAACCACAGACATTTCAGATGGGAGGCAACCGAGCACATGGCATGGTGGAAGACCTGAGACTTGGATTCAAGCCCTGCTGGGCCATTTGTAGCTCTGTGGCTTTGGACAAGAAATTTGACATCTCTGTTCCTTAATTTCTTTGTCTGCAAAATAGAATCTCCCCAAAACAGACTTGTCTCAAAGACATACCAAGATACCATAAGGGAGAGAAATTTATGAAATATAAAAAGCTTTATCCCAGTACATCCTAATTATTGTATTCATTGATTTTAAAACAAATGTATTCATTAGCCCACATACCTTTATTTTTCTATTTGAGATGGGATGGATTAGGAAGCGAAACACTTATTTATTTTTTGTTAGTACATATGAATTGTATGTATTCGTGGGTTCAGTGTGATATTCCCGTACATGCATATAACATGCCTTGATCTAACCCAGCCTCCTTTTCTCCCCTATCCCCCTCATACCCGCCTCAATCTCTAGAAATCATCCTTTCACTTTCAAGGAAGATGAATGCTTACATAAGTATTTCTTCCTAAATTATCGCAAGGCTCCTCAGACCACACCATAGCATCGAGGCAAAACTCAGCAAAGTCACACACAGTGAGGACCCTCAACTTTATAAGTGAGACCCCAGGGTCTTCCTGGGAAAGCCAGTTGCCCTTTGGTCCTGCACTTCCCTGGTACACAGCTACAGCGAATCTCACTTCTCTCCACGCCTCATGCTTCTGGCTCAGAACAGGAGTCACAACTTTGAACATTTATTACGTTCTGCGATACCCTCAACGCAGATGAATAATCTTTACTCTAGGTCTTAAATTTGTGCTTTAATGACCAGGCAATGCTTAACTAACCTAGTTCAGTTTTCTGATTTTTAACTGAGCTCAAAAGTAATCTATTTTTGTTTCTGTCTTGGCCTTTTGATCTCACTATCTCTTTGTGTCTGTCTCTTAGTTTCTGTCTCTTTTTGTCTTACACACACACACACACACACACACACACACACACACACACACAGCCAATCCTTCAGTGCCCTAATCTAGATCTCCTGCCTTTCTGTAAGAGTTTTAACTTCACATCTGAGCAAATTCTCAATGTGACATTCTTCAGTTCTTCCGAGGCATCTTTCTACCACAGGCTCTGAATTATCTACACACACATATTCACACACACACACACACACACACACACACACACACACACTATTCACTTCTGGAAAGAGACACCAAATCCCTAATTTAAAAACATCGAATGCACAATTCTCAGTGCATTTTTAGCTTTCAAACCCAGAACATTTTAATTACCTTCAAATAAACAAAGAGCCTTGCAAAGCTAACTCAAATTCTTTATCCAAAAGTCACCATCTCCCATTCACTTAAGAACTTCCACCTGCCCCAAAGTCCTTCATGGCTTAAACCTTTATTTATTCTACCACCCACATGGTAAAGAGCCCATTAAAGTGGAGAGGTAAACTTTGCACCCATTTTTAGTCCTAAATGGCCTGAGAGCTAAAGAGCACACAGAATAAAAAGCAGTTACCCATCTCTTTCCTCAAGTGTGCATTGACTGAACCCAAATGGTCAGACTTCCTGCCTGGAGCTATAGATTTTGTTGTCATGAAAAGCTAAAAAAGGAAACAGCTCCAAAATCTAAAGCAGTGCTCTCTCTACTGTATGATGTGTGCTATTCATGTTCCAACACGTTCCCCTTGCTAGAGGAGATGGATGGCAAGAGAGAGGCACAGGGAGCTGAGAGCAATCCACGCACGGCCGGGAGGAGCAAAGACCTGGAGATGCAGTGGTTTCGAACATGCATCCGGGGTAAATGCAGACTGCAGGTGCACACAAAGGCTTTCACCTCCCCTCAGGGAGTGGTGGCGACCATTGAGTCACCACCGGAGAGCCACTGCCACTTGAAGCAGCTGAGTACTAGAAACCAATCACGGACACTTTACCAGCCACACAAGAAGCACTGAGCATGGAATCTCTCTGTGACACCCTCAGTTCTCTTTAATGTGCCAATTCCCTGAGATTAAGTAGAGTTTACCCATTAAATTCTATTAAAATTGGCAACCTAGTCAAATTGGCCAGGATCAAGGGACAATTAGAAATTTGAGCTCTTTATATTTTCAGAAATTAATAATGACTCTTCTAAAATCTCATTTATAAAACTGAATTTTTTTCAAATTAAGGATTAATTGTTTTTAGTTCTGGAAACTGTTGTCTCCCGTATTTTTTTCTTCTGTATTCTTTTTATTCTCTCTGTGACTCTTAAGACAGATTTAGAAACTTTCTTCTATGTCTCTCAGCTATTCTTTTAATACTTTAAGCCTCTTCATCTGTCTTCCTGGTTATTTTTTTTTTTTAAGTTTTACCTTCTAATTCATAGTTGTCTATTCAGGATGTCTACTGGGGTCAAGACAATGAGAGGGCCAGCAAAGCGCCCGGAAAGCACAATTTTACAAACCGTGCATTCTTGAGTATATATCACATTCTCTTTATGTATTCGTCTGTTGTTGATCACCTAGGTTGGTTTCATAATTTGGCTATTGTGAATTATATTTTTATAAGCAATAACATGCATGTTTTTATATTTTAATACCTGCTTGCTATCATTTGTTCTCATTGCCTCCTTTATTTACTCATGACCCTCAAGGGCTTATTTTAACTTTTGTTTTCAAAATTCAGCATTATTTTTAGTTTCTTGCATGTGGAGCCCACAGATTCTTGAGTTTACTTACACACCTCATGGGAAGCTCAGCTCAAGTGTGCTGCCACTTTGGGGATGAGCAATGACTTCATCTCCACATTCTCCCTCTCCCCTCTCTGTGTTTCCCATGAGTCCATTGCCTTTAGCCTTTGTTCACGTCGTAAGTTTCTGCTAGTCCCAGATCATTGGGCAATATCCCCTTATTGTTAGTGTGATTTTACAAAAATAATTTTAAAAAACCATAAACGCTTTTATTCTTCCTTTCTGTTCAGAGCAAGGAGACTCTGCATTTATTCTTTATGCCATCTTGAAATTTAAAGGCTAATTTTAATGTACAGGTTTCATCACAGGGTAAACACGGATTCCAGTTTGAAAGGTCTAGGGCAGCATTGCTCTCAGAAGCAGAGCCCTGATTCTTCCCAGAAATACTGGCGTAAGCCTTGAGAGTACTTCACACTGAGGTCTTCAGGGAACAGAACACATCAGCTTACCTTCTGCACTACTTCCCCATGTGCTATACAGTTATTTTTATTCCCTCTAATTTCTCTTTGTGAGATTAGCTCTATTGACTCAAGAGCTGAGCAATGTTTACCACCTGTAATCGTGTCAAGGCCATAGTAGCTATTACTGAGTTTCACATGAAAAACCACCACAAAATATAATGGCTTATCTAACAAAACGTGTACAGGCTCTATAAAATGAAAATTATAAGATGCTGATGAAAGAAATGAAATAGCTAAAACAATGGAAAGATATGGTATTCATGAACTGGAAGACTCAATATAGTAAATAGATAACTCAAAGTGTTGCATACATTTAATGAAATTTATATTAAAATCTTGGCCAGCCGGGCATGGTGGCACAGGCTTGTAATCCCCGTGCTTGGGAGGCAGAGACAAGAGGATCACGCAGGTTTGAAGCCAGCTGCACTGGCTTAAGAGACCCTGTTTCCAAGTAAAAAATATATAAAATAGGTCTGGGAGTGTAGCCCAGAGGTAGAAGGGCTTCCAGGAACCCCAGTACCACCAAAAAAAAAAAAAAAAAAATCTTGGCCAGAGTTTTAAGAAGCATAGAAACGTATGCTAAAATTTTATCTCTGAGTAGTAGAAACTGACTTGGAGGTTTAAAACTTACTTTCTCCAATTTTCTATAGGTCATTTTTCATACATCCCCAATCCAGAGTAATAATTTGGACATGAAGAAGAAAGACAATAGAAATGGTTTCTTAAAGCAAGCACAAAATGATAGAAGAAAATCTTCCATCCTCAAGGACTTATTCTATAACTTAAAAGGTAATCATTTCTTTATAGTATATTTTAATTATTCTGTAACTAAAGAGTTGTAGGCCAGGCCCAACCACTAAAGGCTTTGGAAAAGAATAAGATTAAACTAAAAGCTCCTTAAAGGATAGGACTATGTCCAACGGGCCTGGAATCCCTCCAAAGCCATAGGAAACATTCATTCAGCATGACACATTCAATCTTCATTCCATCTGGCTAATAAGACGGGGAAATAAAGCCAGAGCCCATTGTCCCTGTATCAGGTAAACTATCACAAGGCATTAGCGGGCTATAGTGAGGCGAGCAAATAGGAAACTTCCAGACTAGGGACATTGTTTGGTTGTTTTTTTAATTTTATATTTCTCTATCATGTCACAATTTCAAAGTATTTGTAGGAGTAACTACTAGACTTGTGTATATTTTAGAAACAAATGGCCTAGCCTAAATACTTTTAAGGTTCCATATTATGTCCAGAACTTAAGAGATCGGGCACAATGCTGGCAGCCAACAAGCCCAGGCTGGATGGCAAGGAACATTTGTCCATTGGGCTTTCAGGTTTAGGTCAGAACTTCAAGTTCACCTCATATAATAAACAAATTCTCAGTTGCTCTGGGACACCCCAATAGGGGAAGATTTCTGGTCATGATGTATCACTTGTCAAATTAATTCCTTTTTCCTTGGAAACTGAAAATGTTTGCACCCCAGTTTTTCACCCATTGGATAACACACCAGCCTGAGATTCAAGAAATACTTTTATTTGGAAGAAACGAATGCCTATTCCCCAGAGCTACACAAACCCCAGAGGTTTTCTGAGTCTACAGAGTAAGGACCGCACTGAAAACAACACACACAAATAAATAAATAAATAACAAATAAAAATGTCTCTCTTAGGGAAAGCCGCTCTCTGAGCAGCCCACCTGTACAGCGGTCTCTCGGGCCTTCCATCTGTTACAGGATAAATGAGACGCGTCTCTTAGCGCGTGAATACCTTTCTGGTGAATTCCATGTCAGGTGAGCACCAATGTTTAAATGAAGGGCAGAATCTACAAACTGAAATAATACTCTACAGACGGCCCCGTGCCTAGTGATTTGGGGTTTCATCAAAGATTCATAGTCTAGGCAGAAAGATACCTGCATATTGAAAGCAGTATAAATGAAGTTCCCAGAAAATGGCACCGATCTAAAGCCTTCATTAGAATATTCAGATGCGCAGTGTTTACCAAAACCATCCCTGTTTCTGAACCACTGCATGTAGTGTCATTCAAAGTACTTTGTTGCGCCGGGCGTGGTGGCGCACGCTTGTAATCCCCGCGCTTGGGAGGCAGAGACAGGAGGATCACGCAGGTTCGAAGCCAGCCGTGCGCGCTGGCTTAGGAGACCCTGTTTCCAAAATGAAAATGTAAAAATAGGTCTGGGAGTGTAGCCCGGAGGTAAAAGGGCTTCCAGGAACCCCAGTACCACCAAAATAAATAAATAAATAAATACTTTGTTGCTAAAATAAGGCTCACGTGAATGTTTTACTTCTACTGTTATGGTGATAACACTAAACTTAAAAATAATCAGTATGAATCTGATACCCTCCAACAACCCAGTTAAGTAGTCAGGACGGTATTATTGGCCACAAACTGAGGCTCAAAAGTTGAAGGCCACCTACCTACCAATGGCACAGCCTGGACTATGAAAATAGGTTAAATGTCTCCTTTGACTTCTTCTCTTCCATGCTGTAATTCAACAGAGATGGATATGCTGAAGAGACACCTCAGGTATTATAAAGGATGGGCACTATTTGAAGTCCATAAACAAAGAACAGAGGAGCCCATTTTAAGGGGCCACCACAGGCCAAATGTTGCATAATTTGTGCATCAAAATGAATAATTATTATAAGTTTAATAAAATTAGAATTCATGAGTTTGTATTGGTAGGTAGGTAGGAAGAGAGAGAGAGAGAGAGAGAGAGAGAGAGAGAGAGAGAGAGATCAGAGAGGAGAGAGGAGAGAGGAGAGAGGAGAGAGGAGAGAGGAGAAAGGAGAAAGGAGAGAGGTGAGAAGAGAGAGGAGAGAGAGAAAGAGAGAGAGAGAACGGTCTTTCTTACAGTAGAATTCCAAATGAAAACTCTAGAAGAAATGACAGGGTTAAAAGAAAAAGCATCAATAGATGCTCCAACTAGCAGGTGGAAGTTTTATGAGAAGCAGAATATATTACATCAAAGTATTTTCCCACAAATTACTCATTAATTGCAAAGGAGAAATAGTAACTTCGTAGTGGGGAAAACTGACAGCCCAATAGCTTTATAGTGGAGAAAACTGGCAGGCAGTATTTTAGCACAAGTCACAGTTAACATCCCCAGAAATGGGACACATGGGCATCACGTGTCTCCTGATAGACTGAGAAAGACATAACATCACTTTTCATGGCATTTATGAAAAAAAATAAAGACCTGAATCTAATCCAGATAAAATGTCAGACAAAACCCAAATGGAGGGACATTCTACAAAATAACCTGTGCTCTCTGACAATGTCAAGATCAAGAAAGACTAAGGAATTTTTTTTTCACAATAAAAGAGATTAACAAGACATAACAACTAAGCACCATGTGCAACTCCGGAATGAATCCTGGTTGAACCAGGGGAAAATGTAGCTATAAAGGGCATTAAAGGGACAGTTGACAAATTTTGAATGTTGCCTGTGGATTAGATAGTGATATAGTGTCCATGTTCAATTTCCAGATTTTAATATTTGTGTTTTGCTTATCTGATAGGCAGCCTCTATTTTTAGGAAATAAATACTGAAGTGTTCAGGGTGAATTAATTTCTAGCCTCAGATGGTACAGGGAGTGAGAGGGTAACACTGGTTCCCGGGGAGGGGGGGGGTTCTTAACTATAACAATGGTTCATGGTCTTCCAGAGGGCTCATTCCATTAATACATATATTCTATATCTGAGGTCTTAAATTTAAATAAGTTTAAAAAGCACCTAACATTTCTCCTCAAGAGAACAATAATGGGAATAAATGTTGAGAAATACATGCAGTACAAATATTTCTTGTAACTAGGAGATATATACATAGAACTTTAACAAAAGTAGAAATAACTTTCTGTCCCAAGAAAATTGTCACATAGCCATGTATATGATTTTCACTGTTCTTTCTCCAGAACACTGTGTGTGTGTGTGTGTGTGTGTGTGTGTGTGTGTGTGTGTGTGTGTGGTTTTGTGACATTTTTGTATGATGGGTCTTCCCACTGTTTGAGGACAGTTGTATCCCACTTGGACCATTCACTTATTAAAGCAAACAGTTCATAAAAGGACAGAGACATGGTCTAGTTTCATGAGGGACAGAATAAAACTAAGGTTTAACAGGATTTAGGGTCTAGATTACAATGCAAAAAAATGCTTTAAGGATAACAGAGTTGGGAGAAAAAGTTTATTATGAAATAGTTTCTCACATAGACTTTTAAGGAGTTAGGCACACATCTGTTAAAGGACAGTTCAAGGAAAAGGAGATGGATTAGCAGTCTCTTTTATTCGTTTATTAATGCTTTCAGTATTCTGGGCCTTATAGGCTCACACTGAGTAAGATGCAACCTTTACCTTTAGTGAACTTGCCAACCAGTAGAGAGATTATTTTGAGATCCCTCCCTCAGCATAATAAAATATTGTCACATCATTTTGAAATCATCTTTATAACTTTTCCCTATGATTTTACTACTACCTAGCTGCTGTCATTGTCATTATTATATTTATATTTCCACTTCACTACCATTATCACTGTGCAGCTACCTTGCAAAATGTTCCCCGCTCACCAGTGTACAACACCAAGGCCGGTGAGGAGAGCCGCATCCTACATTCTGGCAACCGGGTGGGCTAAACTGCAAAGAACTCCTTGGGCAGCGAGCTCCAGTGCTGATCACCGGAGGCCCTGCTTGCGAACCCAAAGCGCAAACTGACCCCGCGGCCACCATCACATTCCCTCTCTTGATTAATTAACTCAAAATTGCCTCTCAGTGGCCATCCAGATTTCTGTTTTTAATTTCCTCCTGTGCTGAAAAATAAATACGCCTAACCACATTTTCAAGGCCCTGTGCATGGGCCTTTCGCGCTGATGGTAGACCAGTATCCACTGGAAGACATCTGAGCCACGGCCAAGTTGGGTGTTTGGTTTCTTTGTCGTCTCTCAGGATAACCTAGCTAACCGCAAGCCCTTCCCACCATCCCGCTGCAATGCGCTTGAACTAGGGCCAAGAGCGTGTCCTACAGAATGAACAAGAAAAACAAAACAGGAGGAAATAAATAAAGAAGGGGCTATGGAAAAAATTAGAGGCTGTGGATATGGCTCCATACATCATATTTTTTCCATTTGACATTTTCCTCTCATGATTTCACAAAAATATGCAGGCCCTGAATGCACCATCGTATTCAGGAATCAATAACTCCAGTGGCTTCCCATTCTCTCCTCCCCGCCCAAGGAGATTATAGGATTATTAACATGGGGCACATTCCTGTGAGCCTATTTCTTGGGGCATGCGCCCAGGCTTTCGGCTTTGGGAGGTGGGGGTGGGGCAAATGCCAAAGAGGCTTTGAGTGACTTGACGACAAGCAGATGGCTTTAACAGGCCTGTGCCCGAAGCATGATTTGTATGACGCCTGCCTTCGCAACACCATCTCCCTGCCATCTCCTATCTCCGCCATCCCAGGAAAAGAAAAGAAAAATGAGCCTGCTCCCTCAAAAGGTAAATTGGCAAGTACCAGTCCTCCCATATGGAAAGGATAATGGCACCGGCCAGAGCATGTACAACAAAGAAGGGCTCGGGATGTTTCGCATTTTCTCTTTTGATGGGTTCCAAATGTTCTGCCGGACAATCTTTTTGTTCTTTCACTAGAAACTCCCTATTCCCCACGACCGCTATTAATAAAGTCTTCAGTTTTCCTCAGGACCTCAAGTAGTACTAACAGCATGATCGCAGACACAAAGGCATGGAAAGATGGAGCTCGTACTGGGAAGAAGAGTGAACGGCTCTTAAAGGGGGACTTGAGGTGTGGTGTTAAGGAGCGATGGAACATCTGAAACCATCAGGGCCAATCGCAGTCACAAGTACCGGAGGGAGGGAGCAGAACCACACCAAGTGCTGTGTGCTGTGTGCCTCCCACTCTGAACCTCATTACGGTGAAATAGTACAGTGCACCAATGAAAATATATTTAATTAATTAATTAATTAATTAAAGAAATGAGATGACCCAGAGTTTGGGGTCATATATGTAGGGATGTAGTCACCAGGCCAAAAGTTCAAGCTTTACTTGGTAATGAGAAATATTAAATATTAAAAGATGAATCTTTGGAAAAGTAGCTCATTTAGAAGGAAGGCAATGCCTCATCAAAAAAAAAGAGAGAACCAAGCACGAAAATTAGTAGAATATGAATGTTTCAGCTTTTTTCCTTTTTCTTTTTTTTTTTTTCTCTTTTTCTTTTTGTTACTAAGATTGAACTCAGGGCTATTCTACCTCTAAACTATACTCCAGCCCTTTTTATTTTTTAGTTTTGAAACAGAGTTTCACTAAGTTGCTGAGGCTAGCCCCACACCTGCAGTCTGCCTGTCTCAGCCTCCCAAGGACTAGGATTACAGGCGTGCACCATCATGCCTGGCTGAATGTTTCATCTCAGTGATGAATTCTGGTGACTGGTCATGCCAGACAGCAAAGGACAAATTGGAAACTGTCACAAATCTTTATTTGATAGAGAGAAGTTTATTAGTTCTTAAAAAGAGAACATTCTAGGAGAAGTCATGAGGACTCTTTTACATGCCATTAAATGATGCAATGAGAAAAATCTTCAAAAACATTTTTATCAAAAACACAGATGCAAATACACAAGCTGCCCAGTTTTTTTCTTTCTTTTCTTCCTTTCTTGTTTTTCTTTCCTTTTCTTTTTCCAGTGCTGGGGATGGAACCCAGGAGCATTCTACCTCTGAACTACACCCCCAGCACTATTTTTTTGTATTCTTTATTTTGAAACAAGGTCTCACTGAGTTGCAAAGGGCCTCACTAAGTAGCTGAGGCTGTCCGCGAACCACGATCCTCCTGTTTCAGCCTCCTAAATGCTGGGATTACAAGGGTATGCCACCACGCCCGGTTCTAAAGGAGATAGCTACAGTGGGGACTAATGCAACTCATATATGTGGAATTCTGATTTTTCTTGGTCATCATGGAACTGTGAACTTACAAGACCTGGAGCAGTGAATGAATAACCTATCTTGAAGACTAAGTTCAATAACGTTACTTGTGTTAGCCAGTCCTTAAGGAAAGAAGATAAATCAGAGTTTCTCTCCCTGATGAGACCTCCAAATAGGGCAGTATACACTATTGAATAAGCAACCATCTCTGGTCTTAGATAGGGTTAACCAGATATAAACTAGGTACTCTTCTGGTTTATGACTGCTACCCCAGAGTGATTTTAAGGGAGCCCCACCTTTCACTCTCAAAACTATCCCCCAGTGTAGGTGGAAAGCTATATAGTCACCCCAATCCTAGTGTCCGACGAGCAAAAGCAGTGTCCCACATGCTATGCAAGTTCAGGGTCAACGATCCTTTAACTTGAAATGAAACCCACCTTCACAGGCAAGATGTAATACGACAACTATTAAAAGATTTGGAGTAGGAAAACTCACTGGTTGTTCATCTCTGTGGCCTCAGTCTTTTGCATTATTGGACTCCACATCCCCACACCCAGCACAGCCCTAGTATATCACGCTCACATAGCCGATCAGTTAGTTGGCTATTGACAAACATGGTAATACGTGGCACAGCTTTCCCTTCCTGGATAACTGCTCCCTTTTCCCTTCCCGTATCACTGTCACACAGGATCCATTACTGCATAAATTTATGCCTTCAGGGCTCTTCTTTCTTCGCCATTTCTTCTAAATGGCATTAAGAAGTGCGCATCCAATTTATAACTCCCTCTACTAGCACATCTACAGACGTCCACCAAAGATGCCCACTCTCCAGGATTCGAACCAACCCACCGAACTTAGAACTTAAACCTCCAAGATGTCACAAAGATCGAGTTCAGGGTGTTATTTCCCAACAGATCCAAAGTCATCTATTTTTCCCACTGCCAAACCAGCAACATTTCAAAAATGGAATATCCATAATGCAGGAAATTCCAGTTCTAGGACGCAGACACGAAAGCTCCGGCTATTATTGTTAAATTGCATGTGTCAAAAAGTAGTTTTTTCCTGTTGGAGGTAGACAGGACGGCATGTCCATTGTGGTTCCCAGAAGCAATGACAGTATGCTATGTTATTAGATCCTGAAAGTGGCTAGCAAATATAAAAACAGTCCACTTAAGGGGATTTTTTTAATTTATGATTTTGCCCGTAATTTAGAATTTTTTGAGCACTTATTGTGCTCATACTTTAGGAATCACCGAAGAAAGTTTGTGGCTTACCTCCTTTGGACGTCTTGCATAAAGAGTATTCAAGTTCAATTAAGTTTAATACTTGGGACACTTTCATGAGAAATAAATAAATAAATCATAATTACCCTGTGTTATCTCAAAACATTTCTGAGGTTACCAGAACTTTCTACCTTCCATTCTGTTACTGTAGAACCCTCCAGGGGACTCCGTGGAAGTGCAGCTGTGTTGCAAGTGGCCAATAACATTATCAATGAAAATTTTGTCAGTAGTTAATAATATCACGTCAAATTTTACTTCATTAAAGAAAAGGGTCATTCTGAGTTAAAAGAAAAACTTTGTGAGGCCAAGGGGAGGAGTGATAGAAGAATTTGAAATAGGCCTCACTCATCCTTTCCCCCTTTAATACTTTGTGTATGGTATATGCTAAACACCTGTCACATTAAACCAAAATTGATTACCCGTCCTTTTCCCATTGGCCAAATTGAATGTAAGTGTGTTTAGTTTTGTCTCTTCCTGTTTTGCTCAAATATATATCATTTGGGAGTGGATACATATTAAAGTTGCTTATTGACTTAAGAGTCCATCTTAAGTAAAAGGAAATTATTAAAGCGACTCTCATTTAAGTTGCCTTAGGATAACTACACTTACTCTCTTTAAAAGTTGTCTCCTTTGGTTTTGTCCCCCAGTGGAGATAGGTTTTACTAGTTGGATTTGAAATAAGAAGAATGGGTATGTACTTCTCTTTCAATCTAGAACATTTATTTATAGTCTGATATTGCACAGCACAAACAAATCAGAAGCAGACCCCCACCTTACAATTTATCAGAAGGGATTTACGTGTGTGTGTGTGTGTGTGTGCGCGCGCGCGCATGCATACCTAGAGGGTGTCAATTACATTTCCTGAGTAAACGCAAATTTAAGCTAAATCTAGAAAAATTAAAAATAAGAATTGTTAATTCCATTGGGTGGCATTAGTAGAGACTTATAAAAGCGTCGCTTTTGGAATTAGCTCTAAACACAAACTAAAATTTTCCTTAGAGTTTCAAGGGAAGGCAACACCATGATCAAAGCAGGTAAGTGTTAACTCCTGGTTGTATATTTAACTGAATTTTGTCCCATAATTACATTTGAGTGGTAAAAGAGAACGAAAGATAAAGCAAGCTAAAATTTCTAGATTAAGCCGGGCGTGGTGGCGCACGCTTGTAATCCCCGCGCTTGGGAGGCAGAGACAGGAGGATCGCGCAGGTTCGAAGCCAGCTGCGCTGGCTTAAGAGACCCTGTTTCCAAATTTAAAAAATATATAATGGTCTGGGAGTGTAGCCCAGAGGTAGAAGGACTTCCAGGAATCCCAGTACCACCAAAAAAAAAAAAAAATTCTAGATTGGTTGAATAAATGCAAAATTGGAAAATTATGATTTGCGCAATGAATTAAAGCCATCTGTTGGATGTTCTCTTAAAAGTATTAAATGGGCTATTAGGAACAAGGACTTAGAAAAATAAAAGGCAGGTCTATAGTGCGACAAAGATTTGGAATCAGTTCAAGTATGACATATAATGAGGTGACTCATTGAAACTGTAAAGTCTCAAATTATCCCAACATTAAATGGCTGTAGGTTGGTTCTGGGGAATGAGGACAGTCAAAAGATACAGACAGAAGGACAGCAGGAGAATTAAGAAAGTTTACATAGAACTCAAGGGAAAAGTGTGTGTCTTTGATAAGCTGGTCTTGCCTAACATTGTCAAATGTTGCAGTAATTGAATAGAAAGAGATCAGAAGATCTAAAGTCTTGACTAGAGTACTGACCTGCACTTTCTAAGTGACCCGGACATAACTCCTAGTCAGAAGGAAATAAGAATAAACATTAATATTATTCCCATTATCAGACTCAGTAATACTATCGTGACTTTTTTCAGTTGTACTGGATACCTCACCGGATATTTCATTTAAGTCAAGGGCTGATCCTTAAATTACATAAAACCCTCTCTAAACTTAGGGAATATATAAATCTTTTCCATCATAACTGTAGGCTTGAGGGGCTTAGTCCTCTTTGGATGACGTTGGCTACTAAGTTACCCTTTCTTGACTATAATTTTCATATTTGTATCAAGTATTATGTAGATGTTGATATTTCACCCTTTAATTGATTAAATGTGGAAAACTTGGAAGGCCTGTGTTCAATTGGAATTCATATGGCCAAGAGCTGCTATGTGCTGGGGGGAGATGGAAGAGGGAGGGAGGAACGTGTTCTAAGACTGCTTGCCATCTCCCTTTCAGTGTCTTCCTTGATCGTATTATTTATTTGCATTTGCATTTTTGTGGTCTGGAACCTGAAAACAATTTTTTAGTAGTCCTTTAAAAATAATTTAAAATGTGAAACAATTTATGGAAAACAAATTTTTGTGCAATTCCATCACCATCTAGAAAAGAAAATATCTTGTTTCTCTAGTTTTCTTCCCCCTAGGAAGAACTCCAACAGGAGATGAAAGAGAAGTCGAGAGCTGAACAGGTTTTTCCTCCTGTCAAACTGGCCACATGCTCAGATCCTTAATGGTCGAATTCATGGCATTACCTCATCTGGTACTTCTTCTCAATCAGGTATTTTGTAATATGACCAGGCATTGTTCACTATAAGAATCATTCATTTAATACTGCTTAAGTAAACTAGCCAATTCAGGCACTTTGGAATTAATAGGAATTTTTCTTACAAAGAAATAAAATTTAACAAGTTACGATCTTAAAATAACCAACATGCTACACAAAATATGACAAGTAGTAGAAGAAATTAGGATTTTCATTTTTCAAAATATGGTGAAGTGCATTTATAGAAAAACCTATCCCAGCATAGAACATATAAAAAATACAGGATAAAGTGTTCTAAACATTTCTCAAAACTATGGGTCACTGGGATATAAAGGGAAAATACAGTCCAGAAATAAAATGAAAGTAAGAAGATTGGGAAAACCAGAGCTAGGCCTGATATTTTCTTTGAAAGCATTTGCAAAGTTGAGTGGGCTGTGGACTCCATTCAGGAGAGACAGGTGAAAGAGAATTTGTGAATGAAAGGAAATATGAGGGAGAACGCAGAAGGCAGCCCCACCTAGAAACAGGCAATATAAAAGGACATTAAGAGGTAGGGCAATTAGTATACCTCTATGCCTAAATAAGGGCAGCTTCAGAAAGAGCAAAGAGGAAAAATGGGGCCAAGACAGTGTCCAAAGATATGATGGTTAATATTATTTTTCAGAAAGCAGAGAGTGAAAAGAGGAAGAGAAGGAGAGAGGTTAACCTCCAAGGGAAGACGGTTGGCCCCCAGCTGACTTCCGTCTCCTCTCTGCCCTTTGGTAGCTACTATTCTACTCCCGATTTCTGTGAGGTCAAATTTTTTAATTCCGCATATGGGTGAGATCTGGTGTGTTTATCTCACCAGATAACACCTGGTGCCTGGTTGATTTCACTTAACATAATGACTTCCAATGGTCTCTTTTTTATAAACTTACTAACTCATTTATTTGAGCTCCACTGCCATGACCTATTTACTTCCCAGAGGCCCCACCTCCTAATACCACCACACCACACCGCAGACTAGGATTTTTACATAAAAGCTTGGAGAACACAAACATTCAGCCCATTGCAGTGGGTACTGAAATGGGGAGGGGGCAAGAGGAACAGAAGGATGCAAATGGACCAAAGGTCCTGCATTCCTTATGGCTTGTTCCAAGCCTCGAACTAGTGCTAGAGGTAGGTGTTGCCATCACCACATTATCTGTTTAAAAATAAGTGTTTTAAACTTACTAGCAG
Organism: Muscardinus avellanarius; assembly: GCF_963383645.1. Lineage (NCBI taxonomy): Eukaryota > Metazoa > Chordata > Mammalia > Rodentia > Gliridae > Muscardinus > Muscardinus avellanarius. Next base: position 3,630,233 of record NC_137798.1, read on the forward strand.
AGTGTTAAGCATACAACAAACAATAAATACTAACTCCCCTCCATGCCCTTCCCATAAGATGAAAGTATAATCATTTCCCTCCTAACATCACTGTGATGCTCTAAGTAGCATAGTGATGTTCAAAGGCATATGACATTCTGAGTCAAAAAACACCACGAATCATGAACAGTTCCAGAAATGTGATGTTAGAAAATAATATTCTTCAAACGCTCTTCCTCCAGCCTTACTGTAAGCATCACTCGACTCATTAAATATCTTCTCCAATGCCACCCGGAGACCTCACCCCCACTTCCCTCAGCCCTTGTGAGCCACTAAGCACAAGCCCATCTATTCCAGACTTAAGGTCAACCACAGTCCAAACAATGACTGCAGGGGTAACCTAGAGACCCGCAGTCTCTATACTGCTATAAAGATGGCTTTCAACATCTCTTTACTAAATTAAAGAATTGGGGGAGGGACTTAATGGTAGCCTGGCTCTTTGGAAAATTGCCCTTGGATTAGATTCAAGGCTGCCTCCAGATTTATTTTGCAAAGAGAAAGCTCTGTTTCTCTTTTGAAAAGAACATGGGGAGAGGCTAAGAATAGGGAAGGGGTGGCAGGAGCTTTATTATGCAGGTCTGGCTTTATTATGCAGGTCTCTTTCCCATGTTCTATTCTGTGTGACCCCTGCAAGGCCAAAATAGAGCCATAAAAAATACTCTCATGAAATGTCAAAGTTTTATTGTTTTCCAAATTCATCTGGGAATTTGAGACTGCTTCTAAGTTCCCATTGCCCTATCAGAATCAATGAATTGATGAATGCTTGGCCAGCTGAGTGGGCATCATGAAGCTCCCACTCAGCAAGCCTTGGCAAGTTCCTAAAAGATGGAGGGGAAGAGGCGGGGAGGGAGGGATATCCTGTTGCTTTCTCTTGTGCTTCTCATTGGAGGGCTGACCTAGTATTTGCCTTTTCATCTCTAAGTCTAAAGAGAGAAGCTTTCTGAGCCCCAAACTTTATCATGACTGCCCTCCTTTAACTGCGTCTGAAGGGCTGCCTGCTGCTGTTTTTTATCCAAAAGGAGGGTTGGCCTGAAGGACTCACTACCACACGCTCTCAAATTGTCCATCCTCTCCGAGACTGTGAATCTACCCTGTTGTTTACCTGAGATAGTGTAATGCCTGATTGTGTCTCCCCACATTCCTATTTTGAAGTCTTAAACTCTAGTGCCTCCAAATGTGATGATATTTAAAGACAAGTTCTTTCAAGAGGTAATGAAATAAAAATGGGGCCGTTAAAGTGGGCCCTTTCCTCATATGACTGGTGTCCTTGTGAGAGGAGACTAGGAAGCCAGTGTACGCACCGAGGGCCGCCATTGTGTGAGGACACAGTGAGAAGGCGACCATCTGCAAGCCAAGGAGCGTCCTCAGAAGACAACTTGGTCCTAAACTTCCAGGCTCCAGAACTATGAAAAAATAAATGTCTGTTGTTACAGTGTCCCTGGAAAATTCACACAGGTGACCTTCATCCTTTCTAGTACCTTTCTAGGTAGCAGAAACATCCTAGAAAGTCCCTTCTCACACCAAGAGGAAAATGAAAAGAACCAGAAAATTCTGGAAAAGTGATGGTTGCTTTAATGGCTTTGATATCTGATTTTTAAGAAGTGTTGATCCCTTTCTGAGAAAAGTTTTTGACCTAATCTCCAACTGAGATAGTCCATAGATACTCTTTGGGCAACCAGTACATCAACAGAACAATAAACTCTGTACCAGAGGGAAGCTGTATGATAAAGTACATGGATGCAGAATCCAAAAGATCCTATTTAAAATTTCAGTTCTGCCACTACCTAGGTGTGTGAACTTGGGTAAGTGCTTCTTTGAATCTTGTTTTCTCATCTGTAAAATGGGGGTAATAATACCTTGAAGTTTGTGTAGTGATTAGAGATATTAACTACAAAAATGTACCCAGTTCTTGGCAGGAAATATGGTGTTTGATAAATGGTAGCTGTAACAATAACAACAACAACAACAACAACAACAACAACAACAATACAATTTTAGCACCGAGCCTGACAACTGTCAAAGTCCAACATATATCAATTCTACCTTTTCCTTCAACCAAATTATATTTGAGAGTCCTAGGACCTTAATATATCCAAGATATGACCATAACTTTATAGATTCTCCTTATTGTTATATAAAACTTTGTATCATCCATAAATAAATTTTTCTTTTTTTCTAATCCTTGTGCCTTTTAGTATTTTATTTTGCTTTACTTTTGTCAAAGGAGCAGGGTGCCAGGCATGTATTTTTCTTGTTCTTGATTTTAAACAAAACAGTATTTTTTAATATTTTGCCAGTAAGTGTTATATTTGTTATAGCTGCTCCTAAATAAGTTCAGGAAATTTGTACTCTAAATGACAAATTTTTATTGTAAATGGTTCTTGAATTTTATTGGATGTTTTTTCTGCATTTATTAAATGACCATATTTTTGTTCACTTCAATCTTTAATATGGGGGATTATATTTAGTATTTTATATATTTAACCATATTTATATATTACATATTTATATATTTATATATTTAACCATATTTGATATATTTTCTAATATTTAAATCACCCTACATTTGGAAAATACTCAAAATTTATTGTAGTGTTTTATAATGATTTACAATATATTTTTCATAATTTATCATTGTATATTATTCACAATTTATTACAATATATTGCTGGGTTCAGCTTGCTAACACTTCCACTTAATGTTTTTATATCTCTGTTCCTAAGAAAAACTGCTGTGTAATTTTCCTTTTATATCTTTCCTTGACTGGTTTTGGCACCAAATTTTTACTCAAGTCATGAGATAAGGTGATAGTATTCCCTCTTTTTCATTATCTGACAGTCTGGAACCTTGTTTCAAAACAGAAATATTTGGGGGTGTAGTACTACATATCTTCAGCCATGGTGACACATATCCATAATCCCAGTTACTTGGGAGGCTAAGACAGGAGGATCACAGATTCTTGGAAAGTCTCGCAACTTAGAAAGACCTAGTTTCAAAATAAAATAGGGTTGGGGGTGTAGCTCAGAGGTAGAATTCCCCTGGGTTCAATCCCTAGCACCAAAAAACAAACCAAAAATAAAATAGTTATAGGATCACTCAGACTCTATCTTCTTAAGTCCCCAATTTTTTTTTTCCTGGAAATGCATACGCTTTACTTAATGTTTGCAATTTGATGGCATATAGGTCTATAACATGTTGTCTTTTAATAAATACAGAATCAACAGTTATAGTTCAGTTTTTATTACATTCATTCTTTGTTTCTTTTTCCCTTCATTACTTATGTAAAAATGTCGCCAGCTTCTTTAGTTCTTTGCAAAGGCTCAACCTTTGTCTCCTGCCCTAGCAGAAACACATTTGTTCGCTGTGGTTTCCCCAGCACCTGGAATCCTGCCTGGCATGTCGTGGTCACTCAATAGCATTTTTTTGAATGGGAAAAAAAGCATAAGGAAAAATATGGCTAAAAACCAAGTTCTAATTAATGTCTATAGCAGAAAACAACAACTATTAGATGTACATATCTTTCTTTCAAGAAGAAAAAAAATAAATGGTAGTTTTGTGAAGAGTATGTCCTCTAATTGTTTATATCTATAAACAATTTTGCCTAATTCCAACCCCCTAGAAGGAAAAATAGATCTTGGAAGGTTTAAAACTCATAATACTATTCTTACAAGTTCTAATAGTTTGAATGCAAGGAACTTTATTTTCAGAAACACACGCTAGGCGCTGGCATGAGAAGCAAGTGAGATCATGAATTTGCTAATTTCTCTTCACTGCTGAAGATATTGGTCAACATTTGATCTCATGGCATGCAGAGCCATCACTATGGTTCGTTTTCTAAACTGCTGTTTCTGATGTGCTGTAAATGAAGGGGCCTCGTGGACACAAAGGTACAGAGGAAATGTTGAAAGGGCAATGAGGTTTACTCCGGTTGCTTAACGTGGCCTTTCAGACACTGGGTTGTGAAACAGAGAAGGGTGGGTCGCTTTTCTTACTTTCAGGAAGAGTTCTCTAATAATCAGCAGTTCTATTCCTTGCATCTTTTTCTTTAAATCAAAATAGATAAGGAGGGAAGAGAACAGAAATCTGTTTCCTGTCACTTAACCCCTCTGCTCATTTAATGTGTGTACTTTGTAGAATTTTTCGCTAGAATCGTATGGGTTGCTTGACTGCCCAACAGGAAATCTTTGGAGCTCAAGATGGCTATGCTGTGTCCCAGGCACAAAATCCTGTATCAGATCATAACTGGCCATTTTTTTTTCCCCAAAGTGAAATGCTAAATACAAACTCCAAGTAAATGATAATTGTGTAGAGCTGGTGTCAGGACACTATGCTTGAAGTTCAGGGCCCCTCTAATGAGGTCTCAAAGAAAATGATGTGAGCCCTTGAACTGCGGGAAATGGGTCAGAAGCTCGCACCACACCCTGCTCATGATCAGAGCCCGGGAGAGGAGAGAGCTAAAGCCTCTGGCAGGAAGGCCCTGTCTTCACATAACTCAGGTGAGATTTCTAGTACAAGACAGACATGCATGGGCTGTGACCAGTACAAGAATCTATTAAAGGAGAAATTGAGATTCCTGGAAAGATTTAAGAATTGACTATATATTTAAGTATACTAAAAGGGATAATTAAAATTTATAAGTCCTAGAGACAAGTGCTGTGTTTTTGGCATAGTAGGGACCTGAGCTTGTGTTGCGTATTTAGAGTACAACTATATGCCAGTGCCTGGTATATAATAGATTCTTAAATAATACCTTTTACAAGGATATGTGGTGTAAAGACCACTCGTCTTAGAGCCAAGAGACCTAGATTCTAATCCTGACTCTATCTCTAGTTGCTATGTAACCTCAGGAAAATAACTGAGTTTCTTGGGATCTTAAGGTTTTCAAATATCAAGAAGACGATAAGTGGAACGGCACCTTCTACTTGCCCAGCCTATGCTGGTAGTGCTACAAGAAAAGTCGGTCCCTGCACCTCAGAAAGAACATCCTCTCAAGGAATCGCTGAGCAGAGTCACAAGGGCAGGGAGGTGAATGAGTCTTTCAGTGGATGGCAAGTCGTCTGGTGTGGCCGGAACACTGTATTGCAGGAGGGTGCAGTGAGGGATGAGGATGGAAGGTCTGACTGACAACAGTCACTGAAGGTGTAAAGGGCAGTGGGTGAAAACGATCCACATGAGAGCAGATCACTGGCTAAGACAAAAGAAATCTACAGTATCACAGATAGTGACGTTATCCTGTATCATAGGGCAGTAGATTTTCACTTTGGCTACACATTAGAAACACTCAGACATATTGTAGCCAGGTGTATTAGCACATGTGTGGAATCCCAGCATTTGGAGGCTGAGACAGGAGGATCCCCATTAAAGGACAGCCTCAGCTACTTAGTGAGACCCTCTGCAACTTAGTGAGACCCTGTTTCAAAATAAAGAATAAAATATAGGGCTGGGGGTGTAGCCCTGAGGTAGAATGCCCCTGGGTTCCATCCCTAGTACCACACACAAAAAAATCACTTAGGCATATTTTATAATCATAGAGGTACCTGGGACCTATCACTGATAGGCTGATTCAGTAGAACTGGGGAAAGCCAGGTGGAAATCTTTGAAATCTCCATGGTGACTCAGCTATATGATGAAAATCACTTATATAGTGTTTTTGTAGTTTAAATACCTTTCAAAAATACCCTCTGATCCTCACAGGCAACATAGAAAGAAAGCACAGTAGGCAGTAGGTGAAACTACCACCATTTCACAAGGAGAACACTGACGCTCAGAGAAATGGCATCTGTCCACGTGACAGGCAGCACAAACGAGACTAGACCAGTTTTCTGAGCCAGACCTGGTACTGCCCCACTGTGGCCCAGCTACCTGAACTGAAGGCACAGGTGAGGGGAGTAAAAATGTACTGCCCAGCCCAAGGAAATATTGGAGTCAAGAAGCACCATTTAAGTTTGGCAAAAGGGTAAGTTTAGGTGCAATAAAAAAGCACTTACATGTGATTAATATGTTCATAGAGCTATTAACCAAAGATGTGGCTGAAGATGATCAATGATTCAAAGACGATTTCAATAAATTCACAAGTGAAGGATCGATCCACTTGCTTCACTGTTTGAGAGCAGCACCACACCTACTTATGCATTTGCCAGACACCAAAGACCAGACTGGATGTGTTATGTTGCTGACAGGCTGTGAGTTATAGTCACATATTCTCAGGGCCTATTACATAGTCTTATCTGCCTCTTCCTTCTACTGAAAATTCAGTTATCCATACACTCAGAAGGGAGGAACAGCTCAGATAAGCAAAATTGCCACATTACCCCCAAATCAGCTATAAAATATGAGGATGTGGTAATGATCTCATTACCACAGAAAGGCTCTGAGGGCCCCTGGGTGACATCAGGGAAGCTAATTGTTACGTGGTTAAATGGAGAAGGAACCTTAACAGTTATGTGATGCCTGCAGTGCGGTAGGCCCTATTTTATATACACTATCACACCTAGTCCCCAGGGGAACCCGAAAGGGCAGTATGATCATTAACCCGTCTCAGAGGTGAGGAAAATGAGGCTCTCAGAGGCTAAATAATATGCTCAGGGTTACGGAGCTCCATGTAGTATAACCGAGGTGCATCTATCTCCAAGGGTTATGGCCTTTCTGCCCTTCAGTGCACTTCCCTTTTGACAGTTCGGGTCCTCCTCTCCCCCATGTGACCCCTCAGTGGGGACAGGAGGCCGACCCGGAAGCCAGAAGCAAAGATATCGCGAGACTCCAGGTGTCACGAGACTCCAAACATTGCGAGACAGACTCCAGAGGTCTCCAGACTATAGCTATCACGAGAGAATCTGCATGCGTATAAAACATCATGACTCAGCCGGCTGATTGGGACCACCGACTCTCCAAACGCATGGCACGCAAACTGTCCAAAGTAAGTGGACAATAAGACAAGAACGTGAGCAGCCAGACTAATTATTGGAATAATTAAAATTAGCTGCCTAGTACAAGAGCCAGAATTCACGGAGGCTGCTGCTTTCAATTTTGCAGGGTGCTAAGCCCTAAGGAAACATAGCATCACACATACTGTCCTTAAATGCAAACTAAATTGAAAGGTATCTAGTCGATGTGGAAGACTAATTAACAAACCTTTAGTGCCCTCGCCTTAACACTAAGACACTGCCCGTGACATGTCCAGCGTGGCTAGCACCAATTAATCCTGATCCACAACCCCAAATACAGTGGATACATAAAGCATCACTGAAGCCACCCAATCATCTCTAGCTTAGAAGATTGCAACAGCCTCCTCCCTGCCACCCCTTCATTCATTCTCCTTCACCACCTTCCAGCCCTCTCCCCACCGGCAACCAAATCATCTTTCTGAAACACCGAGGATGTATTTTTTTTCTCCAATGTTCTTAGGATACTTAAAACTCCTGTCCAGAGCCAGCCCCCTTGTCAGCCTCACCCCACCTCACCCCCTAGGACTCACTAAGCTCTCCTTTGCCCTTCTTTAACATCCAGCCACACCTGCCTGCCCAGGACTCTATCTGCCTGGATCAGCCTGTCTTCCCAGCCCACGCCCATCACCTCAATTGATTTCTTTTTGCACGTCTTGTGTTTGCCTGGCTCACTTTTTCAGAATACCTGCATTGAGCGTCTCCTATATAATTTCTCAAAGCTCCCACTGTTCCACCTTTAAGATGCCATTACGATGCGATAAGTAAACATTTATGTCGTCATTAATGTCTGTTTTTCCTACTAGGATGTGAATTCCAAGTTCAGGAAAAAATGACTCTCTTTTACACCGTCCTACTCCCAAGTGCGTTGTAATGAGATTGTTCATTTCTTTTTTTCCTTCAGTATTGGGGGATTAAACTACACCCCTAGCCCTATGTTGTTTTTGTTTTATTTTGAAATAAGTTCTAAGTTGCTAAGGGTCTCACTAAGCTGCTGAAGCTGGCCTCAAGCTTGTAATCCTCCTGTCTCAGCCACTAGAATACTGAGATTATGAAATTACAGGTATATGTCACCATGCCCAGACATCTTGTATTTGTTGACTAAACAATGAATGAATGAATAAACAATAAATGAATGGAAAAAACGATGAAAGAAAAAATGAATAAATAAACATGGTTACATTTTTCCCAAAGATGTGTGTGTGTGTGTGTGTGTGTGTGTGTGTGTGTGTGTGTGTGTGTGTGGTACTGGGGTTCCTGGAAGCCCTTCTACCTCCGGGCTACACTCCCAGACCCATTTGTACATTTTTATTTGGAAACAGGGTCTCCTAAGCCAGCGCGCGCGGCTGGCTTCGAACCTGCGCGAACCTCTGCCTCCCATGCGTGGGGATTACAAGCGTGCGCCACCACGCCCGGCAAGATTTTTATTTCTTTAATTCTAAGAATCTAGGAACAATCCCAAACAGGTTTTCTCCTGGACTGAAACCTATTCCTGAATGTCAGATTCTCACTGCTGGGCACAGGATTCGCTGAACATTTGCTCTTCATTTCTACCCGACACCAGCTGTGGTCACCAGATCTTCTCTACAAGATGACTCTCATAGCACCTTTCTCGATAACAGTCACAGAATTCATCTCCTAAGAAAATGAGACCAGATAATGAGAAGTCAATTGCTTTCTTTGCACAAAATAGCTATTCGATAAATATGTTGGAATCTGAAAGTTGAGCCAGACCTTTGAAAAATCCTTCTGCTTATATCTAAGAGTTGAGTGCATGTGTTCAAATATTGAAACTCACTGTTCACATAGTTCACAGAGGCATATATATATCTTTTCCAAAGTATATTCGGTTTGTTTATTGGTTAAGGAGAATTTTAGAATCCACCTCTAAGTTTATAAATCAAAACCAAACCAAAAACAAAACAACAGCACTCTGAGAGGTTTAACCTGTTTTCAGAACAAACGCTTCTGTCTCCAGCCCAGGAGTCTGGAGATTCAGAGAAGGCGAATGGGCTTAGGTCCACGGGCCCTCCTCTGTCCAGGCATCCAGTGATGACTAAGGGAGGGAGTCTGCGGATACGCATGACAGCACGGCGATGGAAGGCAGCACCTACTCACAGAAACAGCAATAGTGAGCAAATCTGCTACTTTCTTCTTAGTAGACATCCTGAACGTGTACCTCAGTCCTGCAGGTAATGCCAGATGCTGCGTTGATGACATGAAATGACAGAGGGAAAGTGCAAACAAGTGAAGGATCCAGAAGGGATCCTGCAGCAACCACACTGAGTAGATAAGAAGCACCAAAGCCCACATCTCTATCGTGTTCAAGTACTAGGTGATCAGAAGTAGCGGAGGGGCAGAAAAAGTTTCATGATTGTGGCAGTTCAGGGTCAGACTCTATGCAGGAGATTATGTAAAATATGAAGGGGAGAGACAACACACACACACACACACACACACACACACACACACACACACAGCAAGAGCAAGTCAGTGATTCTGGGTGCCTGTGTGTAAACCCATCCCTGCTCCAGCTCCCTACACTCAGGGGGACACAGATTGCCTTGTTCTCCCAACACTCAGTTCCTGAGTGTCTAGTGCTCTAGAGGCGTGGTCATGACTAGCCCCCACCATCTGTTTCTGAAGATGCATTGTCTCTGTGAAGCACTGACCCACCTGCTGTATAATGGGGTCACCTGCCAGACTCCAAAATGACAGAGCCCCGGTGTTAGAATCAGAGACATACTGATGAAACCAGCTTTTCTTCCCTGTCTCCCCCAACCCCAGCACCCACATACACACACCTCTATACACCCAAAAACCTGAAGAGTTCCTTTGCCTTCGCTGGAATCATTTGGCTGACAGTGGTTCTGAAATATGCCAAAGCAAGTTCTAATCAAATATCTTATCTCTGGGTTTGTCTTCCACATAAAACATGAGTCATGCTCAGGACCAAACAATTTAGGTTAACCTTTGTCTACACTGCTGTTTCCTCCTATAGGACCATGATTCAAGTCTCTTCTTGGCCCAAGTCAACTTGGGTCTCTTTGCTGGACCTTAGACGGCCCAGGCCTTACTCTGAGATCAGTCCACAGCTGTCAGGACATAAGGAAAGAGGGAGAACCAAGGATCAAGAGTTGAAACTGGCATCAACGTCCCAGTGGATGTTACCAAGAAATCAGATAATAGGAAAAACTTAGATCTTATTCCCAGGCAAGGCTGCGTTATCAATTTAAATATAAGCAGCTGGTTGCCGCCCAAATACCAAAGGGATTACCTGTCACCCCTTTCCACCACTGTTAACACTTGAGTTTTAAATATTTTTAAGCTTAAAGATGCCCATAAATAAATGTAGCTTGCAGGCATGGTGGCTCACGTCTGTAACCCCAATACTTAGGAGGCTGAGACAGTAGGATTGAAGGTTTGAGGACAGCCTCAGCTATGTAGCAAGACGCTCAGCAACTAGCAAGACCCTGTTTCAAAATAAAATATAAAGTAAAATAGGGCTGAGGATGTACCTCAGAGGTGAAATTTCCTGGGTTCAATCCTTAGTACCACACACAAAAAAAAGAAAGAAAGAAAGAAAGAAAGAAAGAAAGAAAGAAAGAAAGAAAGAAAGAAAGAAAGAAAAAAAGAGAAGGGGAAGGAGAAGGAAGATGTGGAAGAGGAAGAGGAGAAATATACTTTGCCATAGGAGGGACCATAGCTTACAGCCTCATTAGATTATGTTTCAATGTCTACCTGAAACCTTAAAAGTTCTAATATGAGATAGGGAAGTCAAGAGACACACCGTACTTACTTCCCACTTGTGGTCAGAATTACACCACTGTTCATTGTGAGACACCACTGTTCATTGTGGGCAAATTGCTTAATTTCACCAAGTGCAACCTAGGCCTCTTTCAAAAATGGAGAATCCAATCTTTTCCTAATGTCGCCGGATCACAAAATCTGATTCCTGTATGCATGTAAAGTACCAAAAGTAATTTAAGGCATTTAAGAAAATATAAAACTCAATATTTACCTTAATCTTTGAAAGCAAGGGGTCTGGTGACCATCTAGGTGCCATAAAAATAAAAATACGGTGAAAGGCATCTGGTTACATTTACAAGAGGAAAGATGAGAATGAGCTGGAGAAGAAAGCGTTCTTCATATAGCACTTTCCTTAACTATTTCAATTTTAAAAGTAATATATCAATAGATTCTTTTTTCTTTTTTATATTTTTATTGGTACATTATAGTCTCACATCATAATATAGTCCAGAATGACAAGGACATACGTGCACACAGCACTGGGAAGCGTCCCCTGCATCCCTTCCTACTTCCTCCCTTCCCCATTTATGATATTGAGATCAGCATAAATAACTTTACCCATGTACATAACATCACTGGAAATGTTTCCTTTCGTTAATTCCCCCCACACTACACTCCCCGAACCCCCTCCATCGCTCCACTGGGGTTTCTCCTCCATTTTCTGAAGGCCCTCTTTTATCCTGATTACTCCCTGGCTTCCACATCTGAGAGAAAACACATGACCCTCCACTCTCTGTGACTGGCTAATCTCACTTAACATGATGTTCTCCAGGTCCATCCATTTTCCTGTAAATGACATAATTTTGTTTTCTCTGTTGCTAAGTAGAGTTCCATTGTGCGTGTATCCTATAATTTTGCAATCCTGTTCACCTGTTGATGGCCACCTAGGTTGATTCCCTGATTTGGCCGTTGAGGTGCTATAAACGTGGACTTGCATGTATTGCTACAATATTCTGATTTCAGTCCCATCAGAAAGATATGGTGGCTGGGCGTGGTGGCGCAGGCTTGTAATCCCCGCGCTTGGGAGGCTGAGGCAGGAGGATCGCACAGGTTCGAAGCCAGCCTCAGCTACTTAGTGAGGCTCTCAGCAACTTAGTGAGACCCTGTTTCAAAATAAAATTTTAAAAAATGGATCTTAGAGTATAACCCAGAGGTAGAAAGCCTCTGGGTTCCACCCCCAGTACCACCAAAAAAAAAAAAAGAAAGAAAAAGAAAAAAAAGAAAGATATGGTGGGGTCCATTCTTAGTTTTTTTGTTTGTTTGTTTGTTATTTTTTTCCGGGTCTGGGGATGGAACCCAGGGGCATTCGACCTCCAAGCTGCATCCCCTGCCCTACTTTTTATTCTTTATTTTGAAACAGGGTCTCACTGGGTTGTGAAGGGCCTCACTAGGTAGCTGAGGCTGTCCGCAAACCGCAATCCTCCTGTCTCAGCCTCCTGATGCTGGGATTACAAGTGTGCGCCACCACGCCCAGCTGCCATTCTTAGTTTCCTAAGGAATCTCCACACTGATCTCCATAGCACCTGCCCTAATTTGCTCAATATAATCTTATAGACATGATTAATACAGCCAGACAGTCTTAGGGAAAGTTTCAGTACAAACCTGCTGTCCACACAAGGAACTTGGAGAGTCAGTTTACTTTGCAGTTTCGTTTCTTTTTCTGTCAAATGAAGACTAAAGCAGCTTTTGACTTATCATTGGTGTTCCACAAGCAGTAGAAATACCTGTAAAAATGGAATGTGGTGCTGGGGTGGTCGCACACCCTGTAATCCAAGTACTTGGGTGGCTGAAACGGGAGGACCACAAGTTCAAGACCAGCCTCAGGAATTCTGGGAGACTCTTACAACCTAGAGAGACACTATTTCAATAACAATCAATAAATAAATAAAAATAAAACATCTGAGAGCATATGTAGTAGCTCAGAGAGAGAATGTCCCTGTGTTCAGTAACCATGGTAGGAGAGAGAGGAGAAGGAAAAAGCTTCAACTGAAGGCCCAGTGTAGAGCTATCCCTCCATCCTCCCGTTATTCAGGCTCTCACTAAGCATCTGTTAAGGCCTGCCGTGTAGCAGGAATCATGCCAGAGCCTGAGTGTTCATCTTTAAGGAAGGGAAAGAGGTATTTATCCAGATAAAGGCAGTGTGGAGAGTTCAGTGAGGGGAAAGGGAGAAAGGTGAAGACAGAAGAGGTGACCCAAGAGTTCAACTTGGCGAGGTGGACAGGAGTGGGCCAGGAGGTCACAGCTGAATTACATCTCAGGTGTGGGGAAGGGCCGGGCAGAGGATGTGGATGTGTGAGGATGGCATGGAAGTTGACCTGCTGCACTTGCAGGTGAGAGGACGGATCACAGAGCTGAGAAGCCTGAGATGAACATGAGGAGCAGTGGCAGGAGGATAAGACAAGCCAGCTCTCCCCATTGAGTGGCAGGCGGCGTGAAATCCAGGAGCCTCCCCACGGGCCATGTAGCTGATAGCTGCTGGCATAGTCACCCATAAAGCACTTTGCTTCTCAATTCCAGTTCTCTCAGCTCTAAAACCTAGAAATTGTACCTGTTTAGCACTGAGATCTCTTGCAGCTCTGTCCAGTTAAAAAGAATTTTTAACTTCTGTTCGATCTATCACTATGCTAGCCACTTGGAATCTAAGATGAACAACATATGTTGACTATTCCCCATTTGCTGTTCCACATGCTCAGATCCATTTCCATCCCTTTTCTGCCCTACTCTGTGCTCCAAGAACCCGTCACCTATGGATGCCCTGCTCCCCATGCATCATTCTAGTTCTCTATATTACATTCACAGGGTTGGAGATATCCATGGGAAATTGCAAAGGGCAGGAAAGAGCCAGGTGTGATGGCACACACCTGTAATCACAGTCCTTGGGAGGCTGAGACAGGAGGATTGCAGGTTCAAAGACACTCTCATCAAGTAGTGAGACTTTCGTCAACCTGGTGAGGCTCTATTTACAAATAAGAAGTAAAATCAGGGTTATAGCTCTAAGATAGAATTCCTCTGGGTTCAATCCCCAGGACCACAAAAAAAAAAAAAAGAGCAGAAAAGAGAGGTTGTTTCCTCCTGTTTCCCTGTTTGCCTCATCACTGAGGTCTGGCTACCTCTCTCTGATCTATCTTTCTAGCAACTCCTCTTCAGCAACTCTTTCCCTGTCTATGGTCAGTAACACTACTGGCCATTAATGCTCCTCTTCCCTTGCTTCTCCAGGTCCAGATATGCCAACGGCTTCCCATTTTTGCTAGTATATGAGCATCTCAACTTTCTTCAAACTTTATTTCAATCAGTGTGCCTTATCTCTTCATTTAAATTTCTATAGATAAACCATGTGAGTAGAATTCTATTTCTACCAGGCTCATAACACTTATGAAGCTTAGGGTACAGCTAGGGAAGCAGGATTGTCAATAGGTCACTTTATGTCAATAGAAAATAACATGGAGGAAAACCAAAGAACAGTGCTGGAAGGCTCTAGTAGACAGGCTCAAGGGGAAAAGGGACTAATTGTGGACACAGAGACAAATAAATAGGACTGGAGAGTTAATTATTATTGTTGTGGTGTTATTATATTATGAACAACCTAACAGATGGAAAGAACAATCTGCCATACTAAAATAGAGTAATTTTACTCAGGTAATTGAGTCTGGGTAGTTTCAGCTGTGACTTTGGGTTGGGGTCGACCTTGCTGTTCTGTGTAGGTTGACTATTTTCAGTGTTAAGGACCAAGTGTGAAAATTTAGACATCTAAAATGCACACAAGCTCTGTATAAAATGACCGATTCTTCATTTTGAATAAAAAGTTAACTGTAATTTAAAACCAACAATTTCTACACCAAAATCAATGAAATTCCTTCTGAACCCCTCTGGTGCTTGGCATCATGGTTCCACGAGCAGGGGCAGCTCCTGACTTTCCCAATGCTACTTATGCTGTCACAGAGAACACAGTGGCTTCCTCTGTGCCCTCTGCAGGGCCAGTGTCCCACCGCCCTGCCACTGACATCAGCCTAGTTATGAGGAAAGTAGGAAGATAGACATTGCCTCACAACATCAGAGATAGCATGCTAGCACGCAAGGAGAGCCCAGCAATGTGGAAGTTCAGGCTTCTTCTGCGTCATAGTAGAGCCAGCAGCTCTGAGACCTTGAGACCTTGTGACCTTTAATCACTAGAACATAAGAGAGAACCTTATTAGAAATCTATTCATCCGCCAGGCATGGTGGCACATGCTTGTAATCCCAGTACTTGGGAGGCTTAGACAGGGGGATTGCAGATTTGAGGCCAGCCTCAACAACTTAATGAGGCCCTCAGCAACGTATCAGGAGCCTATCCCAAAATAAAAACATTTAAAAGGTCTGGGGTATAGCTCAGAGGTAGAATTTCCCTGGACTCCATGTCCAGTTTTAAAAAAAAGGACTTTGTTTACTCCAGCGAAATCACAAATCACAGGTCAAAAAAGAATCAAAATTTTGTATAATAGAAAGAGTATTGTACCCAAAAAACTCTTCATTTTAGATCGTGTTTACTTAATCCCTGTGACCTGTGGTTCCTTCATCAAAAACAGAGTTGGTAGTATTTCATGAGATTATTGAGAGGATTAAATGAAATCGTGTGGATAAAAGACTCAGTCTGGATGTGCTTTGGAGTTGGCCTGCAATGTGGCTGGCATTACTTCATGTACTAGACACAGACAGCCTCTTAGAGGCCGACTTTGAGCTACACCCAAGAGGTCCAACATGATCCTCACCATTCTCAATCCAGAAGGATTCAGCCCCTCATGAGGCTTTAAGAAATATTTTGAGAGGGAACTACGTAGTCACACCTGCTCCAAAATTACCTACTACCCCGTGGAGCAAGTCAACTCTCCTCTTATTTAGCTTGAGATTTTCATTATTAGAATTATTCCTTGGAGCTAGCACAGAGAGATGAGGGATGATCAGACATCTTTTATTTTTTCTATTCTCTACCTATCTATACCTCTATCTCACACACACACACACACACACACACACACACACACACACACACACACAGAGAGAGGCTGGGGGGGAAGGGACCTGCCAGCTACTGGTTTGCACCAGAAATGACCAGTTATTCTTACTGGAGCAGAAATTGCATTTTCTCTAAGTGTTGTGTGGCCCTTGATGTTGTCACTAACTCTTTTACTTAACCTGTTCTTACCATCTGCCTCAAAACCTATCTCGTTGTTAGTAGACCACCAAGTCTTCCCTCACTGTGATCTAACCCACACCATGAGCTCTCCCAACCCTCTCCCCTCCTCTTCCCATTCAGGAAGCTCCACCCCACCTTCAGTGTGTTGTTCCCTTTCCTAGCAGAAAGCTGGCGCCTAGGGAAAAGAGAACCACACGGTAGGGAGGGTAAAGAAGAAACAGTCTCTAGGCTCAGGAAGGAAACTTCTAGAACTTTCAGGTAAAATTGAACGGATATAGTGGTTTGAATACCATTTTAGTAACTTTAATGAATTTGCCACTCAAAAACCAACGTGTGTGTGTGTCTGTATACCCACACACATGAAGAGAGAGAGTTTTAAATGTCTTTATTGAGCCAGATGTGGTGGTGCACGCTTGTAATCCCAGTACTTGGGAGGTGAGACAGGAGGATTGCAGTTTTCATGACCCAACCAGCCTCAGCAATTTAGGCCCTGTTTCAAAACAACAATAAAAAAAGTTAAATAGAATTGGAGATATAGCTCAGAGGTAGAATGCCCCTAGGTTCAATCCCCTGCACTACAATCAATCAATCAATGTCCTTATTGTCTGAAATAGAAATTTTAAAATAATGTGGGGACCTGAGGAGCAGAAGGGAGATCCTTTTAGCCAAAAGCAGCCTTCCGCCAAAGGCGTGCGACCGCTGCCCATCATGGAGGTTGCTGCCTTACCTCTCCACAAAGTTAAACTTTCCATGCGAAAAGTATTAGGGTAGATTTCTGTAACTCATAAGAAACCATAAGATGCTAACTTGAGCCAAATTTTAAAATAGCATTTATTATTGTCACACCTCTTGAGTCTAACCCCTGTAATTTATTGGTCTTTAACAGCAATCTGGCCTGAGACTCAAGAGATGTTCCTTAAATAAATAAATGACCTGACAGAGAAAAAGCTAAGCAATATCTAGGTGTCTTGGGATCCTCAGTCTCCATCCTTGAGCTAGGTATGCCACGAAAAGCCATGGGCATGTCTACACGAGCCATGAAAACTCTGTCTTGTTCTAGGCAGGGGATCAGATCCATCCCACGGCTACAAAAGGAAAAGCAATCTCTAAGCAAGGTGTGAGGTCCCAGGCTGCTGAAATAAGCCTTCTATCCTCATGATGATAAGGGCAGCTAAGGTTTCTCAGCTGCAGGGAATAGCAAGCCCTCTGGAATATCTACTATCAAAACCATACGCCTTTAACAGCCATAAGCACGGTCTTCTTTGAGGAAGGGGGGGTCCTATTAAAATTAAAGTCCCAGCTGATTTCCAGACACACTTGGCAATGAATTAACATTTTATCACCAGCCAATCCTGCAGGCCAGAGGCCTTGACTTCACCCTCTCAGCACCAAACATAATCGTGCTCTAAAATAAGTCAATGCAGACAAGCATTTTAAAGAGACTTTAAACACTATGCATCGCTGTGGGGGTTTTGTATCCGTATCTGCAAGCAAAAGCAGTAAGAAAGAGTAACTTCGGTGTTCTATTCCCTGCTTCTTTCAACTCCAAGGATCTGAATAAGCAAGAGGGTTATTCCAATCTTTGGTTTGCAGTGATTAACCATGGGAAACCAGGAGCTGACACATACCCACACATCTTTCTGAATTCTTAATGTTGCCCTAGTGCCTGTATTAATGTCACAAATAAAAATTATTTGTGAAACTGCTAAAGATGGTAATGCAGATTTTATTCAAGAGACCCATGGTGATAGGTACAGGGGCCACTGCAAGGGGGTCTCACAGTACAAGAAAGAAGTTGGGCTCCTCACCAACTCCAACCAGGATGAGCATTCATTGACAAAGAAGAGGGTAAGGAAAGTGAATATAAAATTACTAAGAGAAAACGTCAAGAATAAGGGGGTTTCTAGCTAAAATATTGGTAGCATTATTGCTGAAGGTAAACCAGGGTGATAGAAATACAGGGCAGCCAGTTCCCAAGGGGAGATTTTTCCGAAATTTAGCAAAATTCTTGCTCAAAGTAGAATCTACAGAAAAAGAAGGGGCAGCCCAAAGTCTGGCCTGGTTAAGTTGAGGACTCAGAAGAGGCTGACCAAAGTTCTGGTCAAAAGAGAATCTTATCACTGGTAGTACGATAGGCACCCCAATAGATAATTCTTGATTAAACCAATCAAGTCTCTAAAATTAACTTGGCAGCACCCATCTATACCACTGCTTAAATTTTCTCTCCTTTCCTACTCATCCTCTATTTTATCAAGTTGTTTTCCATGGAATTCTTCAATTGCTTGTGCCATCTCCTTATCTGTGAGGAAATGAAGGCTGCAAGGTGGTCAAGGCCATGAATCAGTCCAAAGGCAGAGGAGGAAGTTCCATTAAGAGCCCAGCCCAGGAGCCCATTTCCCTCTGCAGTGGGGATGGTTTTAAGTGATGGCTCCTCCCTCCAGCTGCATCCCACATGAGTCCACAGAGTCCCACATACTTGCCCACTACATTGTTGTTGTCCTCAGGACCGGGAGTCCTAATGGACAGGGATGGTGGCTCAGAGAACCCATGAGCCCTTGTGGGCCCAGGGACCTCAAAGAAAAGAAACATTCAAAATCAACGTAACACACTAACCAACTTGATATCCCCTTAGTATTACCTCCTAAGGCCAAGATGGAGGATATTGACAGCTGGATTAGAAAAAGAATTAGAAACACCACTAATTTGTGGAACAATTTGATCCCTCTACATTACATTTATAAGCATTCTTCAAAGCCCAGAAGAAGAAAAAGTTAAAAAATATTTATTTATTTACTTACTTACTTATTTACTTACTTATTTGCGGTACTGGGGATGGAACCCAGGGGCATTGTACCTTCTAGCTACACCCCAGCCATATTTTTTAGTCTTTTTATTCTTGAAACAAGGTCACACTGAGTTGCTAAGTGCCTCACTAAGTAGCTGGGGCTGTTCACGAACCGTGATCCTCTGGTTTCAGCCTCTGGAATGTTGAGATTACAAGCGTGTGCTGCCACACGCAACGAAAAAAATATTTTAAGTGGATAGTGTTCAAGCTACTAAATTTTCAAACATAAAGAGCCATGTTAAGACTCCAGTAGCCTTTTTAAGTTTTTATGAGAAAGATATTATCTTCAATTTTTGTTTTTGGAGGCTTTTTAATTTGGGTTTTGTTGTTGCTTTGTTATTTGGTATCCCTCCTTCGCCATTAATATAATTAGTGCCTCCTAAAATGTTCTGAGTAATTTCTCTAAAAATTAACTGAGCTACCTTTTAACATAGCGATTTTATTTTTCTACGTATGAATAAATACTTAATAAATATTTATTTGGCACCTATAGTATGCAAGTTACTGAACCAGGCACCAGAGAACCTAGAAGAATACAACGTAGACTACTATGAAAATTAGGAAGGAGTATATCCTTTCTTGTCCATTCTAGAAAAACAGAAACTGTATTTCAAAGAAAAGGAATTTAATATCTGGGAGTCTGTTAGGCAGGTGTTAGATAATAAGAGGCCCACCAGAGAGTGGTGGAACAACCCAGAATAAACACTGGCAGGCACCACTGTCATGCCTAGGCAGGAAAAACAAGGGACTGTTTCTAGAACCCAAGGGCAGAGACCACCATCAGAGGCTAGAACCAAGTGGGAGATGGAGCTTCAGAGGAGATATAGCTCTCCCAAAGACAGCTCCCGAGGGACAGGGGACTGAAAGAAGACCCTAGTTCCCCATGCTAGCGCCTCACATTGGTCCCACATGGTATAAAACCAGCTGGCACAGGAGCGCAGACAGCACAACTCACAGGCCTCTGAGACACGGAACAGAGCAGAAAAGGTCATGGGTCCGAGCAGGCAGGCCATTCCCAAGGGGCTCTGACACCTGTGCGATAGCTGAATGCCAATTAACGATTCTACAGGAAAACTAAGGCAAATGTTCAAAAGCCGTGCAACAAATGCTTTCCCGGAATTACAGAAAAAAATTTCATGAAAATTTAAAGAAACAAGATATCAATTCCATTCAGAATTACGGGTGCCTTATGAAAGAGGGAGTACTCAAAAATTGGGGGAAATAGATGGAATTTTGAAATCTAGAGAAGGAATAAAAATGATTCTATATTGTGGAATTGGCAGTGACCATATTAAAGATGAACCAAAGTGCCAGGATAAGAAATATGAAATTTTTCCAGTAGGTGAGAGTCACTGAGACTTTTGGGCAAGGAAAGTGAGAAAATCAGGGCTATTCTCCTAGAATTAGTCTGATAGCAGTCTATAAAGTCCATTGAAGATGGAGACACAGGTCAAAAGTAATGTCTTGAAGCTGGGCGTTGTGGCGCACACTTGTAATCCCCGCGCTTGGGAGGCTGAGACAGGAGGATCACATAGGTTCAAAGCCAGCCTCAGCTACTTAGTGAGGCTCTCAGCAACTTAGTGAGACCTTGTTTCCAAATTTAAAAATATATTTAAAAAATAGGTCTGAGAGTATAGCCTGGAGGTAGAAAGCCTCTGAGTTCCATCCCCAGTACAAGAAGAAGGAGAAGGAGAAGGAGAAGGGGAAGGGGAAGGGGAAGGGGAAGGGGAAGGGGAAGGGGAAGGGGAAGAAGAAGAAGAAGAAGAAGAAGAAGAAGAAGAAGAAGAAGAAGAAGAGAGGAGGAGGAGGAGGAGGAGGAGGAGGAGGAGGAGGAGGAGGAGGAGGAGGAGGAGGAGGAGGAGGAGGAATAGTAATAATGTCTTGAACTAAGAGGGTGGCCTCAAGATTACGTGGCACCTTCTCTTATTGGTCAGGTGTCATCAAGTGGGAAATATTGGGCCAAGTAGAAATGTGAGCCCTCTGAGAGCTCAGAAGAGACGTCCAGATCGGGTACATACTTGGGGACACTGTAAGCAAAGAGTAAAGCCTAAAGACAATAGAATTATGCACATGGAAAAATGAAAGAAATATGTTTTAGCACAGTCTCAAGCATAGAAGAAGGGGTGCTCGAGACAGAAGAGTAGTGGGGAGGGGGAGCCCCGGGGGGATGCCCTGTTGCTGTAAAGTTTCCAAAATAAGTGAATGAGAAATTGTATGGAAATTAGAAGAATGGGTACTGAAAAAGATGATAGAACTTGTAATTTTAGAGAGAATTTCAGGAATGAAGCAGAACCAGATTTGAAATAAAAATATTGGGGCTTGAGGAAGATACAAAATAATTTCTTTCTACAGCATACTTTCTGCTGGCATACTCCTCCTGGTCCCTCACACCCTAAGTCTACATGAAATTTGTTCTGGCATTTTTGACTCTGCTTTTCAGCATGATCTTTCAGTCCCTACACCTGTTGTTAAATCCTTTGTGCCTTTCTTATTCCCGAGGCAAGTGCATTATCGTGTTCCAATGTCCACCAGAAATCCCGTCATCTCCAATCAGGGACAGTGGGGTCACACCATATATAAGCTGGATACCTAAAGTCTTGCCCACTTGCATGCATTTGGAAAGGGCTGTATGCATGGCACACAAAGATTGATGGGCCAAGTATAACTGGCACCTAACTGCAATAGTTAAATGCTTTCTACAAAACTTGGTGAGCATTTTATAATAGACTTGATTATCATGGAGTCAATTTTCCCCCTAGCAATTCTATACAAAGCACTGAATGAGAAAATACACGCTAGAACACATAGGATGACACGTTTATGGACTAGTATGTTGACCTCTGCAGAAATTCAAGCATCGTAGAGAAGATATTATCCACAGTACCAAGTTTAAACCACTTAGACTGTAATTCAAAGCCCTACACAATCTGATAAGAGCCTCTTTCTCTAGCATTCTCTCTCTCTCTCTCTCTCTCTCTCTCTCTCTCTCTCTCTCTCTCTCTCAACATTCGGTCAATAACTCAATTTCAAATACGCAACAAACAAGCACTTACTCTATTCCAGGCATTGTGCCAGTCATTACACCACGCAGCCTCCAGCCTGGCCTCTTCCATGTAGGCATTCCTACCACTGCTCCTCAGCTGACCAGACTCCCCAAAGCCCTCGGCCTTCTCTGCTTGTGGAAATCCCTGATCCGGGCAGCATATGGGTGTTGAATCCATACGGAACCCGAGGGTTTAGGATTTAAGTCCAATTCTACCAGTAACTAGCTGTGTGACCTAACTTAAACTCCTGCTCTGTCTTCCTGATAGGACTGTTACCATGATTAAACACATTTACTTAGAAAGATGGGTATGGTTTAGAATCATACCAGGAATTTGTGTTTAGTAATGTTAATAACTACTAGCAGATGTATCGAAGATGCCTCTCCTTATAATTCCCAGTGTTTATGATGACCCGATTCATGATTCAGACTCGTGTGGTTTTTATTATGTGATCTTGGAAATATCTTATGTCTAATAGGTTAAAAATCTCTTTATATTTAATTGATAGAATTACTCTTGGAGGCAAACTGTTACAATACTTTTATATTCTCCCAGTACACCCAGGCATATGCTCCACAGTGCCTAATGGTAAGTCATATATTGTATGTATATGTTGAATTAATTCAGTGGCAAATTCTATGAAGCATGGACAGTCATTTACCACCAGGAAACAATATGAATGTGGCTGCTAAAATGGAAAAAAAGATGGCTGTAAAATTTCCTTCTCCTTAGCCTCTTAATTGTATCTCTGCTTTTTACCAGTCTGGGTTGGCTTAGGTTCATTTGCATTAGATGTTGAGGGATAAACTAAATGACTTTTACTTCTCCTAGTTCACCTGTACAGGACACCTCCAGAGAGTCACACCTGCGAGGTTTGCTTTGTTAGCTGCAGCCAGCTGGGAACCAGGCCAGGAGCCCTGTGTCCCTGAACTTAACCCACAGGCATGTTGCCGGTACCAGCCGTGGCTGGCCTGTTTCAGGAGAGACAAAAGAGCCATCAGCTGATGGTTTGACCACTGAGAAGAAGTGATCACAGCTGCCCGAGAGGTAATGAGCAAGGAATGTCAGGAGGAAATGGCCCAAGCGAACAGAAAGGCTTTGCCCTCTGCAGTGGTAGTTTCACAAGCCAAAGGACAAAAAACAAGCTGGGAATGGCACACGACTAGGATTGGTGAGAAGACTGGGAAAGGGCTTCAGTCGGCAGGCTGAACCGCACATCTGCCAACCCCCGCCGAGAGGAACCAGTGCCCGAAAAAGATAAGTTTCCCAGCATGACTATCTTACTGAATGACTCTCTTTTTAGCTGCTTTCCCCGTCATGTCCCTGAAAGCACACTCTGCTGTCCTGAGGCATGTCCTACCTGCACAAGGCTTCCTGGGCAGAGGTGGACACACCCTCCCCCACTCAGAACCAGAGGGGAGTCAGGCCTTTCACCTCCATTCATCATGAGGTCTGTTTCAACTCCAGTGCTAGACTATCTGTACAACTAAAACCCAGAGTTTGCTGGGCGTGGTGGCACATGCCTGTAATCCTAGTACTTGGGAGACTGAGATAGGAGGATCACAGTTTTGATGCCAGCCTCAACAACTTACTAAGGTCCTCAGCAACTTAGTGAGATTCTGTTTCAAAAAAATTATATATAAATATGTATATATAAATTATATATAAATTATATATAAATATATATATATATATTTGAAATCAATCCCTAGCAGGAATGCTCAGTTCATCTGCAGAGGTAGGCATGCATAGGTGAAGGTCATCACTGATGTGTCAAGAGACTCGAGAAAGGATTCTCCTTTTTGGTGACTTTGTTTGGGGGCCTGCAGGAACAACCTTAAACCCTCTCTATTAAAAATGTCCTTTCTATTCCAGTTTCCTGGGGGCTCTAAGCACCTCTATTTTCTAGGAAATTTTTAGGAATATAGATGGATCTCTCTAAAAGACGATCTTAAAGGAGGTCAAAAGTTGCCCACAAAAGTGTGCAAAGAGCAGCAGTTTGGATGATTCAAGACCACCACCTACCCTCCTGATGTCCTAATATACAGTCTTATAAGCAAGAAGTGGGTCATTAAGTCATGGATTGACAATGCTCCTTTATTGATTCCAGATGTAACTGTATCACAGGTTACCTTCAGTCAAATAATAATCTGAAGTATAAAGAATCCATTCTCCAGCGAAAGGGCTGACTCTCCTGAATGGTATTGGAACATGCTTCCTTCCTGCTTCCTCTTTAATTATGGGTTTAATAATTCTGAAAACCCAATAGTTGGCCAAACTCTTCTGCTCAGGCAAGCCCAGAAATGCACTCAGGGGTAGAGGGAGATAACTTTTCCCCCAAACAAACAATGCCCATCACTCTGCTTCTATATCACATCATATCCAAACATGCTCTAGTTTACTACCATGAACAAAATTCACCTCAATATTTAAATCTCTTTCTGGACATCCGTAAGGCTTGAGAAAGGACAGGCAGATACTCTTTTAGGCCACAGACAAGAGTGGAGTAAAGCCACAGGCCTATGGGTTTGTGTTCATTCATTGGGTTGATTTACCCAGACACTGTGAGCTGGAGTAGTCAAGTTATAATCCTGGCTGTGACACTAGCCATTTGAAAAAAAAATTTTTTTCCTTTACCCTAGTTCTTCCATTTTCTAATCTGTAAAACTGTAAAATAAGATGATCTGTACTAGGTGAATCCTTTGGGCTACACTTCTATCCACTAGACAATGACCATAAGCAAAGAAGAACTACATCTTCCTTGTTCTCCACTGTAACCCCAGCATCAAATACAATTTCTAGAATATAACGGGTGAATAATGGGTAATTTTAACCCATTTAATATTTTGTATGAACACTCAAATGAATAAAATGCTAAGTTCAATCTAACATATGCGATCAATTCATAAAATTCAGGATGAACACTCCTCTTTTTCTTCATTTTTTTCTGTTTCCTAGATAAAGTGACTGACTTTGATTTATTTGTGAATATATATCATGTACATCAAGGGATTTCCATCCCCCCATCCCCCTCAACTAGGCCATCTTATTTGCTCATCTATAGTTTCTCCTTCTTTGTGGAAAGTTCCTCCTATGACCCGTTTTCTCTCTAGCTTCCACATATTGGGGAGGTCACCCAATGTTTCACTTTTTGTGACTGACTAATCTCACTTAGCATAATTTTCTCCAGTTCCATCCATTTCCCTGTAAATGACATAATTTTGTTCTTCTTTAAGGCCGTGTAAACTCCATCGTGTACATTTTCCCAAGCTTTGTAATCCATTCATCTGTTGATGGACATCTTGGTTGGTTCCATAGTTTGGCGATTGTGAATTGTGTGGCTCTGAACATAGATACACATGCATTAGTTAGTAGTTTGGTTTCCATTCTTTTGGGTAGATACCCAGAAGTGGTATTGCTGGATCATATGGCAGGTTCATTCCCATTCTTCTGAGAATCTTCCATATTGTTTTCCAAAGTGGTTGTACTAATTTGCAGTCTCACCAATAATGTATTAGAGTTTCCACCCCTCCACATCCTCACCAGCATTTGTTGTTGTTGTTTGTGTTTTGAATGATTGTCATTCTAGTTGGAGTTAGGTGAAATCTCAGGAAAGTTTTGATTTGAATCTATCTGATTGCTATTGAGGTTGAACTTTTTTATATATTTATTGGCCATTTGAATTTATTCTTTTGTGAAGTATTATTTAGTACTTGACCTTTTTTGATTGGGTTATTTGTATCCTTAAGGGTGATTTTATTGAGTTCTTGAGTTCTGTGATCTTGGTAATTTAATGAGTATTGAGATAAATCTGTAGATCACTTTTGCAAAAATTGCCCTTTTGATAATATTTATTCTGCCCATCCAAGAATATGAAAGATCTTTTCATCTTCTAAGGTCTTCTTTGATTCCTTTTTTCAGTGTTTTCTCATTTTCTTTGTACAGGTCTTTTACCTCCTTGGTTAGGTTTATTTCTAAGTATTTTATTTTTGTGTGTGGGAGGGGGAGATATCCTGAGTCGATGTGTTTTCTGAATTTCTTTTTTCAGTGGAATTATGATTGGCATAGAGGAAAGCATCAGATTTTTTAAGACTGATTTTTTATCTAGACAGTTTGCTGAATTTGTTGATCAGTTCTATGAGCTTTTGGGTTGAGTTTGTTGGGTCTTCTAATTTGTACTCCTTTTATTTCCTTTTCTTGCCTTATTGCTCTGGCTAGAGTCTCGAGTACTATACTGAAAAGAGGTGGTGATAATGGAATCCTTGTCTTGTTCTTGTTTTTAGGGGAAATTCTCACAATTTTTCTCCATTTAATATGATATTGGCTGTGGACCTATTTTATATTGCCTTTATAATGTTGAGGTATATTCCTTCTATTTTGATTTTCTGCAGTGCTTTTAATGGGTGTTGGATTTTGTTGAATGCTTTTTTATCATCTATTGGAATGATCATGTGCTTTTTTTTGTCTTTGGTTCTGTTCATGTGATGAATTATATTGATTGATTTTCTTGTGTTGACCAGCCTTGTATCCCTGGGATGAACCCTACTTGGTCATGTTGTATGATTTCCTAGATGTATTTTTTTCTTCAAGAACATTTATATTACACAATAGAGTAAAAAACTATAGTACTAAGGTTCAGATCTCTCAATAAGCACCAAATACTATAAAGTACAACCAACATGGTTCTATTAAAAACTGTCTTCAACGATGGGATTCAAGGACAGCTCTACAGCACTTTCTTTACAAAATCACTAGTATAAAAATATGCAACATTTCCAATTCAGTTTGACACACTAGACCCCACTGTGTTCTAGTGAAGGGTCACG
This sequence comes from Muscardinus avellanarius, assembly GCF_963383645.1. Classification (NCBI taxonomy): domain Eukaryota; kingdom Metazoa; phylum Chordata; class Mammalia; order Rodentia; family Gliridae; genus Muscardinus; species Muscardinus avellanarius. The sequence continues at coordinate 3,656,908 of NC_137798.1, forward strand.
AGCATTCCTTCTACAAGTTCACATGGCAATTAGGACACGTGTCACCTTCCTGGAATAGAGTTCATGGGAACAAGGTCCAACTCAAAGATAATTACTCTGCTTTACGGCATTACAGATCTTTGAGGGCTCTGAGTTCCTCGTGAGGGTCTTGTTTTGCTTTTCAAGCAAGGCCATGCGATTTTCAGGACATTTGACATATTATTTCTTCTTTCTGTAACATGCCCAGGCAGCTTCTCTGTTCTTTATTAGCCGCAGCTCTCCTTTACATATCATTTCTTCTGCAAGTTGCTGGGGATGGTGTAAAATTCCTGGAAAGGCAGCCATCACTACACCCTGAGACAGAGCAATAGTCAGAGCTCATGTCTAGTAAGTGGGCATGTCATCTGTGAAGCAGTGTCGTCTCAGGTCACAGCCATGATGGGCTTTTGCATACAAACCTGCCCCATATGTCGCCAGCCATGGTGCACTGTCTCTTGATGTGGTTTTGAATGCATGTTGCTAGTATGTTGTTTAGCAGTCTTGCATCTAAGTTCAGCAATGATATAGGCCTGCAGCTTTCTTGGTTTTGGTGCCCCTGCTTGTCTTTGGGTTCCACTGGCATCACATTAATGCGATGCCGGCTTCATAGAATGTATTTGGGAGAGTTCCATTTCTTTCAATGTCACAAAATAGATTGAGGAATACTAGGATTAGCTCGTCTATAAATGTTTTACAAAATTCACTTGGGAAACCATCAGGGCCTAGGGTTTTCTTTGATGGTAGGCTCTTTATTGCTGCTTCAATCTCTTTGATTGCTTTGGTTGGTTTAAATTTTCTATATCTTCTTTACTCAGTTTAAGAATGTTGTATTTATCTAGAAATTTGTCAATTTCTTCAAGATTTTGCATTTTGTTGGAGTATAGTTTTTCAAAGTAGTTTCTGATAATCCTCTGGATTTCTACACTGTCAGTGGTGATATCTCCTTTTATCTTTTAGTTTCATAATTTAGATTGATTCTCTCTTTCTTTTGGCTAGGGGCTTATCTCATTTATTTTTTTCAAGAAATCAGCTTTTGGTTTTGTTGATTTTTTTCTATTGTTTTTTATTCTCTACTTTATTGATTTCTGCTCTGATTTTAGCAATTTTCTGTCTTCTACTGACTTTGGGGTTAGACTGTTCCTGTTTTTCAAGGACTTTGAGGTATATAATAAGGTCCCTTGTTTGATGATTTTCTGTTCTTCTTATGTGGGCACTCAGTGCTATGAATTTTTCTCTTAATACTGCCTTTAAGGTGTCCCAGAGGTTTTAATATGTTGTATCTCTGTTTTCATTTGTTTCAAAGAATTTCTTTACTCCTTACTTCTTCTATGACCTATTCCTCATTCAGCAGTATGGTGTTCAGTCTCCATGTATTTATGTGGTTTTTCTGGGTCTTCTTATAGTTGATTTCTACTTTCATTCCATTGTGGTCTGAAAAGACACAGAAAAATATGTCACAATTTTTGAATTTGCTAGTGCTTTCTCTGTGGCTCAGGATGTGATCTATTTTGGAGAAGGTCCCATGAAAAGCTACAAACAAAATATGAACTCTGCTGTACTTGTGTAGACTATTCTGTATGTGCCTAATAGGTCCATTTGGTTTATGGTATTCTTTAGGTCTGAGACATTTTTACTGACCTTTTGTCTAGGGCATTGGTGTAGCAGTGTAAGAGGAGAGTTGAAGTCTCTCAGTATTATTGTATTGAGATCTATGTGTAACATAATGTCACAAGGAGTTTGTCTTATGAAAGTAGCTACACCTATGCTTGGGGCATAAATGTTGACTATTGTTATTTTCTCTTTCTGGATTGTTCCTTTTACAAATAGAAAAAAAATGACCTGCTTTGTCTCTTCTGATAAGCTGGGGCTTGAAGTCTAACTTACCTAATATCATAGTTGCTACTCCTGTTTGTCTTTGAGTTCCATGGGCATGTATTATCTTGTTCTAGCCCTTCACCTTTAGTTTGTTACTATCTTTACTTGTAAGGTGGGGGGGTTGCAAGCAGTAGATAGATATATTCTGGTTTTTAATTCATTTTCCACCTTCTGTCTTTTATTGGGGAGTTGAGGCCATTTATGTTCAGTGTGATTATTGAGAGATGATTTTTAATTTCTAATATTTTAAGCTTTAACTTCTGTTTGAGGTAGCATTTGTTCTTCTTTGCTTAGTTGTTTGCTTGATGGAAATTCTTGTTTCTCTAGTTCTGGCATTTATTACTTATTTCTTCTTTGCAGTTAATCTCTTTGAGTAATCTCTAGTGCTGGTTTGGAAGACATAAATTCATTCAGCTTCTGCTTATTGTAGATTTTCATTTCTCCGTCGAATGTGAAAGATAGTTTTTCTGGGTAGGAAATTTGGGGCTGAAAGTTGTTTTTTTTTTTTTTTTCAGAGTTTGGAATATGTTACTCCAGGCCTTCCTGGCTTTTATGACTTGGTTTGGGAAGTCTGGAGTGATTCTAAGTGGTTTGCCTCTAAATGTCACTTGGTCTTTTACTTTTGTTGCCTTTAAGATTCTCTCCTTGGCTTCTACGTTGGTCAGTTTGACTAGTATGTGGCATGGTGAACCTTTCCTCTGATATTATCTAAAGGTAGTTCTATAAACTTCCCTCTACCTGCGTATTGACCTTTTTTTCTGTGTAGAAAATTTTCTGATATTATTTGTTTGAAAAGATTGTTGATCCCTTTGGTTTCACCTTCTATTCCCTATCGCCTATTATTCTTAGGTTATATCTCTTTGATGTCTAAATTATAAACCATGCATTCATTTTTGAAGTGATTATCTTCTAAGAATGAGATTATATTCTCCATGTGGTCTAATATATTATTTATAGTTTGTATTGATGACTTCACTTCAATGATTGTATCCTTTATTTCTTCCAGGCTCTATCTAAATTCTGTTTGGAAATTGTGTATCATTTTTACTGCTATATTTTTGATTTGTCATTCTGGCCATCTCTGCAATTCTGTGTTTTCAGGTTCTGTTATTGTGGGGTTGTTGGAACTCATTGTTCCTTGTTATTTCTCCTCATTGTTTCAGAAGTTTGTATCTTTGTTGATTTTGATAGATTTCACTCAGTCTGTAGGTGTCATCTGGTATATACAAAGGCAAGTTGTATTGTATTCAATGGCGAAGATTGAGTGGGGAGGAAAGTGATGAAGTCATAAATGCAAGCATAGGGTAAAATCACAGATAGGGTCAAATAGAATGAGAGTATGAGTTTGGTAAGGTAGTATATAGTAGAGATTAGAGATAGTGACTATGTAGTAGGACTCCAATAACCCATATAGAGTATTTAGTATACTGATATGAAGGAGTAAATCTATGTAGGAGGAGCTGAAGACTTACAATTCCAATGAGCTGCAGCTGCTTACTTCATTTCAAGTTGCTGGCTTTTTTTGCTGGGGGTCTCTGTAGACTGCAGTGCTGGCAGTCCCAGTGCAAGGCAAAGAAAAGAAAAGAAAAAAAAGAAAAGGGATGGAGAGAAGAGAGTAAATATGTGTGAGGGAAGAGGCTTGTGGAAAAGATGGGGAAAAGAGCAAACAAACAAGCACACACAAAAAAATAACAAAATAAAGCAACAATATAATACAACCCTATACATATATGAATAATTAGCAGACTTGGCCCCTGCAGTCTCTCTCTGTGCAGATGCCAAACGCCACCAGCACCTTTCCTGCTACAAGTATGGGTCTCTGAACTCTCAGATTGAATCTGTCTTTGAGACTCTTTCAGTGTATGCAGGTGGCCGGTATCAATGGGGCTGGATCTAGTGTTAAGCCCGAGTCTCTCCCTGCCTGCGTTGAAGGGGGGTGCTGCTGGGACCAGACTCAGTGTATACATAGGAGTCCCTGTTCTCCACAGCTAGGGCTGGGTTGGTCTGACTTCTCCCCATCACAATTGGGTGGTCCGTGGTGATATCCAGAGGTCCTACTAGGCCTTTTTGACTGATTGCCCCTGGTGGCTGTTAGCTAATCCACACCTCTGCTATGTCCAACATCAGACTCCATTCCCACCTTTGCCAGGACAAACTAAAAAGTTTCAGACCCTACGAGTCTATCACTTGCTGCCTGAGTCCCTGTGGTTGTGCTGGGCCATCTCCCGCCAAGACAGCAGGCTCACTTACGGTGTTGTTAAGCACCACTCTGAATCTCTAGAGAGTGTGGTGACCTCGGCCACTGCTGCTGCATGTTGTAGCTGGTCACTGTCTATGCAGGAGGAGCTGAAGACTTACAATTCCAATGAAGTGCAGCTACTTATTTCATTTCAAGTCACTGGCTTTTTTCCTGGGGGTCTCTGTAGACCACAGTGCCGGCAGTCCCAGTGCAGCAAGGCAAGATGGCTCCACCATGGCACCTGCAGCCATATCCATTGGAGGCAGGCAGGGTACTTTTCTGCTCTCTAATCTGCCTTTTAGCTTTTTTTTTTTTCTGCTACCTTTAACTTGTTGGTGCTTTGTTCAAGTTCATGCTGGTTTCTTTCTTTTGTCAGAATGCTGTTCTCACAGTGATAGAGACTGAGTGTCAGCAAGATGATATGTGTTGCTTTCCTCAGTCACCATCTTCCCTGAAATCTACAATCTAAGTTCTCCAACAGGGACTTCTAGAAAGAATAAATGAATAACACGGTGTGTCAGACATGGCTGGATGACAACAGACGTCACTATGTGAAAAGATGGTCACGATAGACAGTGATGATTTGTGATCAACAGCTCAAAATGGGGAGAACCATTCTAAACCAAGCAAACCCAACTGCACAGAAACTCATGCCAAGATAAAAATAATTCCGGCCCAAGGAAAAGTAGAAAAGTCAGGCATTGTTTCTATCTCCAAAGTCCCCTTCCCAGTCCCTTTCCTAAATTCAACAAAGGACTCATCATTCACAGCATTTGCATGCTTAAGTCTTTAATCTCCTATTGTGCAATTAAAGACATATGTTAAAGAAATTCCTGACAATAGAAAACACATGGGGAAATCTTTGCAGGCTAGTTTAGTGGGAGGCAGAGGAGTGCTCATACCTTTGACACTCCACTACACCTCAAATAGTCTTAAGCTTAAACTTTCTGTGTGAACATTTCTTGCACATGAGAGCCACAGAATCCTTAATTAAAACATATTTCCCATCTTCCTGCTCCCTGAGCCAGAATTCAGGGCACAGGACTGCCTCTGACTGAGCGCTGGCCCTCTCATGAGGGGACTGCTCCACACAAGACTATCTGATTCTCTCAAGATGGATCCCGGTTACTTTCCTCCCAGCCCTGCCCCCCGACAACTTTGGTTTGTAGGGTGTTTGGTCATCTAGTTCTTTAGAAGTGACACCAATCTGATATGGTGACTCTTGTTTTCTGGACAAGATCTTTGGGCGGATCTGTAATTTGAAAAAGTAAAAGAATGTTCGACATTTTGTGTTCTGTCTTCTATTTGGTAGTGTGGTCTTTCTTCTCTACTTAAAGGGCCCACTTATTAACTTCCTCTCTTCTCTGGTTCTGAAGTCTTCATATTATGTATGGGGAAGGGGGGGAAATTGGCAAGAGAGCTCACCAAGTTCTTTGTTTATGTATATCTCTACTACTCTGAACTACATTAATTAATTTTTTTTGTTTGTTTTTGCGGTACCGGGGATGGAACACAGGGGCATTTTACCCCCAGCCTGATTTTCTGTTCTTTATTTTAAAACAGGGTTTCACTGAGTTGCAGAGGGCCTCGGTAAGTAGCTGAGGCTGGCCTCTAACCTGTGATCCTTCTATCTCAGCCTCTCAAGTACTGATATTACAAACGTATGCCACTGTGCCTGGCTCTGAACTACATTATGATGTGAGGCTACAGTGCACCAATAAAAGTACATTTTTTAAAAAAAGAAAAAAAAAGAATGTTTGATATTAGTCCTACATCATAATATTGGAGATGGCCCAACAGGATAGGATAATAGGAAGCTGGAATCATTAAGTTTGGGTACAGAAAAACTCAGCATTTCCCATTTCCAAGAGCATTACCTAGATCTTAGTAATATCTTGGATCTGGGGATAATTACATATATGGTGTTGAGAGTAACCTCATATTCATTACATATATGGTGTAGAGAAGATCACAGTACCAGGGAAAACTATTCATGATGAGACCAGTTATTCACACTAGTGAACTGAACAATGGGAGAAGAAAAATGCTAGGAATAATACTGGGTGTAAATAATCATTGAAATGCTAAATATAACCACTTATCCAACTGTACATGCCCCACTGCCAAGTAGTGAGCAGAAGTAATGTGCACCTTAGTGTGATCAAACTTGCTGCAAGTTTTATTAAATGACATTGTTAAAATGAACTGCATAGCCTTCTTAACGCCTGACTTTTGAGTGTCAAATTGTGGTTGTCTAAACTTATAAAAGTCAGCATCCTTGAGAAATCTTGGTATTTGTCTAATAGCCAACTCCACATTTATATTCCCAGATATTATATGAAAATTTTTATTTTTGTATAAATCTCTTTCCTTCATGGCATAATAAACTGACATTTTGAAATAAGATAAAATTCAATGTTTGAGATTTTTGAGGTTTTTACAGTGTCCACTGATAACAGCTGTCCTGTAACATAGTATTTAAGAAGGTGACATTGCTGTCAGATAAACCTGATTATGAATATCACATAAGAAATGTGATGAGAGATAAGGACTAGGTTTATGAATTTCATAATCAAAATCTTTAGATTATTCAGACAGCAATCTAATCAGAATTGTATAGATCATCCCTACTTACACAGACTTTTAAAAAATCAGTGCTCTGGACCAGGCATGGTGGTACATACCTGTAATCCCAGTACTTGGGAGGCTGAGACAGGAAGATTGCAGGTTCAAGGCTAGCCTCAGCAATGTAGCAAGATTTTTAGCAACTCAGTGAGTCCTTATATCAAACTACAAAAAATCAAAAGGGCTGGGAGTATAGCACAGAGACAAAATGCCATTGTATTTACTCTCCAGTATCAAAATCATCATCATTATCATAATCAGATGGTTATAATCATAACCAGATTATAACACTAAAGAAGGATTAACGTGTAGCCAGGATATCAGGTTGTGGAATGTTGAGGAAAAATATGTCTTAAACATTTAACCTACCCTGGCCCAAACATGTGGAGATCAATCTTATTTCTGAAGACCTTAGCCTGCAGTGCTAACCAGTTTGTTTATTAAAGTTATTATATTGTAGGTCAAAGTTTTTCTTTTTCCTTCCAGTTCTATTTATTACCATAGCTAATTATTACAGTTCTTCCCTTTTTAAACCCCAACTTGTTTCAGGCACATAACTCTGTGTGCGTGTGTGTGTGTGTGTGTGTGTGTGTGTGTGTGTGTGACCTCTGCTTTGACATAGTTACTATTGTTTTATCCCATTTTACACATAATGTAAACGAGGTTCAGAGAGGCTACGTAAGACAACCAAGGTCACAAAAATGTAAGAGACTTCAGACAATAAAAATAATGCAATGTTATCTTTTCAGAATAGTAGAATGATAATATCAGCTCTGTATCTATATATTATGATTTCTATAAACAAAATTCACATCATTAGTTCTCTTTTGAAACAAAAATAGCAATCTATTAACTTACCTATGGCCTAGGATATTCAGTAAGTAAGAGGTCTAGAAGGAAAATAAAAGATCACTACAAGCAGTAAAAACGTTAAATGGTAGGAATAGTAATTGCAACAAGAATTAGAGAAAATAAAGAAAAGCTATTGTTTCCTTACACTTTAACAAGTGACTTTGTGGAATTTCCTTTACTTGAGATCTTCCAAATAGAATAGATAAATGTAAAAGAGAGACCTCCATCTCTAAAGAATGGAATCTAGGATATACCCCTGGACGTCAGATCTTACAGGCTACACAAACACAAGAACAAGCCACGTTCTCTGTGTTTCTCAATTTGGGCAACTTTACAGATTTTTTATGGATGCAGTCATCGAAAAGTCATTGTTAATATGAGACTGGAATCCTGTGACTATTGCAGCTCTGGCAACAAATCTCCTTCAGGACAACATCTCTTACTGACCACTTGATGGCAAGTGATTGATTTATGACTGTTAAGTCCATCCTAATATGGGTTAGAAGGTCTTTTCCATATTGTCTTTGAAGAAAACTCATATACTCATAAGCAAATGCCGGGATCTGACGTTCCCTAAGATTCTCCTAACTTCCCCAGATTCCTGGATCTGTGAGGCCATTACAGCGCTCAATAAACAATAAAACTGTGCTCAGATGGTCCGCGTAGTACCGTGTTTTATGCAGCAACAGATGCCAGTAAGTGAAGACATGGTCCCCATCTGGAAGAAAACTAAACAACATAGACTGGGAGTCACACATAGTTTATTGAGAATCTTCTCTGGCGTTCTGGCCAAGATGACCTTGCAAAGCCTCAGGATGTCTTGGAGCTATCTGTAGATGTAACTACAATTCTCAAATATCTTTTGATCACCCGTTCTTCAACCCCAAGCTCCAAAACATTTCCTTCAGCTCTCATCTCAGTAGATATGAAGTTTCCTGCCTTGTAGAATTTCTTTTTCCAAATTGGTTTATTTACCCAGAAGTACAATCTAGCTTTTTGCCAGTGGATTATAGAACAACTCATTTCTGCACATTTCTGAGTGGGAAACTGAAAAAGCAGGAAGGAAAGCAAACTGTCTGGGCACTTCTTGTATCCCAATGAGGAAGATGTCCTCTGTTGTTAGTGAACACAGATGAGTCTCCAACAAAGTGGTCCTCTCCTCCCTAAGTGCACCTGGCTCGCTCCTCCTCAGGATCTGACCTCAGGGCTCTCACCAATGGCCATGACTTTCGGGCTCCAGCTGCCCTCTGATCTCTGCTCAAATATCACCTTTCAAAAATGTCTCCCTGACCACCCCATCTATGAGGCCTAAACCTCCTATCACCCTTTCTCCTTTACCTTAATTTGTCATTTAGCATCATCTGGGGGGGAAAAAAATTGTGCCTTTGTTGTCTGTCTCCTTCCCCTAGAAAATACCCTTTCTGACAAGAAGTTGCTTTTTGTTTTCTGCTGATTGCCCAGCTCCGGGCACTTAGGAAGAGCTTAAATTAGTGTATGTTGAGTTAAAACAAGACAAAACAACATGTATAAGGTGAACCAAACTCTTTTTAAAACCAGCAATCAATTATCTGAGCAAAGAGGCAAACATTTTCGAAAGCTGGCTCTGCCTACTAAACAGTTCAGATGTTATTTTCTTTGTGTGTTGGCGTCTTGCACCTTGCTCCCTTCTCTGAGGGCATATTCTGCCCAGAGCCTCAGGAAGGATTTAAGCAGCACTTATTAAAGACTAAGATTTGGACCCATGCACAGATCCAGGCTCAAGATCAGACTTGTGGTGAAACCACAGACAGACAGGAATGGCTGTGGACTCCACCACAGGCAATGTCTGGTCATAACATAGAAATGGGAGTTTAACTTCGGGAGAGCCAATTACCTAGGACATTCAGTCTCTTTGACCACAACTAGTTCTTTTAATTAAAAGCATTTTATTACATATATTTAATGATATGCTGAGACAAAAGGAAACAAATGCGTGTTTACTACAATTTGGTGTTATTAATTACGTCTTATATCAATAGAAAGTATACAAGTCTGATCGTCCACATGATGGTTGCATGCCTAAGAAAGTTTAAACTATTAAAAATTCGCAATAAAAGTTCTTTCTTCAGGAATAGAGTGTTTAGGGGTAGAGTGCTTGACCGCAACTGATTTTGAAAGTTAAGTATTTCATGGATTTTACTTCCTCATTCTCAATGACCCAAAGCAGGGGCACAAGGACCAGAAACAGTTTGCCCAACATTCCATGGTGTCCCAGTGAAGCCCAAAGCTTGGAGACCACTAGGTTTCCATATTTCCTGCCTATGACCACTCTAAGTCAGAGAGAGACGCCTGAAGAGTAAAATCTTCCAGTTAGATCAAGCCCCAATGTAAGGCAGAGGATCACACACATGCACACGCGCACACACACACACATGCACACATGCATGCACACATGCACACACACACATGCACACATGCACACTCTATCTCTCTCTCCCTCCCTCCCTCTCTCTTTCCACATGCTACCAAATGAATGCAAAGCGTTCTTGCCCTGTTGTCTTTAAAAATGGCTCAATTTACAGTCTTCTTAAAAACTTCCTGAACATGCTGCTGTTGCCTCTCCCTAAACTTGCAGTGTTTTCTTCTTCCTTTTATGTTGAAGCAGTTTTCAGTCCTTGCCAGACTGGAACTATTTGAAGATGGGTCCAGGAGACTAAAATCCTGCCTTTCAATTTATCCTGATCCACACACACCCAGATGATAACCAAGTTTCCTGTCTTTTACTTCCTGCAGTAAGCAGTGTCCCTGAAGGAATGTTTCACCTGTGGCAGTGATTTGATGTTCCTCTGTAACACTATGCAGTATCTCCCCTCAAAGAGCAAATTTAACTTTAAACCTTGGGCACTTAACCATTCACCCACAGTTGAAAAAGACTTGGAAATAAGTGGGCAGAGGCAAGTAAAAAGTGTAATTTCTACTATCATTTTTTTCCTTCTTACTACCTGGTTAGTCTCTTACTACTAATTCCTTTTCAGCAAGCTTCCATCATCTTTTCCTTGTCTCTAAACTTCAAAATGGTAAACAAAAACAACAGTTTATTCTTTTACCTAATATTGGTGGACTTTGCACCCAATTAAAATCGATACTCCTTCCCTCGTCCCATATGTCCCATATGTCTGAGTCCCACTCTTGTGATGGTCCCCAAAGGGAAGGGGAGGCACATTATACTCTCCAGAGGACGTTTTTGTTTGTCACCACTGGGGACATGCTAGTGGTATCTAAAGAATAAAGACCAGGAGTGGTGCTAAATGTTCTACAGTGCACAGACAGCCCCACACACACCCCAAAGAACTATCTGGCCCATCATATCAGAACTGCTGACATTGAGAAGCTCTGCTCTGTAGCGTTCTCTCGACTCCCTTTCTTTTGCAAGTGATTCTTTAATAACTCCCAGTCCCCTCAACACAGGTTGGCGCCCACACCCTCGATCCCCCTGGGAGCCCTCCCTCTACCTGAAAGGACTTGGACCTTTTCTTCAGCTGGCAGACTCCCATCTGTACTTGAAGACCCTTTCCTTCAAAGGCTCCTCTTTGCTCCTTCTAAACTTACGGAGTGCTTTGCTAGACCTGATGACATTTATCACTATAATCTGGAATAATGTGCTGTAGGCTCTAAGAAGGTAAAAACCTTGCCTTGTTTGTCCAAGGCTATATGGCTAGTACCTAGAACAGTATCTGGAATATAGTGAGGGCCAAATTGCACTGCATCAAATAGCTATCTATGCCTCCCCTCAACCCTCTCCTATCAGATTAAAGTTCTCTAGAGCTGAAAGGGGCTTAATTAACATCTACATATTTAAATAAATACACAATTAATAGACTAAAAGTAGTGAATTAGCAACTCAATGCAAAAATAATTTTATATATCATAAATAAATACACAAGCAAACAAAATACAAAAGCAAACTTCAAATTGTAGAAGTTCTAAGCAACAATCCACCCATCTCACTTTTTTCTGTTCTTTTTTCTGTTTCTTTTTCCTTTTTTTTTTTATTGGTGCATTGTTGTCTTACTTCTTAATGGGGTATAAGATGGGAGAGACACACATACACATATCACTTGCTTTCCCTTCCATCTCACTTTTTATTACAAGGAATCATATCACAAGTATGTCCCAATGCCTCCCATACTTTTTTAAAAGCCACTAAAATGAGCATTCAAACTTTGATTTCTCATCTGGAGAGCACATGAAGAAAGCACACAAAGACAGCATGTACGGTCAGCTGTGCCTGAATTAAAACTAACACTCTGTCCTGAAACTCCAGTGACAAACTCAGACCTCTTGTGATACGAGGATGCTAAGTGAAGACTATGACCAAATTATGATAATATTTAAAAACAGACATAAGTGAGAGAAAGAATTAAACTCGGGACCCTGGTGGAAATTCGGCTTTATAACTATCTTATGAAATGTGCCACCATTGGCCAAAAGTTTCTCCTATCCAATATTCATGAAGAGGAGAAAACCTCATGACGTTCTAGAGACAGATCCATTCATTCTTGGTGCAGAGTCCATAAGCCTGCACTCTTCTTTCCTTCATACACACTGGAACCATCATTGTTACCTTTTCTCATAGGTTTTCTTTTTTATGTATGCTTTTATTGGTGCATTATAGTCTATGGGTTTTATTTCCTACTCCATTATCACCCTTCCACGTTATCCCTAATCCTTTCACAAATTATATAGATTGAGACAAACTTAGCGCTATGCCTCTAAACAGTTTACATGCACTATCTTATTTGGTTCTTAGGAGACCCCTTAAAGACGTTCTATTTTCACCCCATTTTCATACTAGGAAATGGAGGCTCAAGAGATTTAAGGGCTTTGCCCTAGGTCACACAGCTCAAGTGACTCAGCTTTCTTGCCAGTTGTGAATGCCTCTGTGACAATTTATAAATATCTTAATTCATTCAAGATTTTGGTAAATATTTATGGGGCACCAGCAATGAGTCAGGCTTCTCGATGGCTTTGGAGAGAAATTGGAAAACAATAGGCAATTGGCCATTCCTGCCAGGGAGCTGGTAGTCTCCTGGACAGGATAGATATTAATCAAATTATCATAATAATGAGCATAAATTTACAAATTAAGCTAAGTTGTCAGATGCACAAAAAACAGAAGCTGTGAGAATGTGTAAAAAAATAAACCATCTATGGCTTCGAAGTCAGAAAAGACTTCGCTGAGGAAGTTTCTCATCTGAGATGTAAAAGGTGGTGAGGAGTTCACTGGGAGCACAGAATTGATGGAGAACAGGATGAGAAGAACAGCGCATACAGAAGCCATGGTGGAAATGGCATGGCAGAGTCAGCAAACTCAAAGGGACAGCGAGCAGGAGATGGTGCAGTGTGAGGCTTGAGCGTACATGGGCTGGACCCGTTTGGGTTCTCCCTTGAGCAGACTCTGAGTCAAAGATCCCTTCCACTCACATTATTTCATTGAGAAGTGCCATCCCCCAGCTGGGAGTGGGAAGTTGAGGCAGGCATTCCCCCTTCCCTGGGCCTGCCTCCCCACAGCATAGGGTGAGGATTAAAGCAACTGAAACCTCCACATCAGGACATGTACCCTGCCAAATACACCACAGCCTTCCCAGTCTAAGATAGGGATGGTCATCACATGCTCTGCCCTGAAATCCCACTCCCAACCCATTCCTCCCCACATCTGTGTTCAGACGAGGTCCTGACAGAGGCAGAAGGTGGCAGCAGTCATGGGGCAGAGAGGAGGCTAGGAAGGGCCTGGGGCACTAGGACCAGAGAAGGGGATCCAGGAACCATCCAGGGAGGCAGAAGGCAGCCTAGGTGGGACGGCTTATGAGCTAAGGCTCCATGTCAGCCCCAGAAGACTCCACTTACAAAATATGTGTTCAAAAATTATTATTAAGGCTGGGCGTGGTAGTGCACGCTTGTAAACCTTGCACTTGGGAGACTGAGACAGGAGGATTGCATAGGTTCGAAGCCAGCCTCAGCTACTTAGTGAGGCTCTCAGCAACTTAGTAAGACCCTGTTTCCAAATAAAATATAAAATAGGTCTGGGAGTATAGCCCGGAGGTAGAAAGCCTCTGGGTTCCACCCCTAGTACCACCAAAAACAAAAAACAAAACAAAACAAACAAAAAATATATATATATAATAATTATTATTATTATTATTATTATTAAGAAGTCCAGGAGAGCTCATGCAAAGCATTTACTCCAAGTAGAGGGCCCTGTGAAGTGCATGACCGCATGGTCACGCGTTTACAAGGTTGACAGTGAATCGAGGGCAGAGGGGTGACACCTCAGGCTAGTGTAAGAGATAAGGAGAAATAACTTACCTCAAAAATATTTTGGAGATGTAAGACTTAACTGTACTTGTAGATTTGGTTGGATGGGGAGAATGGGGCCAGGTAGAGAACGATGGGAGAGGAAGCATGTGTGAGCGTGGGTGCAGGCTGCGTGGATCAGACTCGAAGGAAGCGCTTCCTGCTCAGCCTGAAGAATGCACCTGGCTGACCATCTCCAGCCACTGGCTTTTCTCTGATAGATGCTTTGGGAGCCCCAAGGCTTTGTCGGGTCTGTCGTATGGTTTGCGAGTTCAGTTCTGCTTCCCTCTCCTTTCCATTTCCCAGGCATGCAAGCTGCATGGGTCTCTGAAGGTGTTCCCTGCTCAGTCCTCTTCCCTCCCTCCCTCGTCCGCAGCCACTATCTCCCCACTCAGGAAGCCCTGAGACCCACCTAAGCATTTTCTTCCCAAGGAATCCAACTGATGTAGGGCGTCAAAGATCCCTCCTTAATATTTGCTTTGTGCATCCTCATGAGCTTACTGGGACACTGAGAAACAGCAGGTTTGTTGTGCACCCACCAGTAAATATCACAGAGCATGGTTTTATTTGGTTTTTGACAAGAGTGTGCTCAATTCAATGGAGATTTCGGATTAGGATCACTGTTTCTCAAGAAGTCTATAGTATATGGAAGGACGCAACTCAAGAAAAAAAATGCACAGATGGCTTTTCCCAAGCACTTAAAAGAATCCTTTGCAAGAGATAAAAGCCTCCAAATGTGGAGGCTGACTCCACCCCAAAGACAACCCAGCAAGTTTACTCTGCCAACCTAGATAAAGATTCCAGGGGTGTGTGTGTGTGTGTGTGTGTGTGTGTGTGTGTGTGTGTGTCTTGGACTTTTATAGCTTCTCATTTTTGTAAAAAAGTTAGTATTTTATATGCCACAAAGAAACCTACCTCAATTTTCAGAAGAGTCCCAACTTTATGTCTAAGAGCTTATTAAATCTGAATTTTTTAACAGGTCCCCAGAGTCTGGGTGTGATTGGGCCTTGTCGGGGGCCTAAAAAATAGGCCTGACTGTTCTCCCTGAAGGCCCACGTGCTCTGCTCCACCAGTCCTGGCCGGGCTAAGTTGGAAAGTTGCTCACAATGACTTTCCTGTTTGATCCAAGGGTGACATCAAAGGATTGATGCTCCCATCTGTCAATTCTCACTCTTACGTTTGCTCTTTGTTGCAGCCACTTATAAACAGAGGCTTATGGGATTAATAAATCCAAATAAAATGATATTTCACTCTATCTCTGCCAGGTGTTCTCGGAGAACAATGCAAAGCACGGAATCAAATACCAAGCTTTGTGGTGCTTACCCCTGAAAGCAGAGTCCCCCTGGCACAGCCTCCTCGTGGCTCCACACTCATCCCAACACTGCGGATTCTGTGACAATGTACATTCTGTCTCTTGGAAAGTGAGAATGCTGCTGGTCACGTGGGTGCACACTTCGCCCTTCTACACGTGGCGACCTGATGAAACCCCCGCACGTGGCCTCAGGTTCTCTGACGAGCAATTCTGCACTGGCATTGAAATGTTTCCGATCATGGGAGTGTCTTGGCAATGGTCCCCGGTAGTCAAAATGGACAGATTAAAGCACTGGATGGCAGCCAATTGCCTGGCAGATGTCGCCTAAACTACTAGTAACAAAAGTCTTAAAGCAGAGCAGTTTCCTTACCCCTATCCCCAGGTGAACAGAGGGAAGTCCAGGGAGAAGCAAAGCTGCTGCCCTGGGTCTCTCACCCGTGTTTCCATCTAGCAGGTGGGGGAGGTAGCGAGGGATGGAGGCAGGGGGCCCAGGGTGGTGATTAGCCTCAGGGGGGCATGTGAACCGCAGGTGGGCCCTGGTGGACATATCAAGAGCAGGTTGGAAACCTGATCAGATCCAGAGCTGGAGAGAATCTGTATTTGTCATATTATTTCAAATCCCACTGGAAATTTTTTTCTCTAACAAGAGGAAATAGGTGTATGGATTCAAAGTCTCCACCCGGTTGTCTCTATAACATGGCAAGTGGTGGGTCAGTCGGGCTCTTGCCAGCGGCACAGGCTCCCGTCTTTCTGCACGCCCAGATTCTTGAGCTCGCACGGGGGCAGCCCTGAGACTCCTGGGCTCTCTCGCTAGGCGACAGCTCTTCCTGCAGGAAAGGGAGATGACACTGTGCGAGTCCTTTTCTCACGCCATAGACCTTCTCCTAACACTGCCCCCACATTCTCCTGACCCAAAAGACGTGAGAAGAGGATCCCGTCATTGTAGACAATTCTAAAAGTCACCGCAGCTGCCCACAGGTGGCCAGGCCGAGAGGTGCAGACAGACCTCATGGTCAGAGAAGGCAAAGCATGGGTGGGAAAGGACAGACTCAGTATTTGTGTGGGAAACAAAAATTCTGTCATCATCATCGAGGCCATGTCTTTGTTTTGTGGATAAATGATTTAAATTCAAAGATGTGCTGGGACGTACACAGTCACAGTGGTGGGGCCCTGCTCTGGCCTGGAGTCCTCCTCCCAATCTCGCTATTTTCATCAGTGCATGAAACGGCCATCAGTGCATGGCTGTGCCAGAGGTGGAGATGAGCTCCGAGAGGAGCCCTTGTGGGGAACGGCTACTCTAAGGACCACAACACAGAGACCCTCGGGTGCTCACGTCATTCCATGGCTCCTCCTGGAGTCACTCTTATGACTCGGGCCAAACAACTTTTCTTGTGAAATCACTTCCTAACACCCAACTTGGAACCATCCTGAACAAAAAGCCAGCTCAGTGCTCTGTTCTAACACACAAGAGAGAAGGGAGAAAAGAAAATATACAAACAAAAGCATGCTCTGCCTTGCAGCAACGGAAGAGTAGTAAAAACAAAAAGTAAGCGTTCATCTTCAATTCAGCCAACACTCACCAAGCACCTAACATACTCAAAGCACTGTGCCAGCCCCATGTGCGAGGAATGAGGCAGGGGTGGGAGGGGAGTCATTGACAATGGGCTTCTGAGGCCATCAGAAAGGTGTAGGCCTCTCTCTCCTAACTGGCTCTGATTACGGTGCAGAAATTGCTGCAGGCTGAGGCGAATGAGGTCAACGTGACCCAGACCTCACTTTCATCTCTGACACTAGCAAGCCCATAAGAGGAAGTGAATTTCAGAAGTAAACCACAAACCCAAAGAATGTGTAAACGGCACACACACGGCCACTGCTAGCTTTTTAATGTATTAATTTCCCCCCCAAGTGTTCTGCATAGAACTTTGTTTCTTTGCATTTGTTCAGTTCTGGCTGGAAATAGCATCTGTCAACCATATGCCCCTTTGGATCCGCAGCAGCACAGCTCGAGCACGAGGCTGTGCGCACGTGACGGCCCAGGCTGCCCCCGGTCCGCTGGGCCCCACCTCTCTGCCTGCCCACTCTGGTCACCGTCCACAGTCGGTGCCAAGTGACTCCTGTCACTTGCAACAGGAGGTCTGCAGAGATCTGGCTTTCTGAGGCTGAGCTGGGGACCACCCTGAGTCATCCAGAAAGGGAACATGAGAGGGGAGGAGCTTTTCTTTTCTGTGGTTAATCACCCCCACCCCAGCGATGTTTTAGCAACTGACAAAGCATGTATCATCGTGGCTTTTAATAGCGCTGTCACCTTTGACAAACACAGTGAATCTGTCGCGTGCTTTCCGGGAAAAAGCTGTCCGTGTGTTCTGCTCCATTGACGTCCATCCTCCAACTCAAATTGTGTAAGAAGTATTAAGTATTCTCGAAGTTCACAGAGATGTTGGCTTCCCCATGAGCTGGCCGAGAATGCCAGAATCCCCATCGAGTTCTGCTTTTGGTCATGATGCACAGAGCCCAAGCACTCCTGGCCGCTTCATTTTATTTTATGTATTTATTTATTTATTTTTATTTATTTATTTAGTGGTACTGGGGTTCCTGGAAGCCCTTCTACCTTCAGGCTACACTCCCAGACCTATTATATATATATTTTTGTTTGTTTGTTTGTTTGTTTGTTTGTTTGTTTGTAAACAGGGTCTCTTAAGCCAGCTGTGCTAGCTTCGAACCTGCGCGATCCTCCTGTCTCCGCCTCCCAAGCGCGGGGATTACAAGCGTGCGCCACCACGCGCGGCTCTGCCCACTTCATTTTAAAAACATAGGTTTCCACGACCAGCCTCAACTGGTGTGTGTAGGGACGGGCAGCTGGAGATAGGACGTGAAGGGCAGCACCCCAGGTCCTCTGTGCACATGTATCTACACCACTTGAAACCTCGCAGATGACGTTTAATGACAGCATCACAATAAAAGTATTTTAAAAACTCAATATGAATTAGGTTGATTGAATCTTTCTACAGTATACACATAGATCAAAGCATCATGTTATACCCATATATGTGCACAATTATTGTCAATTAAAAATAAATACATTTTACGCCAGGTGTGGTGGTGCACGCTTGTAATCCCCGCGCTTGGGCGGTGGAGACAGGACGATCGCGCAGGTTCGAAGCCAGCCTCACTGGCTTAAGAGACCCTGTTTCCATTTCCAAATAAAAAATATTTTTAAAAAATAGGCCTGGGAGTGTAGCCCGGATGTAGAAGGGTTCTATCCCCAGTACCACCAAAAAATAAAAATAAATAAATACATTTTTAAATGAATTCTTTTTTTTTTTTTTTTTTTTGCGGTACTGGGGACAGAACCCAGGGGCATTCTGCCTCTGAGCTACATCCTCAGCCCTATTTTTTAATTCTTTTTTTTTAAATTTTTTTATTGATACATCTTATTCATACATCATAATGGGGTTAAAAAGAAAAACTTGTGCACACCTCACCCAGTTAGCCCCTACCCAATCCCTACCCCAGTCCCTCCCCATCCCTCCTTCCCATGCCTGGTTTGGTGGTTGACTTCGATATGTTTAAGTACATTGCGTTTCCTTCCCCCCCCATCCCCTCAGTTTGGTTGTCTTATTTGCTCCTGTATAGGATTTCCTTTTTCATCTAGAGTTCCTCCTATGACCCATTTCCCCCTAGCTTTCTTATAGGCTAAGAAAGCATCCGATTTCTTCTCACCGAGTTGCAAAGAGCCTCACTAAGGAACTGAGGCTGTCCGCGAACCGCAATCCTCCCGTCTCCGCCTCTCAAGTGCTAGGATTACAAGCGTGCGCCACCACGCCTGGCCTAAATGAACTGGTTTTTAGAGAAGAAAAAAAGATGTTTATCTAGCTCATAAAAAGATGAGTCTTCTCTTTTCCTGGATTGAGTTCAGATCCCTGAGCTCTTTGGTATACTTACTGCTTCACCTGTGAGCTGTGAGGGTCTTGGCTACTTAAAATCAACAAGAGCCCAAAGAACACAAGCTTCTAGAGTCAACAATAGCTCAGTTGATGGAATGGTGTCTGTTGCAATTCACCACAGGGTTCTCATATCTTTTGGAAAATAAAAGAATTGAAAGAATAAATTTTGTTTTTATCTAGTAACCAGAAAAGTCACTCAGGCTCTGTAATTGGTCTCCTGATTGCCACACACTGGCTGGGAATTTGGAGGAAACCTTTAGGATTCTAAGAAGGATTAGACTAGAACTTGGTCTCCAGATTCATGTCCAGGGCAAGTGGAGGCAAGTAACCCAGGAATTCTCTGACTGTTGGGACAGGAGCTCCGTTCCTAGGATCCCGCGGTCAGCCTGACTCTCTGGCCCAGCTCTAAGAGCAGCTCTGGGCCACAGAGGTGCAGGAATTCAAGGAGAAGCCAGAAGGATGAAGGCCCCTCTGTGCTATGGCAAAGTGGCCCGACCTCAGGCATTTAAGGGCCTCTGAGCTGGGCCTGGTGGTGCACACTTATCATCCCAGCATTTGGGAGGCTGAGACAGGAAGATCACGGTTCGCGGCCAGCCTCAGCTACTTAGGCCCTCTGCAACTTAATGAGACCCTGTTTCAAAATAAAAAATAAAAAATAGGGCTTGGGGTGTAGCTCAGAGGCAGAATGCCCCTGGGTTCCATCCCCAGGACTGCAAAAAAGGGTGTGGGGCATCTGAGGGGCCGCCCTGCACAGCCCACTGGAGCCCCAGACTGCCCTGTCTCTCTGGGCCACTCATGGTTTTAATGGGCCCCCATCTGAATTTTCTTTAAGCTTCTGAGTGCTCCTATCTTTCTGCTTTAACATCAATATATTTACTTACTTGAGTAATATTATTTATGAAGCAAATATTTGCATCTGTTCCAGGCACTGCTAGTCACCAGAGATGATGCGATTGCTTTTTTGGAGCTTACATTCTAATAGGGAAGCAAATTATAAACAGATAATAAATAATCGTATAACAAAATAATCACAAAAGAAAGTCCTATGTGCAAGAGTGCCAGACCCAGCAAAGTCTCAGCACTATCTCTGACATGAGGTGCGTGGAACCCCATCGGCTACACTATCCTCAGAAAAACACTATGAAAAAGCCAAACATGGTGGTGCACGCCTGTAATCCCAGTACATGGGAAGCTGAGACAGGAGGGCCGCAGGTTCGAAGACAGCCTCAGCAACTTAACGAGACCCCATTTTAAAATAAAATAGGGCTGGAGATGTGACTCAGGTAGAATGCACCTGGGTTCAAGTCCTAGCACTGCAAAAACAAAAACAAAAAAGCCAATCACTCTGAGGTAGGTAGATAGTACTAGCTTCACTTGACAAATAGGAAAACTTAAGTTCAGACCACACGGTCCCCAAATGGTTGAACCCAAATTCAAACCAAACCCTTTATCTTTCCGCTTCATCATCTCTACCCCTGCAGCGGGGACTAGAAGGACAAGAGAAGGGAAGGCCAGACATCCAGGCTTTAAGCCTCAAGCAAGGGTTTTCTCTGAGTCTCAGTCACTCAACAGGAACTTAGATTTTATTCTTGGTCCTGGGTATTGAATCGGGGGTATTATTTTACCTATACCTCCAGGCCTTTTTATTTATTTATTTTATTTTTGAATAGAATCTCACTAAGTTGCTGAGGGTCCACTAGATTGCAAAAGCTGACCTTGAACTTGCAATTCTCCTGTCTTGGTCTCTCAAGTACTAAGATTATAGGCGTTCGCAGTCTCTTAACATTCAGAACTGCTCCCAGCTGCAAGATGGTAGTAGATCTTAGCATTAGAACACCAAACTTCCAGGGTGCTCCTATACATCATACTCCCCTTTTTTTCCCAAAGCTCCTATATCCACCCACCCTATTCATAGAACTGGAGACCAAGTTCTGATCTAATCCATTTTAGGACACCCAGGGGCACCTTTCAGCCACTGGGCAACAATGAGGAGGCCCATTTCAGGACTCGAGCTGCCCTCTTGGTTACTGAATGAAAACAAAATCCATTCTTCCCATACTACTGGGACGTGTGGGGAGTTGAATTGCAGTAGACACCCTCCATCGACTGAGCTATCGTTTACTCCAGAAACTTGTGTTCTTGGAGCCCTTGTTGCTTTTAAGCATCTAAGACCCTCATGGTAGAGATCAGTGGGCCCCAAATCAAAATACCCACAAACTCATCTCTGCCACTCACTAGTCATATGACCTCAAGCCAGAGACTGAATTCCTTCCAGTCTCAAATTCCTTTCGGTAAAATAAACAGCCAGACAACTTACCTCTTAAGGATCATTGTTAAAAAAAAAAAAAAGACCTAAATGAGATCCTATGTTGAAAGATCAGTACTTAGAAATTTTAAAGGTTAGATGTGGCTTTAGCTTTTAAATTTTGCTCATTAAAATTGAGAGCAAAGTATGTATCTTGGCTACTAACTTGAATAGTTCTTATATCTTGTATTTCTGCTATTATTGCTTCATTGGTGGTGAAACGGGGGTTTCTTCTGAGCCCCCCAAGAAGAAACGGGGGATTTCCTGAGAAGAAACCTGGTGTTTCATCAAAGATGATCTACCGAGGCCTTTTCCCTATCTGCCTATTTCCTTTCTAGCTCCTCAGTGGTACTAAAGTGAGGTCCTTTGAGTGCATACACCATGGATAATGGCCACTGAAACAATGCTAGAGAAAAATAGAGGGACTTTTTCTCTTTACTGTCCAACTTTCCATATAATTTGTAATCTGTTCTTTGTTTTTTTTATTTGTTGTTGTCGTTTTGATACTGGGGATTGAACTCAGAGGCGGTCTACCTCTAAGCTATAACCCCAGATCTATTTTTTTGTTTTGTTTTGTTTTGTTTTAAAACAGGCTCTTAATTAACATGTGCTGGCATTGAGGCTGTGATCCTTTCTCAGCCTCCCGAGTAGGTAATCTTTTCTTCAAAGCTCGTGATTTTATCACTCTACTTTCCAACCATTTTATAAATGAACACAAGAGTTTGAATGAGTTTTAAAAAATAAAAGGGCAACCAGACACATTGCCTTTAGTTAATAACCTCAGTTCTAAGGACAGTGTAATCTAGACATTTTCTCTCGCTTTGAAAGGGAGGGCATTTACTCCTCAGAAGCTAAAGGGTGACTCTCTCAAGCATGAGGTCTAGGGAATCCCGGTCAGTGTGAGAGGGAGGAAAGCGAAAGTGTTAAAATACAAAGGCGGACAGGAAATGAAACCGCCTTCCTGGGGCTGATCCTTGAGCGCTCCTGAGCGCCTGTCTGGAGCCCGCAGCCTCAGGAAGCGCCAAGGCTGATTCTGGCCTTAGCTCTGGGGTATTTTTTACTGCCATTCATTAAGGAGATCCTTTCCATCAGCCTTATCACCTCTTTCTTGGCTCTTGGTCAGACTGAGTCAGACCTGGAACATTTACTTTCACAAAGACTAACCAATTTTTTGTCTAGACAGATATGTCTTCTACCAAAGCTCTGTTGGTCAGGGTCAAGGAGGAGGCTGGCAAACACGTGGGCTCTTTTATGGGACTGAACAATCTGGGCAGAGAACTGGGAGTCAGGGAGACGAGTGAAAGGGTGGGATGGGGGCGTTCAGGATAGACTAGAAAACTGGGCAATTAAATGTACTCTGCACTGTCATTGTTTAAAAATTGTAAGGGAACAGTTTGAAGTATCCTTGAAAGGGTTTACATATCCAGATTGGAACTGTTTCAAAGGCCTCAGGGCCTTTGCTCAACCTGCTGCCACTGCACCCTTGTGTGCCCCTCATCTCAACTTTCTCTTTGCCTGGCCAGTGTTTATTCCTTCTTCAAGTCCTGTGCTTCTCCAGGGAATCTTTCCCAGGCCTCAGAAGCTAAGATAGGCTGCTGTTGTGCAATCTTATCACACCTTAGACTTTGCCAGTGTAATTCGCCTCAGTGCTGTAATTAAGTGATGACGTGCGCATGGCTGTTTGGAAAATGCCCATGTTCATTAGTTGTTGGACATTTTGTAAATTATCTTATAACTGACCTAATTATAATTTTTAGTAGCAATATTACAAAATAAAAACGATGTCTGCAATTATTATGAAACTAATAACATTATTAGTGTGTGTGTATCTGTGTGTGTGTATCTGTGAGTGTGTGTGTGTGTGTGTGTGTATGCGTGCTACTAGAGATTGAACTCAAAGGCATTCTCTCTCTAAGCTACACTTCCAGCCCTATTTTTTTTCTTTATTTTGAAACAGGGTCTCACTAAGTTGTGGAGGGCTCATTAAGTTGCTGAGGCTGGCCGCAAGCCAGCCCCCTTGCTACCAGAACCGCTTATGAACAGTCTCACCCATTTACCTATTCATCTATCAACACAAGTAGTTTGTGCCCTCAAAAGGTTTAACATCTAGCTAGGGCCAGGCGTGTGGCGCACGCTTGTAATCCCAGTACTTGGGAGGCTGAGACAGGAGGATCTCAGGTTCTCGGCCAACCTCAGCAACTCGTGAGGCCCTTTGCAACTCAGTGTAGCCCTGTTTCAAAATCAAGAATAAAAAATAGGGCTGCAGGTGTAGCTTGAAGATAGAATGCCCCTGGGTTCCATCCCCAGTGCTGCAGTGTGTGTGTGTGTGTGTGTGTGTGTGTGTGTGTGTGTACTGTTCCTTGTAGTCTCACATGACGACGTAGTTCAGAGTGATAGGGACATACTTGCCCAGAGTACTTGGCGAGCGTCCCCCAGTCCCCCGGCTCCCTCCCACTCTCTCCCCTTCCCCACATGTGATTTAAAGGTTGGCATTGATAACTTCACATATGTACATGACTCCATGCAACTGTTTCCTGCGTTGATTCTCCCTCCGCTCCACTCTCCCATAGACCCCTCCATTGCTCCACTGGCAAAACTCCACCATTTGAAATCCCCCTGGTATTCTAATTACGCCCTAGATTGCTCATACGAACGACCCCTCACCTTCTGTGACTGGCAGGTCTCACCTAACATCATGTTTTCCAGGTTCATCCATTTTCCTGAGAATGACATAATTTTGTTCTTCTTTACTGTTGAGTAGAATTCCATTGTATGTATATCCCATAATTTTTAATCCATTTGTCTGTTGATGGACACCTAGGTTGGTTCCATAATTTGGCTATTGTGAATTCTGCTGCTAAAATCTTGGATATAGACAAAGCAAGTCGAGACTGGTCAAGTCAGTGTCTGCCACCATTTGGTGATGTGGTCCAAAAGCCCAGAAACGTGGAAAGAACTTTAGTGAAATCCACTAAGTTAGACACACATGGGCCCCAGACCCTGAATAAACTCTCAGCATATCATTCAGGATTCAGCACAGTAACCAGTGACTTGCTAGAATACTAGAATACCCTCAGACTCCAAAGAAGAGTCAGAACAAAGATAAAAAGAATGAATGCCATCGTATTAATATCCTCAGTAGGAGGAGCTGGTGTGTGTGTGTGTGTGTGTGTGTGTGTGTGTGTGTGTGTGTCAGGGGTTCTTTAACACCATGTCAGCATTCTTCATGCAGACAATATGTTCCATCTATACGGTGGAAAACCACCAAATACTGACAGGAATTGTTCTCAAGTGCAGTCATGTTGAATATTCAGAGGGGACGAGAAAAGTTCTTGGGACCTGCCATCCTGTCTCTAGAGGACGTTGTGTGTAGTGCCATTTTCTCACCCCTCAATTACAGGAGGTCAAGAGAGTAGATGACCCCTTACACAAGCGACCAGTGTACATTGTATAGTCATTGGCTTCACCATCAGGAGCAGGGACTGTGTGCAATGGCCGTGTACCACCTGGCTAACCCAGACCACGCCATCAGTGTCTCTTTCAGTTCCATCTCCCTATTAGTTCCAAGAGTAATTGAATAAACTCATGGACACCCACATTGCCTAGTGCATACATCTCAGTAAAGGTGAGTTTCACTTCTCTTCCTCCAGTATCCAGGAAGAGTTACCTCTTTGCCCTGCCTCAGTTGAACACACAGCCCCAGAGGCCAACTCTCAGCACTCTTCCTCTACTTTATGGGAATTGTTAGTGTAATGAACTAGCTTGCTTATATTCTACATATCAACCTGGTTATCAAAGTGACTGGTTAAAGATGCCTGGAAATTGGTAAAAAAAAAAACATACCTCAGGGTATGTCTATGAAGGTGTTTCTAGAGAAGATTGGTGTGGGTCCACAAACTTGAGTGTGGAGGGTCGCCCTGATGGGTGACATCATCCAATAGCTTGGAGCCCAAAGGGAACAAAGAAACAGAAAAGGGGGGCTCCTATGCATGATGCTTGACCTTTCTTGAGCAGGTGTGATTTCTGCTGCTGCCATCACTTGTGGATAAGACTCTGGTCTCTTCAGCCTCTGAACACAGACTTGCACCAGTGGCCTCCAAGATGCTTTTAGGCCTTCAGCCTCAGCTGGGCTGTATCATTGGTCTCTCTTACTCTGAGAAGTCTGCTTCTTGGAAAGAGCAGCTTCTGATTTCCCCGACTCTGCAAACTGCAGGCGCCCTTTGTGTAAGCAAATCTTATAATTACCTGCATTTTGTTGGTCCTATTCCTTTTGATAACCCTAGCACACCCACACAAGTAGAGAAGACAATAGAAATGGACAGGAGAAGTGGATAAAGAATGGAAAGCATCTCTTAAGCTCTGGCAGAAACTGCTTAGCCGTGTGGTAGCCAATACATTTAATCTTCAAAAGGATCAAAAGCAGGTCTTATTTGTATTTTTCATGGGAAGAAAATATGATTTAGAGAAATCAAGTAATTTCCCAAGTTCACACAGCTAGAATGTGAGGATTTTAGCCCAAGACTTTCTAGTTTCAAAGTCTCTGTTTTTGCCCCTAAAATTTTCTGAGAAAATGTCACTAGAACTCAGAAGGCTTCTAACCTGTATTCCAGACTCAAAAAACTTGGAAAAAAATATAAATGAAAATGGACCTGGTTGTTGATCCCAAACTCCTCCCAGGTGTTCTGACTAGCAATTAATATGTCACCACAACTTTTAGACTCCAGAAATGAGTTTTCATTAACAAAAAAAAAAAAAAAACTTTTAAAAAGATACTGGTGAGCAGGGCATGGTGGCACATGCCTGGAATCCCAGTACTTGGGAGGTGGAGACAGGAGGACGACAGATACAAAGCTTGTCTCAGCAACTTGGTGAGGCCCTCAGCAACTTATTGAGACCCTGTTTCCATATAAAAATAAAATACGGCTGGGGATGGAGCTTGGAGGTAGAATGCCCCTGGGTTCAATCCCCAGCAACACACACACACACACACACACACACACACACACACACACACGTGATACAAAATCAAAATAGAATTCAAATCCTTTTTATGCATATTTTAAGCAAAAAGATTTTTTCTGTAGTATTAAATTTATATGCATCTGTGTTTATGACAGAGAGAGAAAGAGAGAGAGAGAGAGAGAGAGAGAGAGAGAGAGAGAGAGAGAGATTGATTAAGAACAAGAACAAGGGGTGAAGGACACAGAGAAACAGAAAGAGTTGAGAAGGGACCTTAAAATGTCAACATTCTTGGTAGTGTTGGGAACCCAAACACAACATTTTTAGGTCAGTGCCTGAGAACTAGAAAGGCAAACTGACTAGACAATGACCATAAACATGGCTCCTTTTAAAATCTATGTTGCTCGTGTCCCTGGGAGAATAAAAACATAAAATCAAACAAAAACTATGGTTTGGCAACATTTCCAAGTTTTAAGAGGATTAAATAAACAAGAGCTTAGGTCAGAGAAAGCAATGGTCATTTTCAAAGTTTCAAGATCAGCAGGACGAACTTAGAGATATTTCAGCAGGAATCAGGGAATGCAGGAAGCTTGAACGTTAAGTAGAAAAAGATCATTTACCTTGACCCAGTAAATTCTGTAAGAGTAAAAACTTGCAAAGAAAAGTCATCCTTTCTCTATTGATGGTAAAGAACCCAATTAGCAAAGCTAAGTAGCTAGGGCACTGGGGTAAAACGTTTTGTGTATGTTTTGATCCTCTAAGTCTCCACTTGGAAGATGCCACTGGTAATCCTCCCATGCAGAGAGGACAAGTCCCTGCTGGGCAGGCTGACCCTCTCAGATCACATCAGAGAGCATCTCACCACGCGGGACTCAAAGCCACAGAAGGACCATTGAGAGGCCATCCAAAGGCAACTTATGTTCCCTCGTGGCTTTGGCAAGCTCTGAAGGTCGCGTCTCAGCCTGACCTAAAGACTGCAGCTTCCTCCATGAACTTTAATTCCCCTCCCTTGACTCCCTCCCACCACAGGCTGCAAATAGCCCTGCTCATTCTCCCACATCAAAGAATGCCTTTTATTGAAAGAAGCAAGGCTATTCCCATTGGCCATTCTACCATATATGGCTTGGGAGAGGAAAGGCGGGAAGAACACCTCGAATATTTGCCGTGTTCACTTTCCAAGGGCACCCTGTTTGCAGGGGGGTTATCTTGTGACTAGTTTGTCAATAAGTACTTATAATGTCATTGTTATGAGGCATTACCCTGTCACTAGGAAGCTAGTGGTAAGCTAGTTCATGTTCAAGAAAAGAGCCAACTGAGATGCTAACCTATTTTAAATTAGATTGTTATTAAGGCAAATGTCACAGTAGTTCTGATTCCTGACAAGCAGAGTATAAAAAGACAACCCTTGAAATGACCTTGCACACAAATTCCCTAAAAAGTGAACCACTTTAAGAAGACCTAAATCAGGGGTCTGAAAACTAATATCGACAGGCCAAATCCAGTCTGTCGCATGTTTGTGTAAATAAATTTCAGGAGAACACAGCTGCAGCCGTATATTTACCTGCTGCCTATAGTTGCCTTCACTCTACAGCGGCAGCATTGAGTAGCTTCAATGGAGACTGGCCACCCAAGTCCTGAAACACTATTCACCCCTTTAATTTGCCAGTTCATGCTCTAAACTGCTTCACACAACTTATTTTCAAACAAGTAATCTCTGGGTCATTTCTCACCACTTGCTATATCTTATGCCAGGGAAGTACTTAATATTATAACTTCTTTTTATAGAACAATATTTGATCTTCATAATCAAGGGAAAAGATTTATGATCAATTCTAAAACTAATAAATAGAAAACAGACTTAAGGGACATCTATACTTCTTGTAACTTTTGCTCAGGGAGGTTAGTGACCTTCCTCTTTCCTATATATATATATTGTTTGGGATAAGCCTTGAAGGTAACTCAAAAGTAGAAAACCTCCACAGAAATTCTGCAACTGTAGAATATGAAAGAGGTCACTAGGCTCATGTGTGACCAGTGAGGTAACAACCCCCTGTCACTGAAAGCCAGACAGGGGACCAGACATCTGCCTTTGCAGATTCCTTTCTGCAGAACTGGTGTCCCAGAACCACTCAGGCTCCATCAAATCACATCCCAAGGGCACTTTCATAAGAATCAGACTCAACTTCTGGAACAGAACCCAAACCACAGAGACTGAGCACAAGTTGGGCTCAAACAGATGCCCCCAGTGCTTGAGACCGAGTTTCTCCCATCTTGTTCTGCATTCATGGCTTGTTGCCACCTTTAATTGACCCAGCACACCTGCATTCAGTTCACTGTGATGGGAAGGTAGGATCCGGGAAAAGAGAGCACACACTAAAACTTGTGCTTGGGTAGCTACAAGAGAGGTTAGCAAATATAGTCATTTATTCTGGGCAACATGGGTCCAGGGAAAACCCAAGTATCCTGATGCTTCAAGAACCGGTGTCAAGAGACAACTAGCATTCTCTGCTATGGTGGAGAAATATTCCCTTAGGATGAATTAGTCTACAAATCACTTCTAGAAGACAGGTGTAAACTGAGAGTAGAAATAACAAATTCTCTAAGGGGATAAGTAGGCATCTTTCTATCTGGAGAAAAGATTCAAAAAGAAAGAGAATGTGTCCGGGTCTACAAATCCTAAATAAAACAAAAAAGCTTAAAGCTGGTCTTGTGTGACAGCGTCTTCTCTCATTCGACCTCGACTCTCCTCTCACCGACACACAAACCTCGATTCTTGCGAGGGCTGGACCCCGACAAGAATGGCCCCATTAACAGACTTTTCCAAACTTCTCCTGAGACCCATATTACTCCATAAAGTCTGTTTCAAGATTCATATAGTCTCTGGGCTGGTTCCAGATCAAAGGACACATGACTTTACTACTGACATTCAGAATGTATCTGGCATGGACTGCCAGTCATCATGTGATGTCCTGCCATAAGTCTGCAACACAGAAATGCCAGCCCCAAGCAGAACCAGGAAGTTCACTTCCAAGGCCATCCACACAGGGTGAAGGCACGGCTTCTGCCTCAGCCAAAACTCTCTGTGAGCACTATCAGTTTGCCAATGGAAAACAACAGGAAAGAGGTAGGCAGGCATGTTCCTCCCCACCAGGACCCAGCAAACCTGCATGAATAAAGAAAGGGAAAATGAATTCAGACACCCGGGCCCGAGAAGGAGGTACAAGCTGACCCCACCTTCCCCTCATTTCAGGCTTCCTCCAAGCCACTGCTGGCCATTGTGAAGATTTACTTGTCAAGCCTACACAAGGCCAGGCTTAAGCTGTACCAAAAAGAGAAAGGAAACAAACAGGATCCAAGTATAAAATCCACCTTTGCCAAAGGGAGCTGCTCTGTCTTTTGTGGTAAAAGGCACTGGTGCTGTTGGTGCAATCCAAGCATGACAGAGGAAAAAAATAGTATCCAGTTTTTTCCATATTTTGCCACCTACAGGGAGTCCCGGTTCACATTTCTTGAGACAATATCCCTCAGGCGAGGAAAGATGGAGGGTGCTGGGGGTGCAGTTGAAGTCTCTTCTCCTCAATCAGTCCCTCGCTTGGTTGTGCTGGCATCCCAGGAGGGTGTGTGAGCTCTGAGACAGAGAGACGTGGTTGTGTGCCTCTTGATGTCTGTTCTGAGCAGACTTAGGTCATGGGAAACAATCAAACTGTGGTCTCGGTCATTTCAAGAATGTTTAGTGCAAGTGTGCCCAAGTCAGCTTCTTTATTCATTAACAGTCCATGCAAAGTTCATAAAATTTATTTTATTTGGGGGAGAGATAGAGAGAGAGAGAGATTAATACAACCTGGAAAGCAAGTTGAGCTGTCCACTTACCATGGAGTGTGGTTCGCTGTGTCAGAGTCTCAGTTCTGGGTCAGTTGTGAGTCTGGTCCAGGTCTTCAGGCTGAACCTAACCAGTGCTCAACTAGAACCAAAGGTGAGGACTTGCCTGACAGCCAACAGCAGAGCTGGCCGGATCAGCATCCAGTGCTGATGGTTGGGAGGGTGCAGCAGCAAGAGTCCTTGGCAGGAGAAGCTGCAAGTTTTCAGTCTCAGGTGCCGACAATTACAGTCCTCAGGTCACTAGGACTCGGTGCAGTTGTCAAGGTGTCCGTGGTTGGCTGGGTGCGGCTATGCACCATGTCTGTGTTTTGCCCGATACACTGGGTGTGCTTCATTATGCCTGTGTGTGCTGTAAGAGTTACGGTTGTACACTGCACATCAGGTGTGACCCACACTCAGTGTGCTTTAAGACTTAAGTTCCTCTTTGGCTTTAATGAAATTCTTTAAAAAAAAAAAGTGCATGCTCCGTGCAATGTCTCTGCAAAAGGTGATCATACTGGAGAACTGCATCCAGAGGCCAGAACTAAGGCCAGCTCTTAATCAAAGTTTCATATTCTCTTTCATTTCTCTGCCAGTTTCTTTGCAGCATCCTTTGCCCTCTGGTTGCGTCTCCTGGAGGAGTCCCCAGGCTGCTGATCAAGCACTCCACCCACGCCGTCCGCGTCGGTCGGTACCCTCTGGGTCTAGACTTCCTCATCATCCCCTGCTATTCAAATGTCTGTTCTGCGCCTTTCATTTCACCACAAGGAAATGGTCAGTATTAGAAAGGAGCTGATTAAACAGCTTCCTGCGTAGCTCTTGAGTCAAAGGGGAAGCTAACTTTGCAGTATCTGAGTTTTTAGGGGAAAAATAATGAAAATAACAAAACTGTATATCAAAATGCATAATGCTCAGCCAAAGTTTATTTATAGAACATTTGTGATTTTATGCATATCTTGAATATTAAACAAGAAATAAATAAGTTAAGCAGAAGAAAGAAGAAAAATATTACTAAGCAACTCTGGAAAAAGATAAGTGTTATATCTATAACGAAAAAGGAGCATTAATATTATAATGAAATATTGAATATAATTTTGTGCTAATACGCTTAAAATATTTCTAAGCCGAGCATGGTGGCACAGGCTTGTAATCCCGGTACTTGGAAGGCTGAGACAGGAGGATTGCAGGTTTGTGGCCAGCCTCAGCTACTTAGTGAGGCTCTCAGCAACTTAGTGAGACCCTGTTTCAAAATAAAAATAAAAATAAAAATAAAAATAAAAATAAAAATAGGGCTGGAGGTGTAGCTCAGAGGGAGAATGCCCCTGGGTTCTATCCCCAGTTCTGCAAAAAAATTAATAAATAAATAAAAAATTCTAGAACATTTATATATGAAAAAAATTACTTAATGAAATAGAAACTTTAATATGCTAAATGAATTTGGGGGAAATAAATAAAAGAATACCAGAAAAATGATTAGGCTTAATAGTATATAATTCCCAAGATTTTTGGACTGTTTTGGAGAATTTGGAAAATAGAAAGCTTTTCAACTAATTTTAATAAGTTGATATAACCCTGATACCTAAAATTTGATAAAGCTAACACACACACACACACACACACACACACACACACACATGCACACACACAAGTTTTTGCATGCCCTACATACCATTGTCATGTATTACATACGACATACAGAGATCACAAGGACAATATTTCCCAGTGTAACCCAGCTAAATATTAAAAGAATAATTCAAAATGGCCAAGTAAGTTTTATTCCAAGAACATACAAATAATTTTGTATTAAATTCTATTAGAATAATTCACTAATAAGTCAAAAACATAATAAAAGATAACTATCTCAACAGAACCCTACAGGAAAGTTTGACAAAACTTAACTTTCATTTCTCCATTTAAAAAACTATAGTGGCTGGGCATGGTGGCACACGCTTGTAATCCCCGCACTTGGGAGGCAGAGACAGGAGGATCGCACAGGTTCGAAGCCAGCCACGCGCGCTGGCTTAGGAGACCCTGTTTCCAAATAAAAATGTACAAATAGGTCTGGGAGTGTAGCCCGGAGGTAGAAGGGCTTCCAGGAACCCCAGTACCACCAAAAATATAGAATGCTCCTGGGTTCCATCCCCAGAGCCGGGGGGAAAAAATAAGGCTGGGGGGTAGCTTGGAGGTAGAATGCCCTTGGGTTCAAACCCCAATACCACAAAAAAGAAACTCATAAGAATCAACTAAAAGACTTATTGGAATGAATAAGATTTCCTAGAGGCTACTAGTTAAAAATAGAACAAACCCAATAGCTCCCCAACATACTTGCAATGATGAATTTTAAAATAAAACTTAGAAAAAAATCCAAAAAGAATAATAATAAAGATAAACAAGCTAAGAAAAATGCATGTGAATGCATAGCATCTACATTTGTTTAAAAAAGAAATGGAAATAAATAAAATTAGTATTAAATACATGAGTAAACACAATTCACAGATGGAAAAACTTAATACCAAGATCATGCCAATTATTCATAATCTGCTCTATAAATATTGTACAATTCCATCCAAACCCCGCCAAGTTATTGTTCTGTTTTGAATTGTTCTTTTCTGCTGTTATTATTGTTGAATTTTTAATAAATATGAAGTTTATATTGAGAAATATGAAGTAACTACAAAAATTACAAAAAGCAAGTGTAATGAGGGACAACTTGTATAGCGTCCAATTGGAATATTAAAACAATGTGAGGTGGTGCAGGATACAAGATACACACATTGTTTAAGATACTGTTTTTATTTCCCAGGAGGGATCATTCTTTTAAGGGCAATAGACATAAATGATAAAATATTTAGCCAGGCGTGGTGGCGCACGCTTGTAATCCCAGCATTTGGGAGGCTGAGACAGGAGGATCGTGGTTCACAGACAGCCTCAGCTACTTTGTGAGGTCCTTCACAACTCAGTGAGACTCTGTTTCAAAATAAAGAATAAAATATAGGGCTGGGATGTAGCTTAGAGGTAGAATGCTTCTGGGTTCCATCCCCAGTACTGCGTTAAAAAAGAAGAAATATTTGATAAAGTAAAGTGCTATTTATAATTTAAAAAATATGAACACATGGTGCTGTCGTGTCTTGGGAAGGGGCTTCCACCTCTCCCCTATGATGCACAAGCTGGTCTGGGGGTCCGGGAGTGCTCACTGGGGGAAGGGTGGCAGGGCTCATCCAAGAGCCTGTAGTGTCTGAGAACATGTGACACTGAAGAAGGAGCTAGAGTGCAGCACCCCTGGGCACCCTGGAGGATATGGAGCTGGCAAGGGAATCTGTGGTCATCTTGTAAAAGAATTTTAATATCTTGGGAATGCAGGGATTCAAAAGATTCCCCCCACCCCGAGTAAATGTAGATGCCCAGGATCCATGCTCAGACCTTGTGGTTTCTTTGCAGTTGATTCAGGTCCATGAGCAGGGTTGAAAGGTGCTGTTGTAGGGCACACTTCAGAAGCAAGGCAGTTATGTCATTTGGGCAGTGCTTTGGAAATATTATTGTGGTAACTGTGCGTAGGTGTTCTTGAGGAAAAGGCACTTGAAATGGAAGAAATCGAGCCCCAGAGAGAACACGTTTGCCCAGGCTGACACCACAGACTAATGGTCAACTCCACTCTGTGACACAGAAATCTTAACTCCCAACTCAGTGCCCATTTCTCTGCCAGATGGAATTTCTAAATGCTGGCAGGCAGTGTCTAAAATGTGTCGTACCCGGGAGGCAACATCTACCACCTGACCAGATAAGACGGACCCTGACCATCTCTCATTGCAAAATAGTCTTTAAGAGTATTGAACTGGTAGAACCATTTTTGTAGGGAAAAAGGCTAAAGAATGTAAGGCGATTTAGCCTGATGACCTGGAAGTCCTTCATAACAGAATCCACATACTTAACATGGTGGGATGAACAAAATAGGAATTCTCAACCTTATATAAGGAATGCACTGGTGTGTTTTCATAAAATGAACAGGAAAAATGGATACAAGTGTCTAAATCTGTTTTTTCTTTCCCCTCTCAAGAAGCATGAGTCATTCAAGTAAAAGTATGTGAGTGTACTTTGTGTACCTTTGAGATCATTATGTGATTAGAAAGAAAAGAAGTCCTTTAGTAATCCAACAGAGCTGGTTATCCTGATCTCTGACATATAACTACAAGTGATAATGAGGTCGAGACCACCAAAATCCATCATACTCGTTTACTGGGTTTCATACTATGTACGCAGTACCTGAAGGAGGTTTCGCAATACTAAGAAGACAGTATCTTCTCATTCGCTTTTAAATTTTTATCAAATGAGTCAGGAATATTCCCCTAAGAAGAAACTATTTTATTCCTGATAAACATCACTTCCCTTGTCTAAACCCAAGATTATGGCATTAACTATAAGGAAATAATAGTTAATGCCATAGTTTTGGAAGAGTAGGGGAATAAAAAGGAGGGAGGAATACAGGAAGGGTAGGGTGCCTTCTGATACTTTCCCCATATTATACAATCTTGAGAACTAATCATTTCTCAAAACGATGCTGATAACAGCAAATGAACAAGGCCAGAGAAGATATAAAGCCTGTGATCTAAGTTGATCCTAGATCTGGGTGCAAATTTGATCTCCAAGCTGGCTCTCATCTTGAAGTGATGATTAATAATTCTACCATGAGGATATGTGGTTAGTGCTAACAAAGATCTGAACAAAAGTGATACACCAAACATTCCTTGAATTCCCAAGGCAGGAGTCTAGACCTATGATATCAAGACAGCAACATGTCCATAGAATCTGATTGGGAGGAAAATGAATGGGACTAGAAAATATTATGCTAAGTGAAATCAGCCAGTCTCAGAAAGTCAAGGGTCAGATGTCTCCACTCATATGTGTAAAAATCTAGAGAGAAAATAGAAAATAAAAGAGACTTTAAATAAATGAGGAGAGAAACCAGTAAAATAGTGGAAGGGGGTTGGGAAAGGCAGAGGGAGGGGAAGAAGGAGGCTTGATAAAGGAAACAGTTCAAATAATGCTATGTCCATATATTAAAGTATCTCTGCCAGTCTCACTAACATGTGCAGGAATGGGGGAAAGAGTAATGAGGTGAAACCCTAAAGGGAACACATCAAGTGCTGTGTGTGTGTGTGTGTGTGTGTGTGTGTGTGTGTGTGTGTGTGTGTGTGTGTGTGTGTGCCTTTGAACCTCATGATGATATATAAGAACAATTCACCAATAAAAGCACAAAGAAAAATAATTCAAGCCCCAGGTACCGGGGGGGGGGGATGCATTTGTGGAAATCAAAGCCAATAATATCCAGAAACATGGGAAATAGAGGAGAGATTCAAACTCAACTCAGACTGTCATCCCATGCTACCCTAGTGAGAGTCCTGTGTCCTGTGCTCCCGTCTTTAGTGTTCTCCAAGGCCTGAAACTCCTGCTTCTTCTCTGCATGGTCAGTCCTGCCTGGGTTGCAATCAGGATGATTCTGAGTGGAATTAATACAGCTGGTGGAAACTAACTGAATAATGCCCTCCCATGTTTAAAAGCCACTTCGTAAGACAGAACGCTTGTCCTACCTGTGCACCCTTTTTGCTCTCTTTCATTTTTAGACTTGCCTTAACTCTCCCAGACTTCTCGGCACGCTCTTCCATGATAAAATACCGTGTGCATGAGCACAAAGAAAAATCTGGGTTCCAACTCTGCCTCTAACACTTCCCAGTGTATAATCTAAAATAAGCTACTTGACCTTTTTACACCTTATACCATAAGAACACTTATTACATATAAAAAGTGAAGTATTTTAGTTTAATGCCCATGATCAGGTAAGTGTTCGGGAAACTTTGAGTGATATAAATTTATGTCTATAGTTTTCAAATTCTAATGACTACAAAAATCGCCTAGCATTTGATGAAATGAATATCCCTATGTCTTAAATATAAAAACTCTGGTTCATTGGGTTCAAGAAGAGGCCAGGGGATCCTCCTTTTGAAAAACAGTATCAGATGGCTCAGGTAGTTCATAGATTTCATCCTGAAAATCTCTCCTATAAGTGTTGCTTCCTATACAAATACTTTTCCAGTGACCCAAAGTGGAAACAGGTGGGTAGGTCAGCCTTCTTGATCCTTAGTGTTCCTAAGTTCAGATTCCAACCTTAAAAAAAGCAAAAGAGCTAAGAGCCCAGAAACTTTTGAGATCTTTCTTTTAAGGTCATCAGTGAAGACCATGGAAAGAGTCCAGTTTCATCATTTTATCTCTTCATCTTGTGAAGTTATTTTGTTCTGTGGCTACCAGTTGCCCGGAGCCCAGTTGAATCCCAATCTTCCCATTATGTTGACATTCCAGGTCTCAATAGAGAAGACATTTACTGCTCGCCTGGAGGACAAGAGTGCTGAGAGCAGAACAACATCTCCAGGTCTGCACCACATTCCAATTGGACCACCAACCTCCACAAAGACAGCTCCTGCTGCCAAGGCTCCTTGGGGGATAGCAGAGCATATGTTCAAATGTGTTTAGATGTGTTTAGCAACATTTTGATATAATTTCTCTTGCATTCTCTTCCAAGCATTAGAGAGCTTGCATAAAGAGCTTTATGATAGAAAAAGCTTCAGTTTCAATACTCTAGTTAAAGAGGAGCAAGATATAGATCAGTTTTTTTAAAAAAAGGACCTAGGAACAGAAATTCATTATGGTGATACAGAAAAGTAGGTTCCAAGAAGCAGGAACCAGGGGAAAGTAGCATTGCCCGGGATGGGAAAGCCTTGTGAATAGTTCCCTCATGTACTGGAAAGTCCCTGAACCATGGGCTCTTGTACTCTAGCAACTTAGAAAAATGCTGCCTCCCTGGGACCTCTGAGAGATGGATGTGATGGATTTGGACTCCTGTTACTTTCTGTTCTTTGCTATGTAGAAATGGCCCCAGACTCAGCTTCCTGACAGACTTTTATCTTTCTTAACTGATTTTCTCAGTATCTGAACAACCAAGAGACCCTGTATGCTGATCCTGTCCCTGATTCACCTCCAGGGGTGACTTTAGTTCTATACATCCCTGTCTTCGCTGTGCTTTGGTTATTATCCATCTATAAACCTAAATGAGTCATGAAATATTTCAACAGTACATAAGACCACAATACTCTTTCAAACATACACAGAAGAGAACTGAGGATTTTTAAAACCTTTATCCTTTCATTTATCTATTCTCGTGTTTCTATAGATGATAGTACTTTTCTTAGTAAAAATAAAAAGAAGATTATCAACTGCTGGTACTTAAAAGTATTGTGAATGTTTTCTTGACAAGTGTATCTTTATACATAAAGAGAGCATGCTGCCACTAATAAGATCTGTGTGTAATTTTTGAGTACTTATGTAAGTACTCTACACAGATTATACAATGTACTACTCATAACAACCATTAAATGGTATATAATATAATAATATAATATAATAATATGCCATTCAGTGGGTTTGGGGATATAGTTCATTGGTAGTGTGCAAGACCCTGGTTCAATTCTTACCAATGGAGAAAAATAAAATAAAATTTTAAAAGTCTTGTTTAAAACAGGGAGGCATTAAAAATAAAATTTTAAATTAAAAAAATTGTTTGGTGGTACTGGGTTCCTGGAAGCCCTTCTACCTCCGGGCTATACTCCCAGACCTATTTTATGCTTTGTATTTGGAAGCGCGGCTGGCTTCAAACCTGTGCAATCCTCCTGTCTCCACCCGCCAAGCGCGGGGATTACAAGCGTGCACCACCACACTTGGCTTTAAATTTAAAAATATTAATGTATGGTTCTGCAGTTGCTTCAAGGCCTTGAATAAAAGGTCTTTTTTTTTTAATTAGGTAGCATTAAACAATGAACATAGCACACATTAGGACTCAATTACACCTGATTTTTATGCTAATAGCTGAGCATTTGGGCGCAGTACCTACTTAATATGGTTGTTGTGAGTAGTACACTGTATACTCTGTGTAGAGTATTTACATAAGTACTCAAAAAATTACACACAGATCTTATTAGCGGTAGCATGCTCTCTTTATGTATAAAGATATAACACTTGTCAAAAAACTCACATACTTGTAGGTACCAACAGTAGATAATGTACCTGGTGTACCCAACCTCCCTGCTACCCATAAACACAGATGCATTTTCACACGTCACCTATCTATAAGATGGTTAAAAGGCTGGGCATGAGATCTACTGAGAAAGTTTCATCTCATGAGCCACTACAAGAATTAGACCCTTGACTTTGGCCTCATTAGCACTCCATGCCGTCAAGACCAGCCAAACATATCATCAGCAGTAGTCATCAAGGACCTGTGATTGTGCTGATGGGTTTTGTAACCCTGCAGCCCCGGAAATCTTCTGGAAATAGGAAGTACAACAAGTACTTTTAGTGATTAGCAATCTTGACAGTGAGACATCACACACACACACACACACACACACACACACACACACACACACACAGACACATGGCAAGAAGTTAAGCAAAAATCATTGGGAAGGCTCTTCTGACCACACACATCCCACTAGAGAGCTGGCTACACCCTCTCTAAAGAAGAAATTCTCCATCACTCGTCCTGGGGAGCAAGTGTAACTAATAAGTGTGTTTTGGAGGAAAAAAAAATATGATCAGTTGTAAGACTCTAAAGAAAACTGGTAAGAAAGTCCACATTAATTTTAGAGTTGTCTTTCTCTAGTTCTGTGAAGAATTGTCATCAGTGATGGGGTTGCATTGAATCAGTAGCTCGCTTTGGGTAGTATAGACAATATCAATTTTTCCCACTCTGGAACATGGAAATGTCTTCAATTTCCTTCTTTAGCACCTTGTAACTTCCATGGTAGAGGTCTTTTGCATCCTTAGTTAAGCTTATTCCTAAGGTATTTTATTTTTGTGTTTGTGCAACTATTTGAATGGGATTGCTTTCTTTTTTTTTTCTTTTTTTCTTTTTTTTTTTTTTTAGTGGTACTGAGGTTCCTGGAAACCCGTCTACCTCCAGGCTACACTCCCAGACCTATTTTTTTTTTTTTTTGAAACGGTCTCTTGAGCCAGCACAGCTGGCCTCGAACCTGATCCTCCTGTCTCCGCCTCCCAAGCGCGGGGATTACAAGCGTGCGCCACCACGCCCGGCTGGGATTGCTTTCTTAATCAGGAAATTCATTATTGATGTGTAAAAACTACTAATTCTTGCGTGTTTTTTTTTATTCTGCTACTTCCTTGAGTCTGTTTACTAGTCCTAGTAGTCTACTGGTGGATTTTTGGGGGTTTTCTATGTGTAGAACCATATCATATTCAAATAGATAATTTAACTTTCTCCCTTCCTACTTATGTATTTTATTTCATTCTCTTATCTGATACATTTTTGCAGGTTCTTCCCCACCAGGAATTCTGACCTGTCTTTAAGAAACAAACATTTATGAAAGAAACAGTTCAAATTATGCTGTGACCAATCTAGTTGTTATATCTGCAGAGAGATGGGTAGCCGGGTGGGACCTGAAGAGAAACATATCAAGGCGCATGTGTATGTTTTTTATTTATTTAAACCTCACTTCAATGTACAATTACAGTGCACCGATACAAATTGATAGATAGACAGATAGATAGATAGATAGAACAACATATAAATGGATAAAAAGTAAACATAGCATAAGCTCAAGCTGGGACATCTTGAAAGACACATTCAAACATTCAAGTAAACTTTTCCACTTTTCCAGCTCCAGTATTTCTTATCTGATTTTTTTTTTTTTTTTTTTTTTTTTTTTTTTTGCAGGTCTGGGGATGGAACCCATGGGCATTCAACCTTCAAGCTACACCCCCTGCCCGATTTTTTTTATTCTTTATTTGGAAACAGGGTCTCACTAAGTTGCGTAGGGCCTCACTAAGTAGCTGAGGCTGTCCATGAACAGCAATCCTCTGCTTCCCGAGTGCTGGGATTACAAACATGTACCACCACGCCCAGCCTTATCTAGTAGTCTAATGCTCTAAATCTGAACTTATAAATGAAAATAGTGATGGTGATGATGATGATGGCGGTGGTGATAGTGGTGGTGATGTAAACCCTGGTATTATCACCAAATACTACTATTTTGAATGAATAAAGTAATAAATGAAGGGCTAGGGATTTAAAAATATGCTTTCTCAGTGAAGTGTTGACTATAAAGCTGTCTTGATACAAAACTGTTGCCTTTGCCTTCCCAATATCAGCTTTTAGTGCCTTATTACATATCCCCCCTTAGCTCTGCCTACTGGAAGGACACTGCCCTGGCTCCCTCTGTCCTAATCCAGCAGTGTTTGACCTTAAACACCTGTTTTGTTTTTGTTTTTGTTTTTGTTTTTTGGTGGCACTGGGGTTCCTAGAAACCCTTCGACCTCCGGGCTACACTCCACACCTATTTTATATTTTTATATTTTTATTTGGAAACAGGGCCTCTTAAACCAGCGCGGCTGGCTTCAAACCAGCGTGATCCTCCTGTCTCCACCTCCCAAGTGCGGGGATAACAAGCGTGCACCACCACGCCCAGCCTTAAACACCTTTTAAAAGATACCTGTCTTGGGTTTGACTCCCTCCAGCACTGAACTGCTAAACTATTTGGTTAATTTCTCACTGTGAGGGTATATTCATAAAGGATCTCTCTGAGTTTTCACAGTTACCCCTAAACAGAGGGTTTTAGGATCAGTAGCTTAATCTCAAGGGCCGGCCTGTGCAGGGAGTGTTACGGAGGTTAAATCAGGGATGGCCAACCTCATCCTGTTAATCCACCACCCCCTATGTGATAACTGAAAAGCCTGTCTTATCTTATTGTAATTTTATTCTTGTTATTTCCAGAAGTCTTTAAAATTAAGCTGAGCAAAATGAGCACTGAAATAAGCATCAGGTCGTTGGTTTGCCTTGGGCAGGTTTATTTTCAGTTGGTTCTCTACTTTCTTCACGAGCCCTCACCCTTGTCACTTTCCTTATGCCAACCCCAACCTGAATAAGTCTGGCCTTCGAATTAACTCTCCATCAAGCTCTGAGTTATGGAGTTTTATCCTTCTCACTCCCCTGCCTCCAGTACTTTCAATCTGATGGTCACTATGCAGATAGAAAAACATTTATCTCTGATTTCCTGGAACTTTCTGCATAACCAGATCTGCAGTTACTTGGGAGATCAAAGCCCTTGGACAAGTTTGCATAAACATATGCTCAAAAGAGAAGACATAAACCTCCCTATAAACCCCCTATTCTTAACCCTGGAGCCATGACTCTCCCTTTCACTAGCCAAAGCCCGTCACACTGTCAGAGGAAGTGTGTCGTAAACCTGAGGGAGGTTTACGACAGCATGCACTGATTCACCAGTGAGTGGAAGCACCATGGCTGGAAAGAGATGCTCGTTCTTGAGATAACATAAAAACAAAAAAGGCTAATTTTGTAATTATCAGATAATCCTTATTAATATATTTTCCTTCCATTTTTCAAAATAGTCAGGATGCATGTCTTTCAACAACAGAATTAGAAAATAGTACTTCTCACTGTTACCTCCTAATGGAGCCTTTTGGAATAGTGGAATTATATAACCATAAAATATCATCTTTCTTTCCATTCTCCTTTGTCAAGAATTCATCTAAAATAGTGTGTGACTTTGGTAAAACACTAATTCAATTCAGTATGGGAGTGAGGATTTTTAAGCCTCTGGGGTATATAGTAAGGTTTAGATGACTCTGAGCCTGCTGATCATTTGATTTATCTAACAATCTGCCCAAAGTCCACAAGAATCGTATCAGAGCAGCCAAAAATTTTCTAAAAGGTTCCCAAATTTACGAACATGATTGGGAGAGAAAACCTTAATTCACAGCTCCTTCTGTCCTGCGGTCTTCATTTCATTTCTCCAACATATTAGCTTGGATTTTGTTTATCTGTGAGTGGCAGAAAGCCCTAAATAACAATTTCTTAAAGAATACAAAAGTCGATTTATACATCAGTGTATAAGAGCCAAGACTGTCTGGTTCCCCACAAAACCAATGATCTAAGTCTTTTCTATTTCTTTGTTCTATTGTGCCTGGCCATGACTTCATGATCCAAGATGGTGGCCAGGATTTAGGAAAGGAAAATAAAAATGTACAGGCAGGAAGAACTTCACATTATTAATTAAGTTTATTAGAAGTCTCCCTAGCGTGGATTTCTGCTTATAGCCAGTGAACAAAATTTTGTACCACAAACAAATATAGACCCAAAGGAGTCCTGGAAATTGGATTGTCATTCTAAAGTCTGTAGGTCCAGTTGAAAATGAGAGTCCCTGGAAGAAGAATAGGTGTTAAAGGATTATTAGCAGTCTCTGTCATATTGCCAGTTGTTATGTTTTCAAATCACAAATAATTTGAGACTAAGAGATGACGTGAGACTTAAGTTGAAATGCTGGCAATAGATCAGGAAGCAGGTGATAGTCTACGCTGCAAACCGGTGGAACTGAAACGGAAATCGAATTCAAGTCAGAGGTGAGCACACGGTTTGAATGGAGGAAAGAGGCTGACGTGGATTTAAGAATTACTTTAAACCTACTGGATAGTAAATCCAAACCTATAAGAATTAAAAAGTTCATAACAAATATGGAAAAGACAAATCAATGGGTCAGAACACGTAGAGTACAGAAGTAGTATTAGGGATACATATAAAAAATAGATTATTCAGTAGTTGAATGGCAAAATGCTATCCATTGGGGAAAACCAGAGTTGTATCACTGCCTATCTTAGCTTGAATATTCTAGGATCAGTGCCTGAAGTATGGCTAAGGCACTGCTTATTATAAGTTGTAACCAAGAGAGTAAGGATGGGGAGAAATGCAAATGAGGAAGACCTAGGAGCAGATACAAGGTGATCTAGTGTTTCATGAAGAGCGCAGCGGTTCAGTCAACAGCCAGGCAGGACTCCACACACATACTGCAGAAAAAGCAGCACCTCTGAGCAGCCATCGGAAGGACACGTTGAGTGAGAGTCCTGGCTTCTGCCTGCCTCCTGCCTCCTGCCTCCTGCCTCCTGCCTCCTGCCTCCTGCCTCCTGCCTCCTGCCTCCTGCCTCCTGCCTCCTGCCTCAGGATCGCCTGGGAACACTTCTGGGTTTTGTGCCTGGACCAAACCGACAGCTGCCAAAGAAACCACCTCCAGTGCTCTGCGCCAGAGACTCAGACTTCACATATGAGACTGGCAGGTGAAGGACACCGCCAGGACAGTTGAAAGTGGCCAGGGACAAGAGAGTGGAGCTGAGAGAATCCATAAGCCCTAGAGCTATACTCAGTGCACAGCCTCTACACAAGATCAAACGTCAGGCAGAGCAAGCATGGGAATGTCAAAACAATAGTGACCGAGCAAAATAAGAGAAAACTGCATATAAAATTGTGTGGAGGAGAAAGCTTTCCTAAGTGTGACTCAAATTCATGAACGCTTTTTTTTTTTTTAAGAAATAACTGGTAGTTAGGATTTAAATTTCTTCCTGGGAAAAGATAGATGCATACATACAAAGGTAAAATAACAAATAGAAAATAT
Source organism: Muscardinus avellanarius (assembly GCF_963383645.1). Taxonomy (NCBI): domain Eukaryota; kingdom Metazoa; phylum Chordata; class Mammalia; order Rodentia; family Gliridae; genus Muscardinus; species Muscardinus avellanarius. The sequence goes on from NC_137798.1 coordinate 3,700,751, forward strand.
TTACAACACAAAAAAAACAGATAAAAGATAAATGTCGGTGAACTATAAAGAACCCCTACAAATCGATAAGGAAAATATTTAAATGGAAGTGTGATTTGCCATAAAAGCTAAGGACTCGGCTTAGCATGACTAAAGATCTAGTTTATATGAATTCACCAGATAATCCCTTTTTATAGTGGCCAAACTCCTAATAGAAGAATTGCAAAAAAGAAAAAAGAAATAATGTAAGTACTTCTGGTGGATTTGATTATTTTACAGCATGAGGACAAAATTTCCAAAGTTCTATCAAATTAACTGAAAAATTACCTCACATGCTTTTGTTTCATGAGGAACCCAGAGGTCTCAGTTTATCCCAGGAAGCATAAGCTCCATTGAGTATGTATGCATGTATGTGCGTATTTATTTATTTATTTATTTATTTATTTATTTATTTTGGTGCTGGGGATTGAACCCAGGAGCGTTATACCTCTGAGCTACACCGCCAGCCCTATTTCATTCTTATTTTGAAACACAGTCTCACTAGGTTGATGAGAGTCTCACTACTTGCTGGGGCTGTCCTCAAACCTGTGATCCTCCCACCTCGGCCTCCCATGCACTGGGTTTACAAGCATGCCATGCCAAGCTTCCATTGAGTATGTCAATAGCAAGCTCCACCCAGCTTTAACCCTAGCTCATTTACAACAGTGGCCATCTTGCCTAGGCAGTATTCTGTGGTGTTTATTTCCATTGCTTCTTTTAAAAGAAAATTTCTGTTTTCCTTCTTTAACCATAGTAATACATTCTTAATCTAGCCAAAATGATCCATTTATGTTATTAGCACTTTCTCAAAACATCTTGTTAACTAAGAACATCATAAGAATATTATGAGGATGGTGGGGTTTGCTTTAGGAGGCGCTTAAAATATTGAGCAGATAAAGTACAGATCTAATGTCAAAGCATCAATTATTGCCAAGTCCAGAATTAAATTCTAGGCGCCAAAAGCTTCCTATCTTATGTATTTTTCTTCGGGTTTCATGGTTTCTACTGAAAAGTTGTAAATAAAATGATTATAGGGGAAGGAAAATGGGTTATTTTCAAAACATATACCTTTAGGGATTCATAATGGACTTTGATTGTCAGCTTTAGAAAAACAAAACTATATAAAGGGTACCCTAAAGAGCAATGTCTTACTGGGTAAATTAAGTTAGAAATGTGAGACTTCATATTAAATGCCAAAATCTCTCTCCTTTTTTCTTTAAAAATTATGAAACTGAGCCAGGAAATGCCTTCTGGGTATTAGTTTCCATAGTCATTTTCCCTTCATCCCAGAATTTGGGGTGGGCACACAGGGAAAGGAATGGCCCTCCCTCCAGGATGGGATCACTTCCATCTTCTGTTGAGAAACTGACCTTCAGATCACAAAATTCATCATCTGATGCACACTGATCAGCCGCGTGTGCAGAGTCTCCTGCCAATTCATCCAGCCTTGAAATTCATCCAGGCTAGACGGGCTTGTCTTCCCATTTTGGCCCTGTCTGATAAAAGGGAAAATAAGCCAGAAATATGAAAATAACTTAACACTTCTGAAAGCTATTCATTTGGACTTGATTTCTATTTGAGGCCAAAAGTCAAAATCCCAAGTAAAGTTTTATTTGAAATGTATCATCGACATATTACTTGATCTATACCGGTCATCCCAAGATCAAAACAATGGCCGTGAAAAGTTCCTTTTGGGGTTCACTCATCAGAATGAGAGCACAGATAGGGCAGGGACTTGGAATCTTGTTTTTTGACTGTTTTATCTCAATTGCTAGAATAGTGCTGCTGTGTAGGAGGTATTCAACAAATGATTTAATAAACAAGTAACATCTGTGGCAGGATAATTCTTTCTCATCTCACTTGACCTTGAGTGAATAGAAGATTGAATCTCTAGTATGCAGCCATTCTTTAAACCTGGTTACGTGTGTGTGTGCGTGCGTGCGTGTGTGTGTGTGTGTGTGCGTGTGTGTGTGTGTGTGTGTGTGTGTGTTGGCGCCACGGCCCCAGCAGTTTTCTATTTGAAGAGAGAGAAATGCATTGAATTGAATGTCTTAGATTTTTCTTAGCTTTTGATTTGTCATACCTTAGAAACACATGAAGGTTTTAAGGGTTATCTTTATTTTTTAACTAAGCCTAGTTTAGGAACAAAACTAAGGTTACTTTGTTAACATTTCTTAATTAAAGAAACCAACTCCAGCCGGGCGTGGTAGCACACGCTTGTAATCCCTGCGCACGCTTGTAATCCCGCACTTGGGAGGCAGAGACAGGAGGATCGCGCAGGTTCAAAGCCAGCCGTGCGCCCTGGCTTAGGAGACCCTGTTTCCAAATAAAAATGTAAAAATAGGTCTGGGAGTGTAGCCGGGAGGTAGAAGGGCTTCCAGGAACCCCAGTACCACAAAAAAAAAAAAAAAAAACAAGAAAGAAAAAAAAAAGAAACCAACTCCAGAGAAGTTGGGCAAAAATATAGAAATCTATTGGAAGAACACAAGGCAACTTAGAAAATTAAAGAGAAAAATTAAGGCTGTAGCTCAGAAAGAAAGAGAAATAAGGTAGCTCTGGGGATACTGGAAACAGACTGATGGACAGCACTTCCGAGTCCTTCAGCTTGGGGAGAATCAAGCCCAGCTGGAAGTCCGGTCAGAAGAGCCAAGGAAGCGTGATGCACCTTCACAGAGTTGCACCAATATTATGTACAAGGAAAAAAGACATATCCCGGTGTGGACGGTTATGACCAACATAGCGAGGAAAGGAACCTGAACAGGAGAAAACAGGTGATCCGTACGGCAGCCTTCATCAATCTGCTGACCTCCCTCCCACACATACACAAATATATGACCTAAAATTAGAAAAGCAGATCATCATGAAGTTTTCTCAGAGGATGGAAAATGGCCTTATGACCTTCCATGAAGATGGACAATGATAGTAAGTCAGAAGGGCAACACAGGAAGTCTTTAGGAAGCCAAAGAGGTGAGAACAGTCCATTGAGCCAACTTAGTACATTAACATCTTAAACCCAACACTGCATCCAGGCAGTATCCCCTGACCCGTGAAATGTAGGGATTCTGAAATGTTAAAGCAAAGCTTCCCATTTAAACAGCTATAACTTCTTTTCTAAGAATGGACCCGATAACAGAACCAGATTTACCTATTTCCCTGCTGTGGGGTCTTACAGACACCTGGTTTCTTTCATGTTTCCAAATAGAGAACAACCCTGTTTGAGCAACAGCAGAGAACCAGGAAAATGACTGTGCACGCTGACACCATGCACAGTCATCTGGATAGTCGACGAGAAAAACTATAACTATTCCATGGCAATAAGAATATTATGTCAAAGGCTAGGAATATAGTGCAGTGGTAAAACATTTGTCTAATGTGTGCGAGCCCGTGGATTCCATTCCCCGTAACGCAAAAAGAAAAGTCCAAACATCAAAAACTCTCCACTGAACATGGTGGCACATGTCTGCAATCCCAGTACTTGGGAGGCTGAGAGAGAAGGATCACAGGTTCAAGGACAGTCTCAGCCATGTAGTGAGATTCTCAGCAATCTAGGAAGACCCTATTTCAAAACAAAAAAATTTAAAAAGGCTGATGGTGTAGCTTGGAGATAAGAATCCCCATTAACACACACACACACACACACACACACACACACACACACACCTCCAATTATTGATTATAAATATAGAGGTTAGGGCTGGGCCTGGCGGCACACACCTGTAATCCCAGTACTTGGGAGACTGAGACAGGAAATTGAAATTTTGAAGCTGGCCTCAGCAACTTAGCAAAGCTCTCAGCAACTTAGTGAGATCCCAATTTCTAATTTAAAAAAAAAAAAGTAAAATAGGACTTGGAGTATAGCTCAAAGGTAAAGTGCCCCTGGGTTCAATTTCTAGCACCACAAACAAACAAGCAACTAAATAAAAATGCTTAGTCAGTACATTGTGATTTAATAATTAGAAATACTGAGAATTAAAATATTTTATTTTCTTATAAAAAATACTTTAGTTTGAAGAGGGCTTTCTTTTTCTCATACATGGTGTTAACAAGTGTGGTGTGAGCTTCTTTTCTGAGTCCACATCCAACATTTCATTCTTGATGCTTTTCGTGTTGTGAAATGGCTCCAAAACATTAACGTGGAGGGTTTGTGCTGGCATCACTTCCCCTGGGACATTTCATCCTTTTCGTCACAACCACCTTCCTCTTTTACGTCAGTCAGTCCGTTTTCACTAAGTTCCCTAGCCAGCTGCATGTCCAGGTAATTACTCACGCGGTAAGCTACTTCTTCTAGAACTCCATTTACATTTGATTCCAGTTTCGTGTCCAGCATTACTGAGTTTTATTCTTTGCTGCATTTTTGTCTTTGTTGGCCAGTTTCCTCTTTCGCTTATCCATTTTTGTAAAATATTATAAACATGTATTATTAGTGATACAGGAGAAACATGACCGGTCACTGATCATGAGGTGCATGTGTTCTTTACGTAGTAACTTTTGGACTGAGGAAGCAACAGCACCATTTGGGCTTTATGCAGCTCCTCGTGATTAATATTCCATGGTCATTGAAACTGGAGCCACAGTGTTGGAGACTAGTGTCATTTAAGTAAACCATGCTAACTGACGTTCATGCATACCAGGACTGTGCAGAGAGAGGGCTACTTGTATTGTGAAAGAGTCTTCTAGAAACTTTTCAATGAGGATTGACAAAGGGATGCGTTCAACTAAGATTATGTCCATACTAGGTTTCACTACCAACCTCACTTATATGCATAGGATGGAAGGGGAGCGGGGGCAGGGGATGTGGAGAGAAATATATCAAGTGATGTGTGCATGTAGGTTTGAATCACTTGGGATCTCACTATGATGTATGATAGCACTCCCGCAATAAAAGTCTTTTAATGGGCTCTGAAATTTCTTATGACTCCTTTATTGGCCCCTTGTGTGGGGGAATTCTTAGTTGACAAACCAAATATCATGTCCTATCCAATACTTTCTTATAACTATAATATAGAGAGTGGCTTATATTTGACCACTAAATTGGAACTTGCCAATAAACCTTATTTTTGACCCTCTGTCAAGTAAGTTTGATTTTGGTTCATCAGTTTATCTCCAATGAAACCAGATGCTCCTTCCCTTGTATCAATAGGTTGAAACTGGTAAAACATTATTCATCCGTCAGGACCCAACTCAAATGTCGGCTTCTGCATGAGCCTCTTCTAGCCTCATCAGACAGTCATGCATGTCTGAAAAAAAAGTTTCTTCTTGTTCACTTTTATATTGAGGACAGATCCTACTCCATATTAGAGGCACAAACATTTCTAAAATAATTATTTCAAACTTAATTTTTCTTTCTGGTAAAGAAAAGGCTGCTTCTTATTGTGGGGTTCTAAGTAATAGGAAAGCCCTAGAGGAATTTCCAGAAGGCCCAGTTGGATGTCCTAGCATTTACATCAGGAAGGCCAGAATCTAATTCTGGGTTCTCAGGGCGTCTGGTGTGAACCGAAGGGACCCCTCATGAGCAGCTAACTAACGGCCACGTGTCTACTGCACACAGCCTCTGCTGGCTCACATTGGCTTTGGCCTCCGCACTCTCTGAATTCATAATGGATAACATGTGAAGTAGGAGAGATAAGAAGAAATCATATCAAACATACAGTTTAGTGTATGAATCTGAGGAAAATACCTTTCAAATGAAATTGAAGCAAACACCTGTCTCGCTCCCCTTGAGAAGCGCAGAATGCACTGTATGGACTAATCAAACTTTACAGCTCTTGTCCCGAGGACACGTCCCTCCCAGAGCTGCCGCTTACTGTGAAGTCATCAGGGACTGAACAGTGTTCTCCATACTACACAGAACAAAACCTCAGAATCGCAGGGTCCATTCGATTTAGCAAATGTGAAATCATGAAGCAGCATCTGTACATCCATTCCACGCTAATCCTTTCTCCCTCAAACAGACACGTACATAAATCAGAAACAAATGCAAGAAAGGATCTGGCTCGTTGGTCAAGTTATGCAAGATGCATTTCATCCAATTAATTCTTTTATCTGCAAATTCCTACAAACACTTAATAGATTTCATCTGATAGAAAGGATTACTATTGTCATTCTATGGAAAACAAGAAGTAAAGGTCTTGATCCAACATCCCAAGGAGATACTGAACAAAATCAGCTCTCCTGAGTCAGAAAGTTTACTGAGATTTCAAAGCTACAAGAGAATCATAAAGGGCTAAGCTTGATATTTATTGATGTATTGTTACCAAATGATCAAGCTCACAAGACTTAAGAGACATGTGTATGTGTGTGTGCCCACACACAGGCACATGTATGGAGAAGTTCTAGGCGGGAGACTCTTTCACATGGAGATTGCAGCTCCTGCAAAGACCTGGAGATGGCAGGGCATGGCACAGGTGAGTGGGAAGTGCAGTCACCAAGCCCAAGTGTGAGATGATGTGGGAGCAGGAATGGCAGGGGTTACAGCTGGGCAAAGACAACCAGTATGGTGACGAACACCAGATGTCGCACCTCAAGGAAAGGGTCCAGGTTTGAGCACAGAGACAACAGGACCTATTTCTCCAGCTTTTGAAGGTAAAGTTCTATTAAAGATTCGCCTTTGGGAGCACACCATTCTGCAGCAACATGGCAAGCATGTGGAGTTATTTTTCTGCTCTCTTTGGTAGTTGTGGTTTGGCTTGGTCTTTTTCTGGCCTAGGCTATGGCTCTGTTCTGTCCCTGCTGGCCCTGCACTCAAAGGCTTACCACCTGGCTCCCAACACAAGCCAGAGGGACAACCTGGCAGGAGAGCAGAGATGCCCAGCCCTTTCTTTCTCTAGTCACAGGGACTCAGAGCTCTCCAGAATCTTTCTCAGGGTTTCTATCTGGTTGGTCATTGTTACAGTCGAATGTGGAATTGGGTACAACGTGTAACAGTCTTGGCCAATCAGGGTTAGAATACCATAAGCCGGGAGGCCTATAAATGACCTGAATTGTTTTTCATTATTTGGGAGTCTGGGAAGTCTGAGATCAAGGTGCCGGCAGGTCTGGTGTCTGGTGAGGGATGCTTTCTGAGTCATAGATGGCACTTTCTGACTGTGTCTTACATGGGGGAAGGATCAAGTATCTCTTACGAAGGCACTGGTCTCAATCATGAGAGCTCCACTCTCATGACATAACCAGGGTCTCATTTCCAAATACCATCACACTAAGGATCGGGTTTAAATATATGAATTTAGGGAGGGACGTAAATATTTAGTCTATAACACTAATCACCAGAGACAATCAAGATCTCATTTTGTTCAATTTCTTGTTTTCAAATCAGTGCCTTTTCAAGTTTACCAAGGGTATCTGAAACTAAGCAAAGTGTAATTCATTATGCTAAAGACAGGAAGAGAATAAAAAAATAATATAAAGAATGAAGTCTTCATCACACTCTTCCCTGAAACATACAGGTAATGACAGTATTTATCACAAGAACACTGATGATGTGACAGGCAATCTTCTACATCATAAACTATTGCTATACCCATTTTAATGGCCTCAAACCAAACCCCCTTAATAACCTACAAATATGTGTCTGAGAATTAATTACTGGGTTTCTCACCTGAAAGTGGGGTGGCTAGAGGCACTCTGCACCTAGGCTGGTGATTCGGAGCACGGGCTCCGGAGCCAAGTGGCCTGGGTCTGAACCGTCCCCTCACTGCGCAAACAAGGCCCAGGTCTTTAATCCAAGGTCTTTAATCCCTCGTTTTTCTCATCTCTAACTCCAGCCCTGAGTTAACATGAGCATTAAATGTGTTTTAATGATTACAGAGCTTGGAACAGGTAATAAGCATAAACATTAACTATAATGGTGATGCCGGCCAGAGGACTGTTAAATTCCTCTTTCTAATTAGTCTTCTTCAGACCCAACACCCAGAAGCGGAGACGCTGGTCACTCAGGCCACCACTCCGAGCAGTGCAGGATGAAAGGGAAGGAGGGTGGCATCTTTTCTAACTTGCCTTTTCCCTCATACCAAAGGAAGGAAAATGCTTACAGACAGACTCGGCGCTGAGAAAGCACTGCACCCCACAATGGTCCTCACTCTCTCCCTCCCAATCTCGCCCACTTATAAACCACTCCATCTCCTATTCCACTATCCAGAGAGTCCCTCAAGCCCTTTACTTGATGGGATTTCCAGACGCCGGTCCTCAAGAGTGGTCAGGAGGTAAATGGAGCCTCGTGTCACCAAACTCAAGGTCAAAGGAGTAGGCTCCAGTCCTGGGAACTAGGGAAGAGCAGAACTCTCATGTCTTTCCAGGGTCAGGATCCCGCTAAAAGAAAAAAGAATAATTGTAATAACCTTCTCACTTCTCTTAGTTACCTAAGAAGCATGGCACACACACACACATGCACGCAAGCACACCAGCCTGGGCTGAGCATTCTGGTTTTTTCTGGAGACACCACTCACCACCATTTTGATCAGATTTAGGAAGGACTGTCAGTCTTATGAGTGTGACTGACCCTGATCTGATTATCTTTGGCTGAGAAAGGCTCTCGAATGTGTGCGCTGTGGTGAAGGTGGTGGGCGTCATTCATTCTGCCTCATCTCTGATCCTCACAAGAACCGTATGTCCCAGAGGAGGAGACAGAGGCCTAAAGAAGGTAAGTAACCTAAAGAAGATTACTTACCTAAATAAGGCCACATCACCTATTGTAACCCCAATAAGCTTGAGGCTAAACCCTCTGAACTCTCCGACCCAGCATGTTTACTCCTTGTCTGACATCTGAGAGTAAAAACAGAACCCATCAACTCTTACATAAATGCTGAAAACCTGCTGCTATAAAGCCTTCTGGCCCTGAACAGTTGGCTTCCCTTGACAGACACAGCCTTTACTCACTGAAAGCCTAACAAAGAAGAAGGACATGGAGAACAGTCCAAGCTTTGGAAAGCTCCCAGCAGGTTTTCAAATCTCTTGGCCAAGCACAAGGAGCCCTGATCGGCACTTTCCTTCCCCAAAGAGGCCATGCCAGAATACTGCTCCCAGCTTCACGCTGAGGACCAATTTGTCCACTTCAACACAACTTCTCTTTCCCGGGATTTATCTCTATTTCTAGTTTCTCCAGTCAAACTCTTGAACGGCCGCACTCTGAAACTGGCCACATTCCTCCCACTGCCTGTCTGCACCAAGGATCTGGCTCCAGCCAGTGGAATACGCGGTAGCAAGCGGAATGTCCCCCTGTGACCTGGAGCTCTTTTTCTTGGCTCTGTAATAAGCTGTCTGGTCAGGAGCTTGCTTGCCTTCCCTCCTTCTTTCTTTTTCTTTTTCTTTTCTTTTTTCTTTTCGCTTGTTTGTTTTGTCAGTGTGGCTTGGCTCGATTTTTTTTTTTTTATAATTTGTTTTTAAATTTCATCTGGGCACAGTGGCGAATGCCTGTAATCCTAGTACTTGGGAGGCTGAGACAGGAGGATAACAGGTATAAGGCCAGTCTCAACAACTTAGCAAGACCCTCAACAACTTAGTGAGATCCTGTTTCAAGATTTAAAAAGTAAAATAAAAAGGGATGGGGTATATCTTAGAGGTAGAATGTCCCTGGGATCAATCTTTAATGCCAAAAGAAAAATTTATTTTTAAATTACACCAAATTACACCAGATTTAAATTACACCAGTTTACATACAGTAAAACTCACTCTTTGTGGTGTATAGTACTATGAGTTCTATGAGGTTACACAAATTCCACCACCACAACCAAGATACAGGAAAATTCCTGCCCTCTTAAAATACTTAATCATAATGCCCACTTGCAGTCAAACCTTCCCATCACTCTTAGCCCCCAAGGATGTGACTGTTCCGTCTCTATACTTTTATCTGTTCCAGAGTGTCATAGAAGTAGTTATACTTTTGATATGGCTTCTTTCACGTAGCACAGAGCAGTAGGGATTCCTTGAATCTGTTTTGTACATCAGTGTTCACAAGTTGAAACAAATTTGAGTGATTTTGTTTTGGGGTGATGATAAATTAAGCATCTATAAACATTTTCATATAAGTGTAAGGTAAAATTAATTTTATTCCTTGGGGAAATTTTCTAGGGACAGAGCTGATGAGTCACATGGCTAGTGTATGTTTAATTTTATACAAAACTGCCAAACTGCTTTCAAAGCAACTGCACCATCTTGCATTTCCATAAACAAAATCCGAGGGTTCCAATTGCTCCTTATCCTCGATTGGATAATTGTCAGCATTGTCAGTGAGTTTTTTTATTCTTGTCTTTCTCAGCCTTTCCCTGAGACCAGCTTTAATCATGAAGCTACTTATTCAAAGAAACTTGTGAGAAGAGTAGGACTCCATAGACCTTCGTGGAGGGTGTAGGCTTGGCAAGGAACAGTCGGGAACAACGGAGGTGTTCCTCTGACTCCAGCCAAAATAATCATGATCCGCCATGAATCATGAAACTCAGCAAATGTCTAGGTTTGAAGCTCTCCGCATATAAAGTTAGGAATTTTATTAAATGTCCTCATACATCCCTATACCTAATAATGTGCATCAAACTCAGCTTCCACCTACAGAATGTCTACACTTCCTTCTCTAGGTTTTCATATATTTCTTGGAGCACGTGGGAAGAAGTGCATAAATTAATGATTTCAGACACAGATGAGGTAACAGTCCCAAGTTAACACTGGCCAGCTAGAACCAAGGTGGAAAGGCTCAGGCCTCTCGGACAACTTCTAAAATGATGGTTCCAGAGCCGGGCGTGGTGGCGCACGCTTGTAATCCCCGCGCTTGGGAGGCTGAGACAGGAGGATCTCACAGGTTCGAAGCCAGCCTCAGCTACTTAGTGAGGCTCTCGGCAACTTAGTGAGACCCTGTTTCCAAATAAAAATATAAAATAGGTCTGGGAGTATAGCCCGGAGGTAGAAAGCCTCTGGGTTCCACCCCCAGTACCACCAAAATAAATAAATAAATAATAAAATGATGGTTTCAAACTTGGGATAAGTCACTAAACCCTTTACAGATCTTGAAGACGTTCCAGAATCTCTTGCCAGAAAAATGAAGAAATGCTATACAAAAATATGTATTTAAAGTTTATCCTTAGACTCTAGGTAAGAGCCACTCTTTTCATTAAAAGTGAGTCATTATACCAGCCCTCATTCAAGGGAGAAGAACTAAGTACCACCTACCAAACTGAGGAGTACTGAAGAATGTATGGACATGTTTTTAAATCACCGCACCATCTAGCCTTATTTTCCATAACCATCCCAATATACACAGAAGCAAAAACTTGTTACCATGGAAATGAACACTGAGCTCAGGGTACCTGTTCCTTGACCACGTGGCTTTGGGAACCTACTTCCCCATCTGGTCTTTAGTTTTCTCCTGTAGGGTAAGAAATTTGGGGTTAGAAGCTCCAAACCCCTTTCCCTCTAAATACTGTGTCCACAGCTCTGTCTAAGCAAGAAGGGGCACTGGTTTCTTTGGCCTCCCTCCCTCACCCTAGCCATACCTCCTTCCAGCTGTGGCTTGAAGAGTCTCTCACCAATTACTGCTTCTCCCCTCCAAATCGTACTCACCAAGACCCCAGTAAACTTAGATCATGTCAGCCCAGAGCAAACAAAAACTACCTTCCCTGGTTTTCCCCATTGGATAATGTATGTACAGTTCCTCACCCATGACCCTCATGAGGTCCCCAAGAGCTGGAGCTCCTGTTTCACTTATTTTATACCTACCCACTCTTGGGGTGAGTAGGGCCCAGAGTCACCAGAGACATTCTTCAGTAAACAATATCAGGCCCCTCCACTACACAGAATCCCATGATGCCCTCGTGGTCCCTCCCCCCTCTGGAGAAGCTGGAGCCCTCAGCCCTGCATCCCTCCAGCCAGCACTTCCCAAGGGAAGAAATCATCCTCACTTAACTGCCAGTGGCAAAGGGCTTAGTTTTTTGTTTTTTTTTTTTCTTTCACTTTTAATCTTTTCCAAATATCTTTTAAAAGTAAACCATAAACTGAAAACATTTCTTTCTGGATTAGGAAACCAGATAAAGAATGGGAATGCATGAACCCATCAAACATTTTAGACATACACACAGCGCCCTGCTGCCTGCCCTGTTGCCTCGTTGGATAGGACTGCCTCATCACCAGCCCTGTGCGTCTCTGCAACTTTAGCTTTGGCAGCCCCAGCCCGGGATGCTCAGAGCAGGGCGACCTCAAAGCTGGAGCCTGCATCGCTGCTCTGGCCTCCAACCTCAGGGACCTGCTGTTATAGGAGATGGAGGGACCCGAATGCCTGACTCAGTTCTAGGGCCGTGGGGCCTCACTCTCTCTGCCCCCAAAATTCGTCTTCAAAGAGAAGCCTCCTAAACTAGGCTTTGCGAAGAAAGTAGCAAAAATAAGCTTTAAAGGGAAAAGAAACAAGATCTCCAAGGAGAATCCAGGCTCCTTAAACTTACTCAGACCACTTATTTTGTAGTAGAAGGTGAGGTTACTCAGACTGAACTGAGTTCAGTTGCACACACACACACACACACACACACACACACACACACACACACACCTTTTTGAGGTCTTCTGACCTTCTTCCCTAGGACCCAGCTTCACAGTGTCCTGACCCCAAGACCCTTCTTTAGCATCTGTTCTTCCCTGTCTTCCCACAAAGGGTTAAGGTGCTAGTCTGCACAGAAGCACCAAGTTCAAAGGGTGAATCTTTAAAGGCTGAAAACCTTTCAAATCCTAAAGAAATAATGACAAAAGTTGGTGTTCCCAGCACCAGACGTTTGGCCCAGAAAGCTCCCCTGAACGCCCAACTCCCCTTTCCTGCTCCTGTTCCCTGCGCTTCCTGCTGAGCAGGTGACCCTGAGCACCAGCCACTCTCACCCTCCTCCCAGGCGAGGTCCTTCATGGAGCACACAGCTCACCAGCCACAGGGGCAACGGATCACCACTCTCAGTGAACAAGTGAGGCTTAAGCCAGAGCAGGGATTTCTTGCAGGTCTGGGGATGGAACCCAGGGGCACTGTACCTCTGAGCTGCACCCCCTGCCCTATTTTTCATTCTTTATTTTGAAACCGGGTCTCACTGAGTTGCAGAGGGCCTCACTAAGTAGCTGAGGCTGTCCGCGAACCGCGATCTTCCTGTCTCAGCTTCCCAAGTGCTGGGATGACAAGCGTGAGCCACCATGCCCGGCTTTCTAATTTCTAATTTCTAATCCCTGCACCGGCAGGGATTTCTAATTCATCACTTGAAGCTCCGTGCAATCCAGGGGTGATGCTATTAAGGAAGCCTGTGAATCTGAAAGAAGATGGGAAGAACTATACCATTTTTGCCCTACTAACATGTAACTGAAATTCAGCATTTCTCATCCCATTATGAGTATGAGTGGCACACCTTAGTAGCGTACCTATAACTTTATCATCAGTAAAAACTATCGATTTTTAGTATCATATTATAGTTGCCAGAGAAATATCAGAATGTCATGATTATGAATCACTATTTTAAAATTATAGTAGTTAATAAATACTCTGTCCACTGGTACCACGTGTTATTTAATACATCGTTGGGCACATACATTAGTATATCATATTTTTATTTCAACAGCTATATTTCAATAGTTATTCTCCTTTGCAATTCTATATACATATTGTTTTGATTTTTAAAACTATTTTCTACATCATAGACTTTTCCAATGCCAAAGGGTCGACACACATATGCATCCAAAAAAAGTTAAGAACCCTTTAATACAGCAATATATGGATTTATTTGTCTTCCAATCCACACTACTGGGCCATCTAATTCATCCTCGCTGGTAGGGTCAAACCTCCACAAACCCTTAGCTGTCACATATTCAAAAGGGAAGATGAAAAGTTCAAAAGTTCATCAGTCTGGCACAAGTTGATCTTACTACAAGTTCCGTTTTTTTGCCTTGAATTATTAATTTCCGGTTAACTAGTCCCAGAGTTCCTCTGTGACTCAGATCTTACCTTGAATCCCAGCCACTGGTCCCCTACTATGAACAACACTGAAAGTCTCCTATATGTGCAAATAGCCAAAAGTTTCTTGCTCAATAAATTGGGAGACCTTTGTGTTGACTTTTTTCCTTCTACAGAAATTTCTAAAGCTGGATGACTACCAAGAAATGCAGTTTGTGAGATGCTGTACCTTGAATCATGAAATGACAGCAGCCTTCTCCTATGAAAACTCCCAATCTCCTTGGTATTGGGAAGACTTTAAGCCAGGCAAGGTGGTGCATGCCTATAATCCCAGTACTTCGGAAGCTGAGACAGGAGGATTACAAATTCAAGCCAGCTTTCACAACTTAGAGAGGCCCTCGGTAATCTAGTGGGACACTGTTTCAAATAAAAAACTTTTCAAATATGACTTGGGGTGTAACTCAGAGGTAGAATGCTGTGGATTCAATCTCCAGTTACACACACACACACACACACACAACACACACACACACACACACACACACGCACACACACACACACACACACACACACACACACACACACACACAGTTTTCTAGTTGACCACATTCACAGGAACAGGATGGTCCACACCTTCAGTCCAAGGTTCCCAAAGGCGCTAGTGTTGTGAAGAAGAGTATCTAATGAGAATTAAAAGATCTAATGAACCTCCATGTTTTCCTTCTCAAATAATATTTGAGAAATGGATTAGTGTAATTCCCAGAGGGCCAGACCAAGACAAACTCCAAAATGACCTCATAACTTTTTTAGATGCTAATGCAATCCTAGAAATTCAAGGCTGAGAAAATTACAAAACCATAAATCACCAAAATTTATCAACCATAAATACATCAAAAAAGAAAAATAAAGTTAAGTCGGTGGCCAGATAAGTAACTTAGAACTTACCATGATGAAAGGAGTTGTCCACCAAGGAAAAATCCTTTCTTCCCCTATATGAGGATTTTCTTCTAAGGAACCACCAAGTCAGAAAGCCTTCTTATCTAAGAAAGGCTTACACCCTTAACCTAGAGTACTTTATTAAATATCTGAAGATTTCTAAGAAAAAAATGGGGCTATGTGAAGCCAAAAGGAGAAAACTTAAAGATAATGCTGATGTTGAAACTTGTTCAAGTCACACACAAAAAAAAGGCTTCTCAGAAGCTATGAGTGTTCTCGGATGCCTTCTATGGAAAGCACATTTTTTCCATATTGATTTATTTTAGTTAATGAGAAATAATTAAGAAATATGATTTGATTCACTTCATCTAAAATCTTTTATATCTGGCTCCAAGAGAACTGGTTTCTATGTTCTTTCCTGTAGATCCATCACAAATTCCAAGGTGTAAAGCCCTGCTATCAAACATACCTGGGTGCTACAGTTACCTGGTTCATTTCCATGGGTATTATAGAATAAGAACATACAGGTCTGGACTCCTTGAGTTTACATGGGGTCCTGTTTCAGTTCTGCTCCTACAAAGAAATCATTTCCAAGCTCACCTTTATCAAGTACTATTAAAATTAAGTTAAGACTCCTTAGGGTAGTTTGTTGTTTTTGATTTTTTGGTTTTCATCTTATCTACAAGAACTACTTACATGAAAGTCAAATTGTTTTCCTCATAGACAGTCCCTTTTCTTCTGTCAGTGTGCCACCCTAGAGAACACGCCCATGGGTATGGGCCCTAAATGTAGTAAACCATGATGTCAAAGTAACACTCTATGGTCTCCAAGAGCGAAGAGAAAAGGTCTCCAAGAAATAAGCATGAATGCAGCCTGAAATATATGTATACAAGCCCATTATATTGCAGTGACTTGCAAATAATAAAATGCCTTTAAAATTTTTATCAGTTACCCATCGTCCCCTTGCATTTTGTGATCTCCACCCAGGCAATCTCCCAAAAGTACCCATGATCTCAATCTGTGGTTCTTAAACATAGCTACACATTTGAATAATCTAGAAAGACTTTTTTAAAATCTCAATTCCCTGGACATAGCCAAGACCAATTAAATAATAATTTGTGTGACCCAGGCATCAGTGTTCCTCTTAACTTCCTAGGTGACTTTGATGTGCAGTTCAATCTCAGATCCAGATCTAGAGACCATCAAGACCTCTCAGTCACGTTGAGAGTCAGCCCATGACATGGCCAACCCTCAGAGGCAAAGAAGTGATCTCCCTTGGTTACTTATTCCCAGGAGCCAAGATGCCCCAAGATCTACATAATCTGGCTGCTCCCCTAAGCCATGCATTTTAGGAAAAGTATGAACTGCCTACAGAAAGAGGACTGGAAAGAAAATGGTAGGTCCGCCAGGTGCTGATGTAAAGACACCCAAAGAACCTGGTATTTATCCTCCATACCTACTTCAGGATGATGACCAAAGAATCAGCGGCCACGTTGCTGCATCGTTCCCTCATCCATAGTTACCCCTAGTGTTCTTTGTGGCCCAACTTCATACACGTAAACAATATTTATGTAGAAGAGAGAAGCAATTTATTTACTCTGGTGCCAATCACCCCTGGGATAGTCATACACCCACTTAGTGCCAAGCTAACCAAATGAACTAAGGGAAAGTGTTCCAAGAAAGATAAGTCTTGTGTTTGCCAAGCTTTCAAATTGCTCGCAGTTAAAAAACAGTCAAAGCTAACCAAGACTCCCTTCCTTAATGAGCTGAAAACAGCCCATGAAGTATTGTTTTCAAGAATGAAAGAAGCACTAGCTTGCAAAAAGTGCTGAGTGTGTCTGTGGCCAATTTGCACAACCAATTAGAGCTTTAAATGGATGAGGGCCAGGCACTAATTTCATTCCATTTTATTTTCAGATCACAAGCTATGTCCTAACTCCCAGCTACCAATCCAGCAAAGGGAAATGTGTCTCCAAAGGCTCTTTCCTGGTTATCTAAAGGAAAGACCTCCCCCTGAGTCATGAAGACACTTTACTAAGACAGAATGACCCATCCGATGCCCAACACTTCAGAATTTACAAGCAGGTCCTTGAAGAATCTACAGATAGTGCACACCTGTAATCCCAGTACTTAAGAGGCTAAGACAGGAGAATCAGAGGATCGTGAGTTTGAAGCCAACACATAGGAATTTAGCAAAGCCCTCAACAACTTAGCGAGATGCCATTTCAAAATAAAAAATAAAATAGGGCTGGAGGTATGGCTCAGAAGTAGAATGCCTCTATATTCAATCCCCAGTATCAGAAATAAAAATTAATTAAGAGTAAATAAATTAATTTAAAAAGATCTTAAAAGATAGAAAGACCTCCCGAGTTCTTGGACAGGCAGAGTACGTATAATCTAAATTGCCATACTTCCAAAAGCAATCCATAGATTCAATGCAATTCCTACTAAAATGCCAATGTCATTTTTCACAGATATAGAAAAATCAGTTGTAAACTTCACGTGGAAAAACAAAAGACTAATACAATTCTCAGCTATAAGAACCATGCTGGAGGCATCACAATACCTAATTTCAAATTATACTACAGAGTAGTAATAAAAACAGCATGGTATTGGTACAAAAACAGACACATAGACGAGTCAAACAAAATAGAAGATTCAGAAACAGATCCTCATATTTATAATCAGTTGATTTTGTATAAAGTTGCCAAAACCATATACTGGAAAAAATACCAGATGGTGTTGGGAAAACTGGTTATTCATTTGTAGAAGAATGGACTCAAACCCCAACCTCTCATCTTGCACAAATGTCAACTCAAGATGGATCAAAGAAACTTTGCAATTACTAGAAAAGGGCATAAGATCAACACTCCAACATATAGGTACTGTTAGAAACCTTCTCAATAAGATCTAACAAGCTCAAGAAATTAAATGAGAATTAATAAATAGAATGACAGTTAATTTTAAAAGCTTCTGTGCGGCAAAGGAAACAATCAAGAATCTAAAGAGAAAGCCTACACAATGAATGATTTTGCCAGCTACTCCTCTGCTAGAGGAGTACTATCTAGAATATACAAAGAGCTTAAAAACTTTAACACTATAAAAACAAATACTCTCCCCAAAAAACAAGCAACTGAATTGAATAGACACTTCTCAAAAGAAGAAATACAAATGGCCACTATGAAAAAATATTCAACATTGTTTGTCATCAAGGAAGTGCAAATCAAAAGTACACCGAGATTCCATCCCACTCCATTTAGAATGGCAATCATCACGAACACAAATAATGAATGCTGGCAAGGATGTGGGAAATAGGAGCTCTGTTGGGGAGACTAAAAATTAGACAGCTTCAATGGAAATCAGCCTGGATGTTTCTCAGAAGATTGAGAATGGAACCATCAGATGACCCGGCGATACTTCTCCTAGACATCTTTCCAAAGGAACTGAAGTCAGAATATCATAGTGATATGTGCATATCATTAGCCAAATTATGGAACCAGCCAAGGTGTCCATCAACATATGAATGGATCATAAAACCATCAAGATATAAATGGATCATAAAAGTGTGGTATATACACACAATGAAAACGTACGCGGCCACAAAGATTAAAATTATGTCATTTTCAGAAAATGGATGGGACTTGATGATATTATGCTAAGTGAGATTAGCCAGTCTCATAAAGCAAACAGTTGAATGCTTTCTCTTGTAAATAGAAGAGAGAAATAAGGGTAACCTCAGGCAGAAGAGCCTTCTCTGCTTCTCCTTGTGTTTCCTCCGGCTGTTTCCCTCTCCTTGGCCAGCTCTGACATATTGCAAGTCTCGGAGATCTTCATCTGTTCTTCATTTCACACCTTTTTGGTAGATGAATCTCCACATGAGTCCCTTTGGTAAATGAGTTAAATGACTACCTATATGTTGATCGTTTCCAAATCTATATTTACCACCTTGATATTTCTACGGAGTTTCAGGCCAGAATAGCCAACTGTGTATTTAACATAGCTACTTGATCTCACAGACATATCAAGCCCGATGAACTCCAAGTCAAATGTATTTTTCCCCTAAGCTGATTTTTATGCCTTCTTTCTCACTGGAGTATCACTTTATAGCTGATTGCTCAACGTAGCAAAGGTGGCATCATCCTTGTCTTCAGTCTGTTTATCCAATAAGTCTTATTGATTCTAGCTGTTAAATAGTATTTTTAATCCATACCTCATCTTCTCTGATTTCCAATCTTTTCTTTCTTTCTCTTTTTCTTTTTTTTTTAATTTCTTTCTTTATTTGTGAGTGTGTGGTAGTAGGGATTGAACTCAGAGGCATTCTACCTCTGAACTATACCCACAGCTGTTTTTATTTTTTATTTTGAAACAAGGTCTCACTAGTTTGCTAAGAGTCTCACTAACCTGCTATCCTCCTGTCTTAGCCTCCCAAGTACTAGGACTACAGGTGTGCACCACCATGCCCAGCTGGGTGCCATTATTTTTTGCACTGAGTATGGCAATGAACCCCAAATATTCTCACTTTTATTTTTTTGTTTTTTGCAGTACTTGGGATGAAACCCATGGCCATTCTACCTTCAAGCTACACCCCTATTTTTTAATTCTTTATTTTGAAACAGGCTCTCACTGAGTTGTCAAGGACCTCACTAAGTAGCTGAGGCTGTCCTCAAACCACGATCCTCCTGTCTCAGTCTCCCAAATGCTGGGATTACAAGCAAGCTCCACCACACCTGGGTAATCCTCTCACTTTTAGACGTAAGCCCCTGCAACCCATTCTCTACATTGACACCAGACTAAAATTTCTGAGTTGAAGGACTGACCTTCCCCCACATATACTCACTCCAGCTTTTTCATAATTTCCCAGTTCCTCAGAATAAAAGTTTGACACATTCATTGAAAGGCAAATTTACAAAGTTTGCCCCAGGCAGAAGATTTTATTTTGTTTTGTTTCATTACACTGTGTGAGCTCTATTTTGTAATTATGAGATATAAAACATTTTACTTGACTTGCTAAGAAGCTGGTGACCAATTTCTTGTTATAGAGGCTTCGTAAGAGGAGTTTTTTTTTTCTTATTGTGCCAAGGAAGGCCCCTCATAAACTCTATTTGGAAACAACATGAACGCTGCAATGAGAGGAAAGTATTTTAAGAATCAGAACAAAATAATTCTTTTCCCAGAGCTCTAAAACTAGCATTCAGAGCAATTTCTGATTTTTCAGATCTTACACCAGTGAAAGTTAGAAGTAATGTCTCTTGACTGTACCTGCTAACAGCCGGTAGCTGAAAAGGAAAAGCCTTGGGGACTGTTTCCGAGGATTTCAGTAGAAACATGGTCCAGACATTCCCAGACACAATCACGGAGCACTAACTCACAGACATGTATTCTTGGACCAACCTCAAAAGTAAATTATTTATCAAAACTTGAGGTTTTCAAGGAGTGTGTGAGTGTGCATGTGTGTATGTGTGATTCGTTAAGGACTAAAAAGAGAGCTGACCCCGTACCTGTGCAATCAACTTATAATCATTTAACATCTATAGTAAAATTATCACTCTATAACACATACACACACACAACTAATATTTTATACAATTTGCTGAGTTCATCCATTTACTTAACACTTCGCTTACCTATTAACTAATCCTCACAACTGCTCTGTAATCTGGATACTATTTTCTCCATTCTACAGAAGATTTAACAGAACCCATAAAGCCCCAAGTTCCACAATGATTGATAATAAACGGAAGCCAGGACTAGAACCCTTGTCTGCTCCATCCTGAATCAGTCCTCCTTCCAAAAGCTACACCTTCCACTTTGCTAGGTCTCCCCTTTCCTCGCACTGCTTACAAGAAACATCAGTGGGGATGTCTCTGCCTTACGATAAACCACCCTGATAAAAATGACTCAGTGATTATTTTTGAGATGTCAGAGCTGAAAATGTACAGATTCCACAGGACGAACAACCTGCCAAGTCGTGATTGCACAACCAAAGCACCGCAAGGAGCCAAGGAGGCCGAATGTGTGTTGGAAAAACCACAGATGTCATCTGGGAATGCTCGGAGCCTTGGGCTTCCAAGATGAAAGCCTTGCTTCCACCGGAACCACAGCCTTATTAGGTGAAACGCAGGCCAGGGCTTCCTCCCTGAATCAACTGATGTGCTCTCCCTGGGAGCCCACTGGCTGAGGATCAGCTCCGTCATGGAAAGAGCTCCGCAGCTGCAGAGAGCCAGTTTAGTCTCCATCCTGGACTGGATCACAAACACCCACCTCGTCATAAAGCTCTTGCAATGGGAATATGGGGGGAGGCGAGACATGGGGTCAGGAATGGAGATACTTTAGGCTCCCCAGAGACATTAGTCACAAGTCCTCTTTCCCTTCCTCTCCCTTTTCGGCCATTTGTTTGGGAGCAACAAGTTCTAAAAGAGTAAAAACCATGTCCTCCCTGCCCCAGTATGTGTTGCGGAGCTCTTTCTCTTGGGGACCATAGGCTGCCTGCTAACAGCTGTGTGTCTTCCCATGAACGAATCAGACAGTAAATGTTCACAGGCGGAGAGCGCTCCAGGGAACAAAATCAGCCATTAATTTGACTTGTTTCATTAAACCCAGTCCCACTACAGTAAAACACTAGGAAAATAAAAGGAGCTCAGCAGAATCAGCTACACAAGGCAGACCCCTTGGTTCCAAGAATTCACATTAACCAGCAGTTGAAACCTAATGAAAGGAGTGAGCCCACAAAGTGGGACGTGAAAGCATGCTCCAGAAATGGAATGTTCACGTTACTGCCAAGTTGCCTTCCTCCCAAGTATTGATTATTCTCTCCAGATTATGGAAAACATTCTCCCAAGATGTTATTTTAACTGCTGCATTTGCAGCTACAAGGGTGATTAAGCTATGGTAAACTTCCCCACACACACACAGGTAAAAAAATTACTGGTAAAAATAAAATAAAATAAAATAAAATAAAATAAAATAACTTTTACAGATTCTAGTGACCATCTGAGAGGAGAAAGATTGCAAGCCCCTAGTGGAAACTCATCAGGATGGATTTGGGTGACACCCAACAGTGACAAGAAAGGCCTGCCGGCCTCTTCACGAGAAAATACCCGGCGGGGCAGGAGCTGTAGTGGTGGCTGGCCTGTGCACCACGGTGGCCTCTGCGGTTGTTCTGGTTCTCTGAGTCTGTGACTAGCAGGACCAGTGCTGCCCCAGCCCAGCTGAGTGCCAGCCTGTGTCCTAGGGAAGGGGGAGGAGGGAAACCTAACTTGACACAGGGCAACATTTTTTGTCCCAGGCAGGAGCTTTTGTTTTGTGGTGCATTCTGGGGTTAGAAAATAAGAGAAAAACAGTGAGGCTGGGGCAGCAGTTGGGAGAAGGGCCTCTGGGCCTCCTCCATTTCTGACTGTAAACTCACCTACTTGGCATTTTCCTGGATGAGGGGCTTAACACTAGCTCTCCTCTCCCATGTGGCATTCGGGAGCTGCATGGCGAAACAGCCGGCTTCAGTGGATAGCTATGGCAGCGTCTAGCTCAACGGGAGGGCAGAAGCCATGTGAATGTGCCTCATCGACCTCTATAACAGGGAGCAGAAGTGATCCCAACTTCTATAATTTTCAAATCATCGCTGTGGCCGGGTGTGGTGGCGCACGCTTGTAATCCCCGCGCTTGGGAGGCGGAGACAGGAGGATCGCGCAGGTTCGAAGCCAGCCGCGCTAGCTGAGGAGACCTTGTTTCCAAAAATTAAAAAAAAAAATTTAAAAAATAAAAATAAATAGGTCTGGGAGTGTAGCCCAGGAGGTAGAAGGGCTTCCAGGAACCCCAGTACCACCAAATCATCGCTGTGTTTGTGCCATGATCCTCCTTGGGCCACTCCTTCCAGTGATGGGGAGATTCCCTCCAGACTACACTGGCTGGACCCTACATTGCCAAACCCTGATGATGTGACATTGACCTCCAGCCCTTGGGCCCTAAACATCATCTGGCCAACCAATAGGAGACAGCCCCTCTAGAGGGAAAGAGATGATCCCAGGGTTATTAGCTTTCCACCCAGTGCCCTGACTGTGTATAGCCGATGACAGAAATTTCAATTCATCAAAAACTCAAATTTCAATTCATGATACGCAAAGCATTTTACATCAGTTCCCTTCATTTGTTCATTTATCATTCAACACATTTATTGATTTTGAACATGCCAATATTCCTCAAGGAGCTAAAGATACAGCAGAGAACAGGCCAAAAGTTTCCAGCCTTTATGAAGCTTACATTATAGAGAAGGAGAGTTTTTAAAAAGGAAGCACAAGCCGGGCGTGGTGGTGCACACTTGGAATCCCAGCATTCAGGATCAGGAGGCAGAGACCGGAGGATCGTGGTTCACCAATATCCTCAACTCCTTAGCGAGGCCCTTCACAACTCAGTGAGACCCTGTTTCAAAAATAAAAAGGACTAAAAGATAGGGCTGGGGTGTAGCTCAGAGATAGAATGCCCCTGGGTTCCATCCCCAGTACCGAGAGAGAGAGAGAGAGAAGAGAGAGAGAGAGAGAGAGAGAGAGAGAGAGAGAGAGAGAGAGAGAGAGAACTGATAAGTTAAATAAAAATTAAAATAAAGGGTACTATAAAGTTAGGGACTTCCAGAGTCTATTTTACAAAAAGTAGGTAGAGAAGGTCCTTCTGAGGATGAAATAATATCAGAGAACTAAAAGAATTGAGGGAGTTATCTCTATAAAATTTGGGGCAGTGAACGGTCTCTTTTGATAAACACAACAAACCCATGAAGCACAAAGTAGTATCCTCCTATGCTGGAAAAAGGACCTGAGGATCAGAAAGACTGACAGTCAGCTGGGTCTCTAGTCAAAGGCCATGTTATTAAACACTACATTTTTGCCATCGGGGTATATTTCAAATTTTCTCACTTGCTTTCTAAAATCAAAGAGAAAAATTCCAGCTTCTTTATAGTCAATTCTCACTGACACCTTTTGTGAGCTTTCCAAGGTAATTGAAGAGGCACAGAGAATCCTCCTACGAGGTGACAAAGAGCTGGCTGTGCGAGGCCAGTGTCCACCCAGCCTGGACACTGCCCACTGCACACACACACGCCAGCGTGCCTGCTCTCCAGAAGTGCCTGGGGCTTCCTTTGAAGCAGGAGAAGCATCTCTGCCCCTTCTCAGCGGGAGGCTGGCACTGCCTGAGCTGTACCTGCTGTGGCCAAGATGGCGAAGGAACTGGACAGGTCCTGTTTCTGCAAAGGGTACTGACTGCGTAACTGGGCAGAGAAATGTTGAGGCAGAGCACCAAGTGGAGTCTTACAGCAAAGTATACATGGAAACCTGCGAACTTGTCAGCATCTGTGGGGAAAGTAATCTGATTAAAGCTCGTAATGGAAAAGTGAACCACCAGTAGCCACCATTGATTAGAAGATGTGAACTCAAAATTTAACTAGTGAGTGTCCTTACCTCTACACAGTGTTTTTCCTTGAGCAGTTTTTGGCACATAGAAAGCCCTCCAAGGAAAGCTGTTGCTAATTTTACAACCATCAATGATAAGCATCATCGTCATCATAACTCCTTTTCCTATCCCAAATCCCCAATAAGCTAGGAAAAGGGGGTAATAACAGGCTTGTGAGGCTGCTTTTCCCTCCATAGTTAACCAGTCTGCACAGAAGTCCCAGTGGGGAAGCTCTGAAATCAGTTGGCTTCAAGAAAAATTGTGACTCACTAAACTCATAGATATTTATGTTGTTCTTACTGCAAAGAACATCCTTCCCTTCTGGGTAATAGCTGAGCCCCATAAATAGACCCTGAACAACTACTATTTTGCCAAAAATAAACTGCTAGAACTTGTAGACACGTGGTTGGCTCTGTGGGGCCATTTGGCCTTTGCCTTCTTCCCCTTAACTGCTGACCATATAGTGTACAGAGCACCCACAGTTTCCTAAGCCCTGAATAACAAGGGTCCTCTGACTCTGTTCCTAATAGTTTGGGGTGGATTTTTTCCCCCTCAGTAGACACTTTGTTCTCACAAATTTCATTACTGGCATGTGATCTAAATATGTTTCACAGAGCCTTGTGATGACTCAATGGTTGTCTGCAGACTGTTGAACTTTTGCATCACAGTGCTCTAAATTGGAATCAGACATAACCACTCCTGGGCAGAGACACTCCTGACTAGCTCAGCCCATATAGAAGTCCAGGACCATTCTTAGTAATATTTCTAAATAATTGTTACTACGGTTTTTAATAATGACTAGCTTGACATTGTTTGGATGTAATATTTCTACTCAATTTTCCACTATACTAGTGGAGCAATCTTTTATACACAAGTTGGAATTTACATCTAATAAGGGTTTGGTATACCTTTATTTCCTCCTTCCCTTTTCTCTACTGGTGATAATCAACTAAGTGACCAAACACAACACCTAGGGAACATTAAGTCTCATCACACATGAGAGTTGACACTAAATTTATCTCAGAAAGGTCAAACTGTCCTTGAAGTCTCAATGTCTTTGAAATCTACCCACTCCAGCTTGGAGAAAGCTTGAGGAGGCCACAACACCTGCCCCTGCACATAAATCTATCCCTCCTGTTTCCATTCTAGTAGGTTTCCACTGACCAAATTTTCTTAGGTATATTCTATGTTCTTAATAAAAGTTTACAGAGTAGTCAAGCAGTGATCATAAATCTCCTAGAAGCCAGTGAGGTGACACATGCCTGTCATCCCAACTACTCAAGAGATTGAGTCAAGAGGTCACACATTCAAGGTCAGAAGGCAACCGGGGGAGATACTATCTCAAAATAAAATTTGAAAAGGCTGGAAATGTAGCTCAGTGGTAGAGCATTCTACTGGCATTGTGCGAGGCCCTGGGTTCAATCTGCAGAACCACAAAAGATTAAAAAAGAAAACCTAGAGTTTAAAAGATGGAATACATTTAACAAGCAGGTAAACTAGTGATTTATCAGTATAACTAAAATAATCTATTTTCAGAGTGTGCTTTGTTTATTGGACTCCATTTGTGTTTTCTTTCCTTTTTGGTGGAAAAAAAATAGATTAACTAGGCATGCAGGAATTAACCCATAAACCAAGGAGAGGAAGAGCAATCCACATAAAGCAATTCGGTAACTGAGAACTCAAGACTCTTTTCTCTTGGTGGTCTCCTGACATTCCTGTTAACCCAAACTATATAGTGCTTCTCTTCTCCTGACTCCACGGCCTCATATTTTTTAGCTTCTCGTAGAAATGTCTGCCTAGACCCCAACCTCCAAGCCATAATCTCTTTTGGTAGGCAGGAGGAATAAAGATGATATGGTTCCAGTCTCCACCTCCCTGTACAGAAAGTCTCTCTCCAGTATCTTTGACCAATGGTCAGCTCCCCCTGGCAAATCCTTCTATGATGGATATGGTAAGGCACATCTTCCACAGGTTGAATAACATCTCCCTCTCTGAAATTTCATCCATTTACCACCATCCTTCCTTCTCTTCCTTTCACACTACTCACTTCTACCGTGTGAACACGTGCATGGGGTCCCACCAACAACTCACTCCTCAGTATGGAGTCTGCACATGTGTCAGCCCCTTGCTTGGCACTCTCTGTGTGCTAAGTTGTAGATATCTCTCTGCATTGGTGCCCATGGCTGGGCACAATATGCTGAATATGGTCTTAAGTTCAGAATACAATGGAACTACTTTCTCTCGTCATCAGGACAACAGCATTTGATCTATATCCATAGCCCAGGAAAGGATTAATAGTTTACTAGCTGCATTTCAATACTAACAGATGTTGGGATAATGGCAATAAATTCCCTTGGCATTTTTTCACAAGAATTCCTATCCAGCCAGCTCTCCCCATGTGTTGACATTTGTTTACAACTAGCTTATCATGATTTGTGTTTCCATGACAACAATATGTCTTTTAAAGGGAAGAATTAAGAGGGTTTTCTTAATCTTAGTAACAAAACTCTCTAATGATAGAGTTCGCCGTGTCTTTTTTGTATCATTTCAACTATGTAGTCATATAAATGTTCTTAAGAGCTTTTCAAAGCATAGTTCTAGATTTTGGTCCCCTTTTCTGCTTCCAGGTATATTTCTTGTTGTGCTGAGAATCTGCCAGATACCAGATGTGAAAGTAAGAAAGATAGATGTGGGGAAAAGCCACTGCCCAGAGAGTTAAGAGACTTGGATTCTAGCTTCCATTATGCCATTAACTGGCTATGAGACTCAAGGCTAACTATTGCATCATTTTGAGCACTGGTTTTCCATTAAAAAAAAAAAGAGGAGCCTACTTTAGATAATCAGCTTGGTTCTGTGCCAATTATAAAAGTGCCTAGGATGTGCTTCAATTTAAAAATATGCTATTCTGTCAGGGTGGGCCAGTGGAATCTTCATGATGGAGCCAGTAGAGCCCTGCACAGTAAGCAAGTATATTAGGAGCCCTGCAATCTCCTCTAAAACAAGCATCCCTTAGCTCAGAGGTCATCCCTTCCCCCAACTAAAGGAAGAAACCTTTCTCACAGGTGCTTGGTAAGGTGTGTGAACTAAAGCACATGGCACATGTGGGCATTCCACAGCCTCTCTTTCTCCAAGCACTTAGCATCTTTGAAAGCCATTTCATGAATCGCTTTTCCTTCTCTTTGTGGGATGGTTGCCATCACGTAGAAGCCTAGTTAAAATTGCTCCTTACTAGTGTTGAAAGTGTTTCATAAATTACTTCATACTTAGACTGCACTAACATTTGAGTAGTGTTTCAGAGATAGAAGGCACCTAGAGATGACCAAGTCGAGTTTCTCATTACACGGAGCAGCAAAAATGCCCAGAAAAGAGTGAGTTATGTTCAACTACACACTGATGAACATAAAACAGGATATATCTTCTGTCTCTTAACCCAGTATTTTTTACACCTTTGAGACCAGGTAGGTGACTAAGAAAACCTATGAGACAAGTAGAAAAGGGTTTGGGGATAATAAAGGCACCCCAAGATCCTTGCTTCATTCATTCAAAGCTCTGAGAAGGGTTCTTACATACTAGGTCAAAGGCAGTAAGGAAAGAATTAATACTCTTTTAAGTTTCTTCAGTTTATATCACCTATAAAATAGAGAATCCATGCATAACCAAACTGGTAAGAACTGTTATGAAACTGTATTAGGTTAGATTTAGTTAATATTACTCATTAATCAAAAAGAAATAAACTTCTGATACCTATAAGATAGGAGAACGTGCAACCTGGCACCCCCCACAGTCTAAAGCAGCCTCTATCGACTCTCTGGGTCGGAGACTCTGTGATAAAACCCAGTAAAGGAGTAGTGGGGTCTGAGATACTACTGACTCGAGATCCAGAACACCTTAAGTGAAGCCATAGTGACCCAAGGGAAGAACCCAGAGAAGGCACAAACATCCGAAATCATGGGAAAAAGGAATAACACTGGAGCAATGAATGCACACAACCCCACAACATCAGAACCTGATAAAACAGAAAATCAGAGATTTCTAGAAGATCAAATCAGGAAAATAGCTGTAGAAATAATAGAGGTGCTTCGAAAAGAACTCAGAGAGAGCCAAAAAGAGATAAAGGATGCAATTAATGAAGTAAAGGCCTCAATTCAAAGCACAAACAACCGATTAGAACACATGGAGAACAGAATCTCACTCTTAGAAGATGAGCAATCCAAAAATGAACGCATAGTTTCTAATCTAGAAAAAAATATCCGACAGCAGGAATCTGATATTGAAGAAATATGGGCCCATTTTAAGAGAGCTAACCTAAGAATAATTGGAATAGAGGAGGGAAAAGAAAGTGAAACCAAAGGGATCAACAATCTCTTCAAGGAAGTAATAGCAGAAAATTTTCCAAACATCGAGCAAGAGGCCAATACACAGGTCCAGGAAACTTATAGAACTCCCTTTAGACAGGATCGGAGAAGAGGATCCCCACGCCACATAATTGTCAAAATGACCAATGTGGAAGCCAAGCAGAGAATCTTAAAGGCAACAAAAGCAAAGGGCCAAGTGACATTCAGAGGCAAACCAATTAGAATCACTCCAGACTTCCCAAACCAAGTTATGAGAGCCAGAAGGGCTTGGAGTAACATATTCCCAATTTTGAAAGAAAACAACTTCCAGCCAAAAATTTCCTACCCAGCAAAACTTTCTATCAAATTAGATGGAGAAATAAGAAGCTTCCAAGACAAACAGAAACTGAAGGAATTTATGTCTTCAAAACCAGCACTAGAGAAAATACTCAAAGAGATTAACTACAAAGAAGAAATAGGTAACACACACCAGAACTAGAGAAACAAGATTTTCCATCCAACAGACAACTAAGATTGGTTATCTGTGGAGATTCATTATTTATGTTAGTCTTTTATGTATCTCTAAAGGGTATTGTTTGCCTTTATTGTTGTTAATTTTTAGGATTTCTAGTTGGAATATTAATATACCTTCAGATATAGCAATTGGAAATATTTTATCCCATTCTATTAGTAACTGTTAACTCTGTTTACATTGTCTTTGGATATACTTTTTTTTTTATTTTTTAGGGAGTTTGTATACTCTTCTGTTGCCTGTGCCATTGAAATCATAACCAAGAAATCACTGCCAATTTCAATGTTGTGAGGTTTAATGACCCAGATTTTCTCCTAAAAGTTTATAGTCTTAAGATTTATATTTAGGTCTTTTATCTATTTTGGGTTAATATTTGTATATGGGATTAGGTAAGGGTCCAATTTTATTCTTTTCCATGTAATTATTATTTTTAACAATATTTAGTTAAAAGATTATTATTTCCACCACCAAATGTTCATGGAAACCTTGTCAAAAATAACTTGACAATATAGGGAAGAATTTAGCTCTAGGCTTTTATTTAACTCCAATGGTTTATATATCTGCCTTTAGAATAGTACTATACTGTTTCAATTATTGTAGCTTTATATGGTTTGAAATCAGAAAATATATATCTTCTACCTTTGTTCTTTTTCAAGATCGTTTTGGGTACCTAGAGTCCATATTCCATATTAGGATAGATTTTTTTCTGAAAAATAAATATATAAATATATGATAGTTTCACCTAAAAAATAGAAAAAAAATATTCTCTGGTAAGAAAGAAAGCAAAAAGAAATATTGAAATGTCATCTTTTAAGTCATCAAAAGCTTGGTATTAGACAAATGAAACTGCTATGTGAGATTACCATTTTTAATTTTAGATAAATTGCCATAATACTAGATGTCAACTACTAAGCCAAGCATGGGAGGGAGGGATAGGGAGAGAATGGGGTGGGGATTGGGTGGGGGCTGACTGGGAAAAGTGTGCAAGTATGTCTACAAAAGTATGTATCCTACTATGATGTATGAATACAGTGCACCAATAAAAAAAATAAAAAATAAAAAATAAAATAAAAATAAATAAAAAAAACAGAAAAAAAAGACAGGTAAATCTTAGAGAAATCATGTGCAAAGAAAGTAGGCACAAAGAAATAGATACTGTATAGATTCATTTTTATTAAATCTCTATTGCTTCTCAGCCTTTTGGCTAAGATAAAGTAAATCTGGAATAGGCAAAAGTAATACTATACTAAAAATATTATATGGCTGGAAAGCATTAGCCTGTTAGGAAGTAGGTGGTGATTGACCAGAAAGTATTATGAGAAAATAGAATGGAATATTATATATTTTTCATATCTTGCTTTGGGAGTGGATGCACAGTTGTCGATAATCAATATCCATTGAAGTGAGCACTAAAAACACCTGTACTTTATTATATGTAAATTTACTTCAATATTTTAAATTATCTAAAAAATATAGGGCAGAAAAAGGTATACCATGCATACAACAACCATAATAAAGTTGAAGTGGCTATATATAAGACAAAACAGATTATAAGACAAAAACTATCACTAGGGAATAAAGAAGGACATTTTAAATAGTAACAGTTTATAACATAAGGAAGAAGTAACATATATAGACCTAACAACAGAACCAAAAATATGCATAAGGCAAAAACATTACTCTTAAAATACACGATCTCTGAAAACATTATTCTAAGTAAAAAAAAAAAAAAAAAAAAAAAAAAAAAAAAAAAAAGCTAGTCTCGGAAGGTATCATGGTATATGATTAATGAGATGTCCAGATGAGGCAAATCTGCAGAGACAGAAAGAGTGATAATGATAATGGTTCTCTGGGCCTGGTGGGGTGTTCAGAGGAAAGAAAGGGAGATTAACTGGTAAAAGTACAGGATTTCTTTTTAGGGGCAAAAGTGTTCAAAATTCAATAATGGTGATTGTTGCACAATTCTGTAAATATTCTAAAAATCATTGAATTATATAAACTTTGAACATATGAGCCATACAGTATACAAACTATACCTCAATAATGCTGTTTACCAAAAAAAAAGAAAAAAAAAGAGAAGAGAGAGAAAGAAATCATGGCAAAGTGCAGATGCCCCATACCTTAAAAAGTCTGGTTAAATTTTTCAAGTCAGAAGAAACTTGATGCTAACTTGGTGGTTTTTAATGTAAACTTCAAGTCATTCCTCACATGAATATATACTGTAAAAGTAATAGATATAAATAAGGCAACATGGGTAATAAATGGCAAGAAAAATGAAATATGGAGATACTTATAGATTCCCATATCCTGTGATTTAATTTTGCTGAGTTCTCTAGCGCCAAGAAAAAGGGGGAAAGTGGGTCACTGAGTAAGCTACAAAGGAAATTTGTTTTTGTATTTTTAATTTTCATGACACTTAACTCTGAAAGGACAATCAAATGAGATGCAGCCAATCTCTACAGACACGGTCTCTCTGTCCTCTAGGAGGTCATAGTTTGGAGACCTAATCATGCAAATAGTGAACATCAGTAAGGTGAATGCTGCAGGGCAGAGAGTACACACTGCAATGGAACCATAAAGGAGATAGCGCTCAGATTTGGAATATGATGGAGTCCAGAGGCCTCACAGGGGTGATCATATTTGAGGTGGATTAGGTAGAAGGGTAGGAGAACATTCCATGTCTGCAGAGGCTGAAGCTGCCTGGCCATTTGGAAAACTTTACGGTAGTATAGTTTGACTAACGTACTTGTCTGAAGATAAAATTGATGATACTGAGGTTGGCAGTAAGGCTGGAACCTTGTATGTCATGCAGGACCTTATATGTCATGCTGAAAATGTTGGGCTTTAACCTATAAGCGGTGGGAGCTGTTGAAGAACAACCTCTGACTAAAAAGAATCCAGGTCCTAGAATGTTCATTTTCAGAACTAACCTAAAGAATTCTTGCCTTTGGATTTAATTATCCAGAGGAGAGTGACAACAGATGTGTTCCACAGTCCTTAACAATAGTTTGTATAGGAAGACATACAAATCGTATTGGAAGATAGGGTTAATTTGGGATTATGTGAGCTCTGAATAGTTCCCATTATAATTATCATAGCTTCCTACTGAGTCCATGACATTCCTACATGATTCTACTTCTTGGAGCCCAGAGATTAAGTCAGTGTCGGAGTGAATCTGTGGTCATTAAAATGGCAACTACCCACATGTGGATTGAAAGTGGGCTTACTGAAGAGGGCATGAATCAAGTGGGCGGAAAAGCGCGCGCACACACACACACACACGCGCGCGCTTACATATTCCTTTACAGATCACACACCATCTTTATGGAAGTCCAAGAAGGCAGACATTAATACCACTCCATAGGTCAAGACTGTGTTGTCTTGTAAAAGTTCATGTTCTCACTGGTTACACTGACATGGATGCCTGTTTTTTAAATAGTGCTTCTAATCATTACCACTGAAAGCATTAGAACAGCACTTCCCGTATTTTTGCCCACAGAGCAGGATAAGAGAACACTTTCCCTAAAAGGCAGATGGAATATCTCAAGCACAAAAGATTGGATGACTCACTCAAAAGTAACAAACATAGGCTAGACATGTTTCCTGAGAGTGGGTCCAATACTGCTTCCACTTAAAGGATTTTCCTTACATAAATAAAATGTCATAAATTTAGGGAACCATATTTATTCTGTTACTTTCCCCCTCTACTTACCATAACAGAACTCCCTGCTGGACCTCTACACAACTCTACAAAAAATACCCACTACACCGCCTTATCACAATGACCAGGCCACCCATCCTTTCCTTGAACTTTGCACAGGATAATACTATTACTCCATGATGCTATCCCTGGTTGGCACTTTGGTTACCACTCCTCTTATGCTTGCTTGCTAGTGTATCAGCTGGGTCAGCAAAGGTAACAAACGCAGCTTCCAGCCAAGTACAAGGACAGCTTTTGCCAAGAGTGGATCCCCACGGAGTCTGAGGACAAGAACACAGGCTTCACATGGACTAACATTCTGTAGCAGAAAGAAAACCCTCTCGACTTAAAAGAGGTTCAAAGGCTCACAAAGAGAAAACCGAGTGACCTTTCATGCAGGTCGCGGTCAAGGGTGTGCCCCCAATATGGCATGCTGGCCTTGGAAAGGAGGCTGACACCAGAAATACCCAGGGCCTTCTCTCCAGCCTGCTCCCCTGAGATCTCTCACTCCCAAGGCACAGCCAGCTGACCACCTACTGTCTCAGCCAGTTCCCCCGTACCCATCCACTCATGGTCACTAAATCTCCCTTGAAGCAGAAGGATCAGTGCTCTGTGGAAATAGACAAGAAAAATCATGTCTCATCTCTCCTCTGAACTCGGATAATGCTTAGGATAAAGCCACCTGTCTCCCTCCCCCTCTGCTGGGCCCAGTCCCTCCAGTTCATCTCAGAGCTGCTGCTTTGTGGGATTTTAAAATGCAAATCTGACACATCTAGTTAAAAACTGAAATTAAAGTGGCCCTGGCAACAGACTGAAGCCCTGATTTCCTTGCAAGGCACTCAAGGGCTCTCCCAACCTGATGCCAACCCAGCTTTCCAACCTTGAGTTTCTACACCCATCCTGAATGCGCCAGCCCTCCCAGGGAAGTCACTATTCCCTGGAGATGTTGCACCTTCCATGACACGATTCCCTACAGCTACTCAGTTTACTTAGAGTTCATCCCCACCTCACTTCGTCCAGCTGACAAGCTCCTGGTCATTCTCTGAGAGCCGGCTCAAATGCAGCTTACCTGCGGAAGCTTTCCTCAATGACCACAGGCCAAAATAGCCAGTCCTTCCTCTGGGCCCCTAGATTTGGCAGTCATTCTGATTTTCCAACTTAATCCAAGATCTTCTGACCTCGAAATTTAAGGCTTGTTCCTAGACCATAGTGGGCTATACCACATACTAATGGAATCACGCTCTAATTCTGAATCCCTAGCTGCTGGCCAGTTGTGGGCACTCAGCAAATGTACATGGAATGCACGAATGACAAATGCGTGGATTGCTTCTGTTGTTTCCCTCCCTCAATCCATTCTCCAATCCGTTCTCCAAACTAGATTTTATAAAGGAAGCATGACTTCTCCAACATATATGTAAAATATATCATGCCGTTGTATTCTTATTTAGAGCTATTAATTAGAGCTATCATAAGTATGTATCACAAAATCATATGTGATGCTCAGGGAGAAGCCTGCCCCAAGGAAACAGTTCCCTTTTAGCTCCCTAGCCCACCTCTTAACGTAGCTTCTGAGCGTTGGAGCCCTCCAGAGGCAAATAGCCAAGTCTGAGCTGAAAACATCATATGTTATTGGGGAGAAAGAAACCAGGGTGTCCACAGCAGTATAAATACAGAAACAGAACAAACAGGCTCTCAGGAGAGATGCCAGGCCCAAGAACGTCAAAGGGCTTTGAGTTCTGAATTTACTCTCTGTCAAAGAGAAAAAAAGTGGGAGATAAAAGAAAACAAAAAAAATAAACTTCTTGATTTTTGCCTTTTCACAAAGAAACTCTTCAAAGAGCAGCAGATAAAACCTTCCCCCCTGACTAGGTGCTGAGTAGAATTCTGAGCCACCAGCCCTGGAAAGCAAGATAAATATGCAATTCAGAGGGGGCCACCCTGCCCTAGGCAGAGCATCTGAGATGCTCCGTTTTGCAAGCAGGATTCTGTCTGCCAACCTACCTGCAAAGAAAGGGGCCATTTAAAACCTTGCGTCCACCCAGGATGGCTGTGTTACAAAGCACACCCTCACCGGCTTCAAGGCCTGCTCAGGAAAAAGGAGAGAGGAAAAAGCAGAGGAAATATTCTGGCAGCTGCGAGTCTTTAGGAATTTCATAAGCAAACACACTGCAGACATCTACTTGACCAATGTATAGAGAGTTAATAAGGCAGATGCTTATAAAAAAAAATCCATTTTTAACCATTTTATAGCTTTTAAAAATCAGTGTAATTTGAAAGTCAGGATAACCATAGTCTGATGAAGATAGGCTATTATAGAGCCTTGGGCTATTCGACAGCCACTCCTAAGGGATGGCCAATTAGAAGTCTGGCTTGCTGGACGCAATTCGGTTGCTCCATGACACAAGAAGAATGCCACCAACGACAAAAGTTACAACCTGAGGGGCAGGGGTAGAGCGGGCTTTCATGGCTCCCACCATCACTTGATTATAAACTACAAGGACACGGCTGTTTCTTTAGGTCCCACACAGTGCCCAGCCCACTGTTAATACTTGACAAGTTTGCAGCCAATTATTATTTCTTTTTGTTGTTTAAGAAAAAGATAAAAGAATGCTGGTGTTCTTGACTTGTTCAGAAGAAGGCAAATGGGTCATGGGTGTAGCTGAAAAGAAAGACTGTCCCTTGGTCAAATGGCATCACTTCCCCAGCGAGGATTTCACATGCTTGACCTCTTGAGTATCTCAGATTGCCCTGGATTAATCATAACAATGCAGGCAGGAATCGTACTTTAAAAAAAAATTTTTTTGTCCTTCATAGCCAGGCTCAGTGGCATATACCTGAAATCCCAGTCACTCTAGAGTCTGGGGAAGGAAGATCGTGAGTTCAAGGCCAGCCTAGGCAACTTAGGCAGAACCTGTCTCTATATTAAAAATAAAAAGGACCGGGAATGCAGCTCAGTGGTAGAATGATTCCGGGACCAATCCCCAGTACCATAAAATAATAACAGTTTTTTTAATATCTCTGCTCTAAGCTAGCCATAGTACTTGATGCTAGAGAGGAGAGATGAATGTGAACTAGCCCCTAGTTGCTCCGAGGCTCATTAGGTGAGTTATGTCCAGGTGACCAGCTACTGGCCTAGTCTGGGCCACAGGGATCCCTGCCTCCCGCTCCTCTCTCTTCCCCCTTACATGGCTTAATCGGTCACCACCATGTTAATTCCTCTGGGATCTATAAACCCGACCTGACCTTCAGTTTACATAAATCCAGCCACCTACAGAGGGCTGTGCTACCATTGCGCCAAGCAGGAATTGAGCCAGGCACCTTTTCTCCAAACCTTCACTCGTCAGAACTGGCTCCCTTCCCTTCATGACCAGCTCTGTTCTTTCGGTCCTCCAGACTTAACTTCCTACTTCTCTTTAGCCTTGTGTTTTTAACCTGCCACTGTGCCCTGAAGTCTATCTTTTTGAGTGACTTTTAACTTTTTAATTTTCCCCAAATGAGCCTATGTCTCATTAACTCACAAAAAAGTCACCACTTACCTCCCTGCTCCTTCCCACTTATTTTTACATAACCTTGTAAGATACTTTCTTCTTGAAGCACTCACCATCATTTTTCTATATAAGGAACTCAGTGTCTCTCTTTTGTCAGTCTTGTCAAACATCATCTTTCAAAACTCTCTATGGCCTGACATTTCTCTGGCTATACAATGCTACCTTTCCTACTCTTTATACCCCAACA
This sequence comes from Muscardinus avellanarius, assembly GCF_963383645.1. Taxonomy (NCBI): domain Eukaryota; kingdom Metazoa; phylum Chordata; class Mammalia; order Rodentia; family Gliridae; genus Muscardinus; species Muscardinus avellanarius. The sequence continues at coordinate 3,737,329 of NC_137798.1, forward strand.
TCTAACTGTCCTCCATCTCACTAACTCACAGGCCTCATCCTTGAATAGATTCATTTAATCAAATATTCACCAAATACATCCTGTAATACAGACTGTGCTGGACCCTGCAAAACAGCAAGAACATGACAGACTTGTTTGCCCTGGTGCCTCTTACCATCTAGTGTTTAACAATCAGCTGGCCTCCTGAAAAGTTTTATTACGAACAAGAGTCTTAAGGAGGTCCCCAAAGTGAAGTTAGACCTCAACTTGAGCCATGAGGTCCAATAACATCACAGAAAGGAATTTAAGGATGGGTCACGATAAGGCACAGACTCTGACATTGAGAGAAGGGAAGACGTGCACACTCTGAGAGACAGGGTCGAGCACAGGCATTGGAGAAGAATGCACAGCTACATCTTAGGCACATTTATACATATAAAATCGATAGTAGGGGATACGAGAGACCTAAGAGGATGTTTTTAGTTCTCCTCTGTGTTGGCCACCGGATATATTAATTATATTACCTACTAGAGGTTGTTTTCTTTCTGGTTCCTGATGAAAAATACCAAATAATTTCCCTTGTCAGGGGTCTTGATGTTTTGTTTTGTGAACTTTAATAGTTCTACATTGATGTGGCGTGGAGGGTTCAATCAAACACACGACGAGACAGTCGGGACCCAGGGGGAAGGTCTCCCACTTGATTCAGTGTGCTGTTTGTGATCAGGGGATGTGGAAGTTAACTTTGAACCCGGACTCTGAATCACAGCCACTCTTGTCTTGCCCCTCGTGTCTCTATTCTGCCTATCCTCGTGTCTTCTGACCTAGCTCAAATAGATCTTTTTCTTATATCTTTTCTTATATTTTATACTTTTCAGAATCTGAGTGAAGGTTTCTTTAAAAACCATAAAGATATTTTAAGAAAATCAAAGTCTATAATGAAATTTTAAAATCTGGTTGGAAATAGATTTCCAAAAACAGATAATATAAAAGAAAGGGTAGAATTTCAAAGGTTTTATAGTTTCATCACCACACTCCCAGGAATCCTTATAAAACAAGTGTATTCCAAAGATTTGTTGATTACAGAATTATCCTCTGTAAATACCCATGGCCCTAAATGTTAGTGGTCCAGCCCTTAGCTTTGCTCTTGCATTTTGTAGGACAGCTTTTGCCCTCCAAACACTTTACTTGAAACAGAGACACACAGTTTTGCTTTGCATTTATATTGTAACCCTCACAGTAATAAACAGCCAATAAGCTTCACAATTATACCTGAGTGAATTTAATAACCAAATTCAAATGTTCACACTTAAAAATATCTGCATCACTTAATACCACCACCTCAAGCCAGGCCCAGTGATGCATGCTTGTAATTCCAGTACTCAGGAGACTGACAGGAGAAGATGGAAGTTTTTAGGCCAGTATATAGTAAATTAATGAGACTCTGTTTAAAAACATAAGTAAATAAAAGGGGCTGCAGGCACAGCTCAGTGGTAGACTCCCCTGATTTCAATCCCTAGTAACACATACACACACACACACACACACACACACACACCCTCACACCCTCAACCTCAGTAATTAAAAAATCCATTATAGTGAACTTAAACTTCAATATTCATCAGTATTAGCTACTAAAAGAAAACTGGCTCTTGAAATTGGCCTTTTTTTAAGCCCTTCCTCCCCGTGGTGAAAAGGAGGAAGCCCCCAAAAGGCGGGGGCAGAAGAGCCTCGGGCACTTAACATGGGAACTAGAGTTCATAGAATCTTTTGTTTCCACCTATAAGTGACATTTTTATCATTTGGACTCAAATGAACTTGTCACCAGACATCATGTGGGCTTTCGTAGCCAAATGTCCAGAAGTTGTTTTTTTTTTACATAATTCTTCATTTCTGACATAACTATTTTTAGTGCAATAACATTGTCTCCGCTTCTGTGACATTTCCCAAAACGACAGTAAATTTGAGATTGGGCAGAAGGAAGTTTTATTTTATTTTTTAATAGGTACTCAATGAGAAAGTCCGGGGCAGACATGTATACGTAGGCTACACAGTAAAAGCAGGAATGACTTCAAAGGAGCCCAGGTCTCTGTGTTCTTCATCAGGGCCAACAGCCCACCTGGATTGGAAAATCGGGATGAAGATACTTGCATCTTAACTTCTGACTTGATCCCTAAGACTTTGAAAGACCCCACCCACCCTAAATGACAGATGTTATGTAAAGTACGGATCACTTTGACTATTGCTTCTATGTTTTTGATCCATTTTCAGAGTTACCAAGTGCATTGTGGAAGGGACATTGAAATCCTCAAAACAAAAGATCTGGGAACTGACTACACAAAACCTTGCTGCTCCTTGAAGCCTTCTCAGATGTTTCATTTATGGCTGCTATTTAGTCAATTTCATACTTCTCATTCCCAAACTCTGAAGTGTGTCCGTCAACAACTGAATACGCTACAGTGCAAACTGGTTTCAAATACCTCACCAGTAGTGCAAAATTAAAATTGTGTGTTTTTTTTCAGCAAATATTAAATACAACCTGGAGATGCACCTCCAAAATCATGATAATCAGTTGATAGGATGCTATCTTCTGCAAACCCATCTAGAGTGGTGCGTGGAAATATAATTAGTTTGCCTATAACTACACCTCTGATGATCTGGCCCAGGACTGCAAGCTAAGTCGATGGGTAAGGATACAGAAATACTGAATTAGAAAACTGGAATTCTTCATCAGTGGGCTTCCTGAAGAGGTGGATGGTACTAAAAGGCTTTTTTGAATGATGGGTATGAAGATATGGGAAACCTAATGAGTAGAAAGAAGAAAATAAATTGATACACAGAGAAAATTAGGACCATTTTAAATGAGAGACCACCGAGCCTCCGTTCCATTCCATGAGGCCAGCTGTGCTTCATTGAAAGCACAAAGAAGGCCGGGCGTGGTGGCGCACGCTTGTAATCCCTGCGCTTGGGAGGCGGAGACAGGAGGATCGCGCAGGTTCAAAGCCAGCCGCGCTGGCGTAAGAGACCCTGTTTCAAAAATATAAAATAGGTCTGGGAGTGGAGCCCAGAGGTAGAAGCTTCCAGGAACCCCAGTACCACAAAAAAAAAAAAAAAAGAAAGCACAAAGAATGTTCAAAATAATTCTGTATGTCCTTATAACAAAACCTCCTTGCCATGGACTACAATGGAGAAATGGCGGTGTTCTTTCTTAAAACCCAAATTACTGGTGATGCCATAGAAGAGACTCCTATACCCTTGTAAGAATAAAGATGAGATTTTCATATCTGCATGAGACAAAAATTAACTTGGCGTGTTAAAAACACCACTTGCCAGGCATCCTTACCTACAGATTCTGACTCCAAAATTCTTCCCCAAGAAGATATAAATAAGTTTTATATTCAGGCAGGTTTGGACTATATTTGATAAAGTAAATTCTGGGGTCTTTTCAATTGCAAGGTCAACAAACATGAAGTAGCCATTCTCTCACAAATAGCGGTAGTGTAAGAGCATACATGTGGATTCAAAAACATTTTCCTTGTCCTCAAAAATAAACAAACAAAAACAACTCCCCCCTCCCCCCAGAATACATTGAATGGAACCAACCAATAGAAAAGTTCTTTGGAACTGAGAAACAAAGCAGAAATATATGGGCATACACACTTCAATCTAATTTTAGACATTACAACGAATTCAAAAAGCATTTGAACTATGTCTGCTTTGTACATAATTAAATCCATATAACTTGAAAATACATGGGTTCTGCCTCCCCAATAAACACAGAACTGAGCATTACATAGTTGTATATTGCAGGGAAGAGCATAGACTATTTGAAAAAGACCAAGAAGACAAAGAGACATGGAAGCGGGGAAGTAGATCTCCTCTTGCTTAGCAGCGAATGTGTGAGCTGCTCCTAGAGGCCTCCTCTGACCCCTGACGGGTGACACAAAACTTTACCAATGTGAACAGGAAAAAGACGTGAAAGGCAATATTTTGCCAGAGTCATGCAGACCTTAGTTAATTAACTGGCTTATTAATTAATGTGAACTTGCAAGTTGTGTCAAAAGTACTAAATCCAAGCTGGGCGTGGTGGCGCACACTTGTAATCCCAGCATTCGGGAGGCTGAGAATGGAGGATCCCGGTTCGTAGACAGCCTCAGCTACTTAGTGAGGCCCTGTGCAATTCAGTGAGACCCTGTTTCAAAACAAAGAATTAAAAAATAGGGCTGGGTGTGTAGCTTGGAGGTAGAATGCCCCTGGGTTCCATCCCCAGTACCGCAAAAAAAAAAAAAAAAAAAAAAAACCTAAATCCAAATTCCAGAAACAGTATGGTCCAAATCCACAATAAATGCACCAGGGTCCTCAGAAGAGTAGGCATGATCTGAAGACTGACCTAGACTTTTGCTTCTAATAAAAATAAAAGCACAAACTATAAGTAGAGCTGGGCATGGTGGTGTACACTTGTAACCCCAGTACTTTGGAAGCTGAGACAGGAGGATCACAGGTTTGTGGCCAGCTACAGCTACTTAGTGAGACCCTGTTTCAAAATAAAAAGAATAAAAAATAGGCCTGGGGGTGTGGCTCAGAGGTAGAATGCCCCTGGGTTCAATCCCCAGTACCACACACACACACAAAAAAAAAAGAAAAGTTATAAATAATTCTGTGATATCTTTCTACTAAAAGCAATCTAACTTCCTAAGAATATGGGCCTTCGACCCACAGAAGCCCTGAGATATGCAATGTTCCAATACTTTTAGGAGCTCAACCCTTGATTAGGATGTATATAGGCTAGAATCCCATGAACTGTATGACTTCATGGGTTAGGTCTGTCTTTTCTGTTTTCTGATGTGTAAAATGAGCCTAAAAACAATTCCTTAGAGCAGTGTCGTGATAATTAAACCAGATAGTATAAGGGTAGCAAGGATAGACCTAACACAATATCCTACAATAGTCAACCCTCAATAGATGATAACTCTATGCGTATTTCAGTTGTTCTGGAAGGGCCTGTGGTGGTCAACTCAACCTTCACACTGTGCAGATGAAGACAGTGAGGCCCTAATGCAGTGAGTTGCTAAGACGAGCAGAATCAGGGAATGGAACCAGTCCTAGGCTGTGCTATTAATGTTCTTAGGAAACCATTCAGTTGCATTCGTTTGCTAGCACTGTAACTCTTAACAGGAAGTGAAGTGGACTTCCATTCTTTTAAGGTATTCCCTGGAAGTAAACTGGAGCTTGTCACATTTTTTTTTCAAAAATATTTTTTAAGAATATCCTTAGCTTTACATGCTGGGAGTAGCAAACAGCAGGTAAATCTTTTTTGAAAACCTTTACTTTTTGTAAATTAAATTTGCTTTTTAAAACCAGGCTAAAAATAATAATGCTTAAGTAAAGGGTGACCAGATAGTGAATGGCGTGCTGTGGATGATAGTTGAGATGACTTGTGTGGACATCGCTGGAGCTCAAGTCTGCGTGGTGTGTAGGAGGCCACCATGCCAACACGTGAGCAGCTGTACAGCAAGTGCAAAGGGCCTCCGTTCACAAGAGCACGATGGATCTCAAGAACTGGAAAGCCCTCCAATGTGGCGAAAACCACCTAGAAAGTGGCTGCTGGGCAGATCGCTGTAACATACGAAAAGGGCTTGCCATGGTATCCTCGCATGCAAGAGTTTAATTAACGATCAAGACCACAGTATTCTTTTGAAAGAATTTATCTGTAAATCATCAGATCTGTTCCCAACAGACAGAAAGCCCTCAATAAGTGGTGGTGGCCATTATTATATAATAAAGGTAACCAATGTAAAGTTTTAATATAGTGCTTAGTACACAGTGAGTATTCAAACTCACCTTTTGAAAGTCCAAAATAATACTAATATTGTATAAAATGTTAGCATAGCAAATGTTTAATATTTGTACATTTGTTAGATGGATGAACAAATACATAATACAGTAGCTACCAGACTGAATAGTAGAAATTATTAATTAGTAACCGCGTTCACAGTGACAAAGAAATTTCTTTCTTTTTAGAAATAATACTTTCTCTTGAAAAATTATGAATAGGAGGGTCAAAATATGAACCAAAGCTTGTATGACTAAAGTTTATGCTCTTTGCCTCATGATAATTGCTAAATCCAACATTCCCTTTCTAATAATGTTGGAAATTTTTTTTTAAATACTAAGTTAAATTTAACAAAATTTGTTTGAGAAATAAAGGAGGAGGTGGCTTCCAGAACCAGGCAGCATCCCAATGGACAGTGGTTCAGAACATCCCTCCTCCCACATGGTGAGCCATATTTACAGCCATATTTACATATTTACAGGAAATGACATCTGGAGAGAACCTGACTGATGAAATTTGGCCTTTGCCTTATTTGGCATACTCACCAGCCTTCTGCCTGGGATTTGCTGGGAGCTCAGCTACTGTGATTGGCTGAGACCCGGTTGCTTGGTTACAAGGGTAGACTCTTAGGTTTCACTACAGTTTGTTTACACATCAAGTTAGATTTGAGCTCACTATGTACTGAGCTGCTTTGAGTCAAACTTAACAAGTCTGGAGATGGGTTTAAGGCAAACTTAATTTCACAACAATAAAATTAAATCATTTTCCCTTTTTGCTTTCTTTTTAAAGTTTTTATTTTATTGCTGCACTGTAGTCACACATCTGGGTGAAGTTCAGGGTGGTAGAGGCATACATGCTCTCGTTTAGCCCTCTCCCAGTCCCCACCTCGTTCCCTCCCCACCCCTCCTGCCCTGCCCACAGTGATTGACTTTGCTACGCTTCACTGAGGTGTTCCTCTCTATCCCTCACCTCCCCCTCAGGTGGGTCGCCTTCTTCACTCATCTAAGGTTTCTCCTCCTTGGTCTAGAGTCTCTCCTCTGTACCGTTTCCTCTCTAGCTTCCACATATTAGGTAGCAGCACATCCTACTTTTTATTCTTACTTTTTTAAAATGGGAAACACTGCTTTTATACAAACCCTCATTCTTCAAGATAAACTCAATGAGAGACCCAGGAAGGGAACTCTTGCTGGCTGAACGCCCACAGTGTGTCACTCATGTTCTCTGTCCTCCTGCTTATAGTCCGCAGTGATCTCCAAAGGCAGGAATTATTATCATTGTTATACAAGAGGAAGGCAATACACAAAAACAGGGGATCGCTTACTGGCAATCACACGGCCAGTTGGTGACAAGGTAAGAATTTGAGGTTGAGCCTCCTGTCCATTCCACATCAACTCCCTGAAAGCCAATCGCGAGATACCGTGCGATCCAGAGAGTGCCTAAAGGCACCAGCCTCAGGCTCGCCCTGTGCCCTGGCAGGATTCTCACCCAGAAGCCTGGATGCTGGAGACCACACAGCTAGAGAGAAAGCCCACCTCTCCTGGTGCAATCAAGAGACAAATCCAGCACGTTTTCAAATGCCACATAATGTGGGAAGAAATATCTTCATGACTTTAGCCCAACAATATTTCAAGGCACTTCCTATGCAGAAAAATATAGATGCTGAGTTTCCAGCTGCCTCCCTAGAAAGAAAACAAATATCTCACTCTTGTTTCTTCCAAAAGAAATTCAATTTCTTCTAGAAAAAAAGAAAATCAATCTTTTTTGCTTTTGTCGAAAGAATAGATTTAGCCGGGCGTGGTGGCGCACGCTTGTAATCACCGCGCTTGGGAGGCAGAGACAGGAGGATCGCGCAGGTTCGAAGCTAGCCCCGCGCGCTGGCTTAGGAGACCCTGTTTCCAAATAAAAATGCAAAAATAGGTCTGGGAGTGTAGCCCGGAGGTAGAAGGGCTTCCAGGAACCCCAGTACCACCAAAAAAAAAAAACAAACAAACAAACAAAAATAAAGAATAAAAGGGTGATTTAAAAAAAAAAAGAATAGATTTAATCAATATCCTTTGCCCTTTTTAAGCTTTCTTTTGCATTAGCGCCCCTCTCAAGTATAAGCCAGGGGCCTCCCTCAAATAACCATCAGCAGACCTCAGTGCTACTCACTCCAGGTGGGCCCTACAGAGACCCAGTCAGCAGGCCCTGCTCCCATGGAGGCAGCCAGGGACCTCAGCCCAACAGAAGGGTAAACCAGAAACTCCAATAACCTCACCTGAGGGGGGTGAACACAGGCTAGAGACCAAGGACTCCAAAATCATACCCCTTGCTTTTATTCAAGGGTTTCTCTCAGAGGCTTGAGAGTCCACTGGGCCAGACTTGGTGGTCAGAGGAGGCCCAGAGGCTCAAATCCACTAGGAGAGGAAAAAGACAAGGAAGACTCAATAAACCAGCATGCCTGGTGTCTCAAGTTAGAAAGCTTGTGTTTTGTTTTGTTTTGAAATTGGGTCTCATTATGTTCTCCATGCCAGTCTGGAACTCCTGGGCTCAAGTGATCCTCCCGCCTCAGCCTCTGAGTAGTGGGGCTGTAGACACATTCCTCTAGTGATGACACTCAGCCTCCCAAGGATGTTGTTAGGATTCATTGAGATAATCTAGGTCAAAATAGCATAAAAGTCTGGGTCCCATCAGGAGACAAGAACCACACAATAATGTAAAAAGAAAGGGGTTATCATAAACAATTATCAGCTATTTACAAGAAATTAGCTACTAAATGGGAATAAAAGAAAACTCTAAAGGATATCCTAGGTCTGAGAGAGAACATACAGAACAAACTTGGAACAGGTAACCATACCCCCCAAGACTGGAGTTCGTACCTCCTCAGAGAGTCATGAGTGCAACCCATGGATGGGAGAGAAGTTGTTGACCAATCAGGGACCTGCACATCTGAACTGTCAAGCAGGAAGATAAGCACCGGAGGGTATCCATGTGCTTCTGGCCACTGCACATCTCATGATCAAGAAAACACAGAACACCAGAGCCAGGAATAAAGTGCTCCAGGGCCCATTCAGTACCCTCTGCCAGTGAGCAAACGTCCCCACATCACATGTAGGGCCATGAAAAATGAATTTGGAGTGAGTGGTAATAAAGTGGTAAGTGGCTCCAAGACCTAGTAATCAGCAGCAGCATCACCAACACCATCACTATCATCATCATCACTGCCATCAGCCTTTTTCCTGTAGGATTAAGCTGTTGGAGTAAGTGGGATGTGGAGATGGAGCAAGGAGTGCGACCGGAACCCGCCTACACTCGTTGAGAATTGGGTTTATCCTCAAAACTTGGAGATGGACACGAATAGTTTGGAAAATGCCAGTGAGCCACTAGAAGCCTGGAACTTTCTGCTCCATGTGCCAGGATCTGTGAGGCTCTCTCCCTGCTAAGCTCACACATGCTCAAGGAAAGCCTATCCAATAATTTGGGTCAGAGTGTCCTTTCATAAGACCCACACACACATAAACCCAGAGCTGTGTAAGCAATGTCACTTTCAATCATACACCAAGGAAGGCACTGGCAAAAAAAAAAAATCAGCTAAAATTAAATCTGCCTTATGACTCCCGCCTTCCCCCTGATAGCTGGTCCCTGTAGCTACTGTGGACAACACAAAAATATGAATGAAAACAACTTTGTACCATCATCCCCCCCAAGCACAACATAATAGACATCGCCTCACCTTACAGCTAGGAAGATTTGAATCAGACCTAAAAACATGCTCATAATTGGGTAAAGATCATATTAGGTTTGATAATATCTAGGAAGAGCCATGGAAACTTCTTCTGCAAATCTGATGCTTTCTGATGGATCCAGAATCATCCAGTTTGTAAGGAGGGGGTTGGCTGGGATAAACCCTCAGGCTATTCTTCCTCTCCCCAACTCCTACCAGGAGGTAAGAGTATATGCCATAGCTTGGGATAAAGCTGACAGAGGGAATGTGGGGTGAAGCCTTGAGGGTCTCATATTTCCATTCTCAGCATGTGCCAAGAGCAGGCCTGGCAACAGCACCAGGGTCCTTAGAGGAAAGCCATTTCAAGCCACACGGGAGGTAGCAATAACCTGTCATTATTGGATAAAGAGTCCAAGGACCAAAATAACTGAGAACTGATGACATTCTGAAATAAATAAATGGGCCTCATGTCCAGGAATGTCCCTTTGAGGAAGAAAACAAGAGGCCTCCGATTTGGCTGTGTGATTGGCAGGGGAAGAAGAGCATATTTCAGCCCAGTACGTATAGCTGTGCTCCAGGCGGGGCTGCATGGGTCTGGACCGTAGCACTTTTTCCATTTACAGATTTGACAGCCCAAATATTCTGTCTGAAAACTGTCCCTCACCGGCTTAGAACATGCTGTTCTTGCTCAAGACAATGCCACCAGGGAGCTGATAAGTTCTATGGTACCCAGCTGATATGGGGGAAAAAAACAGTCTTAACGATTTGGTGGAATGTTTTAGAATCTTAAGGCTCTACAGCAAGGTGGGATGAATAGTCCAGAGCCTGTGCTTTCCAACTAAAAATGAACATATCTAATCTAGCCACCTGGTTTCCCAAATGAGGCATCTGGGGCTCCGTGTGAAAATGGAGCTTGTTTTAGAACATACAGTTAGGTACAACATGGATCTGGAACGGCCCCTTTCTCTCTCCCCAGGCCCAGGCTTCCGATAACCTTAACAAAATACCCAGAGATTAGCGTCCAGATTATCTTGGTTTTTGTAGGTCTTCTCTGAATCCAAAGAATGAAAAATAGTTCACTTGGGTACATAGGACACAGAAATAGTGTGCAGGGTGATGGTGAAGGTTAGGGAAAGATGGAGTTCATACTAAGATGGGGAATGGGAGAATAGCCCGGTAAATAGAGTAGAATCTTCCTCCAACATATCTGTTTCTGTTTTCACCTGGCCTGGCCTATGTCCTTAGATATTGAAAATAAGAACAAAATTAGCAAATTTGAAATATACAGCAACAAGTTCTAGAGGAAGAGTTTACTTCTGAGTCTTTCTGCAGTATCATAGTACCAAAGCCAGTATGAATCATTGACTGCTGTGTAACAAAATATCCCAACATGCTTAAAATAACAAGCCTTTTATTGCTGTTCTTGTAGGTTAGGAATTTTCACAGGACTCAGCAGGAATAGCTGGTCTCGCTTAAATGACTGGACTTTGATTCTGGCTGTTAGCTGGGGTGCCCTTTTCTCTTCCGTGTGGTCTTTCTACCCCCTCTCTCCAGCTGGACCACCTGGACTGCTTTACGTGGTGGCTGGGTTCCAAGAGGGAAAGTGGAAGGTCTTGCCTTAGAAGCACAGAACATCCCTTTTGACATACTGTACTGCTCAAAGTCAGTCTGGAGGCCAGCTGGATTCAGTGGGTGGAGAGAGACGTCACTCCTTCATAAAAGAGCAGCAAAGTCATATTGCAAAGGGCCTGGACCTGGGAGGCGGGTTGGTTGGGGACTGTCCTTCGCTACACAGCGTTGTCACGGGGAAGGATGAGCTACACACCTAGCCTTTTTTACTCTGAAACAGGATCCCATTGACTTTGAGATTCTCACCAAGTTCCTACGGATGGTCCCAAACCTGCGATCCCCCTGCCTCAGCCTCTTGAGTACTGGGATTATGGATATATGCCACTGTACCCAGCTCAGTTTTGCCACATTTTTGGTGTGTATGTGTGTGGTATTTGGGACATCTACCTCTGGGCTACATACCCAGATATATTTTATTTTTTATTTAGAAACAGGGTCTCACTAAGTTGCTGAGAGCCTCACTAAATTTCTGAGGCTGGCTATGAACCTGCGATCTTCCTGTCTCAGCCTCCCAAGTACTAGGATTACAAGCATGTGCTAGCATGTCCGGCTCTGCCACTTTCTAACGTGGTAAGTCACTTACCTTCCTGAGTGTTTCATCAGTAAAATTACACTTTTTATGAGCATTAGGGTTAATTTTATTTTCGTGAGAATTATAAAATAGCAAATATGATTGGCACTAAAATACTTCTCATCACCATTATTACTCAAACATTTAGATTTGGGGGGGATCTGAAACTCACAACTCAAGTAGTCAAAATTTTTAGAAAACTATCCATGTAGTCTCTAGCCCGAGTGACTTTTTAGATTTAAATTCTATTTTTTAAGCAAAGCCAAAATGAAAAAAAAAAAAAAAAAAAGCGGAGTTCATCGCTTCTTCAAAAAATCAAGAGCCCTATTACTTAAGTTGGTCTCTGTAGTTGGGAATACGAGAACTCTCATCTCAAGGGGCAGCCCGAGGCGGCCTTGCTGGCCTGGGAGTGTCCTCCCCGGGCCCATGGGCTAGGCAGGGAAACAGACACCTCGCAGTACTTTCCTTGCCCTAAGACCCGGTCTTTCTGGCTCTGTGCTCCAGCCAGTGCCCAGCCCTGCTTAAAGGTGCCAGAGAATCATATCTGGGTGCTTAAGCCCACGTCTCCAGTGGTGCAGCCTGGAAACTCAGTGGGAGAGGGCTGGGGTGGAGAGCTCTGCCGCCCCTCACCGCTTGATCAGGGCATAGCTGCTTCGTTGCTCACAGCAATTTGGCTGGTGTTTGGTAAAGCTGACATTCTTCCCAGTTCACACTGTGTTTGAACCCCTGTTCCTCCTCCAGCCTAATCTTCTTTTGCCCCTGCTTGGGCCCCATGGCCAGCACCGAAGCCAGCTGGACTTGGCCGATCACACATCGACGTGGATGGCCATGAGGACTGGGCCTGGGAAAGGCAGGGAGGTCAAGAAGATGACTAATGAAAAAGGAGGCCTCATGACAGGCCTGCCTTCCTCCAGCCAAGCAGAGCCTAATCCTGAATGGAAGTGTGGGGTGGGCTCCTCACCAAAGCCAACGCCAGACGTGAAAGGTTTCTTTTCTCATCTACACTTGAGCGTGCTTTAGAAAACTGCACGTAGACTTGAGCACTAGAAACCAGTGCAGGTTCTGAAGAGTAATGGAAGTGTGATATCTGGTACTTAAAAGGCTTAGTTTGCTGAGGATACAATGATGGGTTTGCATTGGTTATCAGCTCTAGCTATAGAATGGCCTGGGCGGGGTTTTTTTTAATTTCTGGCTTAGGTTTAATTGGTTTTGCAGGTTTGGAATGTCAAGTGCGGCCAGGTAATGCTGATAAGCAGCCAGAACTGAAGCTAGGGGTAATGGAGAAAGACCTGTAATTTTAGCACCCATTGGAATCACGTGGAGGGGCTGGTTAAGGCATAGACTGTTGGATCTGACCCTCAGAATTTCTGATTCAAAAGGTTTATGATAGGACCAAGAATTTGCATTTCTGGCAAGTTGCTAGGTGATACTGATGCTGATGGCCAGAGCCCACAGTAGAGTCAGGAAGGCCCCTGATGTTGCCAGGTGGGGGTTTTGAGCCCTGCTGGGGGCATGGCTGTGAATATGAGGACAAAAAATATCTCTGAGACTTCTTACAGGCTTTCCACGGCTTGAAGGGCGGCCATCAAAGACAGTCGGTATAAGAACAGGCCAGGTGATGTGGCCTGGAGCATCATCAGCATAGAGACGGGGGCTGGGACTTGTTTATGTCTCTATTCTTGATCTCAAACAGAACAGCTAGATGTCAGACTTTTATGGCTTGTATTCCAAAATACTATTGATTAAGGCATTTTCAAAGCCCTCAATGGTCTAAGTAAACTTTGTTTACAGCAATTTGTGAACATTTGCCATTCTATTTTAAAAACACCTCCTGCGTTCTCTCAAATCTTGATGGGGCTTTTTTTCTACTTACAGACGTTCACCCTGTATGGTTTAGCTAGATTGAGCTTTTACTGCAAGCATCCAAACTCAAGGAAATTAGAGGGCATTACCACTAAAAGAAACACAAGGTTAGCACTAAGTTACTGCAGGAATCGTGGGAAATTACAATAAAATTACCTAGTAGAAGAAACCGACTCGTGTGTGACGTCACAAATATGGTTCTTGCTGAGATAAGCCATGGCCGTGGAATTCAACTTGGGAAACAGAATGTTCCTTCCAGACAACTTAACCATTCCTTCCTTAGAAAAGCCTAAACCAAATAACTACCCACAGAAAGGCAATATGAATAAGACAGTTAGCTTAATCCAGCACAGGGCCCTTGCAAGCCCAGACCAGTTAGCACACGCTTAAGGCAAACAACATTTCTTCCAGAAAAAAAAAAAAAAAAATGAGTCACCATGATGTAACAGGATAGAATGTAACGCAGCCAGGAGTGGGTCACGTGGTGACAGCAGCTATGTGGTGATAGGGTCGTGAGAGGCAGCCCAGAGACCACCTGGAAAAAAGTCCACACTGGAGTGTGAGGTGGGTGGGCACAGGTGATGGGGTCGTGAGAGGCAGCCCAGAGACCACCTGGAAAAAAGTCCACACTGGAGTGTGAGGAGGGCGGGCACATTCCCCTGGCCACCCCTCTTCCCGGCTTCCTGCAGACTTGCTGGCAACAAGCTGAGAAGCTCTGAGAATGGGGGTTATTGACTTTTCTCTCAGTGTCAAAAATCTTCCTTCTCTACCCTGGGCCAGAGTTCCCCTCAGGAACACCAGCATGAAGATGCTCTGAATGTGGGTCCATCGCATTCATTCATTTTAAATATTTTTTATTTCCTGCTATGTACCAGGCCTTGTCCAGGCAGGGATGTCACAAAGACCAGCTACACAAGAGGATTCTTGATTTAGGGAACCCAAGAGTCCAGAGACCAGTGGATGTGACTGACTATCTGGTAGAGCTATAATAAATGCGGATCACCTTCTCATATGAAAAGCTGAGAAGGAGTCACTAGGTGTGTCAAAATTAAGGTTTAAAATATAGTAACTGGAGCCAGGCATGGTGGCTTGTAATCCCAGTGCTTTGGAGGCTGAGAAAAGAGGATCGCACAGGTTCAAAGCCAGCCTCAGCTACTTAGTGAGGTTCTCAGCAACTTAGTGAGACCCTGTTTCCAAATAAAATATAGGTCTGAGACTATAACCCAGGAGGTATAAAGCCCTGGGTTCTATCCTCAGTAATTATATATATATTTTTTTAATAATATATATTTATATATATTATAATATATATATAAAATAACTGGGGTGTAGCTCAATAGTAAAGCACTTACCTGGCATGCATGTGGCTGTGGGTTCAATCCTCAGTACTGCTAACTAAATAAATAAATGGTTGACCCTTGGCCTAACTAGCAGTCACCAACTCCTATTGCTAGCAGGAAAGAATAAAGACAAGCAAGCTAATTTTGCTCATTTCAGTTTCCAAAATTAAACATGAGTGGGAGAGGAATTTTGCCACAAAAGTGCACAAGAATCCTGCATCTTAAAAACAAAGCATCTGTGATTAGTTAGGCCACAGTCTCCCCTGGAAGTTGACAATACTAAATAATAAAAATATTTTTCTCATGGCGTCACCCCAGAAAAGTGGGCCTGGCTCAGCAGAAGAGTGCGTGCACCACGGAGGTGGGCAGAGGGCTTCAGGTAGTGAATGATAGTGACGCTGACTGGGCTTACTCTGTACAGTACTATTCCAAGAAGTCTGTATATATTAACCTATTAATCCTCACAACCGCACTATAAAGTGAGTGCTGTTATTAGATTCATTTTACGAAGAGGAAACATGCACAGAAAGACTAGGTACCATGCCCAAGGTCACACAGCTGGTTAGCAGCAGACCATAAATTAAAAACCTGTGCGAAGACCCTTGGTCTCCTAACTTTCCCTGCAGCTGCAAAGGCAATTGTCTGTGCTCCTTAGCAGCATGAACTGGTGACATAGCATAGCTTTGCACCTGAACCCGGATTCTGCCACTCAGGGGTGTGTGATTTTGGGTAGGTTAACTTCTCAAGCCACAATATCCTCATCTGTCAAAAGACACTACCAATGTCTTCCATGACTGTTGCAAGGATGTGAGGATTATTGAATTAAAAATTAAATTCACCTAGAATTTCACGCCTGGGGGAGGGCAGCTTTGCCCGGCTCTGATGTACGTTCCATGCCCGTGAGTTTTGACGAAGTTCACCCCGGAAGCAACATGCTATCCAATGATACAGCAAGGCCATGAAGGCTCGCACATGAGCAAGTCAGATTCATCCATGCCTCGCCATTAAAGCCGAGCAGTTTCTTATTTTCCAGAGTCCCTGTTAAATTTGGACAGACCCACTTTGAAATACTAGAAAATACAATTTTAACCAAGGAAATCAGTAGCCTCAAGACTAGCCTCAGACACTTAAGGTCTGAGACTCTCAGCAACCTAGCAAGACCTTGTTTCTATAAATAAATAAATAAATAAATAAATAAATAAATAAATAAATAAGTCTGTGGTATATCTCAGTGGTAGAATGACCCTGGGTTCAATTCACAGTACCATACACACAAAAAAGAACAGAAGTCTCATCCTCATCCAAACAATGATAAAATACCATGGAGGTGAAGGAGGATTCTCATGGAGTAGATATTGTATGCACATGTGCATTCAGAGTAGAAAAGATATCAGTATTTTCACAGAACATTACAACTGAGAATAACTATCAGTTATATCCTAAAAAATCACCTACTACAAGTATACTCCTCATGCGTGAAGTGCTTGGGTGAAATGACAGCTAAGGATTCTTTCAATATTCTATGATTCTCGAGTAAAGCATACTGTTTTCTTATAAACATTTTCAGTGCTCCATGGTAGGCCCTGCCTTATGCCTGATGCTCGGTCAATATCAAATAAGTGAATTGTGATTTGAAGTACCTAACTCAGATTCCACACAGTTCAAAGTATTCAGACTCTAAAATCATACAGAAAATCAACGTGCACCTTTTATAGGAGAGCAGGTATGCAATTTTCATTCACTACCCATACTCCAAAAATACATATTTTAAGAACTATGCTATCTATAGTACAATTGCCAGAATAAACTGGTCTAGGTTCCCTTTTTGGAACCAGCATGAGATGCCTATGTGGAAAATAAAATTAAGTCAGAGAAATTCGTAAATAATAAATTTTACCTGCCTAGGACAGAAAAATTTGGAACTCACTGCCAAATTGGTTACTTGAACACAAACATGTACACACCACTATGAAAAGGTGTTGTATTGGATTACTCCTGTTTTTATTTTTAACATGAATATCAACAGCCCCTTCTTTTTAATTGTTCTTTCAATTATTCTAAACACAGTGCTTCATACTAACTCCAGAGATGGTAAATATCAGAGTTCAGTGTAATAAAAAGATAACAAATTCAGTGTCCGATGGACCTAGGATCCAATTCGAATTCACAACTCATTGCTTAGATGTCTTGGGCAAGTCATTTAGCATCTCTGAGTTTCAGCCTTCTCACCTGTCAAGCACAGGTATTAATACTAACCACGAAGGGTTTCTCTGAGGCCCAATAAAATAGTGCACCGAACACACCTATGACACCACCAAGGATGCAGTGAATGTTCAAAAAGACCTGTTGGTATGAAGCTAGGAAAGAACGTTCTTATTTTATTGAAGATCGCTAAGAGCAGATTAAGACCTTCAAAGATTATTGAGCCACAGCTACAAAGATATTCTTGTATCTGAGTCTGGGTGGAAGGACTTCAATAGATACCACAATCTAATGGGTGATACAGGCACCCATTCATTTATTCAAGAGTATTTGCAGAGCATCACCACATGTCATGGGTATAGTGATGAGTAGACAAACATTAGCTTAATAGCCATGTAAGTAAATGTAAGCATGAAACTAGTGGGCGCTCAGAGATTCCTGACAACTGGAGCTCATAATAGGGAGGAGTCGCAGAGGCGTGGAGGTGGGTAGGGACATTTGGTTTGAGATGTGAATGAAGAATGACTATGTTCCAATAAGAAATGGGTGGGGGAGGACACTGGGTAAATGTTTTCGGTCATGAAAGAGAAGGCAGAGAGGGGGAAATAGCTAGAAATGAACAGTTAAGTTAGGGTCTTAATACTATAGGAAGTTTTGAATGAAGTGCTGAAGCAACCGATGAGACATCTTAAACATAATGTGCAATGACCCACGGAGGCATTCCCAATCCATCACATAAGCTTCTTCTAACCTTCCATCCCTGTGAGACTATAGTCAGTTTATTGGAGATGAGGTAAGGGGTTTGGGAGAGCGCTGCTGGTATGCTACGAGCCCTACCTCACTCCAAGGAGGGAAGAATGTAGGGTTGTCCCTTCCCCAGGCTAGAGAAAGCAGCTTCCCAAGACAACTTGGGAACTTCGTCAGAGTTCTCTAGCAACAGGAATGGTGAGGACTGGGGTCTGTCCCAGCTAGGGTCAGCCCGGTACTGGATAAAACAGCAAATGTGTGGTTGCTGATCAACCAGGGTCGCTGTGCTCATGAAAAGACCTCAAGAATCAGAGCACAGACCAGTCTAAAGCTCCAGTATTGAACCACCCTCCTCCGGGAGGAAGCTGAAGACACCAGCTGAGCAGTCTGAGTAAAAAAGCCTTATAAGCCACTCTCACTTTGAGTGACCATCCATCATTCTCCAACTCTCAGCACCTCCCTCCAGAACTAGAAAAATACACACACGTATCATTAATGCCTCTGTGGTCCTGGACATCTGAGCATCACAAGGTTAAAACTGCAGCAAAACATGGACAATAAGATGCGAACATGATTGTGTGGATACAGATATTACAGATATTTAAACATTTGAGATTTTTGGCGAGTGTCATTGCTTTTTTCAATGTTGCAGTTGTTTGTCTTTTAATAACTGCTATGGGAAAGAGTTTTGTGAACAGAGTTCGTGTCTATGGGAGAACAAAGTCAAGGACACATAACGGAAGGCGTCAGGGAACACGGCATAGCAAGTAAGATCCAGCTGTACCACTCCCAGATAGCTACCCAAAAGAACTGAAAGCAAAGTGCCATATGCACGTCTATGTTTCTAGCTTCACGATGCACAATTGCCAAACTATGGAACCAGCCAAAATGTCCATCGATAGAATGGATTATGAAACTATGGGATATATACACAATGGAAATCTACTCAGCCATAAAAAAAAATTGTCATTTACAGGGAAATGTATGGAGCTGGAATACATTATGCTAAGTGAGATTAGTCAGTCACTAAAGTGAAAGGTTGGATGTCCTCCCTCATATGCAGAAGTGAGAGAGAAATCAGGACATAGGAGGAACTCAAGACAAAGGAGAAACCTTAGTGGAGTGAAGGAGGGGACCTAAGTGAGGGAGATGGGAGGGGAGGAAGACTTGAAGAGGACGCACCTCAGTGGGACATGTTGTACACACACAAACTTGGCAAAGCCAATCGCTGTGCTGAGCACAGGGAGGCAGGGAAGAGGGAGAAGGAGTGGGTGAGAATTGGGGGGGGCTCGATGAGTACTACATCCTCATTCGCCTCTGTCACGCTGAACGTCAACAAAATGTATGATCACAATGCACACATAAAAGAAAGGACCCAAAAGATGCTTACTTTTGCTGTAGCTGTTGCTGCCCATGTTTCTATACCTCAAGCATACCCAGTTCATGATCCCTCTGACTTTATGATGAGGTATTAACTTGGCATTTACCATGTGACAGGGTAAGCCGTGATATAATAGTTCCCTAAAACTGTAGTTGATAAAAAAATAAGGATGACCTGGCTTTCTGCTGTCTTTATCTCTGATGTCATTTTTGCTTTATGTAACCTTTGTGACATAAAAATCCAGAAAAGACAAGTTCTTCTGGCTTCTCTTTAGAGCAGGCCATGTTTAGAGCAGGATAAGCCTGAGGGCTTATCCCTCAGGCCGTAGGACTTAGAGGTTCCTGAGTCCACACACCAGACTCACCTTTGCGGCCACTCCTCTTGGGACCACTGGTTAACTGCTCCACTGTGTTCTGGTATAGATATTAATACACATTTTTACATACACACATTCCCAAAGGGCCAAATTTAGTGCCTGGTTTTATATATAGGTCACCATAATTTATATTAAATCTCCTGATTTAATGAAAGTTTTCTTTAAGCGTGCTAATAAAAATAAAATTTTAAAGCCAGGCATGGTGGTGCACGCTTGTAATTCCAGCATTCGGGAGGCTGAGACAGGAGGATCACGTGGTTCGCAGACAGCCTCAGCTACTTAGCGAGGCCCTTTGCAACTCAGTGAGACCCTGTTTCAAAATAAAGAATAAAAATTAGGGCTGGGGTATAGCTCAGAGGCAGAATGCCCCTGGGTTCCATCTCCAGTACCACAAGTAAGTAAATAAATAAATAAAATTTTAAAGTTTTTTAAATTGTTGTGGTTATTGTTCCTGTTGTGTAACAGAGCCAGACCTGTCTGGTTTTATGGTCCATGCTCCTAAACACAGAACCATTATTCAGCTTCCAGAGTATTCCCAAACAGTTTACACATTTGTTTATGATCTGTGAGCAAAAGTTTCCTCCCAACAACCCCCATTATTAGACACACATACAAAACTACATACCACAGGTCTTCCTCTTTGTCTCTGCCCAAGGATAAGATTAAGTACCCTCATCATGTTGCTGGAAGGCCAGCCCTGCTCTAGTGATGAAGAGCCTTCTTTCTTCTTGTCTCTTTCACAGATTCTTCTTCCTCTGGCCAGTCCTTAAGTTATTTGGACCCTGGAATTCCATCTCTGGCCCAATCTTCCTTTCACCCCTACATGGCTTCCCCATGTCCTTTTGCTCAAATCTAACAGCTATGGCTCCAGGAAAGGTCTCTCTCCTTGGCCTCAGGTTCTGTATCTTCATCTGCTTTATCTCCTATTTTTACCTTGGTTTATATACTTGGATTGTGAGGTCCTCGAAGACGAGAACATGCCTCATTATAACCGTGCATCTATCCCTCAAGACTTACCATTAAAGTAGGCATTCCATGCATTTTTATATAATGCATAACAAAGAAAGTGAATAGATGGATTCAATTAATTTATGTTTAATGAATGGTAAATAAAGTTGAAAAGAGAAAGACCTTCAGAAGAAAAAGCCCTGTGTCTCCTTACTTAGAATAAGAGGTGCTCGAGAATAACACAAGGAACCCTGGACTCCACAAAACAGAACTGACCACTAAAAAGTAGCTTGAGCAGATACAGACAACAAACACTTGATTAGAACAAATTAGGCAGGACTTTTTGGTTATTTCTTATGCTAATGTATAGTTCAAATGTCCAAAGAGTGCCACCAGGCGTGGTGGCACACACTTGTAATCCAAGCACTTGGGAGGCTGAGACGGGAGGAACACAGGTTCATGACCAGTCTCAGCTACTTAGTGAGGCCCTCTGCAGATTAGGAAGATGTTGCCTCAAAATAAAGCATCAAAAATAGGACTGAGGGTGTAGCTTGGAGGAGAATCCCTATGGGTTCAATCCTCAGTACCACAAAAAAAGTCCAAAAGAATATTTTTATATGTTTAGCATATTTTTTGGTGGTACTGGGGTTCCTGGAAGCCCTTCTACCTCCGGGCTACACTCCCAGACCCATTGTTTTATATTTTCATTTGGAAACAGGGTCTCTTAAGCCAACGAGGCTGGCTTCGAACCTGCGCGATCCTCCTGCCTCCGCCTCCCAAGTGCAGGGATGACAAGCGTGGCCACCACGCCCGGCCATTTTTTAGCATTTTTAAATGCATTCAGATATATTTCTGTTTGACTTTGCTTTTTATGCACATTCATTGTCCCAAAGACTGAGATTCTGTCATTAACCAATTGGGAGAAACATATCCTAGACCATCAGATCATTGACTTTTAAGTAAATAATTCTAAAAACAATAACCAAAGGGGGAAAGAAAAAAAAAACTACAAAACTAACCCAGTGATAGTACTCAGAGCTTTCGGCCTTCTCTGAGAACAACCCAGTGGATTTACGTAGAGCACTTGGACATGGGCGTGTGGCCTGCGTGTAGTGAGAACCACACCCCCGAGGGTATGGGAAGGATGTGGATACGCTTCAGGGTTGCCCGAGTTCCTATCAATCAGGCCTCCACTATTCATTCCCCCGAGTGTGGAATACAATTTCTCTATGGCTGCCACATATCCAAAGAGTAGTGTGGGCACAGAGCCCACCCACACAAGCTCTCAACTGCAACTCCTCTCGGGGCCTTGGGGAGGAGGTGACTCCTCGGCCTACAGCAGCTGCAGGAAGCACAGGGTGATATCACCTCCTCTGAAGCCAAGAAGCCTCCACAGGGTCAGGGACGGAGCAGCCATCACTGGACAGAAAACGTACAAATAATCTTCCTCTTTCCACCTGGAGAATGAGCTCAGAGCTCCGGGGAGCCCAGATCTTCCTGTGCCAGGTGATGTCAGGGTTGGTGTCCCCGCACTTCTGACAATTTGCAGGTGCTCCATTCATGGGACACCGGGTGTCCATCCCAGATGGTGGTGTGGGAGACAGACACTCGGCTCTAGACCTTCTCTCACTGTAAGTTATAAGGCCTTTGGGGGACAGACTCATCCATTTTCTTGGACTGGGTTCTCTGGGTGTTGGGCCAATCATAATGTGATAGGTACCGGGAAGGGAGGGGATGGAGAAGAGTTTCTCTAGAGATTACGAATAAAATGCTGGCAAAGGCCTCTCACTTCTCTCATCAACGGTTATTCTCTGGGTCGTGAAAAATCCTGCATTATTGATCACACATGGGGATGGAGTTGAAAACTTAAAGGAAAACTGATTTGCTCGTTGAAGGTGAGAAGAGCAGTATGTAACAGGAGGGAAACCCAGGCAATGAATTCTACAAACTGACTTGGAAACTGGGACCCCGCCCCCATGCCCTACCCTGCTTTGTCCACAACAAAGAGGCAAAGAGAGTTCAAAATTACCCTGTGGTTCTGTTTTGGGTTTTGTTTTTTTGTTTTTTGGGTTTTTTTTTTTTTTTGTGTGTGTGTGTGTGTGTGTGTGTGTGTGTGTGGTACTGGGGATGGAACCCAGGGTCATTCTACCTCCAAGCTACACCCCCAGCCCTATTTTTTATTCTTTATTTTGAAACAGAATCTCACTGAGTTGCAAAGGGCCTCACTAAGTAGCTGAGGCTGGCCTCGAACCTCGATCCTTCTGTCTCAGCCTCCCGAATGCTCGGATTACAAGCATGCGCCACCACACCCAACTAACCTGTGTTTTATTATTATTTTTTTTAATAGTCGTAGATTTTTTTTTTTGGTGGCACTGGGGGTGGAACCCAGAGGCTTTCTACCTCCGGGCTATACTCCCAGACCTATTTTATATTTTATTAGAAACAGGGTCTCACTAAGTTGCTGAGAGCCTCACTAAGTAGCTGAGGCTGGCTTCGGACCTGTGCGATCCTCCTGTCTCAGCCTCCCAAGCGTGGGGATTACAAGCGTGTGCCACCATGCCTGGCTACCCTGTGTTTTAATCTCATAGAAAAGAAGGTTTTTGCTATCATTCTTCAGTGGCTGATAAGGTTAGCCTGACTGTACCCTGCTTCCTCACCAGAGATAGAAACTGGGCATTAAAGACTAGGGTTTCTTCAAACCACTCAAAAGAAAAGCTTCAAGATACCCAGGTTGTAGTCACCTGACATTCACCATTTGGCTCTTTGGAGGGCCAATACCTTTCTGTGTCAGGAGAAACCCAAATATCTGCCTGATGACAGATGAGGTGTCAGTACTCTACCTGGGGGCCAGGGAAAGATGTACCATTCAAAGGAAAAAGCTCCTTCTGACCAGAAAGTCCACTACTAATGACTGAAGCTGACTGAGGTCACTCTTCACACTTTAAGCAAAGGAAGAGCCAGGTGTGGTGGCGCACGCTTGTAATCCCAGCATTTGGGAGGCTGAGACGGGAGGATCATGGTTCATGGACAGCCTCAGCTACTTATTGAGGCCCTCTGCAACTCAGTGAGACCCTGTTTCAAAATAAAAGAATAAAAAATAGGGTTGGGGGTGTAGCTCAGAGGTCGAATGTCTCTGGGTTCCATCCCCAGTACCGTGAAAGAAAGAAGGAAGGAAGGAAGGAAGGAAGGAAGGAAGGAAGGAAGGAAGGAAAGATGCAGAAAAGGCTTGCCAGAATATTCATGATATCTTTGTCAGAAAAGTAAAAATGCTAGCCGGGCATGGTGGTTTGTAATCCCAGCATGTGGGAGGTTGATACTGGAGGATCGCAGTTCTTGGACAGCCTCAGCTACTTAGTGAGGCCCTCTGCAACGTAGTGAGACTCTGTTTCAAAAAATAAAGAATAAAAATAGGGCAGGGGCTGTAGCTCAGAGGTCAAATGCCCCTGGGTTCCATCCCCAAACCACAAAAAAAAAAAGAAAAGCAAAAAAGAGAAAGAAAAGGAAGGAGACAAGTTGACAGAAGAGAAAGAAAAGAGGAAGTGGGAAATAAGATGGAGTTGGAAAAAAGGAAAGGAAAGAAGGCGCGTAGGGAGTGAGGGAAAGAAAAGGAAGGGAAGAAATGGAAGGGCAGAAAACTTGAGCTGTCACAAGCTCTTTGGAATTTATAAATAGCCTATAGAAATAGTGGAATTTGGATCTTCCCAAATGAAAGTGAATGATAATGGCTTCCTCCCTCCACCCCACGCACACCAGGTCTCTCCAGGCAGGGGTCCAGGCTTCAGCCTGAGGTCCCCCGTGGCCAATCTGTGAGTCACAGCTGCTGGAAGGGACGCCTGGAGGGTGGCTGTGGGCGTGTAGACCATTCCTGCTGCTGCTCAGGAATGTTCCTTCAGGAAGCAGCTTCCCTCCAAGATCATTTTCTTCAGGATTGGGTGAGCAATGTTCAGAAGGATGGAGGGACCCAAGGTTTGAATCCTGACTCCCTAAAAGGTATGTTAGCAAGTTTATTTCTTCTCTGGGGACTTTGCATGTCCTCCAGGAAACTGCATAGAAGAGTGACCTCCTAGCAAATATTCCTGCCCGGAGGGACAGTCCCTTCATGACACAAAAATGTTTGTGCCAAGGCAGAGGGAAATGCCTGGGCTTGAACAAAAGAGGCGTCTCTGCCTGCTGTCTCTGCCAGCAGGCGCATGGCAGAATGGGGAGGGCAGGCTAAGAATCTGAATACCTCATCTTCAGCCCACCTGGAGCCAGTGTCCTCTTCATCCATCAGTGCCCATCAAACACGCCCTCCACCAGCTCACCCAGGATGTGGTGGTCCCTAAGCAAGCTGGACTCCACAGTGTTCTCTTGCGAGACTCCAGATTTCCCCTACGCTCTCCTCAGCACTACACTGAACAACCCAGCTCCATGCACGGGGATTCATCCAGCTGCTGATTTGAGAGGAACCCCAGCAGCTGCGGCTCCAGTGGGGTGAGTAGGGCGTGGGCTGCCCAGGCAGACAACTGGGACTCAATCCCAGCCCTGCACTCACTCGCTGGTGATATTGAGAAAGTATGTTAACCTCTCTAAGGCTCAGCCTCCCCATGTTTGAAGTAGCAAATAGCGATAACAGCAACAAGACTGTTAGGAAGATTAAATTGTGTCTCTCTTTGAGAGCAGAGACTATTTTATTTACCAGTATTTAGCCTATAGAAAACAACTGAGCAAACACGTTGGAATTTTTCAAAATGCTTCCCACAATGTTTAGCACATAGAAAGTGGGTAGGATTACCTTCCTTATCTTGTATGCCTCTCTCAGTGCCTCCCATGGAAGAGCTTATTTTGGCCATCATATCAGTCAGGGTCCTGGCAGGAAACAGATGGTGTGTTCCCAATGAGGAGCTGTTCGTGAAGGAGACATTTTCAGAGATGATTAAGGGAACCCACAAGGGATGGGTGATAAGTTGGGTCCCTCCCCCACGTGATCTTGCAGCAGAACAGGAGGCAGAATCCTGGAAGCTAGAAGCGGAGATAGCGCAAGACAGACTCCGGAGGTCGCGAGACTACAGATGTTGCGAGAATTGGCATGCCTATAAAAAGGTCAGATCTGCCATGTGACTCAGACGGCAATCGGGACTATGCACAACTCTCCAGACGTGTGGCCCGCTGGTCCCTTCCCCCACAGCCGGCTGACTCTCCAGAGGGGCCGGGTCCGAATAAAGCAGGGGTCTCTGATAACCCAGTTGGTGTTTTGCCTCCCTCCTATACTCCCTACCTCTATTGTCAACCTTTCAGTGGGTAAGCACACCAGAACCGGCCATAGCAGAAAGGTACCAGCTCCTCCAGACCTGCTACCACCACCAAGAGAGACATAGACGGGAGAACAGTTCCAGAGGATCTAAACCCTTCAGTAGAGGAGGGGAGAGAGGAGGAAGAAGGAGCCCTCGCACCCCCTCTGAGCTCTTACTGGTATCTGCCAATGGCCAAAACTAAGGTCCACTGAGGAGGCCCATGCAGGTCCACTTCCAAGGAGCAGAGTGGGGAATGTTGAGCTGCATCTGGTGATGCAAATGAGGAAAATTTAGGACAGATACTAAGCCTCTCAAGGATTTATATTAATCGCCATCTTTCCTTATCTCCCTGGGTTCTTCAGCAGATTTACACTATATAAGATGCTATCTTCTCAAAAAAGCTGGGGTCAACTGAGAGTCTGAAATTTCGCCCTGTACTTCTTCCTATTGGGGGATTCTAAACATCAAGGGACAGCTGTTCCATGGAGTTGTATCATGCCTTCACTGACCTTCCTCATACTGTAAATTTCTACTCCTAAAATCTAACAATAGATACACATACTTGCTATGCTTTGAAAAAAGCAAAAAATGAAAGTGGGCTCTGGGCAGGAATACCCTACAGGTTAAAACAATTTGTTTTAATGTTATGAGTAATTTTTAAATATAAAATATTCATATCTGCTCGCCTTTTCATATCATCTTTGTATTGCATATAGTGTTTGTAATAAGACTTAAAGAATTCCTAAGACCTGAAGGACTAAATCAGTTTACTTTTGAAGAGCTGGCATATCAGTGGCAGGGGATAAGCAGTGTGGGAAATTAGAAGCCAGCATTTTCCTCCCCAACACTGCACAGGTTTGGATGGACATCTTCCTAATAGGCATCGAGGCCCACTACCCTACAGTGGCCAAGAGATCCAGGACCTTCACTGGACCCAGAACACAGTGCTAGTACCTTAACATGGGCTAGCCCTCTTCAAGGTTGGTTTAATCTATTAATGAAGTGCAAAAATGCATATGACAAAACCATAACCATGTTAGAAAAGGAAGCGGACTCATGATGAAGCATTGTTAGGTCTTCACAGTCCCTGCTTCAATCTACTTACCTAGCCCTAAGAAAACAGTGAGGTTTAGAAATAGATATAAGCTATGAAGGTAATGAAAAGAATAAGTAAAAAAAATGTGCAGAATTTATTTTGTTTCAGAGACTACAGAGTGCCTCACATAGATTACCTCAACCCTCCCCACCATGCAAATAGGCTTATGTTGTGGACTTCACTCTGTAGATGAAAAAAATAAAGCCAAGTAGTATTCAGTTTCTTGCCCAAGATAAAGCTGGAGAAATGGAAGGGCTGGGACTGAAACTCCAGCAATCTAACTCAAGACTGCACTGTTCACCACCAGACAGTTCTGCCTCTGATGATGACCCTTGACTATTCACAGAGAGGAAAACCATCAGAGAAACAGGTACTTTTCAAGTTAAGAGTAGTCTGCTTCAGAAAGCAAGGTACTCCTTTACTTCTTTGCTCTTTTCCTGATTTTGTTTAGAAGTCAATATATTAATTCCATAATGGAAAATATAAATTTTATATCAAAAAGTCATTTGGGCTTTTTGTATTATGGAAAGTATTATGGAAATATGGTTTCCTAGTAGCCTATTACTCCTACAGGTGACAACTAACTGCCCCATACAGAACAGAGGCTAAGAATAGTAAGTGGGTAGGGTACAATTATAGTCAATTGAGCATTACATATAATATGGTCAACTGTTTTTTGTTGATAAAGTCTCAAGGCAATTCAATAAAAAAGAATGGACTTTTAAACAAATGGTACCAGACCAGTTGGGTATCCATGGGAATATTGACCGTTACCCCTCACCATAGAACAGAAAGTAATTTAAAATGGATCATGGGTTTCTACATAAAACCTAAAGTTATAAAAATATCTAAGAGAAGATTAAAAAGTTTATGAACTTGGAGTAGGCAGAGTTGTTTTAGAAAACAAAAATAACCATTTTATAATTTTTTATCGATGGCACTTAATCACAAAAAAAAAAATTAGACTTTGAAAAGTACCATTTAAAGACCATACAGGCAAGCCACTGCCTGGGATAAAATATAGACAAAGGACTTGGACCCCAAGTATATATATATATATAAAAAAACTCTTACAAAAAATATGAATACAAACAACCTATTTTCTTTAATAGGCAAAAATGTTGACAGAAACTTTAAAAAAGAAGATCTATAAAGGGCCAAAAACACATAAAAATATTCAATATTATTAGTCATCAAGGAAATGTAAATGAAGCTAAAATAAGATATCATTTTATATCCATCAGACCAGCTAAAACTGAAAAGACCAACCATACTAAGAGTTGGCAAGGGTGCAGACCAACTGGTACTCTCGTAGTCTACTAGTGAAAAGGTCAAATAATACAAAAATTTTGGAAAACAGTTTGGCAGCTTCTTTAAAAGCGAAACATAAACCTACCATATGACCTAGCCACTCCACACCTAAATAAATGAAAACATATGCCCACACAAGGGCTTGAACACAAATGTTTATAGCAGCTTTATGTGTAATAACAAAAAACTAAAAACAGCCCTAATGGCCATCGGCATGTAAATAAATTAATTATGCTTTATTATACAACAGAATACTCCTCAGCAATAAAACAGAGGAAACTATTGATAAATACAATAATATGGATAAATCTCAAAATCATTTACATTGTGTAAAAGAAGACAAATTTCCCTTAGAAGAGAATACATATTATATGATTTTATTCACATGAAATTCTAGAAAATGCCAGGAAATATGTAGTGGCAAAAGTAGAGGAGTAATTGCCTGGGAGTGAGGATGGAGGGAGGCTGACTCTTTAGAAGCATGAGCAAACTTTGGGGATTGATGCAAATATATGCTTATGAGTGCAGACATTCGTCAAAGCTCATCAAATTATGCACTTTTAATATATGCAGTTTATTGTACCTCTGCTTGGTAGCTGTTTTATAAAACAGCTTTTCTGCTAAGCTTCTGGTCTTAGAAACTAGACGGCAGCTATGATGTCAGCAGCCAATGTCCTGTTTTGCTCTCCCTTGAACAGCAGCCTGGGCTTAGCCCAGCACTGGCTTACCACTCTGGGAATTCCCCCCTTTTTTTTCTCTTTGTCTTACAACTTCTTCTCTCATTTGATTTTTTTCTAAAAGCTACATGCCTGCAGCACAGCCACATACATGCGTGTCACTTAGAATTGCACAGAAGGCTATAAAGAAGGTAATTGGGGAGATCTAAGAAAGGGAGAAGCCCTGTGGGCGGAGCAGGTGTTCCTCCTGCCATTTCTCTCCTGTGGTCTGAGACGGGTGCGACACCTGCTTTTCCTCCCGCTGCCCCCACTACACTTTCATTTTAGAAGAATCTCATCATTCGAAGAAAAATTCTAGTGTTCAGCACATACAACCTCCCGCTACAACACAGCCTTTAAATGCAAAACAAATGTTTTATTTTTTATATTTGACTATAAGCAATAATAAATGCTAATGAGGATGTGGGGAAATAACACTTATCCATTGGCGGGATTGCAAGTTAGTTCAGCTGCTAAGGAGATCAGTGTTCAAGTTCCTCGGAAGACTGAGAATGGAACTACCATATGATCCAGCTAGACCACTCCTGGGTATCTTTCCAAAGGGATTGAAAGCAAAATATTATAATGATACATGCATAGCTCTGTATCTAGAGCAGCACAATTCACCATAGCCAAATTATGAAACCAGCCTAGGTGTCCATCAACAGATATATGGATTATATAACTATGGGGTATGTATATATATATATATATATATATATATATATATATATATATACATACACACACACACACACACACACACACACACACACAGTGAAATTCTACTCAACCATAAGGAAGAACAAAATTATGTCCTTTGCAACTAGAGAATATTTTGCTGAGATCAGCCAGTCACAAAACATGAAGAGCTATATGGGATATAAAAGGGATCATTGACAAAGGAGAAGAACCCCCAGTGGAGTGACGGGGGAGGGTGAAGGGAGGGAGACAAGTGGGGGAGGGAGATTTGATGCTGGGAACACTTCAACTGACACGATGTGCATCTATAAAATGATGGATGGATGCCAATCTCAATGTTGTGGACAGGGAAGGGGAATGGTGGGGTGGGATCTGTGTGCATGTATGACTATCACTTTGTTCATTACCATGCGTAATTACAGTTCACCAACAAAATTTTTAAAAATGTAAGAAAAGAAACCAGGTGTGCATGATGGTGCATGCTTGCGATCCCAGTATTTGGGAAGATGAGACGGGAGGATTGCGGGTTCATGGCCAGCCGCAGCTACTTAGTGAGGCCCTCTGCAACTTAGTGCAACCGTGTTTCAAAATAAACAATAAAAAACAGGGCTGGAGGTGTATCTCGAAGGTAGAATGCCCCTGGGTTCCAACCCAATGCTGCAAAAAAATGTTAAAAAAAAATCTAAAACATATCAACAATTAGTAATTGATTGTTACCTTTAAATGCACTTACTGTCCATCCAGTAACACTTTCATAAGTATCACTCATGTCATCATCTTGCTTATATTATTGTTATAGTTTTATGTAGTCATTTTGGATTTAGTAATAGCCTCTAGCTTACAGTTTTGACCTTCTTTGAAAGAGAATGGAGTATACTGTTTTTGTTTTTCTGTTTATTTGTTGTCTGTCTGTTTGTTTGTTTGTTTTGTGGTACTGGGAATGGAACCCAGGGGCATATACCTCTGAGCTACACCCCCAGCACTATTTTTTTATTCATTTTTTTTCTTTACAAAAAAATTACTGTCAAAAGTTTTTTATTCTGGCAGCCTCAGCTACTTAGTGAGGCCCTCCACAACTTAGTGAGACCCTGTTTCAAAATAAAGAATAAAAAATAGGGCAGAGGGTGCAGCTCGGAGGTCAAATGCCCCTGGGTTCCATCCCCAGACTAAAAAAAAAAAAAGTAGTTTTTTATTCTGGTATTAACTTACTTCAGTATCAACAGTTTACCAATAGTTTACTTTGTAGTTTCCTACCCTTATCAATGAGAAACAGAGAGCTGTTTCCTCAAATTTTGCATAAAAATTCATGTTTCTAACCATTCATATGATAAAGCAATAGACTTAGATTTTTTAATTTTACAAAACCTACATGATTTTAAGCTTCTAATATAATTTTTCAACATTTAAAACCCTTCATTAAATTATATTTAATTGACTTTATTACATTAGTTATATAAAATTAATATATAACATTAGTTAGGTAAAATTAATTATACTTAAACTAATGTCTAAACCTAAAAATATATACAGATGGACAAAATGCATGAAAACAAAATTTGCATAAAGTATTATTACTATTAATGCCTGTAAAACCATGATTGATCCTTCAATGACGTAATTAAGTCACATCTGTAAGCTTTAGGGAAGGTCATGACTGTGCTAACTTGTGTAGGCTTCATGTTTTCAAAGCGGTGTATTAACAAGCTTCAGATGAAACACTGTCTTACCAAAATAAGTACCATTTCATCCCAGTTGGTTGGAACAATTAAAGACCTATATTAAAAAGTAATCATAATGACTTGTCACAGAACGGGGCTGGGAGGAGGCTGATCGCATTGGACTGACTAGAAGGCAGAATATTCATCTCTTCACGGGATCTTCCTAATCATTAGGATGCTTTGACTACACTTGACTTTCATCCTGGATTCCTGGATGCTGACTTCTGGACCTCGTAGAAGATAAAACTTTAAGGTAGCCTTCTGAGCTTCAGAGTACCCCAGGAGGTGACCGAGGCGAGTATTATTAGCCACACTTGACAGCAGAGGAAACGGCGCCTCAGTGAGATTGTGACTTGCTAGTTCCACAGCTAATAAGGGTCAGACTGGCCCCAGAAGCCAGAGCTTCGAACCACGTGCAGTATTCCAACAAGCATATCACCACTTCCACGTGTTGCCATTTTGCTTATCAGACAAAAGCATTGCTTATGGCCCGGATTTTCCCTGAAACTCAAGGAAAACTCACAGCTCCATATTTTCACAATGCAACAGAAGTTCCTGCTAATAACTACTGGTTCTTTCTTTCTTTTCTTTTCTTTTTTTTTTTTTTTTTCTTTCTTTTTTTTTTTTTTTTGTATGTGTGTAACAGGGGATTGAACTCAGGGACTTTCTACCTCTGAGCTACACCCCCAGCCCTATTTTTTATTATTTATTTTGATACATGGTCTCACTAAGTTGCAGAGGGCCTAAGTAGCTGAGGCTGGCTGGCTGGGAACCAACCAGAGATTGGTGGTGCAGAGGCAGAGACAAGAGGATTGATTGCAGGTTTGAGGCCAGCCTCAGTAACTTAGGGAAGCCCTGTTTCAAAATTTAAAAAAAGGGATATGGGTGTGGCTAAGAGGTAGAATTCCCCTGGGTTCCATCTCCAGTACCAAAAAAGCAAGGGGGCAGAGGAGAACTTAGAACATAACTAAACCCACCAAGTGCCTGGCTTCCAAAAAATTTTTGTCATCTTTATATATTCAAACCACAGACTTTAATAAGGGCGAAGGAATTTCCATTAAGACATGGGGAATAAACTTTCTGTTTTAGGGATTAAAGCATTTCTGCATGGAGAGTTTGGATAAGATGACCTGTAAAGATGACCGTCACTCTAAAAGTCCATAAAACAAACTGTCCCCTGTACGTTAACCAACACACTTGCTGCCTCTAGAAATCATTTTGCCAAGAGCAATAAAGATGATGGGAGCTTTAGTCAGCTCAAATATCCGCTGAGATTAAGATTTAGCATGTGTCTTGTCCCTGCCTCGTGTGTGACAAGCAGAATAGAAACCATTCTGTCTGACACAGGCGGGAAGCTGAGACTGCTCATCCCAGTTGGCGTGAGTACTTGCAGGGAGAGAGACCATGCCCTGGCACTTGTGCTTTCTTTAGGAACACATTTCCGGTCTTAATGAGTTTCTGTCCTATAAGAAGGCATTAATTCCCACAGACAACTGAGGGCCTGGGAACAGGAAGGGTTACAAAAGGCCATCTGTATCATTTTCTGTGAGATGAGGGGAGGTGAGCAGAGAGGTGAGAGACGGTGGGCAAAAGGCATTGGCTCCCCAAGCCCCGATTCTGACCAGTCATAAAAAAGCAGATAGGGAACCTCAGTAAACTTTAAAAGCCCGCCTCCCAAGAGCTTTGGTGGTTACTCTCTCTTGGGGACCCACCTACACACACAGGGGGACTGTTTTTGTCTTCTATCATTCCCAGACTTAAACTTTTCTATTTCTATACCCTTTATTAGTCCTCGTTCTTCATTCTCTGAAATCCTCTGGATAAGATCCTGATAAGAGGAGACACTCCCATTTCACAGCTTCACCAATGTGGCAATAATCTCAGTTTCCCTGGCTGAGGCTGGGAGTGGACTAAGCTCTGTTGTTTGGGGATGTGATGTTTATTGTCCCTGGCCTCTTACTGAATTCAGCTGGAGCCTAGAGAGAAGCTCCCAGGGTTGGGAAACTCAGGGCCTCTGGGCTGCTAGGTAAGTCAGAACTGGGACGAGAGACACAGCCCACGATGCCAATTTCTTTTGTTTGGTTGTATGTGCATTTCAGAGTGAGAAGGGAAACAGCCACATTATAATCCAGGCAGTATAATTTGGGTCTCTGTTTACAAAGCCTCATCCGCTAAGCACCAGCCTTAGGCTTGGCCTGTGGATTTGTTTGGTTGTATTGCTGTCTTTTTAAATCAAGGAATCCTTCTGCCTATACCTCCAGTTTCCTCCCTGCTGGCCCAGTAGCAAGCCAGGACCATAACAAACAGGCAGCTAATGCTCTGCATACCAAGGAATGTCAGGAAAACAAATAAATGCACTCTCTCCTGTTGCATCCCTTTCCTTAAGGGAAGAAAACAAGAGGGAAAGACTTAAGAGTTAAACACGGAAATTTTCCAACAACACTTACCTGGCCAACTTGTGCCGAGGATCACCAGCTTTGAAACGTTCTTCAGGCCCGAGTATAGGACGGTGCGGAGCTGCTAGTGCATTTTTCTTCCTGTTGTTTTCCAATCATCCGAAAGGATCATGGTGTAAAATGTAAAGCACCCCTTGCGCTGGTCAGGTGGGAGGAGCAGAGGGAAAGCGGAGCTGTATTGTTCCTTTCTCCAATGTGTTTTTAAAAATCCTTCCCCAGAGCACAGGCTGCTTGATTTTTCACAGGGCTTTAAATGCAAAACCTTGGGAATAGCTCTGAATCAGGTGACTCGCACAGGTGTGCAATTAAAGCCATGCATGCCACCTCAGAAAGATCACCAAGATCTTGAAGCCATCACCAAGAACTCCAGCCACAAGTGGAATTAGTTCAGGGGCAGAGTCCTCTAGCTAAACTAAACATGCCACATTCTCCAAAGCCCAAAGCAGTCTGTCTGCAGACGGAGGAAATGAGGTAGACCCGCAGCTCAGTGGGCGCGAGGGTGTTCTTCACGGCATCGATCCTAGAGCCAAGACAAGACTCGGGAATTGTAATCTTGCTCCAGGGCTATTTCAGATATGGCGATAGGTAGAGTGTGAGCCTATCCTACCAGTAGCAGCCCCACAGCAACACGGCGGGTCAAGTCTCCATTCCTCTTCCAGTGGCACATGTGCCATCCATCCAGGCACTCTTAAGTGTTGAGAAGCTGCTCAGTCAAATGCTTAAATTAGGAATAGCTGGCATGTTCTTCGGGCCCGAGAATAGGACAACTTTTATGCAACGTTGGCGTGGTGTAATCAATCATGTAATCAACTCAGATGTCCATCAACAGACGAATAGATTACGAAATTATGGGATATACACACAACTCTATAAAGAGAACAAACTATGTCATTTGTAGAAAAATGGTGGACCTGGAGAACATTGTTAGGTGAGATTAGCCAGTCACAGGAAGTGAAGGCGCATGTGTTTTCTCTCATATGCAGAAGCTAGGAAGTAACTGGGACACCAGAGGGACCTCAGAGAGTGGAGGAGAAGCTCCAGAAGAGCCAGGGAGGTGGTCTAGGGGAAGCGGTGGAGAAGAACCATAAACGAAGAAGTCATTTCCATTGACATCATGTGCCTATGTGAGAACACCAATGCCAAAATCAATACCCTGTACAGGAAAGAGGGAGCTTGTGGGGAAGCCGGGGGAAAAGCCCACCCAGTGCTGTGTGCGTGTATCACTATCACTGTGAATAAATTATGATGCTAGACCATAATGCACAAAAAAGTATAAAAATAAAATGGTGAAAAAAATAAAGTATATAAAAAGGCAGAATGCAGCTCTGTTAGTTTGTTGCCTCATTAAAGGAGACTATTATTCTAGAATCTTTGTCAACAATAATAATGATTTACTGCAATATTTGCAAGACTCATGGTAGACACTGGAATTCAGGAGTGAAAGAAGACAATCTTTGGTCTTACCGTCTGCAGAATGGATGTTCAAGTAGGTAACTTCCAGTGCAAGGCAGCCGGAGCCAAGGGCACAGAAGAGGTATGGGCAGGCAGAGAGCCCCCGAAGAGGCCTGAGGCCTGGGGAAGCCCTCTGTTAGAGGTGAGGCCTTAAAGAAGGGGGAGGCATAGACCAAGGACAGAATAACAGAGAGGACTCATGGCTGGGTGGAGGTTTGATGACTTGAACAAAGGCAGTAGTTGCAAGGTACCCAGTGGACTAAGGAAATAAAGGTTAAGAAGGATGAAGGAATGCCTGAAAAACAGAGGCCAGAGAAGGTACTGACCAAAGGACCGGGCGCTAAGTACACGCCAGGTGCCATGTGATTCAACTTTCACCAGCCTCCTATCAGTCTTGATTCAGGAAACCTTGGTGGAGGGTTTCATTTCTTTGTTTTTTGGTTGGTTGGTTGGTTGGTTGGTTGGTTGGTTGGTTCATTGGTTGTTTCATTGGTTGATTGGTTAGGTGTGTGGGTGGTTTTTTTAACCAACATCTGAATTTGATATGTCAGCAGTTAGGAAAAAACAAAAAGGATTAGAGGTCCTGTAGCTGAACAAGAGAATAGGAAATCCAAACCTTAACACCTGATAAAGTAGCAACACAACCCCACACAGGTAAATAAAAGAAACTAACTGAATACTTTTCTTGACCACCTGAGGCCCAGATCCAATTATGAGCTCTATTTTAAGTTAGTGTTGTTAATGACTCAGTGCTTTTTCTCTCTCTCTCTTTATGTTAGCGCAGTGTAATCATAGATCTTGATGAAGCTCAGGGTGATGGAGGCCTACAGCATTCATCCAGCCCACCCGGGTCCCATCCCACTCCTCCCCTCCCCCTCTCCCATGCCTGGCACTGTGACTGACACTGATACGCTTGTGTGTGTACACCATGTCTACCGAAGTGTGAACATTATGCTAAGTGAGATTAGTCAGTCACCCAAAGTGAAAAGTCGGATTTTTCCCTCATCTGTGGGAGCCAGGGAGAAATTGGGACACAGGCAAAGGAAGAGTCACCTTCGTGGAATGATGGAGGGGACCTAACTGAGGGAGGCAGGATGGGGGAGGAAGACTTGAAGAGGGGGACGCTGCAGTCTGCCTTTTTAGCTTTATTCTGATCCTGAGAAAAATACCTGGTGGATGAGGCAGTTGCCTTTTTTGGTATGGAAATAGTTTATTTATATTCTTGGAACATTTGCTAACTCACAAAATGCCTCATTGTATGTCCCCTCTGACCAGCACTGCAGTCTCACGTGGCAGGTAGAGACAAAATCAGGCTTCTTTTCCTTTTTTGAACTGGTGCGTTATGGTTAAGCATCATAGTGGGGCTCACTGTCACAGCCTTGTCCATGCACATAATTTGGTCAGTTACATTCCCCTGTAGCTCCCCTTTCCCTCTCCTCCTCTCTCCCCTGGCCCACTTCCTCTACTGGTCTCCCTTCTCTTTTCATGAGATCCTTCTCCCTTTCTTTTCCTTTTTCTCTCTAGTGGCCATATATAAGAGAAAACATATGACCCTTGACTTTCTGAGTCTGGCTTATATTACTTAACATAATGTTCTCCAGTTCCATCCATTTTCCTGCAAATGACAAAATTCAGAATCACGATTATCCCTATTTTACAGATGAGGCCATTGATCTTCAGACAATGCCACCCCTAGAACATAGGAACCGACATCTAGATTTGGTAGATGTGAAGTCGAGCTCATTTCAGTAACGTGACTGATTTGACCAAAGCTCACGGTAGGAATGGCAAAGCCCTCCGTGACACCAGCCGAGAACTGCCCACACAGAGATAGGAAATCACGGAGCAGTGGTGTTCAACGCAGAACTGCTGGCTCCAGAATCACCATGGATTCCTGTTAAGGCTTCAGCTCCTGATCCCAAATGCCTGCAGCCGAAATACAGCCCAAGAATCTCCATTTTTAGAGATACCAGAAGATTTTTTATAAACACAGAAAGCTGGGGAATAGTGACAGGAGGCATGGTCAGAGAATGGTAGAGCTTGGCCCAAAGAGCACAGAGCAGATGAATGGAGTAGTGTGGGGAGAGGCATGGGTTAGGGCCCAGTGGGGGAGACCCCTCAATGAGGCTGGACTGGAATGAAGAAAGAATCTTGGGGTATCCCGGGAGCATGAATATTCTTATGTGTCAGAAAAGAGAGGCAAGTTCTTAGGCATGATGGCTCATGCTTGTAATCCCAGTACTTGGGAGACTAAGTCAGGAGGATCACAGGTTCATGGCCAGTCTTGGGATTTTAGTGAGGCTCTTGGCAACTTAATGAGACCATGTTTCAAAATAAAAAAGTAAAATAGGGTTGGGGTGGAGACTGCCCCTGAGTTCAATCCCCAGTAACACACCAAAGCCAGAGACTAGTTTTGATAGAGAAAAAAAGAGATCACTAAATTGAGAGACTACTGATGTCTCAGTCAACAAACTCATTAACTTCATCGTCTTTCTTCTGTAAAGGAGGGAGGCCCAACCTGGGAGGCAGATCTGGGTCGGCGCCCAACTCTTCCTCTACCTGCTCCATAACCCTGGGCTAACCATGCCACATGTGCAGCAATGTGAGCGGCAGTTCAGTAGCAGCAGAATCTCACCTCTGGAGGAGGGGCCCTGGGGTGGAGGACTGGTTGTTAAAAGTTCTCCCAGTGGCACATGTTCTTCTGAGGTTCCTGTCTTCTTTGTTGAGCTCCCGAGACTCCAGCAGACAGTTTTGGCATTGCCCTCCTCCAGGCAGCAGGAAGGTTTGGAAAGACTCTAAAACCCAGAGTGCTGTAGAGAGAAATAGCAGGAGCACAGGTCACGGTGAGGGAGCCTGGCTCCAGCAAAACAAATGCCCCAAGGATGGCTAGACGTGGCCGAACAGTCATGACCACAGAGGGCACCCAGCAGCCGGCAGCCATCCCTATGGAACGAATTTCTAGAATTTTTATGTGCAACCCAAGACTCCTATTGAAAGGCCAAGTTCTGCCAGACCTAGCAGAGCATTCCTGTTATTTCAGTACTTGGGAGGCTGAGACAGGAGGATTGTAGGTTTGAGGACAGCCTCAATAGTGTACCAAGACTCTCAGCAACCTATCAAGACCCTGTTTCAAAACAACAACAACAGCCGGGCGTGGTGGCGCACGCCTGTAATCCCAGCATTCGGGAGGCTGAGACTGGAGGATCGCGGTTCGCGGACAGCCTCAGCTACTACTTAGTGAGGCCCTCTGCAACTCAGTGAGACCCTGTTTCAAAATAAAGAATAAAAAATAGGGCGGGGGGTGTAGCTCGGAGGTCGAATGCCCCTGAGTTCCAACTCCAGACCCGCAAAAAAAAAAAAAAATTTTAATTAAAAATAGGAGGTTCTCCAGAAAACAGTCGCATTGTCGGCTGAGTGCTGCTAAAACAGAATGCCTCAGATTGGGTCATTTGTAAAAAAAAAAAAAAAAAAAGCAGCAATTTACTTCTCACGGTTCT
The DNA here is from genome assembly GCF_963383645.1 of Muscardinus avellanarius. Classification (NCBI taxonomy): domain Eukaryota; kingdom Metazoa; phylum Chordata; class Mammalia; order Rodentia; family Gliridae; genus Muscardinus; species Muscardinus avellanarius. The sequence continues at coordinate 3,776,119 of NC_137798.1, forward strand.
AGAGGCTAGAAAGACCAAGATCAAGGCATCTTGTAACACAAGTTTGGTGTCTGGTCAGGCCCCATCTCTGCTTCCAAGATGATGCCCGGGAGGCTGCCTCTGCAGGGGAAAGTAATGCTGATCTGCCAAAAGAGCTGGAAGAAAGCGAACACAGCCCCACAGGCCATCTCGTCCGAGGGAGGCAGAGGAGAGCCGTATGCCCTGAACGGCCCCACGGCGCCCTGGGCCCAGCACTGCTTCATGGGGCTCAGTTATAACCTATGGACTTGAAAGGGGGCACAAACCTTCAAACCACAGTATAGATTGATGGGTGGCCCTCGATTGCTGGAAGGACCAGCCGCAGTAAGAAGGCTCCGCACAGGGACCCAGGGACCAGAGCCACCGACGGCCCGGCAGCAGAGCATAGAAAGATGGAGGGTGCCCAATATACAAACATATACAAACATCTGAGCTCTTGTCCTCAGCCCCCAAGAGAGGCTCCATGACCACTTTCTTAAAAAGATGGAAAGGTAGAAAGAGAAATCTGAAAGAATGAGCACTTAGTGAGGCCTTTTGCAACTCAGTGAGACCCTGTTTCAAAAATAAAATAAAATAAAATAAAATAGGGCTGGAGTGTAGCTCGGAGGTAGAATGCCCCTGGGTTCCATCCGCAATACTAAAAAAAGAAAAAAAAAAAGAAAAAACAGAAGAGTTCAAGATGCTTTTATTAGCCAGAAAACACTAGGAAAGTTTTTCTTTTCCAGCTGGGTGAGGGTGTTGGAGCAAGATTAGACCTATTACACAAAATGAAAAGTTACGTTGTCTTTGCACCGCAACTAATAATATAAAATTGACAACCCCATTCCTCCTCCAGAGGGAAACGGAGTCACAGAGACCAAGTTAGAAAACATTTGGGGGAGAAGTTGAAAACCTGAAGTCGATTGAAAGTTAGATCAAAGCTAGAACTAAGAACATCTGCACAGATGTTAGACTGGGTTTCCATGAAGATGATAAAGTACTTTCATTCTCACCAAAACCTTCCTTGTATAATATTTCAACTATGTGACCAAGAACCACGCTGACCAACTCCCCACCTCCTCCCTTCCCAGTGCTTCCCGTGAAGCCCCAGAGCCACTGTGGGCTCTCTGCTGGACTCTCCTCCTGCCTCTGGATTTTAACCACTCCCATTCATCTGCGCCCTCCCTCTTTGGAGCACCATCCTAATGTCCACAAAACAACCAGATATCAAACTCACTCTCCAGATGATTGCCGTGAGCCAGTGCATCGCTCTGAAAGGACTTGTGTCAGCCCAAGAGCGATGCAAGTGGCAGCTTTGGAGGAAGTGATAGCATCAGGATCTAGTGGTGAAGCTCAAGCCAAACTCAGCAGGGAGCCTCAGGGCCCGCGGTGACTGTGTATGAGCCTTTGCACCAGTGTCCTCAAACCACAGAGGCACCATTTAAGGAAAAGCAAATGGGGCCAGAGGTGAGGGAGCCAGAGGAGCGTGAGACAGCTGTGGGCCTCTGTGCCCAGCTGAGAACAGCACCCAGCAGCGCTGGTCTGCAGGCAGCCCGCACAGCAGGGGGCTCCTCGGGTCAGCTGCTTCTCATCTCAGGGCTGGCAATGGCTGAAAAAATACCCCCTAACTAGATCTGTGTGTCCTGTTGTTGGCTGCAGCTCCCATGTTTGGACCTTCTCTCTTTACAGATGTGCAACCGCTGGACTCATGCCTCCTGACTCTCATCCCAGCTCCTCCAGGCTGCAGCACCTTTCCCTTCAGATGGAGGTCTGCTGCCGGGCTGCAGGTGGCCATGACCCGGGGCTCTGGCTGCAGAATCTTCTTCCCCTTGCCAAAGCCCATCTGGCCTCTCTGGCCACCGGTGGCCTATGTGATGGGCCACACACAGGCGGAGCCGCCCCAGTGTTCCCCTCGTGCTATGGAAGGACTGGATTGAAGGGAATCATTATCTCAGCATTCTCCAACACCGAGGTTATGACTTTGCTGCCGAAGGAACACATTTGTCAATGCCAACCATCTTTCTTTTTGTTTTCTGCTGAGAAAAGATGCTGTGCTTTATGTCCCGGAGCCTCTCTTCTTTGGGGTCTGCCCTTCTTAATGGTCAGTGGGGGGACTGAGTTCTTCCTGACGTTCTCCCTGTCCTCACAGCTCTTCCCAGCTGTCTCCCCTTTGGCACTTAGCAGCAAGCACCTCAGCTTATGGTCGTTGACCCTCTAGCACTTTTAGCACCTTGCTACTCAAATATCAAACTGTGGTACCCAGACTAGCATCACCTGGATGTCTGCTAGCAATGCAGGCTGCACATCAGACCTTACTGCACTGAAATTTGCGTAGCAACAAGGCCCCAAGATGCTAGGCGGAGTCAGGTTGGAGAAGGACCACTTTAAGAGAGTTGCTGCCAAACTGGGTATAAGTGGAATCACTGGTGAGTTGTTACATTTAAAAAAGGAAAAGAAAAATGACCCCCAGATCTAAGTTTCCCAAATTCTGATCTAATGAGCACAGGACGTGCCCCAGGTATTAGGGGCTGTAAACACTCCCCAGAGGATGATATTGAGACTACTTTCACATTTCCCTCCAAGTGGCTCCTCTAGTCATTTATTCAATATCCAGTTATAATAAGATCTTTCTCACTCCACTTTATTATTTATTTATTTATTTATTTATTTATTGGTGTTGAGGATTGAACTCAGGGTCATTCTACCTCCAAGCTACAACCCCCACTCTTTATTTTATTTTTTTGTTTTGAAACTGGGCCTTGCTAGGTTGCTGAGATCCTCACTAACTTGCTAAGGCTGGTCTCGAACCTGTGACCTTCCTGTCTCAGCCTTCCAAGAACTGGGATTACAGGCAGGCGCCACCGCAGTCAGCTCTGAGATCGCTTCCTAATCGACTAGGTTATAAATAGGTGTTATATGAATGTTTGATGCTGAGTCCTGAGCTTATATATTTCATCTTCCATGGAGAGATCTTAAACAGAAGATGGCAGACACCGGTCCAACCCAAAAACTGACAGACTTTCAACCCCAAAGAGTAGAGAAAAGGATTTATCTGTGAATATCTGAAAAGAATTTTATTTCATTTTATTTTAATGTGCTTGCATCAGTGCATGGTGATGTAAAGCGTGTTGACAGTAACATGCATGCACGCCACACTGGGAGGCGCGTCAGGCAGATGACTGGCCTGCACAGTGCATGTTGTCCCGGGCTGAGTCTCCAGCTCCTCACGGGAGCTGAGCTCTTTTCCTCTGGATGAAGGCCCAGTAGGTGATGTACTGTGGGTGAACACCCTTAACATTAACACATGAGCATCAGCTCCGTCTGGGTCCCTCCAAGAATGACGACACCCCTGGCAGGAGGGATAGCCAGCCGCCATGTATGGAGGAGGAGGCCCAGGGAAGCTGGCCAGAGGAACTCTGCTTACATCACAAAGAGAGTCCAAGAAGGAGGGCAGGAACCAGCCCAGGCTCCTCAGAATGTGTGCCCACTCCTGGGCCATAGGACTTCTCTCAATTCTCAAAGAATGTGATGCCTGGCTAGGGCCCTCCCAGACTTTTAAGCCTAAGGAAGCATAATGCTTTGTATAGGAATTCGGTTTACATTACCATCTGAGTAGTTCAATTTACTTATAAAGAGAATTTGATAGAAATAGATCTGTCTCCCAGTAATTTTCTTTCTTTCTTTCTTTCTTTCTTTCTTTCTTTCTTTCTCTTCTTTCTTTCTTTTTAAGCCCAGGGACATTCTACCCCTAAGCCACACCTCTGGCCCTATTTTTTATTTTTTATTCTGAAACAGGGTCTCACAAAGTTGTGGAGGGCCTCACCAAGTAGCTAAGACTGGTTGCAAACCTGCAATCTTCCTGTCTCAGCCTCCCAGGTCCTGGGATTACAAGCATGTGCCACCACGCCCATCTTTGTGTTGTTGTTGTTGTTCTTGTTCTTGTTCTTGTTGTTCTTGTTGTTGGTGGTGGTGTGTGTGTGTGTGTGTGTGTGTGTGTGTGTATAGCACTAGGGATTGAACCCAAAGACATTCTACCTCTGAGCTATATTCCCAGACCTATTTTATTTTTTATTTTGAAATGGGCCCTCACTAAGTTGCTGAGGATATTATTAAATTTCTGAGGCTAGCCTTGAAACTATGATCCTCCTATCTCAGCCTCCCAAGTACTGGGATTAGTAATCTAACCTAATCTAACCTACTCACTCTGGGCCCACTTCTCATCTGCCAGGTGTACTTGGCTGGATGAAGATAATGAATGTCTCAAAACACCTGTGTTAGGTAAGTCACCCCCTTGATCTGGGGCTCAGTTTCCCATACTGGGGGAAAAGGAGGGTCTGATTTGCAATGATCTCTAAGGAATACCTTCCTATTTAAACACTCATTAGATAACTGCTCTAATCCCCAAATTCAATGGCATGGTTCCATGTGCTTGGAACTTGGTCCATATGCCTGTCAACTAGAACTGTGTGCAAAACCCCAGCGAGGAGGTTGAGAGGGGACAGATATCATCTGCTCTGATTGGATGTTTTTAACAGTTCTGATATATTCCACTTCATTAAGCAACCAAAGTGAATGAACCCTTGAAGCCCATACCAATCAGACCTTCACTTTTACCTCTCCACCAAAAAGATCCAATGCAGTAGGTGCCTTTCCCACCAAGGACGTCACCTGGTCAAAAAGGAAACCAGCCGCAGCCCAGCTCATCTTACCTTACTGCAGCTCCAGCAGCCTCCCACAGCTGGCCACTCGCTGCCCTTGAGATACTGCCTCACTTGGCTCCCAGGATCCTCCCTGGCTCGATTCTCCCCCTTCCCTAGCTGCCCAACCTGGACCCTTTGCTGGTTTCTCTCCATCTTCCGATTCACTTAAGGTTACAGTGCTCTTGGCCTTCCACCTTCTCTCTTTTCTTCAGATAATCCTCTCTGGTGATCTCACCAGTCTCATGGCTTTCAAACCACTAGGGATCCCCAACACTCCATCTCCAGTCCCGACCTCGCCCCACACAGGATACCAAGTAAGCCTGAAGGACCAGAGATGCTTCAGAAGAAGGGACCTGTTTTCCTCCTGCAAGAGGGGGAAGTCGTCTTGAAGCTGACTTTTTAAAGTCTTCTTTGTAGGAGATGGATATTGCTACTTACTAAACAGAAAACATGCTTTTCAAAAATTGAAAGGAAGCTGATAAGGAGCAGTTTCTTTTTAGATAGTTGGTCTTGTCTCATGCACACTCAGTCTTTAATATTCATGCACAGAAAGACTATGTCCATGAATCTGTGGACCCATCCTTCCTGTAGACCTCATCCTTGGGGGCCTTCTCACTCAACATCCCGAGGATAAAGTAGAACACCTACGCTTTTGTGTTTTTTGACTAAGTGAACAAATGAAAGAAGGCATAGGTCTGTGCTGGTTAATGAACAAAAAGTTCAAGTAAGCCGGGCATGGTGGCTCACTCTTGTAATCCCCGCACTTGGGAGGCGGAGACAGGAGGATCGCGCAGGTTCGAAGCCGGCCTCGCTGGCTTAAGAGACCCTGATTCCAAATAAAAATGTAAAAATAGGTCTGGGAGTGTAGCTTGGAAGTAGAAGGGTTCCATCCCCAGTACCACCAAAAAAAAAAAAAAAGGTTCTAGTAAAAGACAATAATGTATATACAACGATTATATTTTAAACATCAACTCTATGTAAGAATCATGGTAGGTTCTGCGTGGGATGCAAAGCCACGGTTAGTTATGTCCTTCCCAAGTCTCTCTGGCACAGAGGCCTACATCCTTGCCTCTAAGGAATCCTAAGCCCCTGGAATACTTGGGCTGTGGCATGTGGAAAGGCCCTTCCTGACCACCCTCCGGGTCTCTGAGCTCCCTCGCCGTCCGTGGCCTCCAACCTCACAGGCCCGTTTGTCCCTACTTGTCTGAACACAAACACTCTTTTCCTGGTGACTGAAAGCCTTTGGAAACCAGCTGCGTGAGTGGGCACAAAGAGTATAGCTGAGAACTCTTTCTCAAAAGCGCCTTTTGAGAAGGCGTTTCAAGCCCTTCTCTGCTTTCACAGGATTGGAGAAAGATAGGAAAAGATACAAAGGGAGGGGTCCACACTCGGGAGAACCTTGTCTTTGGATTTGATGACCACCCTAATGAGGCCCCAGAGCTGTCATTTTGGGGGTGTGTCTCTCACACATGGAATTGTACCAGGATTTCTTTAACAGACTTCCTAATCCCCTCTCGCCTGCCAAGCCTCACTCTACACAAAGGTAAAGAACAAGCAGAGCATTGAGACTCGAGCTCCCCCAGCCAGGGGCGAGCCACGTCTGCCCACGCAGGCCGCGTTATTATCAGCAGAAACAAACAGACGGGCCTGTTCTCTCTTCTCCAGGCAACACCGGGGCGCTTCCCCACCTCTGACCTGGAGTCTGCGCCAGGCTCGCAGGAATCCCAGGAGAGGCCGGGACCTTCCTCTCCTCCTGCTTCCCATGTGAAGATCCAGTTGGAATAAAAATTGCAGAGGCTCTTGCACAACCGGACTGCTTTTAGAGAGCTTTTCTTTATTTCTTCATTAGCTCTACATTTTACTGTCCTTTTCATTCTTGTTTTTTATAGGTTTTTTATTTGTTTGGTTGGGTTCTTGTTGTTGATTGGTTGGTTTCTTAGTTGTTGTTTTTTGTTTGTTTGTTTGTTTGTTTGTTTGTTTTCTTTTGGGGAAGTACTGGAGATTGAATCCAGGAACATTCTACCTTTGAGCTATACCCCCAGCCCTCTTTAATTTTTTTATTTTGAAATAGGGTCTCAATAAGTTGCTGAGGCTGGATTACTGATTTATTTATTTATTTTTGCGGTACTGGGGATGGGACCCAGGGGCATTCTACCTCCAAGCTACACCCCCAGCCCTATTTTTATTCTTTATTTTGAAACAGGGTCTCGCTGAGTTGTGAAGGGCCTCATTAAGTAGCTAAGGCTGTCCGCGAACTGTGATTCTCCTATCTCAGCCTCCCAAATGCTGGGATTTTAAGTGTGCATCACCACACCCAGCTACTGTCCTTTTTTAAATTAAAAATAAAAAAAAAAACAGGAACACCTCAGGATTCATTTTATGCGCTCTCTTGTTCCTCAACCCAGCTGCTGCACATCCACGCCCCCTCTCCTCCACTTAGAAGGGGATGTAGACATCTCCCTACTTGGGGCCTAATCTGCAGAATCCTCTGTCTTCAGTGACCCACTAGAAGGGCTGCATCCCTTTTTCAGTGGAAAGAAAACAATGGCTAAAGTACCCCAGCTCTAGTGTGGCTCTCAGGTCCTCTGGGGGCAGCTGCTGCACACTCCACATGTGTCCTCCTGCAGTGGGTTAAGGACAGCATGTGGGACCAGAGATGAGGGAGCAGGGTAAAGACATTCTGGCAGGGTTAGGGTCCCCCCTTGCAGGTGGGAGCACAGGGCAAGAGGTGAGCAGCTAAAGAACTGGAGGAGCCAGAGGGTTAAAGACTTTGAGCCATGCTAAACTGGCAGGCCTGAATAGGTGGTACTCAAACCTTTAGCATATAGTATATGTTTAAAACCCACCAGAAAGCTTGTCAAAATGTAAATTCCTGGGCCCAACCCAGACATCCTGATTCAACAGGTGAGACCACATGAATCTGCCTTTCTCCACGGTTTCCCACTGGTTCTACTTTAGACAGTCTCTGAATTGCCACTGGAGAAGCACTGACGCAGAGTAAGGTGGGTTAGACTAGGGACATCGGCCGACATAATTTGTAGAGAATATTGTCCTTACTCCGAGTCCTAAAGGCAAACCTAAGGCCAGAGTCTAGAGGAATAACCATGAGCATGCCCATCGCTTGAGGGTTGGGTCTGAGGCCTAAAGGAAGCCCAGGTTCAGAGGCTCAAAGCAATCACTGTGGCCAGCAAGCCTCAGAGGAGCATGTGGGAGCCAGTGGCCCAGCAGATGGCACACACCATGGTACGAGGGCAGGTGGCTCCCATCAAGCAAACACTAAATGCACATGTCATGCCCACAGCCCGGTCGGGCCAGGACAGTGCCTGGAGACTGCCCAGAGACAGCATGCAGGACATACTATTTTGGGGGGGTAAGCTGCTTCAAGAAGGGCTCAGTGGTGATAGGCTGGCAGCACCTGTGCCCTCCTGGCTTTGCCAAGCGGCGCCTTCTCTCCCGCGGGGTATTTTCTCCAATGGCAGCCAGCTGGACGAGTGACACGTATCGTCCCCACAGTGCCCTCTGTTCTGGGCCCAGCCCCACTCAGGGAGGGGTTTTATATGTCCGGCTGCAGGGCGAGCGGTGACATCCCAGCATCACTTCCCATGGATGAGCAGCAGTCCGAGGTATCTTCGGGGTCCCTCTGAGGAATGCCGTCCCACAGGGGTCCATCTGCCTTTTAACTCACAGTCTCAAATGAATCAAATGAAGGAACTCAAAGGGACTTACAAGTCCTAAGCTTCCTTGACTGTACCTTTTGCTAAGTGTCCATGATAATGAGCCTCTGGCCAATCAGCGGTCACTGGACTGCGAGAGTACAGACCCTTGGTGGTTAGGGACTCACAGCCTGCACCTACAGCCATGGCCGGAGAGCGTGGGCAGCAATAGTCCCATGAGAATCGATAAGTAAGAATTATCTATTTTGCCTGCTCTATGAAACTGTAGAAAAACCATTCTTTATAGCCCCCCACATCCCCTTGTTGATAAAGATGCGCAGAAAGCGACATCACAGGGCCCCCTCCCCACCATCGCCTTCACTTTTCAGGAGTCAGACACAGCAGGTTTCCTCCACCATCGTCTCATCATCGTTGGGTTCGGCAAAGACTTGAGGACATGGCTCACAGGCCTATGGCCCTGGCTCCTTCATATAAGGGAGAAAGGTTTCAGAAGACACTTTTCCTTTGGGCTTGTCAAGGGTGTAGACAGGCAGCTCAGATTCCGAAGCAGTTCACTGCAGACGAGATTCCTCAGGCTTAACGAAAAACTGTGTGGGAATATAAATTCTTCTAGGCAGATGAGAACAAACATCCTCACTCTGAAATATTACTGTCTCCTCTGGATCTTTTGTGAACCGAGAGACATGCTATTTCTCCCAGAAAAACACTGATTCAACGTAATCAAGCACCACCTTTTCCCAGACAGAAAAATTGCGATTTTGACACCCCAGGTGTGAAAGAAAGCCGCCCTGTCTTAGATTAAAGGCCACAAGGACAAACCGAAGGAAAAAGAACAAAGACGCTACTTTGTTGAGCTGCGTGGCCACCCAAATCTCTCAAAGAATGAACCTGAACTTTTCCAACGGAAAGGCGACCGCAAGAAGTTTGGCAGCTGGTAGAGAAAGTTCCTTCATGAATGTGTGGCCTTTACAGCACTTTGTCTATATACAGAATTAACCTGGGGCCTGAGAGATGTGTCTTTTCCTGTTTTGTTTTGCTCGCAGACACAGAACACAGGGTACAGTTGTGTTTCTGCCCTTAGAGCTGTCCTTGCCTTGCCCTTCAGGACCTGCAGCCAGCTGAGTGCTTTTGGCCAGACAGAAACACTCTCCAATCCTAAGCATGCCCAGGAACCAACAGACCTAGGTGGTTCCTAAGCTTATTTCCTGTGTTCAGATTCTGAGTGGAATCCCAGGCTGGCCTTGCTACAAAGGCTAGAAGGTAGGAAAGGTGAAAAAATTCTCTTAAATGTTTCCAAGTTTTCTATTTACTGCATAGACAGCAAGCCAATAGCTGCTTGGAGGAGCTAGCCTGGCTGGCAGCAATTTTCTAAGAATTTCCAAATAGCAGGGCATGGCTTAAGGGAAAAAAAGACAAGGAATGGAGTAAGGAGGGAGACAAGTAAAAAATAAAAATAAAAAATAAAAGATTTATTGGTGCCCTTGGCAGTTTAAGATTGGAACAGACAGCGCAGCCAAAACTATCTTGCTACTGCAACAGGAAAATTGGCCAAGGGTGGCGTCAATTAGAGCTATGAAGGATGGCAATTTTATTTGAGAAGCGAACTCTAGGCAAAGGGTACAGGTGCTAAGGAACTGCATGTGCTATTTGTTTTCCACCAGAGAGAGAAAAGGAGAGAGAGAGGGAGAGAGAGAGAGAGAGAGAGAGAGAGAGAGAGAGAGAGAGAGGATTAGAGGAGAAGGTTAAAGGGTGGAGGAAGACCTCCATTGTTCTCTCTGGTTTATTGTAGAAGAGTCTCCATATATCAGGAAAATAAGAAGTCAACCTTCTGTGTTGGGGCCCACTCGGCAGGACCGAGGTGGCACCCAGGCTTGTTGCCAGCGTGGACTCAAGATGGCGCCTGGGCTTGCAGCCAAGTCACGAGGCTCACGAGGCTGGCGGTGCCCTGAGCCTGCGCAGTGAGCCCTATCAGGCGCCTTACGGATAATTAGTGACGCAACGCCTCGTGCTACCACCTGCCCGCCCAGGAGAAGGTTAAAAAAGCGCGCATGCCCTAGCGGGGAGAAGGAGAAGGAGAAGAGGGTTGGTGGACAGGAAGAGAGTTTCTTGGCGGACTGCTCTGGGCTCCGAGCTGGGACGGACATGTTCACAAAGCCACCACTGTGACCGGTGTGTGCTGCAGCAGAGACGTAGAGTGCCACGGAGGAGGGTTGGTGGAGTGATGAGGGAGGAGATAGAAGACTGATGTTGTTTTTACCTGAGAGGGCGTTGAGAGAGCATTAAAGAGGAATGGTAACTGTACAAGAACCTGGGGTAATAAAACTGCTTGAGGAAGATCGTGTAAGAGTCGTCACTGCGCACGACAAATGGTGGCCCGTACGGGGACCTTCGCTTTGATCAGAACCTCGGCAGTCCCGGGCAGCCGGCTGGTAAGTACTCCTTTGACTCCGAAAAGGGAGGAGGAGGCTCCATTAAGGAGGATATTTTTTAAATAAGGCTCGCGGATAAGCGAGGCTCGCGGAAAAGCGAGGGACAGCGCTGTATTTTCCCCGATCAAAGGGGGCTCCATTAAGGAGGATATTTAGTAAATAAGGCTCGCGGATAAGCGAGGCTCGCGGAAAAGCGAGGGACAGCGCTGTATTTTCCCCGATCAAAGGGGGCTCCATTAAGGAGGATATTTTCCCCGATCAAAGGGGGCTCCATTAAGGAGGATATTTTTTAGTGTAAGCAAGTTAGAGAATCGGGCTGGTCCTGATTCGACTTCCTCTCCTAATCCGCCACCATAGATGGAAGACACCTGAGGTTAGTTGGAAAAGGCGCCTAATGTGTAAAGGATAGGTCAGAAGATTAGTTCCTAACGTAAGAGTTGTAAACTGCTGCTTGGTACTGTAGAGATGAGTTGTTTTCTTTAAGATCTTTGGGGAATTATTTCTACTTTCCCTCTTCCTTTACCTTGGTTAATGATAGTTTAGGTTGTTTTATTGATACCTGTTTTCTGACTTTCTGCTATGCTTCTATGCACCCTTGGAGACTTTGGAATTTCTGCTCTTATTGCTGTAATTGTGGCCTCTGTGGCCGTGGCAGTTATTGCAGCCACTATGAATGCTCTATCCTCACATGTGGCTGCTGGCATGGCTCAGCAAGCTCAATTATCTGGACTATATGTATAACGTATGTGCAGTATCAGAATTTCTCCCATGCAGGCAATTTGTTTCGTCAATTAAGCAAGACGCTTCTGGGAACTTGGAGCCGTGAATTTGAACACACCATGATTGAGCTACGAGCGTCCATCGCTGCAATTAATTCTACCCGCGTAGAAGTCGCCGCAATACAACAATGAATGGACTTAATACATGGAACATTGGGTTTTTTAAAAGACTGGGGTGGCATGGCGTTCTGGGCATTCTTGCTGGTGGTAGCATGATGTTTCATGGTTGGATATATCAGGCAAACTCGACAACGCGCACTGCAACAACAGCACATATTGGTGCAAGCTCTGGCAGCCCTAGAAGCTGGCTTATCTCCCCATGTATGGCTCAGTATGCTGGATCGGTAGTCAGTGACGGGTAAGATCGTCCCCGGGACCTTTCAACCTAAGACAGGGAAACAATCATGCTATTGTTCTCCCAATGACGGGTAAGAATGGTCCTTGAGGGTCGGCAACCTAAGACAGGCACGATCCCGAGCCTTATTTTAATAAAACAAAAAGGGAGATATGTTGGGGCCCACTCGGCAGGACCGAGGTGGCACCCAGGCTTGTTGCCAGCGTGGACTCAAGATGGCGCCTGGGCTTGCAGCCAAGTCACGAGGCTCACGAGGCTGGCGGTGCCCTGAGCCTGCGCAGTGAGCCCTATCAGGCGCCTTACGGATAATTAGTGACGCAACGCCTCGTGCTACCACCTGCCCGCCCAGGAGAAGGTTAAAAAAGCGCGCATGCCCTAGCGGGGAGAAGGAGAAGGAGAAGAGGGTTGGTGGACAGGAAGAGAGTTTCTTGGCGGACTGCTCTGGGCTCCGAGCTGGGACGGACATGTTCACAAAGCCACCACTGTGACCGGTGTGTGCTGCAGCAGAGACGTAGAGTGCCACGGAGGAGGGTTGGTGGAGTGATGAGGGAGGAGATAGAAGACTGATGTTGTTTTTACCTGAGAGGGCGTTGAGAGAGCATTAAAGAGGAATGGTAACTGTACAAGAACCTGGGGTAATAAAACTGCTTGAGGAAGATCGTGTAAGAGTCGTCACTGCGCACGACACTTCTGAGAGGGCAAGAGGGAATAAAGACCAGAGATTAGGCAACGCTGAATAAAGTAACCTGGAATAGAAATGAAAGAAAAAGAAAAGTTTTACTTTCATAGAAATATACATTTGTGCCACGCATGGAGGCACATGCCTGTAATCCCAGTACATGTGAGGCTGAGACAGGAAGATCACAGGCTCAAAGCCAGTCTCAGCAATTTAGCAAAGCTCTTAGCAACTTACCAAGACCCTGCTTCAAAATAAAAAAGAGAATAGGGTTTGGGTGTCACTTGGAGGTAGAATTCCCTTGCGTTCAATCCACAGCACCACCAAAAAAAAAAAAAGAAAGAAAAGAAAAGAAAGTATACAACTGATTATAGCCTCACCCTTCAGAAATCCAGTCCAGTTCTTCTGGAGAAGGTGTGTGGATGGCTAAAGAGGAAGCATAAGCATAAATTATCCACTGCGGGCCCTGGAGAGATTAGAACGTGGGGACTCCTCACTGGGGGCTGAAAGGCGGCTCTGAATAGTATGGTCTGTGAGGGGCATTAGAGAGGTCATGAAGAGGTGACTGGGTTATCAAAATGACACTATCCACTAATGACAGATGTGCTCATCTGTGTAGCAAAGAGTACAAATCCAACATATCTTTCCATGTACGATAGAAATAATAATAATTACCTCCAACTTTGGCTATGGAGCTTAAATGAGATAGTGCAAGTGCTTGGCATAGCAACTGGAATGCAGGAGATAGATGCCCTTTAGATTTCTTTCATTTCCTTCCCCTCTTGATGTGGAGATAAAAAGGTTCAACAGAAGGACTTGAGACACATTCTCTAGAGAATGAAAAGTAAAGGGCATGGGGCAAATGGTGGGCGTGCCCATTCATCCTTTCAATGAAAATCTGAAAGTTTGAGGGCAATGAATTAGAAGACAAGAGAAGCCGGGCATGGTGGCGCACGCATGCTTGTGATCCCCACGCTTGGGAGGCTGAGACAGGAGGATCGCACAGGCTCGAAGCCAGCCGCACTGGCTTAAGAGACCCTGTTTCCAAATAAAATATAAAATAGTTCTGGGAGTGTAGCCCGGAGGTAGAAGGTCCCTGGGTTCCATCCCCAGTACCACCAAGAGAGAGAGAGAGAGAGAGAGAGAGAGAGAGAGAGAGAGAGAAGAAAAGCAAAAGACTGGATATACAAATGGAATTCAAAGCAAGTGTGTGTGTGTGTGTGTGTGTGTGTGTGTGTGTGTGGTGTGTGGTGTGTCTTGCTGGGGTTCAAGCTCAGGCTTCACACATGCTAGGTAAGCACTCTATCAGTGAGCTACACCCCCTGCCCATTTTTTAACTGTATTTCGGTTTTTAACTTCAGACACTAAACTGATCCCCTCTAGCTAAGACTGAAGCATTCCTCACAGTGCCTGGGGACCAAATGAATCAACCCATAAGCTTTGACTATTATGACAAAAATGCCAGTTAAAACAATTGGGAGAAACTACAAATAACGAGAGATTTGGCAAGAAAGATAAAACTGGAAAGGTGACTTATAAATCACATGAAGAAATCATTGAAAACAAACAAAAACAATACTAATGAACCTAGATCTCTATGTCCCAATGTCAGAGCATGGGTGACGGGAAACAGGATCCCAGCATTGAATGGAAAATCTGACCTCAAAAGTTTCACCAGAACTGGTTGGGATGGAGTTCAGTACTAAGAACACTGCAAACAAGTACGTGTGTGTTCGTATCACTTTGATCCTCTGTGTTATCATTATTAAACTGATGAAAATCATGTGTTAAACTGGTGCAAATGTTAAAATATATATCAGTGGTGAGCCAGAATAGGATTTAAGGAAAAGGAAATGTCCAGTATCTGAGACATTCAGAGGAAATGGGTTGCTGAGTACTATCAATGGATTAGGAAACACAATTAAAATCAAGAGAAGCGCCGGGCGTGGTGGCGCACGCTTGTAATCCCCGCGCTTGGGAGGCAGAGACAGGAGGATCGCGCAGGTTCGAAGCCAGCCGCGCGCGCTGGCTTAGGAGACCCTGTTTCTAAATAAAAATATAAAAATAGGTCTGGGAGTGTAGCCCAGAGGTAGAAGGGCTTCCAGGAACCCCAGTACCACCAAAAAAAAAAAAAAAATCAAGAGAAAATCAATTGCCACTTGAAGTCAAAGTGTGAGAGCCAAAGAACTGCCTTAGAAGTTCAAAAAAAGAGACCTTTACTGTGTACCGCCAAAAGGCAGAAAAAGCTGATAACTGGGCTTAAGATTTAATTGCAAGCATAGCAGAGAGTTTTAAAAGTTGAATTCCTAATTTCAGCAAATCAACCGTTCTAATGTTAGGGCTGAGGTTGGGGAAAAAGTAGGACTCTACGAGTTAAAATGGAGATAGTCCAACACTGAAAAATCTCCAGCCCAGACTCAGCTTAGTTTATTGTACCTCAGTGATCTTCCTTTACTTAAAAACAATAAAGGAGTCTCTCTGTGCATAAATCTCCAGATAGCCACCTCCAGGATGTAGCCCACATCTACAGATCCCTTCTATCTCTATACGCTAAACCTAAACCTACAGCTCAATTTAAACCATCTAAAAGTGCCCCAATGGCCCCAATCAATAACTTCTTTCTCTGCTATAGTCAACTTTCAAGGATGGGCTATTACACACTCTAAAACATATAAAGGAAACCATCTGGATTTTCTACAAAGTTATACCCCTATTGAAAACTATCTCCTGTGCTAAGAACCAGTTCTGACAAATAAATATACAGTATTGCTTAAGTAAATGGTAGATGGCACATCAAACCTGACGATAGTCGACATCATTAGAAATATGTTTCCTGGAGTCCTAGCTTATCCCAATCTATCTGATTCTAATTTAAACTCTGGATGGTGGCTTTGATCTGTCCCCAACTGGTCAGGTGAGCGGAAGTCATCCTCAGCATCCCTACCTGAGTGACTGCCACTCCCTGGGAGGCTAACTTCAGCCGTTTGACTCCTTCTGTCATGTCTGAGTTCCTGTTTGATATGGTCTGACATTTCTACCTGGAGTCCAAACACAATCATTATTCTATCTTCTGCCAAGAGTCATTAATGGAGAAGAACCTTTCCATTTCCCATCCAAGAGATTCTTTAAGAAGACTCAAGGAGCCGGGCGTGGTGGCGCACGCTTGTAATCCCCGTGCTTGGGAGGCAGAGACAGGAGGATCGCGCTGGTTTGTGGCCAGCCTCGCTGGCTTAGGAGACCCTGTTTCCAAATAAAAATATATAAATAGGTCTGGGAGTGTAGCCCGGACGCAGAAGGGCTTCCAGGAACCCCAGTACCACCAAAAAAAAAAAAAAAAAAAAAAGAAGACTCAAGGAATAAGTTGAGTCAGTGAATGAGATTCCATCTCGTGCTTCTGAGACACTGTAAGAGAATCATCACTAACTTTACAAAAGTAAAATAAAAAAAGTAGTAAAAATCTTTAGGGGAATCATGACTCCATATTACCCCTTCTTTGTTGTAGAAGAGATTCTTGAATTGGGTCTCATAATATAGTTTGTTTTAGGTAATGGCTGATAAATCATTGTTTAGGTTAATGTCAATAATTACAAATGTACTTAAGGAAAATATAAAATAAAATTATTATGAACAAAAGCAAATCTAGTTCATATAATAGCATTTGATAGTACTTTATAATATAAGCAAATTTTTATTTAAATTTGACTTTTTACACATGATCATTATTAATAACCAATTTTAAATTAGAGTGGTATGATTTGAAATGCCAAATGTTTGAATACCTCTAATTATTTTTGTTTGAAAATGGCCATAAGCCAGGCGTAGGTTAACATTGACAAAAGATTAAAGAATAACTCTAGACCTTTTTTAAGTTTAGAGAACAATGCTGATGACATTTAGTCAAAGCAAAACAGATTAAATTAGGTCTTAAATGATGGATTTTTAATAGTCCTAAACATTAGATATAATGTATATTGCATAAAGAGATTACTTAT
Source organism: Muscardinus avellanarius (assembly GCF_963383645.1). Classification (NCBI taxonomy): domain Eukaryota; kingdom Metazoa; phylum Chordata; class Mammalia; order Rodentia; family Gliridae; genus Muscardinus; species Muscardinus avellanarius. The sequence goes on from NC_137798.1 coordinate 3,792,721, forward strand.
TGGTTACCTTGTATGTATATAAAACTAATATGTTTAATGTTATAAGCTTTTATGAAATCTCTGAATAAACCTCAGATGCTTAGCCCATTTAGCCATCAGATGTATATAGTAACTCAACGTAATAGTTGTTACTTTTTTTTGTTAGGTATGAGATCAGCTGGAACATACTGGAATGTTCCAGATCTTCACTTACTCTGATTTCTTAGTAAATTCTTACCTAGAGTAAAAGGAAATCTTTTTGTTTTAAGAAAAGACAGAAAATTGTCTTAATAAAATGTGAACAATACCTTTGCTTTTGGCTAATATTTTGTAAAATTTTATCAAGAACACATAGATAGCTGGGCATGGTGACGCCCTTGTCACCCACGCGCTTGGGAGGCAGAGACAGGAGGATCGCACAGGTTTGAAGACAGCTGGGCTGGCTTAGGAGACCCTGTTTCCAAATTTAAAAAAAAAAAAAAGTATAAAAATGAGTGTGGGAGTGTAGCCCGGAAGTAGAAGAGTTTCCAGGAACCCCAGTACCGAAGGAGGAGGAGAAAGAGGAGGAGGAGGAGGAGGAGGAGGAGGAGGAGGAGGAGGAGGAGGAGGAGGAGAGGGGAGGGGGAGGGGAAGGGGGAGGGGAAGGAGGAGGAGGAGGAAGGGGGAGGGGGAGGGGAGGGGGAAAGGGAAGGAGGAAGAGGAGGAGGAAGGGGAAGGGGAAAGGGAAGGGGAGGGGGAAGGGGAAGGAGGAGGAGGAAGGGGGAGGGGGAGGGGAGGGGGAAAGGGAAGGAGGAGGAAGGGGAAGGGGAAAGGGAAGGAGAAGGGGAGGGGGGAGGGGGAGGAGGAGGAGGAGGAGGAGAAGAAGAAGAAGAAGAAGAAGAAGAAGAAGAAGAAGAAGAAGAAGAAGAAGAAGAAGAAGAAGATCGATATCTTAAGAAAACCTGATTGCTTTAAACACAGAATCAAAGCATTAAATGTGACTTTTAGAAAACCCTTTAAATAATTCCTTTTTATTGTAAGCATTCTTACTACACATGAAAATTTTTTAAGTCTTATCTTTTACAAATCATATGTAACTTCCTCAACCCCTCTGAAATTTACTTAATCTTCTGATTTTTGTTCTCATCTTTCTCTTTATTTATGGGATAACTCAGTCACTTAGAACAAAAATATGCCATGCAAAATCCTTTTCCATCTAAAAGCAGTTTTCTCTTTCCTTTAAGCTTTTTACTAAATACCTCATTATAGCCGGGCGTGGTGGCGCACACTTGTAATCCCCGCGCTTGGGAGGCGGAGACAGGAGGATCGCGCAGGTTCCAAGCCAGACGTGCTGACTTAAGAGACCCTGTTTCAAAAATATATTTAAAAAATAGGTCTGGGAGTGTATCCTAGAGGTAGAAGGGCTTCCAGGAACCCCACTACCACCAAATAATAATAATAATAATAATAATAATAATAATAATAATAATAACAACAACAACAACAACAACAACAACTTCATTATACCAATAAACATCTCTTTTTATTTATTTGGTTTTCTTATATATATAAAACAAACCTTGTAAAAATATTTTAATTTAGATAAATTATCTTTTTAGGTAAGAAAAATATCATGGTTTTAATAACTTAATCAAAACATAGCCTATAAATTCTTTAGCTTTTTATATAAAATTACATATTAATTAGATTTTTTTTCAGTTCTGAGGATTGAACCCAGGGGCATTCTATCTCCATTTTTTTATTCCTTATGTTAAAACAGGGTCTCACTAAGTTGCACAAGGCCTCACTAAGTAGCTAAGACTGGCCACAAACTTGTAATTCTACTGTCTCAGCCTCCCAAGTACTAGGATTGCAAGTATGTACCACCACACCCAGCTTATCAATTAGAATTTAATTCTTAATAATTTATGTTTAGTAATTTATGTTTGGTTAACATTTAAAATAATACAAATACATTTGATAGACTTCCATATATTGTCTTTTGCTGGTATTAAACTGGCCAAGAATATATTTAGCAATTGATGTTTAGCATTTTAACTTACTTATACACAATTTAAATTTAAAAGACAGACATTCATAAAAGCTTATACCATTTATACTTACCTAACTTAACAATTTTAATAGTTATTTTAGGTTATTTGTGAAAATTAATATGTCAAACCAGCATAGTTAGCATTTTAAACCACCTTTTCTGTAAAAAAAAAAAAATTAAACAAAAATGGTCATTATATTCCAAACATTTAACAAAAATAAAAAGATATAATTCCATATTTGCAAGCATTCTGAAAAAGAATTATGTTAATTCCTACCAATATTTTATCCCCATTCTTATCAACAACTTTAACTCATATTTTAAGAATTTAAGTCACATGAACTAAAGAGTATTTGGATCCATTTTTGTTGTTGTTGTTCTTTTTAATTTCTGAATAATCATTTATTTGAAGCCAATTTTGGTACCATAAACAATACATAAAAACATACATTAAGACAGAAAACAAATATAGCCTTAATATGCCAGGCATCTTATCTTTACTGACAGAGTACTGATTTTTTTTGTTTGTGTGTGGTACTGGGGATGGAACCCAGGGGCTTTCTACCTCCAGGCTATACTCCCAGACCTCTTTTACATTTTATTTGGAAGCAGGGTTTCACTAAGTTCTGAGAGCCTCACTAAGTTATTGAGGCTGGCGGCGAACCTGTGATCTTCCTGTCTCAGCCTCCCAAGTACTGGGATTACAAGCATGCACCACCACGTCTGGCACCAAGTTTTAGATTTTCAAACACAGCCTATTGTAGATCTTTGTTTTGTGCCAGTAAGCAACAGACTACACAATGCACAAGAATATGAGAGCTTGTAGAGCAGGGGATGTCTGAGGCAGAGTCCACCTGTCAAGGCTGACACTAAGTCATTGGTGTCAAGGTGGCCACATGTTGCCCTGAGGAACACTGTGTATCAGGCATTACCACCACTTATTTTTTTAGAGAGAAAAACCCAAATATTTAGATTTTGTATTATTTTTAGAACAAGCCTTTATTTTTTTAATTTACTTAGGGCCAACCTGGATTAACAAAAACTGGGTTTTTATTTTAAAGATTTTTGTCTTTTGCTTAATATGCAGCCGAGAGATAAGTTTTTATGAATAGCGTGATTTAAAAACTTTTTAAAGTCTGAGATATTTATTTCTCAGTATATTTTAATGGCCAAACATTATTTTAAGCAAGAATAATAATTAGGTGTCTGCTTATAGGCAAATCTAGTACTGTGCTTCTAGCAGTTGCTGGCAGACAAAAATTTACCTCTCACAGAAGAAAGGGCATTTTAAAAATACTGATTAGAATTATCAAAGGCCAAATGTTTAATTAAAATGTCTTCGTCTTGAGCATGTGTAACCTGCCACTTAATTACTTTAGTTAACGGATCTGAAAAAAATCTGTGAAAGGTTTTAAGCAAGCCTCAACAAGAGCCCTGGCAGAGGAAACAGCAACAGACACCTTTATCCCCTGTCAAAGCAAAGCAGAGTAATATTGCAGATGAGACAAATTATTCCCACTTTGTTACTCAGCTGTGAAATTCCCCTCCAAGCTGGTCTGGACCGTGTGAAGGGATGAGAGTGACCTACTGAAACTTAAGATTCTTGCTCTGCACCGGACACCACTTGTGGTGGACCCTGCTTGTTCTGCGTCCTTGTTACAGAGCCTATCGCTGAAAGCTGCCGCTGATTAGAAGTATCTCGCATAAAATGACTCGGAGTCAGAAATGATCATTTAGCCGGGCGCGGTGGTTGTAATCCCAGTATTTGAGAGGCTGGTTCAGGAGGATTGCAGGGTCATGCCCAGCCTGCCTCAGCTACTTAGTGCAGCACTGCACAATTTAGTGAGACCCTGTTTCAAAAAAAAAAAAATAGGGCTGGAGGTATAGCTCAGAGGTAGAATGCCCCTGAGTTCAATCCGCAGTGCCAGAATAAAAATGATAATTTAGAAAATTTTAATATATTTAATATTTGGGGCAGCTGGAGAGGAGGTAATGTGTCCTCCTGCAGCCAGCACTTTTCTTTTATAAAAGGTTACAACAAGGCATCATAAAAAATGCTTTAACACAGGAGCAAGCAAACTGTTACAGGTCAGGATAAGGAAAGACAGCAAAGCGGTCATGGGACAAGCCTGGAGGAAGGAAGAGTTAAACACCACTGGAAGATGGAGAAGACATCAAAGTCCATCAGATCCTTTGGCAGTCTGCTGGATACAAACTCCACCCAGCTGGTATTGTGTACTCAATCAAGCCAGTCCAAGGTATTGATCTTAGTGAGCCATTCTAAGATGGCTCCTAAAACACTACAAAAAAAGAAAATTCCAGGCCAGTATCTCTGATACGCATAGATGCAAAAACATTTAATGCTAGAAATGAAATTCAAAATCTCACTAAATAATCACATGTCATGAGTAAGTGGGCTTATCTATGAGAAGCAAGAATGGCTCAACACAGATAAATCAGTAAATTTGACATACCACGTTAACAGAATGGAGGCCAACAAAAATGTCCTCTAAATAGGTGCAGAAAAAACATTTAACAAAATGTCACATCATTTCATGATAAGAACTCTCAACAAATGGACGAATGAACCTCACCATAATAAAGGCCATATATGACAAGCCTGAAGCTAATATACTCGATGGTGAACTGTCAAGAAGAAAAGGATGTTCACTCCTACCCCTTCTACTTAACAGTACTGATAGCTCTAGCAGATAAATTAAGTAATAAATAGAACTGAAAGGCATCCAAATAAGAAATAAATTGTCTTTATTTGCAAACGGCATGATATCATATGTAGAAAACTCTAATGGTCCACACACGTGCACACCAAAAAAACAGAATAAATGAATTCAGTAGTTTCAGGATATAAAATCAGCATATAAGAATCAATTGAATATCTATAAATATTAATGTAGTATGTCTATAAACTAACACAAAACATGTTAGGGATAGTTTCACTTACCTTTGTGCTTAAGGACCCACTCGGAGAACCTGTGTCTTCCATCCCTACAACTCTAGGCTCTGCCCCTCTAGAGATTCTGGTTCTAAGATAGAAACACTTATCTCGGGGACACTGAAATAATGACATTAAACTTGAAGGTACCGCGGCTTCCCCAGCCCTTCTTCTTCTGTGTCAAGAGATCAGCGGGCAAAGAAAGACATCCCCGTCCTAGTCCTAGAAGGGGTCCTAGTCCTAGAAGGGGTCGTAGATCAGAAGACAGTGAGTTGTTGTTATACCAGGGAGATAGGGAAGACTATGTGTGGCTCCCAGAAAGGCCTCCAGGGGCCTCTCTGTGGGGTGCCTTATCAACTGTAGTGAGAAATAGATAAGAGGAGTGGTGGTGGCTCTATGGGACTAAGGGTTCAGACCCTTCCAGGATGAGAGTCTTGGCCACCCATGCAGAAGCAGAGCTTGGTCAGCCGGGTGGGAAAGAAACCCACAAGGGGCTGATCTGATGAGCGCCAGGTGTGTCCCTGAGAAGGGGTGCATCCATGAGCACTGTAATTTGTCTCATTAGCTTCCTGCCATGTGCTTCACTAGGAAAAAGAGGAAGGCCAGAATTCTAGGGGAGTTGTTCCTAGATAGTATGCATTTTTAAAAGAACAAGTAGGTCCATTTTATCCCCCACCGCCAGGCAGGAGTATTAGCTGCTAACAGCTCATAGCTGAATCCTTCTCCAGGCATTGCCCTTGGCTAAAGAGATGTCTCAGCTGGTCGTGCCCTTCCCTGGGGACAACCTGCAGCTAGTCAGCCGAGCCACACAAGAGCACAAAGGCGTGGGTCCTCTTCTGGGTGTGGGGCAACTCTTAAGGGGCCTCCAAACTCCAGACTGCTCCAAGACCAGCAGAAGCCGCTTTTGCAATACATCCGGTTCTTCTTCTTCTTCTTCTTCTACCTAATTTCTTCCCTCATGGGTGCTCTTGGGAGAGAGTGCCCCAATAACATTTCTACACACAGCCTCCATCTCAGAGGCTGTTTCTTTGTTGCATGATATAAAACATAGTATACATAAAATTCTTTTAAACATGCATACACTTTGACCCAGTGACCTCACATCTAAGATAGTCAAGGGAAATAATGAGAGATTAGTTTTGAGTTTGCTGTTGTCACAATATATATATATATATACATGGACACAAACATGGTATTGAGGATTAAACCCAAGTACATCCTAACTCTAAGCTACACCCCTAGACCTACCTATTTCATTTTTTTTTTTTTATTTTGGAAAAGAGTTGCTGTTAGAACATAGATTGCTGAGGGTCTTGGGTGCTGGCCTCAAACCTTTGATCCTCCCACCTCAGCCTCCCAAGTCCTGGGATTACAGGCATGCACCACCATGCCCAGCTCATGGCATGATTTTTAAAACTATAAATAACCTAAATGTTCTATAAGAAAAATATAATTAGCATAATTACATAGAATTGTTTGAAGCTATTACAAGTCATATTTTGAAGAATATAGTGACAGGAACATTTTCACAATATAATTTTAAGTGAAAACAGCAGCGTACAAAGTATCGTTATAAATGGTTCACAAGCATGTTACTTAAAGAACTGTCATAGGAAAGAGAAATCTGATAACCCCAGTGGTGGAATATAAGAAAATTCAAGGAGACAGTCAAATTTTGTTTCAATGAATACAATTTTATCTCACAGTCAGACCTATTTTTAGATAAAATAAAGACAGTAAATTTTCCAGTACTGGCTATTTCAAGTACAGCATAAATGACACTTGGAAAGCCTAATGTGCAGTGGAATTAAGTATTAATTTAAAATTTTTAAAGTTCCATCTTGGCCTCTAATTCTATCCCACAGCCGGCAAGTGTCTTCGCACTGTGTGGTTTTGGTTTGCTCTCCTTTGGTGTGCTTTGCTTTGGTTGTTTTTTTCTTAGTTAACAACTTAACTCTTGAAGACATCTGATTTCTTTGGCTTTCTTTGACAACTCAGCGAGAAGGAATTTGCTTGATCATCCCCACCTCGAAACCCTACAAACCTCAGACCTGTATCACAAGCATTCGAGAAGAAGAATTCAAATAAAAGAAATTGACTTAAGATGATACCAAGTGTCCCTAGGCAATTAGGAGGAGTAGCCCCACCCTAGTATTAAGGGAAGGGGAGTGCTTTTTAAAAATAAGATTTTATACTCAGATAAACTGTGAAGCTAAATTATGCTTCATGTTAAATAATCCCATGTGCATATTCCTTCTCTTCCAGCAGAGCCCAACCACACCAAAGCAGTTCAAAGTATCTGACCCCTTTCTACTGCCAAGCCCTCCACATTTTTCTAGGCATGAATAAAAATCAAAGACTCGCTTTCCCAGTTCCTTACCTGTATCCAAGATAGCTCAAACACCTGGAATGGATCCTTTGAAGGGTGTAAGGAATGACATTCAGGGAAGACATACCATCTCTAACCTCAACTCTGCCCTCGTAAGACCGCTTAGTCTATGCCGCAGAAGGGGGAAGACTATATTTAAGCTCCATGGAAAGGCGTCTGTTTGTCTTCTCTGTATCCTTCCCTTTAGCTAAGATTATTAGTCCCTGCCTGTCTCTATCCCCCCTTCCATCAAGGAAATGAATGAGGAGTTCCTTAAAGCACATGGGACCCATGGTGTCGTGGTCTCTGTACACCATCAGGGTGTCATGGTCTCCGTACACCATCAAGGTGCCGTGACGGCCTCCCCTTCCCTTGTCATCTCATTCTTCTCTACAACGTGACCAAAATGCAAGACGGTGCCAAGGAGAGTTCACCAGAGAACTGAACGCGGCAAAGGGACCCGAAGTGACTGCATGATAAGAGAACAAGTGAGAAGTCAAGGTGGCGTCATCGGTAGAGTTCCCCTCCATAATGAATACAGAACTAGCGAAGTCTCCCCATTGTAGGCCCACTGATCAAAGAAGGCCCATGTGAAACCAGAATATTCATGTTTATCCAAATATTTTTATAGTGCTTGCTGTGTGTCGTACACCATACCATGCTAGCTGTTGGAGAGATAGCCACCTAGACACTGCACTCCAGTGGCGCAAAGATTGATTGGAATTTATCCCACAGTACAGGGTAGATTGAACAGCAAGGTCAGATGGGGTGGTGCTGTAGCTTATCCATTTCTTTCAGGTTCCCGACAAAGGGAAATACCATTGGGAACATCCTGAGAAAAGAGCTACTGCGAACAACTCAAGAAAATCGGCAAAGGTGCACCGTTTACCCCCACCGTCAGCTGTTCAGGAGGACAACGTCCAATTGGAGAAAACGAATATGAGTAACTCCAAAGAAGCACTAATACCTCAATTTGAGCAGCAGCTCCCTGATGACACTGTGGCCCTGAGTAAAGCTACAAAGCTGGCAAAGATGGCCGCAAGCCTCCCAATTTTCATTCTCTCTGTCAGTCTCCCAGACACTACCATTTAAGTCATCACTATGCAGCCTTAAATCTGCCCCAGCTCCTCCCATAGACGGGCCACTAGACTAGTGTCTGATCACAAAGGAAACGAGGTTTAGCCTCACTGGGGATGCCTCGACCTTCCCTGACAGAGCTTCCAGGGAGACACACTAAGGGGGTGTAATGAAGAAACATGGGTCTGGGGCCAGAAGCGCCTGGTTTTCCATCCTGGTTCCACCACTAGATATTTTGTGACCTCGGGAAAGTTGCCTAACTTCATTTACAACTTCATGTTATCACCCACAAAATGTGTATAATAATGCCTGCCCATAATAATTTGGGGAAAGATTAAATACAAACAAGTTCTTCATTTCTTATTCTATCCTTCTCCACCTTGTGAGGAACCTAAAAAGCCCCCACCAAAGTAAAATAAAATAAAATAAAGTAGGTACTGGCAGCCACCCCATCAGGAATGGAAGCGACTCCTGCAGTTCGCTGTTGTTGACTGCTTGGCAGGGAAGCGTGGGGAGGTGCCTGATGCAATGCGGTGATTATCTGCTGTGCAAGATGCATGGAAGGAGGTATCGGTATTTTATCCCATTAAGATGTATGACTCCAATGTACCAATAAAAATTATTTTAAAAATCACTTCACATTGTTCGAATGAATAGTATGAAAAGACAAGAAATAACAAGAGCTGTTAAAGATGCAGAAAGTGTTTATCCCTTGTATGCTGTTTGTGGGTATATAAATTGGGATAGCCCTTATGAAAAACGGTGGAGTTTCTTTAAAAAATAAACCTAGAATCACTATATGATCCAGAAAAAAATAATAATAGTACATAAACCATAAAAAATAATCCCCTTAAGAATAGGAAAAGTATCCAGGTGTAGTGGCACACGCCTGTAACCCCAGCATTGGGGAGGCTGAGACAGGAGGACTGTGGTTTGTGGCCAGTCTCAGCTACTTAGTGAGGCCCTTTGCAACTCAGTGAGACCCTGTTTCAAAATAAAGAATAAAAAATAGGGCTTTGGTGTAGCTTGGAGGTAGAATGCCCCTGGGTTCCATCTCTAGTACTGAAAAAAAAAAAAAGTAGGAAAAGTGAAATGCATTCTTAATTACCTCAAACAGCTCTGAGTTCTAAATGATATGTCCTGGAAGTAATGAATGGAAGAAAGAAAGGACTTGACTTTACTAAAGGTGACATTACCAGGATTCTCAGCCTATTACTTAGCAGTATCTCAGGGCTGATCTTCAATGCCACTTCCTATAAACAGTAGAGTAAATACTCTCGAAGCCCTGACCCCCATCCTACCTGGACTTCCACTGCATGTGCTCTGGCTCTAGCTCCCGCTCTCACTCTCCCTCTCGCTGTCTTCCCTGAACAACCAGCAAGCTCCTCTGTCCTGACTCCATCCATTCGCCCTGCTCCCCTCTCCACCTCTCCACCTGGAAAGCCTTCCTTTCATGTTCCCACATATCCAGGCTCCAGCTCCCATGGACCCTCTTCAATCAAACAGAGAGAACAGGAGTCTGAGCCTAGGATCAGAGTCCACTGCCCAGGGCCCCGGGGCCTCCTGGGGCCAGCCAACTTGGGGGTCTGAACTAGTCTGAGACCTGGTACTCTCTATGGAATGTGGCTCACAACTACGGTGCCCTTAGAACCAACTCAGGAGCTTTAGAAACATATGGATGCCCGTAGCTCCACCCTACACCTACTAAATTAAAATCCCTGAGCATGTGTATTTTTAAAGAACTATCCTAGCTTCTAATGTTCATCCATGCCTAAAATCCACTGTTCTCAGGTAAGGACTTTTCTATATAGGAAGCTGGAAACTATGGTATTACTTAAAAGGCTCTATAGGTAGAGCTAATGAAAAACAGCACAAAAAGCAGTAGTTGGAGAAACTGAACATTTAAAAAATCAAAGAGGCCAGGTAATAACTAGTTTGGGATAGTCAGTAAGGAACCAGTAAGTAATAAAGATTCCATTATTTCTCAAAGTTTTATTGGCGGGCAAGAGGCGGAGGGGGGTGAGAACTAAAAACGTCTGGACATTTGTCCTGAAACTAACCAGCACCTCTATGTCTATAATTAGCAAACTAATGATACTTAGGGTAAAAATATGAGTTGGTGATATATGGAGAACAAAGGAATCTCTCAAGAAGTAAGAAAAAATACTTTCTTAAGGACAAGGACAACTGCAAAACAATATGATAACTCATTTTGGAAAGAGTAACTATATCAAAAGATAAAAATACAGATGCTGCTGTTCGGGGATGTGGGCTGCAGAATTTTGTACAACAGCTCACAAAATTTTAATTGCTAAAGTGGTTCCCATTGGCAGGGAGAGAAAGTCACAAGGAAGAAACGCTAACAAAAGATCGTGAAGAAAAGGTGAGGCTCCCTAGCGATTCTCCAGCAAGAAAGGGTGCTTACCAGTTTGCCCCAGGGTCAGAGCTTGCTTGCTCTCGATTTAACTTTACACTCTCGATAACAACATGGAAGAGAGAACAAGAGACCCTCTAACAGAAATCTAAAGAAAATTTGCAAAGGTAATTGTTTGTACACCCCCAGGAAAATGAGAGGGATAAGCCCACAAATGTCTCTACCTATGGGTAGAGACACCAGAAAGCCGAAACTATTGATGAGAAGGCAAACTAGATCCTTGGAGAAAAATTCACTGGAATCCTTCCTAGTGCAAAAGCAAAATAGCCCAGACTATTTTTTTTTTAATGTGTAAATTACCAAGGGGGATAAGAGTGGACACGTGGAGAAGTCAGCCCGCTCAGGAGCCAGCCTCCCACCACCTTACCCCACCCACCCTCCATCTAACAGCTGGAGGTTGTCTTTCTAGGAAAATGGACGGTTACAAGAAAAGACTGCTGCTGGGCCCCCACTTGTAATCCCAGTAGTTGGGAGGCTAAGACAGGATGATTGCAGGTTTGAGGACAGCCTCAGTAATCCAGCAAGTCCTTTGGCAACTCAGTAAAATAAAAAGTGTTGGGGGAAGCTGAGAAAGATCTCAAGTTCGAAGCCAGCCTCAGCAACTTAGGGAGACTCTGTTTCAAAATAAAAAATAAAATAGAGTTTGGAGTGTAGCTAATATTTAGAATGTCCCTAGGTTATATTCCCAGGAACACACACACACACACACACACACACACACACACACACAGAGCTCTGGAGGTATAGCTCAGAAATAGAGTGCCATTGGATTTAATCCCCCGTAACAAAAAAAAAAGATACGTATAATGTCTATTACCCAAATAATCCACCTGAACATCTGAACATCTTTTTTCCAACCACTGCTGTACTTTGATTGGCATGTGCAAATAGCCCAAACCAGTACAGCATCCCTACAATCACAACGGCCTGATTTCAAAAGAAAAGGGGAAGGTTGGGTTGGTACATCAAAGGATGAAAGGGGTTTTGTTAGCAGTGCCTCCCTTGGAGGTGAGGACCACCAGTGATGGACACCTGGTGTGGGCCTAGCTCTGCACTGGACGCACAGGTCACATTCTTCCCCTAACTGAGATGGCAGAATGTGAGGCGATTATCCTGCTTAGGACACGGGGAAGCTGACGACTTGGGCGAGAACGTGCATCTGGGGACGCACTCATTTTGACCTGTAGTCTGTGCTCTTTCCCTCCGTTGCTCAGCAGAGGGATGGACAGCTCTCTCCTGGTTTTGCCCATTTTCTTCCTGGCCTCAATTCTGCCTCTGCCTCAAGAGCCCTGAGACCCTTCAATGTGTCCTGGAGATAAGCAAGACTCTCCTTACATCTTCTTTTCATGGCGGTTCCCATCGCTCTCACCGCCCCCGTGGGTCACTACAGAGCTGGAGGAAGCGAGGGCCCCCTTCGTCTGGGAGTGACCCCAATCCTTGGAAATACACCATGCAGAATCCTGGGGCTTCCGGCTTCTGAAGAGTCAGCCTCGGGCCCACTGATCAAGAATCAGACAGAGGGGCCGAAAAGATGGTCTCCAGGAGTCAGGCATTTGAGAGAACACAGAGGAGAGTGCAGCCCCCTTGGGAAGGGCGTGCACAGATCAGCTGGGTGCCAAGGCTGGCGCTGGGTATGTGAGCTTGAGCGGCCTCCCAACCTCTCTCTGCCTTAGTCTTCTCATCAGCAAAGCAGGTCATGGTGGGCATTTGGGGGAGAGGACATCAATGCTCGGTGGGTGCTAGACAAACGGACGGAACAGGGCAGAGGTCCCAGAGGCCTCCACAGCACTTCCCAGCCCGAGACTTCATCTGCTCCTCCCTGTTCCTCCTCCAGGGGCCGTCCCTTGTGTTTCTTGTCCCTTGTAGACTGATATATCTTTGAAGTTGTTCCTGCAGTTGTTTATTCCGAGTCAGGTGGGGGTATCACACAAGCAAAGTGGGCATGGAAGTTCAGTAATGGGCCTCTTGGGCAAACAAGAAAGGGCAAAGGAATGGGGCAGAAGGAAAAGTTTTCATGAAGTGACATTCCCAAAGATTTAACCTGAACATTTCCAGTAATAACAGCTTCTTCTTTCTGACTCTAGGAAAGGCTTTTATGATGTGGACCCCCTGGGTCAACTGAGAAGCTATTGGGATGTTGAAACATTGAATCTAAACTCAGAATGTCTACCTGGGCCTGGTGGTGCATGCCTATGCTCCCAGTACTTGGGAGGCTGAGCCAGGAGGATCACAGGATTAAGGCCAGCCTTAGCAATTTAGTGAAACCCTGTTTCAAAATTAAAAAAAAAAAAGAGCTGGGGTGAATCTCAGAGGTAGAATGTCCCCTGAGTTCAATGTCCAGTACCAAAAAATAATAATAATAAAATAAACACAAAACGTCTCTGAACCCAAGAAAAAATAAAACAAAAATAGAGAAGTCCAAATGAGCCTGCAGGCTCCTCTTTCAATCATCTGACTATCTATCAAATGCCCCCACTTGTAACAGCTCAAAAGGCAAAGTGGGTGTGACCAGAACACGGTTCTGTTGTAAAGGAGAGAGGACCTGCTTACTCAGCCGGTAGATTCCACATGAAAAGCTCTTCTACCACGCACGGGCTCCAACATGAGAAATGGAGAGGCAGCGAACACTTGAGTGATCACAAATACTATTTCACTATTACTATTTGCCACTTTGGGATCATCCTTGGATTTCTGGAGGTTATGTCCATATCCATAACATAGTAGGTTCCCAAAATATATCTACAGAATAAAACGATAAAATAGTGTGTGTGAAGGGATAGCTGGCACACCGAGGCCCATCACCTCCCGGTCTCCAGAGAAAATAGGGGACAAGCATTTTTCTAAGGCACAGAACCAGGAGAGGCATCCCAAGGCAGAAGGGACCACCGTTGGTGTCCGGACTCCAGAAAATGTGTGAAAAAGTCTCCCAAGCTCTTGTTAAAAAACGCAGCTACTAGGGCTCCACTTCCCAGGAGCTGAGATTCTGGGGTGGGGCCCAGGAATTTGCTTTTTAAATAAGTTCCTCCGGTGATTTTGATCAGGTGGTCTGTGATTCACTCTCTAAGGAGCAACTGCCTTAGGTCTCATTTAATGGCATCCTTACCTTGAGCTTCAAGATGAGCAAAGTTCCTGGCTCCACGCTGCCCCAGGCGAACATAGTATCTTAAAAATTAATGAATTCCAGCAGCTGCCAACACCTACATGCAAATACTGTGTTCTGGGGAAAGGAATATATACACCAAGTCATCAACAAACAAGCCCAGGTCAACCTTAAAAGGAGCTGGTGGCAGAGTCAGGTGGTAGGAAATGGGGAGTGGGATTGCACAAACTACTGCCCAGACCCACAGAATGTCTGTCGCATGAAGGAAGAGACTTCTGCATGAAATAATGTGTCCTTTGAAGAGAAAATTCCTGAAAAACAGAGATATTATTGCTTAGTTTTAGAAAGAAGACAGGGTCAACCCCTCTATCATAAAACTGAGCCCATAGTCTACTACAAAGAACCTAGTCTACTACAAAACATCTCTAAATTTTAATTTTGTGTTATTACTGGCTTGATTCTAATGGCAGGATTTTTTTTTTTTTTATGGTACTGGGGTTCCTGGAAGCCCTTCCACCTCCGGGCTACACTCCCAGACCTATTTTTACATTTTTATTTGGAAACAGGGTCTCCTAAGCCAGCGCGCACGACTGGCTTCGAACCTGCGCGATCCTCCTGTCTCTGCCTCCCAAGCGCGGGGATTACAAGCGTGCGCCACCACGCCCAGCTAATGGCAGGATTTTTAAAGAAAGAAAATAAAAAGAAATACTCCTCTCAGTGCTCTGGTGGGACAGAGAAGAGACCTCAGAGTTGAGGGATATTTCTAGGAAAGTAGCAGATGTTGGGAAGGGCGCACCCTCGAAGGCTCAAGTCTGAGATACACAGAACTCCAAGCTCAGGAAACAGCCCTTCTCTGGACCCGGGGTACAATGTCTCACCAGGTGTGTGAGGGGGAGAGAAACTGAACACAGGATTAATGACAGACCGGCAAATTTAGCTCCCAACCTTAATTCAATGAAGAGAAATGCAATCTACACACAAAGGAACCAGGAACCAGCACCCACACTTGTGCTAGAAATACAGTCTGCTGACACTGGGTTCCACCCTCCGCAGCAACCTGACGCCTCTCCTCCTTCCAGACAGACTCTTCTAATCTGCTTGGCTACTATTTGTTGAGCGCCTACTGTATACTCTAAGAAGTGTGGGAAAGCAATCCCATCTGCCTCACAGCATAAACACTTACCATTCCAGAGCAGTGTCCAGTTTTGCTTAAGACAAGAAGATACCGTTAATTAAGGAACAATAAGTGACCAGAAACTCAAATTATAAAATCCAGAAACACAAGCTACTTACAAATGGGTTGTATCCCTGAAGATTCTTTTTAAATTTGTTGTTTAGAGGTCAGAACACTTCCCCCCCCCCCAAAAAAAAAGACAGTGTTATAAATGCTCATTTTCTATTTGGACCAAATCTAATGAATGCATACTGGAGTGAAAACGATATGCATGCACAATGAAAACAGGAAAAATATTTTTGACACATGATTATCATTAACCTTAAAATGATCTAAACAAAGCCAGGCATGGTGTCAAGTATCTATAATCCCAGAACTTGGGAAACTGAGCCAGGAGGATGGCAGATTCAAAGCCAGCAACTGAATGGGATCCTGTTTCAAAATAAAAAATAAGAGAAATAGGACTAAGGAAGAGGTACACACACACACCTAAGCAAAATAATTAAAATCATTATCTGAAACAATGACATCTCGAGAAAATATGTTTATCTAATTTAATATTTGATTTAATTAGAGACAAGTTGGCAAGGTTCTTATTTTTAAAAGAAAATGCCTTAACATTATTAAAAGTCCAAATCTATATATGAAGATACACAGAGAGCTCTCACCTCTCCCTTCACCTCATACCCTGTAGGTAACCAATTTTTTTTTTTTTTTTTTTTTTTTTTTGCCAGTGGTATCCCGGTGGATGTAATTTTGTTTTTTTTTATTTTTATTTTTTTTATAAGTGGAACATATTGAGAGTGTTGTACATTTACATTGTGCTTCATGCCCTTCCCCCTTCCTTTCCCTCCCCTCCCAAAAGAGAGTGTCCAGGTTAACCATGTTGTATTTATGCTGTTACACATATTCGTATGTAGCTCCTCCATTGAACAACCTCAGCCTTCTTCCTCTCCTATCCTTCCGTTCAAGCTGTGCTGAGATTTCCCCTCCATCATCTGGAGTCCCTCTGGTATTACCACTACTCCCTAGCTTGGGCATATTAGAGAAAACATATGTCCTTTCTCTTTCTGTTCTTGACTAACCTCACTTAACATAATGTTCTCTAGTTCCTTCCATCTTCTTGCAAATGATATTATTTTATTTTTATTAATGTTTACCATTTCAGTACTTCTTTTTGCAAACTTTAAAACAATTATTCAACCCTGCTTGAATTTTTGCAAGTAATTACACTTTTTAAAGAACAGGTTTTTTCTCATTAATTTTTCTAATTGCTTATGATTGATATAAAAAAAAAAAGGTCAGCCAGTCATGGTGGCACATGCCTGATCCCAGTACTTAGGAGGCTGAGACAGGATGATCACAGGTTCAAGGACAGCCTCAGCAAATAATGAGACTCTCATCAACCTAGTAAGATCCTGTTTCAAAACAAAAATAATAAAATAGGACTTGGGATATAACCTGGAGGTAGAATGCTCCTGGGCTCAATCCCAGCACCACAAAAAAAAAAAAAAGGAAAAGAAAAAGAAAGAAAGTATTAGTTTCTGAACATTGAGTGAATTTATCTTATCAAATTTCTAATAATTTCTCTGTTGACTGTCTTGGGCTCTTAGACAAACAATCACATTACCTTTATGACTTATGCTGATAACTTTGTACTCTACTTCCAAATAGCATATTGTTATTCCAATTCTTATTTTATTACATCAAAACAACCCACCATTTTTCTCTGTGATGGACCTATATATCAATACTTATGGGTTTTTTTGTTTTTGTTTTTGTTTTTGTTTTTGTTTTTGCAGGTCTGGGGATGGAACCCAGGGGCATTCGACCTCTGAGCTACAACACCTGCCCTGTTTTTTGTTTTTTTTTTTTTTTTTTATTCTTTATTTTGAAACCGGGTCTCACTGAGTTGCAGAGGGCCTCATTATTTAGCTGAGGCTGTCCGCGAACTGCGATCCTGGGGTCTCAGCCTCCCAAATGCTGGGATTACAACCATGCAACACCACGCCCGGCTAATACTTATGCTTTTTAATTACCATAGACATCTTTTATGAATGCCGTTGGTATCGTCATGTCAATAGACGATCATAAATTGGACGCTACATCTAGAGTTGCTGATGTCATTTATATCAGAATGGTAAGCTGTGTTGCTTTTAATAAACAACCCTAATAGCTCAAAAACTCATAACAATCAAAGTTTATTTCTTGGTTAGGTACAGCTTATCATGAGTCACAGGAAGATTTTACACTCTTCTGTCTGGAAGTGGTACACATCATTTACAATCACATTTTATTGGCCAAGTCAGGTCACATGATTATGTTTGGCTCCAAAGAGCCATAGAAATGCAACCCTACCATTGGCCCTACCATTGGCCTAAACGGAGAACAACTTAGAAATATGGGTGGACAGCATTAAGAAACTCTACGTCAATCTGAAGCACATCCAATATACACCCTACAAATATAACATGGCTAGGTTTCCTCAGTTAGTAAAAGGTTTTCAATATATCTCAGGTTTTTTGATGAGACAGAAGTAGTCTAAGTTAATTGTATGGATTAAGTGTGTGTGTGTGTGTGTGTGTGTGTGTGTGTGTGTGTGTGTTGCAGGTCTGGGGATGGAACCCAGGGGCATTTGACCTCCGAGCTATACCTCCTGCCCTATTTTTTTATTCTTTATTTTGAAACAGGGTCTCACTAAATTGCGAAGAGCCTCACTAAGTAGCTGAGGCTGTCCACGATCCACGATCCTCCTGTTTCAGCCTCCCGAATGCTGGGATTACAAGCATGCACCATCACGCCTGGCTCTAAGTGATTTTTAAATAGACTCTAATCCAATAATGCTCACTTTCAATAAAGATTAGAGTCAATTCAAAGACTTTTAAAATTTATGAGTGGTAAAGTGTCCCCTCCCTCTGATTTAATTAAATTTTACTGTGACTTACTCGTGGTTTATTTCCAGATTTAGATTTGCTATAATGTATAACATAGTTAATGATTTAATTATGAGTACAAATAATCTTCAGGAGTTGTGATTCAATCAAAGCATGTGCATTTCAGGAAATTTGGGTAAAACACACTCTACAAAAGGCATTGCTTTATGACATCAGAGAGGGCTACATATTCAATAAATACCAAGTGATAATTATATATGTATGTGTGTATATATATATGTGTGTGTGTGTGTGTGTGTGTGTGTGTGTGTGTGTGTGTGTGCAGAGCTGGGAATTGAACCCAGAGGCATTCTACCTCCAAGCTACACTCCCAGCCCAGCCCTATTTGTGTGTGTGTGTGTGTGTGTGTGTGTGTGTGTGTGTGTGTGTGTGTTACTGGGGATTGAACCCAGGGGCATCCTACTTCCAAGCTATTTTTTTAAATAGGGCTACCCCATCCCCATTTTTTATTCTTTATTTTAAAACAAAGTCTCACTGAGTTATGGAGGTCCTCCTTATCTAAGGCTAGAGGCCAACCTGAGACCCTCCTGCCTCAGCCTACCAAGTACTGGGATTACAAATCTGCGCCACCACGCCCAGCTATAATTAAATCATTGAAGCTGGCAATCACTTCCAATTTTGTCAAGTGTCAAAGACATCATTCAACCTTTCCACATTTGGGATTATTCACATTTCTTATATATGAGAGTTAATTTTAAGTGTCCACTAGACTGGGTTAAGAGATTCTCAGGTAGCTGTTGAAATATTTCTGGGTGTGTGAGGACATTTCTAGAAGCAGTTAGCATTTGAATCAGTAGACTGAGCAAAACAGATCCACCCTCACATTCTTACCAGTTAAGCCCTGAATCCTATAGATTCAGCATCCAGTCCATTGAGGGTCTAGATAAAATAAAGAAGCAAAAAAAAGGCAAATTTGCTGTCTCTCATTCGTAACTGGAACACCTACCTTCTGTGCTCAAATATTCAAAGTCCAGGTTCTCAGGCCTTCGGACTCAGGACTCACACCAGACCCGTCAGGTTCTCCTTCCATCCGCAGCGAGTTATACCATCAGCTTCCTTGGTTCTCAGGCCTTTGGTCTCTGGCTGAATTACACCACCGGCTTCTTCAGTTCTCCAGCTTGCACGTGACATATGCTGAGAGTTCTTGGTCTCCACATGCACATATTCCAATCTCCTAACAAATCCTGCCTTACATATCTATATTCCTAAAGTTATTCAAATTCTCATCACCACAAACAGAGCAGGCTCTTCCGCATGGCCTCCATCAGGCCCTGTGGCTGGCATGCCTGAGACATGAAGTCATGTGGGGAGAACTCTGGAGGAGAATGCACTCAGGACCCAGTGCACTTGTCTGTAATTGTGTGCAGTGAGCTCACTCATGTGCCCCTGTACCTCCATTTTCTGTCTTTCTGTAATGAGAACATAGGAAATTGCTTTTGATATATACAGATTCGCTTTTGGACCATTCACATAAACACACAACCATCCTGTCAACAATGTCATGGTTGGTAGACTGCAGTTGTTTCTCCTTCAGTCTGTGAATAAACAAAAGACCATTCTAACCAAGGGTTCATACTATATCCTTTTCTAATTGCATCAAAATAAAGAAGCTGTTTCTCCTTCTTCCTGTGCCATAAATGATGTACAGCACCATCTCTGTTCTGTTTCAGATGAAAATTCAAGCTTTACATCAGCCCCTTTCCGTGGGCCAAGGAAGCCTTCTAGATGGAGTGTGGAAAGGGAATGGGTTCTGCGGCCTGAGCCTGGCCCCTGCCAGCCTCGCAGGGGGAGCTCTGCTCTTTGCCGTGGGTATCAGTCCTCTATTTGCCATCCTGCCATATTTGTGATTGGAGGTTTGTTGATGTGTTGTTGTTTCTTTTAATTTTATGTATGTTTTTTTGTGTGTGGTACTGGGGTTCCTGGAAACCCTTCTACCTCTGGGCTACACTCCCAGACCTTTTATATATTTTTTTATTTGGAAACAGGGTCTCCTAAGCCAGCGCGGCTGGCTTCGAACCTGAGCGATCCTCCTGTCTCCGCCTCCCAAGCGTGGCGATTACAAGCGTGCGCCACCGCTCCCAGATAATTTTATGTATGTTTAAAGTCTATACAGTTGGAAGAAAATGCAGATTGCTCTTGGACCTTGACAAGTTTTCTGAATTAAGTTCATTTACACAGATAACTAGTCTTTAAACCTTTATAAGCTTAAAAATAGACTAAAAATGGCTTCCTAAGCCCCCTCTCTTTGGAGTTTAAATGTTTTTGTGCAGTTTGGATTAGTGTGGGAAAGGTTGTACAATTACGCAGATCAAGAAAGAAAAGAATTTGTTTCCTATCCTAGCCCATGCTCCCAGGCCTAGTTGCAGGATAATAAAAGCCTGCCCTGGGTATGCATGCATTCCTTCATTCCTTGATGCCTGTATACACTTCGTTCACAAAAGGTGACTGCATACCTATTAGGTCCAAGGCACTGTGTTAGGAAAAATACCCAGGAAAGAAGCCTGGAGCCTGAAGACCAGGGCATTGACACATGCACGCATTGAAGGTACCGTTATTTAGGCTTCTGAAATCTTGGATTAATTAAAGCTCAGGAAAGTGGCGACTACATTGCCAGCAAATCTGCCAACAAAGGAGATACCGGGCAGAACAACCCACAGCACATTTCATCAGCCGGGAAGCCCAACTCATTACACCCATCCAAAGAGAAAGTTAATTACTGGCTTTGGTTAATTGCTTTCCTGGCTCTGCGGTATTATCTTAATACCGCAGAGCAAAAAGAGGTTGAAAGAATTATCCTTCCAAAATCCACTTGGGACGATCAGAAACACAGATGCCTCTGCGGCTGGTCAGACCCTCTTCCCCGAATGCTGAGAGGGATTAGTGGAGGCAAAAATGATGGTTGTGAATGTGAACACACTAATTGGTCTTTCTTCTGTATCCAGAGATGCAAGCCTTCCTGAATGGAGAGTTTTAAGACTGAACTCAGGCACCATCTCTTCAGGAAAACCTTTTGTTACTCTCTCTTCCCCAACCTCATAAACAAACCAGGCCAGCAAGACCCCTGCCCGGCTCCTACATGCCCATGTCTGCCCCCTACACCGCATGACTCATCATCAGTATCCCTCACGGGCTGGTGGACACTTGGTGCTCAGTAGGCACTTAATAAACAATTTCTGAATAATAATAATAATATATGTTATTAACATTTTAGAACACGAATATACAAAAAGTCAAAGAAAACATGTACATTTAAACAACAAAATATATAAAGCAAATATATATGTATATATGCGCATACATACACACACACACACACACACACACATATATATATATATATATATATATATATATATAGTTGGTATCTAGCAGAAGAGAAACAATGATCTATCCCACATTATGTATGTAATTATTACATTATGTGTGTAATCGGCCACCTCTTCCAAATTGCTAAAAGAGAGACAATTAGCCTAAAGGTAACTCTCAACTCTAACCACTAAAAGTGTGGGGTCCATTGATTTTTAATAGTAGGGAGCATTTCAGAGCAGGATGTTGACACATACACACACGGAGGGCACCATAATTTGAGCTACTGAAATCCTAGACTAATTAGGGCTTTAGTTGTTGAAGTCCAACCTTCAAATTTTGCAAGATTATTGCACTTAGAGAATGCATTAGGTTACAAAGAAAACTTGGACAAGTTAATCTGAGATATTAATTGGTGTACCTAATTATTCTATTACATAGCAATTAGGTATTGGTGGTAAGCAATTCATGTAGATGACAATAATTAGCACAGGTAAGTTACCCTTTCCCTCTCCCCTCTGGTTAACTTATCTTCCAGTATGGGTAGAAATATCTGTGTCTACGGAGTTTCTTATGTTATTTTTTATGCCTACCGTGCATACACATAAGCATGATATAGACGTGCTGTGCAAGCTGGGCATGGTGGTGTACACTTGTAATCCCAGTACTTGTAATCCCAGACAGGAAGATTGCAGGCTCACGGCCAGTCTCAGCTATTTAGTGAGGTCCTCTGCAACTTGGTGAGACCCTGTTTCAAAGTAAAGAATAAAAAATAGGACTAGGGGTATAGCTCGGAGGTGAAGTGCCCCTTTGATCACTCTTTTCCCCATCCTCCAGGCAAAGATAACAGTGAAATATATATACTTTGAGGGGGTCTAGTTTTAGACAAATAATATATTTCTATTTTATAAATATCTAATTATATTTATATTATTTTTCTTAGACAAATAATATAAAACTATAAGTTCAACATTGGATAAAATGAATGTGTATCTAAAGTCAGAAAAGTCCCAGAAAACTAAAAACATTAAGTAAATACTACAGAATCTGGAAAAAATTAAAGAATGGCATTTTACACTTTTGTAACATATTCCCAGAGACTGCCTTCTGGCTCTATACATTTCAATCATCAGTCCTCGAGTCATTACTCCCATGTATCCGACATCAGCCATTACAGGCGGATACACCGATCACAGCACCACTGCTAACCTACACCTTCAGGTGGGCAATAGGCAGACTCTCCTAAAGATAACTACTAATTACTTCGCAACATGTAGAAGTGAGTGTAAATGACATAATCTCTCTACTGTGCCCCCCTAGGCCAAAAACGTGCCTCCAACAAGAGGAAGAGCAACAGAGGTGAGTTACGATGGACTTAACCAGTTTTAATTCACATATCTTACACTGTCAAATGTTAGCAAACAAATGAATACACCCATAGGGCCTTGGAAGAACACAGACATCAAGTCTTATCAGCTCACTGTTAACTTCACCTTTGGGCTCCTATACACCAAAGCCAATACGAATTGCTGGATTGGAGGGGCAGAGAGTGGACAAAGTGGCCAGGAAAACAGGACGAGTGGAGTCACACAGATGCCCTCTGCCTTCCAGTCTTGGGGCCATGAGGGGTGGAGGGAGAAGTCAGACTTCTGGAGAAAGTCCAGACTTTGAACTCCAGCAAGCCGACTCTGGTGGTTGGATAAAATAAACTAAGTTCTTTATATGTATGACTACATCTCATCCTCTTTGCATAAGGAGGAGAAAGGGTGGACAAGAAGGTGAGGAAGAGAAGACAGAAGAGGAGGTAGCCACTGGAGAGAAGAAGAGGAGGGAGAGGAAGAGGAAGGGAGAAAGGAGGAGACAAAGAGACAGAGAGAAAGAAAAGGAGGAAGATGAATACAGAGGAGAGGAGGAAAGATAAATGAAAGGAAGAGGAGGAAAAAGAAAGAAAAAAGAATGAAAAGGAGAAAGAGGAAGAGGACAAGGAGGAGGAAGAGGCATCACACAGACACCAAGTCTTATCAGCTTATCAGGAGGAAGAGGAGAAAAGGAAGGATGAGAAAGATATTAAACTAAATAGGAAAAGAGAAGGGGAAGAAAAGAAAAAGAATAAAGAACAAGTAAAATGAAAACATCCAGAATGATAGAAGAAAAAAAAGAAAGTTTCCCCTGTGTGATCCTCTTCCCTGGGAAGCAACAGTGTTTATCATCGGCATCATAAGAAAATTAAAGTTTTTTCAGATTATACACTCATCCTCTTAAATTAGAAAGAGTGACAATTCCTTTGGCTCGATTCTGCAAAATGCAAGTTGTCATGATCTCACTATGAAAAAAAGAGAGAGGGAGGGAGGAATCAGCCACCCACAAGATTGCTATCGCTGTAAACAGACGCGCAGTGATCCAGCCATTTGGTCGCTGTCCATGTTTGCGTTTGAGTCCTTCATCCAGACTTAACTCGAATGCCAAACTCCGTGTCATGATCAATCTTCAAAAATTTTAACACAGTTCCAATGCTTCCCAGCAATAGTTGGGTTTTTCTTTATGTTTGCTTGTCTTATTCTTTTAACTGACATTCATAACTGCCTTCCAAGAAAAAAAAAAGAACAGAAAACTTAAAAATATAACTTAATCTGGACTGCATATGTTAAGACTTCAGAAAATGTG
Organism: Muscardinus avellanarius; assembly: GCF_963383645.1. Lineage (NCBI taxonomy): Eukaryota > Metazoa > Chordata > Mammalia > Rodentia > Gliridae > Muscardinus > Muscardinus avellanarius. Next base: position 3,816,762 of record NC_137798.1, read on the forward strand.
AAAAATTACAATTCACAAATGGGTGGTTTGAAGTAGCGAGTTGGACCTCAGAAAAATTCTTCAAGGGGAATGTTTTTCATTAGTCTCAGAAGCCAACTACATCATGGAAGTTCTGGAAACTCCATTGTTTCATATATTAGCAGACTTCCTTACTGTCATGGACCCCTGGACGTCACTTCATGAGTCTCCAAGTCACTCGGTGAGACCACACCTAGCTCAGGATTCCAGATTAGACACCTAATCTGAACCACTGGTGAGGACATCCAGAAGACATTTCACGAGCCATGGTAATAACATGCCAAGGCGTTACAGTTCTCGCTTTTAGGAAATCCTTCATTATTTCCAAAGATGCTGCTCTTGCTCCACATCCTTTGTGAAAATAATGAAATCGGCACCTTTACGATCTCCTTTCAAAAAAAAAAAAGAACTAAAGCACAGTCTCCTTGCCTAAAAACTAACTTGTCTATACCTTTTCCACCTATGTGGCCCCTGCACATAGTCAAACTGGGAAGTCCAAATTGCCTCCCATTTCATAGATTCTGGTTGAGAATTAAAAGGAATAGGTCTTACCGAGGCTGGGGGACATCTGAAATGATAGCACACTTGAAAGGCAGCTGACAACTCCAACCTCATGCCAAATCACAGCTCCACACACAGGGGCAATAGCAAGCCTTTCAGTAAGCTTTAGAGTGGAGAGCTAGGGGAACTGGACTGTGAGGAGAAGGAATAGGATAACACAGTTTGGTCTTTTGTTAGCAAGCAAGGGCCAGTCTCTGCTGCCTCTCTTTCCTCCCTCCCTCTCCACCTAATTTCACCACCTCTCCCTGCCCTCCATGTCTTGAGGGTTTATCCCACTCTTATCTGGGAAACAGGTGGACATTTCTGCATATTTCGGTGCTGAAGTATCTTTGGAACCCCAGGAGATAAATCTCAAGGAGCAAGGACATCCAGTAGAGGCTCTGAAACAGCCATCGGGACACCTGAGTTGCTCTTGGCATTCCTACCACCAGTGGCCTCCGTGAGCATTTTCAAGTTACATCACCAGTTTGAACCAAGTTCTCCACCTGTTAACAGAGTGGTTAGGTAGATGGCTCTTTCTGGATTAAAAATCAGTATGTCCATCATTTTATTTTTTGGAGGAATTTAAGCACACTGGTAGAGAAGAAACAGAGACAGGAGCCGGTCTCCGCGGCTTAGCAAGGCCCTCAGCAACTTAGTGAGACTCTGTTTTCAATAAATAAATAAATAAACATAGGGCTGGGAGTGTAGTTCAGGGATAAAATACCCCTGGATTCAATCTGCAGTAACACACAAATGGAAGAGGAGGAAGAGGAGGAAGAGGAGGAGGAGGAGGAGGAGGAGGAAGAGGAGGAGGAGGAGGAGGAGAAGGAGGAGGAGGAAGAGGAGGAGGAGGAGGAGGAGGAAGAGGAGGAGGAGGAGGAGGAGGAGGAAGAGGAGGAGGAGGAGGAGGAGAAGGAGGAGGAGGAAGAGGAGGAGGAGGAGGAGGAGGAAGAGGAGGAGGAGGAGGAGGAGAAGGAGGAGGAGGAAGAGGAGGAGAAGGAGGAGGAGGAAGAGGAGGAGGAGGAGGAGGAGGAGGAAGAGGAGGAGGAGGAGGAGGAGAAGGAGGAGGAGGAAGAGGAGGAGGAGGAGGAGGAGGAGGAAGAGGAGGAGGAGGAGGAGGAAGAGGAGGAGGAGGAGGAGGAGGAAGAGGAGGAGGAGGAGGAGGAAGAGGAGGAGGAGGAGGAGGAGGAGGAGGAGGAAGAGGAGGAGGAGGAGGAGGAGGAGGAGGAGGAGGAGGAGGAGGAGGAGAAAAACACTAAGTTGAGAGAAAAGTGATGAGAGTGGCTGCTCTCAAAGCCGGGCTTCCTACCCTGGCCTCTGAGTAACGACACACCCCCCTGCTGTGCACTACAGCACTAGAGGTCTTCCCCCCCCCCCCCCCCCGGGACTGGGGATGGAACCCAAGGGCAGTCTACCCCCGAGCTCCACCTAAAGACGACGACACTTGCGAGTTACCGTGATTACCATGAAGAGCCTGTTCTCACGTCCTCCCCACCCTCTTCTCTTCATGATTCTCCCCACTTTCATCTGAGCTTTAATCTTCTCCTTTCCCCATCTTCTTGCCCATTTCCTTGATTCCTTAGAAAGTGAATTTCCCAGCGCCATCCCTGGGATGAGCCCATCTAGATAGTTCTTCCCTTTGTGAACCCACTAGAGAGTATCTCAGAGTCCTCCAAAAGAGGGGGTGCAAGGACACAACAGAGGCAAGAGCAATGCTCCCCCTTTCCCGTCAGCGGGAACAAGGTTTGGACTAGAGCAGCCTGCTGGCAAAGGGACAGGGCAAAGGGCTCTCTAACGCCACTGGACGGAGAGTGAATGGTGCAACTTTTCTGGAAAACATTTAGCAATGTAGGCAAGGAGGCTATAAAATGCTTAACCTACAACCTGGCCTTGTTTCTTTTATCCTAAAGAGATAGGAAGAGGTCCAAGCCAAGCACCAATAGAAAGGGGCTTGGGCAGAGGAAAAAGAGCTGTTACCAGCTATAACAGCTTTGCCTCTAAGCAACAGAAAACAAGAGCAAACTGGCTTAAATAATAAGCAAGTATCCAATGACAGCCAGAGGCAGAATGGCCTATTGGTGGCTTCAGAAGTTCAAAAACGGGATCAGACATAAAGGTTCTTTCCATGTATCTGTTCTTCCTTATTCAGCACCAGCTTCATTTTGAGTGTGACTTCCATAGAGGTCAACAGCACCAAACAGTGCTTAGCAGCATTCGTGTGTGTGTGTGTGTGTGTGAGAGAGAGAGAGAGAGACAGACAGACAGACAGACAGACAGACAGACAGAGACACTGGGGGTTGAACCCAGGTGTGCTCTGCCTCTGAGCTACATCCCCGGCCCTATTTAATTTATTTATTTTGAATCAGGATCTTGCTAAGCTACTGAGGTTAGCCACAAACCTGTGATCCTCCCGTCTCAGCCTCCCAAGTGCTGGGATTACAGGCGTGTGCCACCACATCCACCCAGCAGCATTCTTACTGGTGTCCAAAAGAGATTGGGAAAATTGGATTTCATAGAACTCCCTCTTAAAAGCAAGAAAAAAACTTTTCCCAGAAGCCCTTAGCAAAGCTCTCATTGACCAGAAGTGGGTCACATGCTATTTCCTAAGTCAGTCATTGGCTGAGAAGCAGGGAGGGGGAGGAGGTAGTTACCTTAACCACTGTACCAATCCCTTTCACTGAGATCAGTCCCCCGGAGTATTCTTTCCACTCTGTGGAGAGGGATGCAATGTCGGGAGTCAATAGCCTTGTCCACCCAGAGAGCTAAGGGCTAACCTGTATAGAGGAAAAGCTAGGTAAGGAGCGGGTGAAAAGGTCCATTCCTTCTGTGCTATAAGTTGATTAGAGCATTTTTTAAAAGACTTGGAAAATTCAAACATAAGAGTGCTTCCTAAGTCCAGGCCTTAGGGAACTTAAAATCTGGTTCTTACACATTAAATGAAAAGAAGAAAAGAAAGAAAACTGATCTTAAAACCTAAATAATAAAGAGTATAAGGTGATGATTTACATGGTAAAGACACTGCATGCTTCAAATTTTCCCCAGAAAGAAGAAAGCTGGCAACCTCAAGCTTCTGGAGAAAATCTCCTGGAGAAGGGGGATTTGAATTTGTGTTTGATGGGTAAGAAAAATCTGTTGGTAACTTGCCTCTGGCTTTGACCACTGAGGCAGCTGAACTGAAACAACTTGAAACCATGACCTATGGGAATTATTCACAGGAATGAATTTATGATGTCTTCATTTTGAAGATGCTATAATTTTGGACTGTTCTAGAATATAGAAATGTTGGTCCACTGCACACATCAAAGAAATTTTCCACTGCGAAACATTTCTGTTCTTAGTAAAGTCACTGCACAAAATCAGTCTACCTTGCTGTTCTTTGCTAGAGCTAATATATTTTATATTTTTTTCTCAATTACCTGGCTCTCCTTAATCATATGCTTTTTTAAGCTAGCTATTATTGACAGTCCTTCCCTCCTATTACTGGCAAGGTGTTTAAGTCAATCCCACCTCCAATTAGGGAAATTTGGCAAAAGGAAATCCTACCGTGAAATGCCATATGTTGTACGATTTTATTTTAAGTAAGAAAATAATCTGTAAAGATGACAACGCAGGAAAGAGAACTGGGGCGACTCTCTGGAGGGACATCACTTGAGTTCATGTCAGTTTACTGGCCTGAAGTCCTGGTGCTTCTAGGTGGAGGAGACACACACCAGGGGCCGATACCCCCGCCCCATGTTAAAGGTACGCTTTCTTTTCTCATTCTGCTTTTCTCAAAATCCCCAGAGGTATGCGAGGTTCCTGGGGAACGGTTATGTCACACGCAGACCTGGAGGGATGTGAGTGAATTCCTACCTGTTGCCCAGACACCCCCTCCTCTCCAACCCTTGTTCTCCCCAAGGTAACTCAGGTGCCTGGCGTCTCAAGGAGTGAAAAGGGGACAGAAAAACCAAATCGCCTTGCTTAGAGCACACTGGGTGCTGAAGCTGGAAGGGAAGGACATGGGGGCCCCTCACTCCAAACTCCTCAGACCAGGACGACTCCTCGCTTGTGCCTCCGGGACAGGAATCAGAGATGCCTAATCGGCCAGTAGAAACGTCTATTGCTGCCTCTCAACATCTGAAGGCCAAGAAACCAACACGTGTGTTAGGGACATCTCTTCTAGAGACGCCTGATGTGTATACTGGGTAACTAGAAAACACTCGTCCTGTAACACCCCCTACACACACACACACACACACACACACACACACACACACACAGTCACACAAGAAAAGTGAAATTGCTATTTGGAGAATGTAAACTCTCGGGCAGCGGGAGTCCTGCCAGGTGTCACTGCCACAGGTGGAGGTGAGCCTGGAGGACCGCTGCCCCCTCTCTGCCTGTGCTCAGATCCTTATATGGTGCCGCTTCCACCTGCGCCGGAGAGCACAGGGCTGGGGCAGGGGCAGCGGTGGCGCTGACGTGCCTTCCGGAAAAGATGAATGGAATTCCAGGCAGCTGGAGTCATGCTGGCTTGGGAGCTTGGCCGGGAGGGCCGGCTCCAGGGAGACCGCGGCACTTCGGGCCGTGCGCGCCCACAGAAATGTATCCCGCACCTCGGTTTCAGAAGCTGAAAAAAAATGAAAAGAACGTTTTAGGGAGGAAATAAAATAACAGGCAGAGGGTAATTTATTGCTCTATGGGTCTGTTCTGCAAATAGTTTAAGACCCTGGAGCCAGATGGTTCCGCAAACTCTCCAACTCGGAGTCACGTTAAGAAGCACGAGTGGGCACCAAAGCTGTTTTGCGAGACGCGGTTCCAGTTTGGGCTGCAGGGAGCTCAATCCGAATGTGTTTAAAATTCCCTAATTAGAAAGAGCCTGTGGGCTCAGAACCCCTTGATCGGAATACGCACACCGCCCCCAAGCGGCGGGCGGCGGGAGCGCCGGGGAGCGTCTCCCCGGGGACTGGGAAGGTGCGCCCCGACCTCGGCCCCGCTGGCCACGCACTGCCCCCGGCTCACGCGAGGCCAGGCGTGCGGGGGTGCGGGCCCCGCACCCGCTAGGGATGGGTGCATGCATGCGGGTCAAGGGCCCCCGGGGCAGCTTCTGTGACGCTGCTGCTTCTCTCCTGGTCCCACGTGCCCGCCGGGCTTTTATTTACTGAATTTCAATAAAATGGTCCCCATCTCAGCCATCGCGCGGGCATTCCGGGAGCCGGGCTTGTCTGGAGCCCCCCAAGGCCTCCGGGGTGCTGGCGCTGGACGCCCCCGGCCCGCGCGCCAGGGCTGATGGATGGGCGGGCACCTGTTTTTCCGAGACGTTCCAGCGCCCGGGTGTCCCGACCCCGGGCCCCCCCACTTCGCTTACTAGCTGGAAGGCTGCGCGCCCGCAGCGGGGGGCGGGGAGGAGCCCACGCTGGCCCCGCCCTCTTCCTGCCCGGCCGCCGCCCATTGGCCAGCGCGCTGCCCAGGAATGCGAGCGCCCCTTTAAAAGCGCGCGGTCCTGCGCCTGGCCAGCCACTGTCCCCGAGCCCGGCAGCCAGCTCGGGTTCCCGCGAGCTCTCCCTCCGACTCCGGCCGCCTCAGCGCCTCCCCAGGGCTCGCCCGGGTCGCTGCGCCCTCGCCGCCGCTCCACACAGGTAAGCCACCTGGCGGCCCTCCCGCCCCGGGCTGCTGCCCCCCGCCGCCAGCGCCCCGAGCGGGCCACTCGCCCCTCTCGCTGGTCCCATCCTGTCCTCTCCCGCGTCCAGAGCATCTTTTCGTGGGAAAGCCCCAGAGCCCTGGGATTCACCGACCTTTCCAGACACCCCGAGATTTTCTCATTTTTCAAGCCCTCCTGAAACCTTTACACCAGTTTGTTAGGTTTCTACTTCCCCGTGTCCTCCTTGTCCCCCAAACTGCATCCCCCCCACCCCCGTCTTGATGTTCACCCTAGACTTAACCAGGCAGAGCCCCCAGCTCCTTGGTCTCTGTGCCCCGCCACCTTGAAATCCACAGTCCCCACACTCCAGTTTCTTGTTTCTTCTGTGCTGCCTTCTGGAAAGTAAATCCCTGAGAGGGATGCCAGGGCCCTGGCCCCAAGCGGGCTCCCACCCCCGTTTCTGCCCACCCTCCCTGCTTAGCTGGTCTCTGACCCTTGTGCTTTCTGCTACAGGCTCCCTGCTGGGCACAAACAGCTCCACCATGGGGCTGTCCTGGACACTCGGTGTCCTGTTCCTGTTGCACGTTTGTAACACCAACCACATTCCAGGTGAGTCTGTGTGAGACCTTGAGGGGGAGGAAGGGAGAGGAGGAGGTGCAGGCTGACTCAGGTGTGCCCCTTCCCAGGCCCCCCTCTCCCAGCTCTGCTCCCCTGAACCCTGACCCAATACCAGGAGATAGCCCCCCCCCCATCCTGGTGTGTTTATTCAGCATTCAGTGGCTGCGGGTTTTCACCCTGTCCTGGGGACCCACCCCTCAAAACCAAGCCCCCTCCCCTGAGCCCCCACCTAGCAAGCTCATTGTGTCCTCTCCTGTCTAACAGAGTCTGGGGGAGACAACAGTGTGTTTGACATCTTTGAACTCACTGGGGCTGCCCGCAAGGGCTCTGGGAGAAGACTGGTGAAGGGTCTTGACTCATCCAGCCCGGCTTTCCGCATTGAGAACGCAAACCTGATCCCCGCGGTGCCAGATGACAAGTTCCAAGACCTAGTGGATGCTGTGCGGGCGGAGAAAGGCTTCCTCCTCCTGGCCTCCCTGAGGCAGGTGAAGAAGACCCGGGGCGCACTACTGACCGTGGAGCACAAAGACCGCTCTGGCCACATCTTCAGCGTGATCTCCAATGGCAAGGCGCGCACCCTGGACCTGAGCCTGAACGTGCCGGAGAAGCAGCAGGTGGTGTCGGTGGAAGAAGCGGTCCTGGCCACCGGCCAGTGGAAGAGCATCACCCTGTTTGTGCAGGAAGACAGGGCCCAGCTGTATATCGACTGTGAGAAGATGGAGAGCGCTGAGCTGGATGTCCCCATCCAAAACATCTTTACCAGGGACCTGGCCAATGTCGCCAGGCTCCGCATCGCAAAGGGAGACGTCAATGACAATTTCCAGGTAAGTCCTCTTCTCAGAACTCTGGTCCTTGGAGTCATTGGCTAGCCAGCCTGACCTGCCACGGGGGCTCTAGGAAGTACTCTCCTCAGACTTAAAGCAGCAGCTTTCAAACCGCGAAGGGCTGGTTAAGTCACATATGCTGCCAACCCCCTCCAGAGTTCCAAATTCAGTCGATCAGGAAAGGAGCCTAAGATTTGCATTTTGAACGAGTCGCAGGTGATAAAGCTGCTAATGCCAGTGGCCCGGGAACCAGTCTTCTGAAAACGATTCAAGGAAACGAGATGATTTTCCTGTTGCCAGCCTGTTCAAACATTAGATACGCCTATGCTCTGAAGAAAATAACTTATTTCAAAATGCATCCCACTGACTTTAATATGGCTGGAAACGCATATTTTGTATGGACAGAATTGATATCACGTTGCTGTCTGACTCTGGGGGGAGGGAGGATGCAGCCAGTCTGGAATCGAAGGTTAGAAGAGCCGTCATTTGCTGCTGCGGTCGTCGTCATTTGCTTCCTTGCCTCAGTCTCCAGATCTTTACAGCTGTGACTTTGAACTCCCACATTTAACTCTTTGACACTGGGAAGTGTCATTATATCCTGTGGGCTTAGTATCAGATTCCATTTCCTGTGTGCACAAGTCTGCTAATAATTGAATTCTTTATAAAATACTGAAGACTTGGCAGAAAGCACAAGATTTTGAAGTTGTTTGGCAATCTATGTCGGTGTATTGTATGGACAGAATGATCTTAAGTAGAGCTCTTTTAAGCTTTTGGAACATAAAGAGACTGCCCCCCAAACACACACACACACACACACACACACACACACACACACACACACACCTCCCAAATTCTACAAGTAATTTGTGTTATCTGCCCACAGGGGGCGCTGCAGAATGTGAGGTTTGTCTTTGGAACCACGCCAGAAGACATCCTCAGAAACCGAGGCTGCTCTAGTGGTGAGTATCCCTCTTTTTAGAGCAAAGGGGGAGGTCAGGGGAATTCCACCAAAAACAATCTGAGAACTTTAGTGGTGTTTGTGAATAACTTGCCCCAGGGAATACAGTTTGGAGGTATATAAAAGTGACCCCTAAGGATATCCCACACCCAGGTACTCCCCTCTGCCTGCATCCCTAGTCCCGAAGGACATGTTTTACACCTAAGAAGTCGAGGGGCTGGCCAGTGAGATCATGTTTGAAGCCCTATTTCTTTTGCGATTTTGTTTCTTAGCAGCTACAAATGTCCTTCTCGCCCTCGACAACAACGTGGTGAATGGCTCCAGCCCTGCCATCCGCACTAACTACATTGGCCACAAGACGAAGGACCCGCAAGCCATTTGCGGCATCTCCTGTGACGAGCTGTCCAGCATGGTCCTAGAGCTCAGGGGCCTGCGCACCATCGTGGCCACGCTGCAGGACAGTATCCGCAAAGTGGTCAGTGGCCTGCGTTCCCAGCCCGCTCGTCCTTGAGGGTTCATGAGGTGGCCCCAGATGAGGCTGGACACTCATGACCATTCCCCCTTTTAGATGGAAGAGAACAAAGAGCTAGCCAATGAGCTGAGGCGGCCTCCACTCTGCTACCACAACGGGGTTCAGTACGGGAACAACGACGAGTGGACTGTGGACAGCTGCACGGAGTGTCGCTGTCAGGTAAGGGATCGTCACACACTGAAGTCAGCGGCAGTCTCTGGGGAAATACCCATGGCCTGCTACCAGGTGGTTTTGTTTCTTTAAGATGCAATTATCACATCTACAAATTCTCTCCGAGGGTTTATCAAAGTTTAATTATACCCCAGGCTAAGTATCTAAGAGAACAAATCTGCTTAGACATCTGAATAATTTACCTGCTTTACTTCAAAGACCAAGTGTTGAATGTCAGGTAAATTAAACCTGCTGAGAACATTCCTCCCCGCCCCCCCCACCCCTGGTTTGTATTCAGCGTAGCATGGAGGTTCTTTTATACACTGCTGATTGTTGTTCAGGCACTTAGCCCCACGTTGTTAGGATGTCGCTGTCTACCTAGCTCAGGTGGCACTGCCTGTTGGCACATATCCCCAGCCAGAGGCAGGTGACTTTGGAGTTTCCCTGGACCATCGAGCAAAGTAAAGCTGAAATACAAATCGCAGATTACAGAGGGGGCCATGTTCACTAAATGCCATTCTTGTCCAATATAAAACAGACCTACAGGTGAAGGGGAAAATGCTTATAGGTCTTCTTTCCCCGCTAAGGATAAAATGTAAATTTTTAAAAGCCCCTTCTGGGTTTTATTTTTTAAGTTCAATTTCTGATGAAGATTTGACCCACAATGTCTGTCAATTCTCCTTATATAAATTCTTGTGCCATAGCTGCCACACCCGATTGAGCAGCAGTGAAAAAGAACTCCCCAAATAATGGCATGATAAGTGACTGGCATTAGAACTCTGTGATGCTGGTGGCCACAAATGCAGGAGAAGCAGATCTATAAAAATCCTTTGACTAGAGCATTCGCAGCCCTGATCACATCATGTTAAATGTGTGTAAACTTCTGCTTGCAGTATGCTCAGTAACCCATTTTCCTCTTGCTCTCTTGCCCGGCAGAACTCAGTTACCATCTGCAAAAAGGTGTCCTGTCCCATAATGCCCTGCTCCAACGCCACAGTCCCTGATGGAGAGTGCTGCCCACGGTGCTGGCGTAAGTTCCTGCAATGGCATAACGATTCTTTTTCTGTGACTAGGTCAGTTTCCATAGATCCTGAACACCTGGAAACAACACAGACCCCACTCTCATCTCTACTAAGTGATTTCGAGTCTTAATTCTCCATCTGGATTATGGTCTGGGCAATAATGATTCCCATTCGCCAGACAAATCAATAGGCTTATACTGTGAGCTGTGAGCTGGATTAAATTGGGTCTGAAAGTTCTCCCTATTTTTTTTTTTTTTCCTGCAATGATAGGCGCTTAAGAGAATAACATTAGTTTGAGTTTCTGGGCACTAAAATAAATTAGACCTACATTGTCCCATGGCACCATAGCTCTTATTTTTATTATTCGTGATTATTAAATTAATCGCTTTGCTTGTCATTGGTACAAGCCGTGAGTCATAAAAGTGATTCATCGTAACTAAGATAAGGAGACAGGAAAATAGCATCTCTCCCCCTCTCGCACCCCCAGCCACCACACACTTCTATAATACACAAGCCCCAGCTCAGAATGACCGGTCTCATCCAGGAGTCACAGAGCAACACTGGCCTGCGCCTGAGGTGGAAGTTAAAGGCTACGGAGCTGGCTGGGGCCTAGCAGAGTTCTCGACTTGAGTTAGGGATTGCCAGGAAAACTTCCAACTGACGGCAAAAGTAAACAAGTTCACTGTCTCCCGACACGGATAGTTGTGATTGTAGTCATGGTGCCCGGGCAGATGGTAAACAAGCACAGTCTCCTCTTTTGAAAATATGTGCAAAGAAGGCCCCACATGCTCAGATGAGAGGAACAACAAACTAGCTGGCCTCACGGCCGAGTTGAAACCAGAGCCAACAGCAGCCAAGCTGCCTTTAAGCTCATCTGTCACTAGGTCTGGGCTCCGTGACAGTCAGAAATGACTCTTATCAGCTTCCCGAAACTTCAGCATTCTTGGAAAGTGAGACTGGAAACACCTACCCAGATAGCTTAAGTCAGTAAAGGAACTCTCATCTGAAATGCTCAGAGAGGAGAAAAGAGGAAGCCATGGAGAACGTGCACGGTGAGGAGGCGCCGCTGCACCGATCCAGCACAGCGCCTGGTTACCCAAAGCCATATACGTAGCGACCTGGGTCAACCCTCAGCTCTTGGCCTAAGAAATATGTCACTTTTCATCCTGCTTAGCTGAGACTTTGTCCCCTTTGAGACTGGGTCTATGGTCAGCAATACTGACTTGAATACTTGAAACTTGTTAATCTTAAATCACCAGCAAAACATGGTAGTTGTGTGGACGTCGGACAGTCATAGAATGTATATGTGTATCAAAATATCACATGCATATGTGAATATACAGGTTTTATTTGTTAATCATCCCTTAATAAAGCTAAGGGGATAATAGTGCTTGACATTCCCTAGCAAGCAAAGGGCTCATCTGAATCAGGTACTAAGTGGCCTCTGCTATCCCTGCAGCCAGCGACTCTGCAGACGACGGCTGGTCTCCGTGGTCTGAGTGGACCTCCTGCTCAGCAACATGTGGCAATGGAATCCAGCAACGTGGCCGCTCCTGCGACAGCCTCAACAACCGATGTGAAGGCTCCTCAGTCCAGACACGGACCTGTCACATTCAGGAGTGCGACAAGAGATGTAAGTATCGTGGCCACTTTAGGACGTGGACCTCTGATCTGCCATTATTGCCGTCACCAAGAGAGGCTCCACAGTAAGGAGCTGAAGAGCCCAAGCTCTAGAGTCCCTAGATCTGTCTGAATCGCAGTGCTCCTGCTTATCTCTGCCTCCTGGAGCACAGCTTACCTCCCCCGGGGCTTTCTCCTCATCTGGAACTTGGGGAAAACAGTAGTTCCTGATAAGGTCATTTTGAGCATTTTATTTAGATATAAAACAATTTGCAGAAAACATAGCTCATGGTCAGCACCCTCTGATTGCTACATTATCCACAGCAACACATAAACACAGCCACGTATTACCTGTCCCATGGTAGAAGGGTTCCATGTTGACATTTGGACCTGTGGCCAGGAACTCATTTCTCCTACACACTAGGTTTAGTTGCTGTTAACTGTGTTCTGGAAATGCATTCATATGCTCCTTAGGAGGGCTTCTATAAAGCCAGCTCCGTGTGCAACCATCTCCTTTGTACCTTAGTTAAACAGGATGGTGGCTGGAGCCACTGGTCCCCGTGGTCATCTTGTTCTGTGACATGTGGCGACGGCGTGATCACAAGGATCCGGCTCTGCAACTCTCCCAGCCCACAGATGAATGGGAAGCCATGTGAAGGAGAAGCTCGAGAGACCAAAGCCTGCAAGAAAGACGCCTGCCCCAGTAAGTGCGCGCCTAACTCCAGGGTTACGCACGAGCAGCTGTTCTGCCCAGCTGGCTGCTGGTATCTGCAGCCTCCAGTTCAATGGGTCATGGAAGGGGGAAAGTTATTTACTAAGGAAACAAACAGAAGCAAAGTCCTGCGTGTTCAGCAGCTTCTTTTAATGAAAAACAGAAAGAAAACTATTTCAAAGTCACCCTCTTCCCGGACATTCCTTCCATGTGTCACGGGAGCAGAAGTTTCTCCGTCTTAGAAAAGTCTTCTGTGATGGGTAAAGCCCTTGCAAACCGACCTTAATTTTTGTATGTGGCCCATTTTCTTACAGTCAATGGAGGCTGGGGTCCTTGGTCACTGTGGGACATCTGTTCAGTCACCTGTGGAGGAGGGGTGCAGAGACGTAGCCGGCTCTGCAACAACCCCACGCCCCAGTTCGGAGGGAAAGACTGCATTGGTGATGCGACTGAAAAGCAAGCCTGCAACAAGCAGGACTGCCCGATCGGTGAGCCTTGGGGCCCAGGACAAAATCACCCCAGAGCTTTCTGTTTTGCTGAATGCCTTGTCAGCATTCAAGGGGGGTCCCGCTGTGATTGGTCCTGAGTGGCTTGATTACTTTAAAATGCAGGTGGCCAATATAATCTCAACAAGTTATCAGTAACAGAGACCCTGCAATGTCTTTCCTGGCGGTGACACCAGCCTAGGCCAACTGCTTACCTGTCTCTCTCACCTTGTCCCAGATGGGTGCCTGTCCAACCCCTGCTTCGCCGGTGCCAAGTGTACCAGCTATCCTGACGGCAGCTGGAAGTGTGGCGCCTGTCCCGCTGGTTACAGTGGGAATGGCATCCAGTGCAGAGATGTCGATGAGGTGAGGACCTGGCGGCTCCAAGCTACTCCATCTCAAAAGCATCTAACTTGTCCCAGGTGCTTCCTGCAGACAGCACCTTCTAAACATTAAGCAATCTCACTGCCTCCACAGTGCAGAGAAGTGCCCGATGCCTGCTTCAACCACAACGAGGAACACAGGTGTAGGAACACAGATCCCGGCTACAACTGCCTGCCCTGCCCGCCGCGCTTCACCGGCTCGCAGCCCTTCGGCCGGGGCGTGGAGCACGCCATGGCCAACAAACAGGTACCGCAGACTGGACTAGTCACCCAGAGTGGAAGGGGGTGCCTCCCTGACGCAAACGACTAGCAGAGGCGGGGCTGTATGCTCATACCCTTCACAGAAAGACCAGGGAGGGGAATGAGTATACTTTTCTAGTTTTAGAAACATGACTTCATAGCCACCCTATCTAAAAATGCTGTGTTTGTGAGCAGCTGGAATTGTAAATGCCTAGATGGTGAGCAATTTCAAGAGAGTCGCGCGTGGAGCGACATTTGCGCAGAGCCTGGGTATCCCGCGAGAGAATGGGGAAGGCCGGACGCAGCCCACACCCTTCTAAGCGGGTCCTCGGTCTACTCAGAGATGATAGGGATCCCGGCTCTTCTTGTTTCCACGGTTTCTGGGGACGCTCAAAGGTTCTGTGTTAATATCAGGATGGTTGTACCCTCAGGTGTGCAAGCCCCGCAACCCCTGCACAGATGGGACTCACGACTGCAACAGGAACGCCAAGTGCAACTACCTGGGTCACTACAGTGACCCCATGTACCGCTGCGAGTGCAAGCCTGGCTACGCCGGCAACGGCATCATCTGCGGGGAGGACACAGACCTGGACGGCTGGCCCAACGAGGACCTGGTGTGCGTGGCCAATGCGACTTACCACTGCAAAAAGGTGAGCTGGCTTCCGCCGTGGGCCTCCCAGAAGGCGGCCCGTCGCCCTCGTCCAGAGAACAGAACACACTAAGGAATTTCAGAAGGGCACTAGTTCTCGTTACTATTAAATCATGTGGTGCTGAAAACATGAATGGGCAGGGGCTATTGCCAACTGTGTCCCAGTCAATTCTATTAAAGAAAAAATGTTCACTACTCTACCAAATACCAGCAGAATATAACTTGTGTTCACAGTATCCATAAAGCCCATTTATGCAAATAAAGACTGTTTATACATATTCTATACATCTCTCTCCCAAGAAGACATTTTCTTGTAGCCCTTCGTCCCATAAAACACAAATGCCATCGTAGAGAAGCATTCCATTCTGTGTTTCTGGAACGCCTCTGCGGCCGCTCGTGCTCATGCTGAGCGACGGGAATGTGAACTGCTGCAATAAAGAGCTTTTCTCTTCTAGGACAATTGCCCCAACCTCCCCAACTCAGGGCAGGAAGACTATGACAAGGATGGAATCGGCGATGCCTGTGACGATGACGACGACAATGACAAGATTCCGGATGACAGGGTACAGACAAAACACCTGCCACTCTCCTCTCAGCCTCTCAATTCAACAGCAGCCTGCGACACTTGAGGGAGGGAACTGTTTCATAGGATACTGACACGAGGAAATTGATAAAGGGATAATTAGAAATGATTTCTCTCGTCTCAGTAGTTTGAGGAAATAGGTTAATTGCCAGGAGAACTTCCACATTCTTCATCACAACCTTTTCTCCCCCAGTTGAGATAAATTACAGTGGATGAACAAGACACTTTGATCTCTGGAATCAGATTTACTTTGGGTATACTGAAATGCTGAGATTCTATTTTACATATCAACTTAGAACCTACAAGAATCCAGTTTTCATTCATTATGGTCTTTTAATTTCCATAATGATCATTTTACTTACACTGAGTACTCAATTCGTATATTCACTGAGTAGGGAATATTGAAGAGTCTTACAGTTTTATACAGTGTGTGGTCGCGGCTCTAGCTGGTCTCGTGGGCAACACTGTAAAGGCTCCATTTCTTCTCTTTGCAGGACAACTGCCCATTCCACTACAACCCTGCCCAGTACGACTATGACCGAGATGATGTGGGAGACCGCTGTGACAACTGCCCCTACAACCACAACCCAGATCAGGCAGACACAGACAACAACGGGGAAGGAGACGCCTGTGCCGTGGACATCGATGGGGACGGTAAGGCGCTCCTGGCTCGGCGGGCCCACAGCTGAGGAAATGCAAAGCCTCAACATCCTTTATGGCTGTTAGTGTGAGGTTTGGTTGAAATGTCCCCAGCTGGAGAGGTCATCTCTACACGTTCCCTGTCGTCTGCAGGCATCCTCAACGAACGAGACAACTGTCAGTACGTCTACAATGTGGACCAGAGAGACACCGACATGGACGGGGTTGGAGATCAGTGTGACAATTGTCCCCTGGAGCACAACCCAGACCAGGTAGGTGGGCTCCTTTCAGAGTCTTTCATAAGGTGTTGGGGTTTCTTAGTCACACTCTCTCGTTATCATGGCTCTCGGGGTTCTCGAGCCATTTGCAGTGTGTTTGTGTAAATTGTGTGCCTGATGTGAGCCCTCTGCAGAGAGTTGCCTAGATCTTTGGTGTGGAAACTTCAATTCTGTGTTCTGTAAGAAGGTCCACTTGACTTACCCAGCATTGTTAACCTACAAAGCAAAGCTGCAGTGACACCCAGGCGTGGTGGCGCACGCTTGTCATCCCCGCGCTCGGGAGGCAGAGACAGGAGGATCGCGCAGGTTCGAAGCCAGCCGCGCGCGCTGGCTTAGGAGACCCTGTTTCCAAATAAAAATGTAAAAATGGGTCTGAGAGTGTAGCCCGGAGGTAGAAAGGCTTCCAGGAACCCCAGTACCACCAAAAAAAAATAAATAAATAAATAAAAAAGCTGTAATGACAACTCTGCAATAGTATTAATCATATGCAAGGCTAAGAGGGAGGAGAATACCCCAGAAGCAAAAGAAATAGCCATTTTCTTAGCTAGTAATACAACCTAACTGTAAGAAATTATCAAACTAAAACTACTTCCAAAATCTAGAGAATGCTCCTATTTCTCTGTTGTACTCCAAATGTTTCTAGCATTATAAACAAATCGCCCTTCAACCTGCCAGGATGTGCTACAGAAAATTATTTCTTTTTTGTGTCTAATTGCCCTCATAATTTTCTAGGAATAAAAGTTACAAATTTTTTTACTAAAATGCATTGTTCTGGTTGTTTAGAAACTGGCTTTTTCTTTCTTTTTTTTTTTTTTTTTTTTTTTGGTGGCACTGGGTTCCTGGAAACCCTTCTACCTCTGGGCTACACTCCCAGACCTAGTTTATATATATATATATATATTTTTTTTTTTTTTTTTTTAATCTGGAAACAGGGTCTCTTAAGCCAACATGGCTGGCTTCGAACCTGCACAATCCTCCTGTCTCCGCCTCCCAAGCATGGGGATTACAAGCGTGCGCCACCATGCCTGGCTAGAAACTGGCTTTTTAAATAGTAGTATTCTTATAATATTAAGAAAATAAAAAGATGGCTTTCCTTTTTGAATACTTTTGAATATTTGCTCTTCTAAAGTTCTGTCAAGTTAGAAACAACAGGGCAAATGGCTTTGGGACCATAATGGAAAGGTTTAAATGATCTGATCAAATGACATTGAGGATCATTGATGTTGAGTTGGGTTTTAGCATAAGTTAAACTTCTGCAATATAATTTAGCCTCACTGAATGTATTTTTGATTGCTCAGGTTATAAAAAATTTATAACACATTACCAGCATCATGCAAAAAATCTTAAAAGCAAGAGCATAAGTACTGGCAAGAAAAATTCTCATTTGTATATAAACTGCCCCAAAACATCCCATGCATAGTGAATAATGTTAAGTATGCTGAGAAAATTATTTGAAAAAAATTCAGTTTTATCTGAGCCATTATATGACAGTCTATATGGAATATATATATCCAAATATTATAAAAATAAAAAGTAATTGATCTCTCATACTCATTACCCAGACAATGTGCAAAGAAAGCAGTGCCATGCTTCTATGATTTTGTGACCTAGAGAAGAAGTTGACATGTCAACAGTTTTACAATTTTAACTTTCAATGGGAAATTGCAAAATGTATCCACACTTCATTTAGCATTAAGATACAAGTAGTTAAAACTTAACATTCCAGCCTCAGTAGTTAAATAACCCTTTCATTTACAAAGTTTTATATTTTAAAATTGCTAAATATCTCTTCTCATTTCTTACGTAAAAATAGGAAAGAAAAACATTTTTAAAATATCAGTACCTTTCTGCAGTAGCACAGAAATAAACGTGAAACATGGCCGTATCAAACATGGAAGAATTCCCTCTAGGGGGGCACTAATGATACCTTTAACATCAATGATTTATATCTTGATTTACCCTCCAATAATATCTCTCTTCCAGATGGATTCTGACTCAGACCGCATTGGGGATACCTGTGACAACAATCAGGACATTGACGAAGATGGCCACCAGAACAATCTGGACAACTGTCCCTACGTGCCCAATGCCAACCAGGCCGACCATGACAAGGACGGCAAGGGAGACGCCTGTGACCACGACGATGACAACGATGGCATCCCAGATGATAGGGACAACTGCAGGCTGGTGCCCAACCCTGACCAGAAGGACTCTGATGGTGAGTCAGCACAACTGCTCTCTAAGAGAGTAACTAACAACATGGCTGTCTGGAGGGAGGAAATTGAAACGGAGCTGAATGTATTTGAGAGAAGAGGGCAACTAAACTGCACCTGTGACGAGAGCCAACTTCCATACTGGTCTCAACAGCCCTCCCCCCAGAGCCTCCCTGACGCCTGCCCTTCTGTCCTCAGGTGATGGCCGAGGCGATGCTTGCAAAGATGACTTTGACCATGACAGCGTGCCAGACATCGATGACATCTGTCCCGAGAATGTCGACATCAGTGAGACCGATTTCCGCCGATTCCAGATGATCCCTCTAGATCCCAAGGGGACATCTCAGAATGACCCTAACTGGGTTGTGCGCCATCAGGGTAAAGAGCTTGTACAGACTGTCAACTGTGATCCTGGGCTTGCTGTAGGTGAGTAGTAAGTTCTTTGATCAGCAGGTAAATGGATGCATGAAGCAAATAGGAAATCTGGTGGGTGGGCCTGTCCTGGGGGCACTGCGGACGTCTGGGAATATAACAGAACCTCCGCAAGGCTGCAGTTCTTAACCAGCTCTGGCCTTGTTTTTCAGGTTATGATGAGTTTAATGCTGTGGACTTCAGTGGCACCTTCTTCATCAACACCGAGAGGGACGATGACTACGCTGGGTTTGTGTTCGGCTACCAGTCCAGCAGCCGCTTCTACGTTGTTATGTGGAAACAAGTCACCCAGTCTTACTGGGACACCAACCCCACGAGGGCTCAGGGATACTCGGGCCTCTCAGTGAAAGTTGTGAACTCCACCACAGGCCCTGGAGAGCACCTGCGGAATGCCCTGTGGCACACAGGGAACACCCCTGGCCAGGTAAGAAGTGGCACTCTACAAAAGGGATGGGTTCTTGACTGGCACTTTGGCCAAGGCTCCCAACAGAGTCTTAGATGTACAGTGCCCAGCATCAGCAGCTGTACTGTTAAAGTCTGCAGAGTTGATGAGAGGGGAGCTCACTGTGACCAAGTGTTACCCTTTAGGTCCAAGGGCTTCAACAAACAAAATACTCCTTTCTCTCTCTCTCTCTCTGTCTCTGTCTCTCTCTCACTCACACACACACACACACACACACACACACACACACACTCCTCTCTCCTCTCTCTTTCTCTCTCTCTCTCTCTCTCTCTCTCCTCTCCTCTCCTCTCCTCTCCTCTCTCTTCCTTTTCTCTCTCCCCCCTCCCCTCTTCTCTCCCTCTCTCTCTCTCTTCCTTTTCTCTCTCCCCCTCTCTCTCTCTTTCTCTCTCCTCTCCTCTCTCTTCCTTTTCTCTCTCTCCCCCCTCCTCTTCTCCTCTCCTCTCCTTTCTTCTTCTTCTTCTTCTTCTTCTTCTTCTTCTTCTTCTTTTCTTCTTCTTCCTCCTCCTCCTCCTCTTCCTCCTCCTTCTTCCTCCTCCTCCTCCTCCTCCTTCTCCTCCTCCTCCTTCTTCTTCTTCTTCTTCTTCTTCTTCTCCCTCCCTCCCTCCCTCCCTCCCCCCCCCCTCTCTCTCTCTCTCTCTCTCTCTCCTTTATACTCATTGACTAGTACACTACATAGTAGACGCCTTAGGAAAAGTCCTGCACTGTAGCCCTCTAATCTAGGTCAGTGTGGTGCCCCTCAAGCACTGCTTCCTACTGAATGAACAGTAAATCTCCTGGCAGGTCTGTGTCTCAACCTTTTATTTCCTTTTCCTTCAGGTGCGCACCCTGTGGCATGACCCTCGTCACATAGGTTGGAAAGATTTCACTGCCTACAGATGGCGTCTCAGCCACAGGCCAAAGACAGGTTTCATTAGGTAAGATTGTACTGATTAAATTTCACCTGCAGTCACACTGGCGGGCTAAAAGGAGGACGCCAAAAAGTAGCCAAGTCACTCATGAGATTTTTTTTTTTAAACTGGCAGGGTGGTGATGTATGAAGGGAAGAAAATCATGGCTGACTCGGGACCCATTTATGACAAAACCTACGCCGGTGGGAGACTAGGACTGTTTGTCTTCTCTCAAGAAATGGTGTTCTTCTCCGACATGAAATATGAATGCAGAGGTAGGAGCAACATGGCGGTGAATATACACTTGGCATCATTAATTCAGACTAACAGGAGGATGGCGCCTGGGGGAGTTACATAAATACCATTTTAGACTTCTTCAGAGACTATTTAGAGTTAACTTGTATTTTTCTTTTGAGGACACAGTGCTCAAAATGAAGTGTGGCTCATGAAGTCACGCATCCTCACTCACAGTTATTGATTCGCTCAGCGGTGGTGTGTGCTTTCGACCTTGTGTGTTTATGTGTCTTACACTCTGCTTATGGTTCTGTTCATACCATCGCAGCACACATTTTCTTTCATATTCTGTTTGTGTACACAAGGAGAAAGCAGCATTGCCTTCATAGTGGAGAGTTAAATTAATTTTCACGATTAGCCTTTCTCTCTCTCTCTCTCTCTCTCTCTCTCTCTCTCTCTCTCTCTCTCTCTTTGTGTGTGTGTGTGTGTGTGTGTGTACTGGGGATGGAACCCAGGGGCATTCTACCTCTGAACTACACACCCAGTCCGATTTTTTATTCTTTTATTTTGAAACAAAGTCTCAGTAAGTTGCAGAGGGCCTCACTATGTAGCTGAGGCTGGCTGCAAACCCAGATCCTCCTGTCTCAGCCTTCCAAGTACTGGGATTACAACTGTGCACCACCACGCCCGGCTCTCCATGTTTTTTTACTCAGTGATTACTTAGGCTCTTTCTAGTCCAGCATTGGACCTACCACAAAAGAAGCTCTTAATAAATATTTACTGAGCCAAGGCCTGGTGCCTACAAGATCAAAGGCATCAGGCAACAGGATCAGAGACATCAAGGAGTGAAGAAAGATGGTTGATATTACTCAAAAAACATTTAGCTTATGATATAATTTTGAGTCTGCATTTTAAAAATAAAACTCCAAACTTTTTACACTGAAGGCCTTAGAAAGCATAACACAGGTTCAGGCAGGCCACACTGTGTCATTCTCCTGGCATCAGTGTCAGCAAGGAAACGAAATGTTGATGTGTTTAAACAACCTTAGATGATGCTTTCTCACTACAAAAGCAGAGACATCACCGGCTTGTTCATTTCTTAGCTGACATTAAGATGATTGTGCCCCTATTAATTCATTTTCGTTTATGTATTTTACATATGCATGTATTTCGTTTGCTTAACAGATTCCTAATCATCAAACAGCCGACCCGAGTACTGATCGCACCCTGCGCTGATGTTGCGCATTCCGGAACCAAGGGCTTGAGAAACTCCCAGAAAACTTCTCCTTGCCTTCCTTTTTTTCTCTGCTTGCATCAGTGTGGACTCCTCGGACATGTGACTTGCCTCAAGAAAACGCAGTTTTCAAACATAGACTCAGAATTCTGCCTCCAGCAAATGAGAAGGCGTCTCCCAAGAGTATAGACGATTCCTCTGTCTTCCTTTGAGAACGCAAAAGCACCTACTTGCTGTACTTGCTTGGGCTGGAACAGTGCCAGCCCCACTCTGCTTTGGTCACAGTGGGGTGCTCCTGCGACGCCATCTCTGAGCAGTGGACTCTGAAGCATCTTCGGGCATGTCAGAGAAGGGGGGACTCACTAGATTAGCAACAAAGCCAGCCCTGCCCTACTCCCTTAGGAACGGGGAGCAAGCAGAGGCCAAAGCGCTCAGGAGAGGGCGCATACCCAAAAGATGATTGTATGAAGAAGATACGGAGGAACTGTTACATGGCCGGTACTCAATCATTTTCCGGGGATTGAAAGACTATTGCGGGATTTCATGATGCTGACCAGTGTCAGCTGATTAGCCCACGTACATAGGCACTTAAATAGAAGCAGGGAAGGGAGGGAAAGACCGACTCTGGCCTCCCTCCCCAAGCCCCGCCCTTTACATATCACCCGTAGTGGGCAGAATAGGCGGTCAGCGGCGGACGGCGGTGCTGGCTGCCTTTGCCTGGTCACAGTGACATTGTTGGTTTATTCCAGATGGACCTTGTGCAGATGTAGCAGAAAGTAGGAAAACCTACCATCTCAGTGGGCTCCAGCTGCCTCCCAAGGGTGGGGCCGCTGTGCTTATATTTTTATGGTTAGAAAGGCACAAAATTATTATCGACCTAACTAAAACATTCCTTTTCTCTTTCTCTCTCTCTTCCTGAATCACCATGGAGTTTTTTAGCTCTCTCTTTTGGACTACAGTTGTCGTTTTCTTTTTTTAACAAATGCTTTACAGTGTAAAATATTTATTTTTTATCTCTTCTGGAGGGTCTGTCTGAAGGATCATTCGTGGCACAGGAAGAAGCATAAGGACATCCATATGACCTTTGTTAGACTTCATGACTGTAAGATTGTAAATACAGATTATTTATTAACTCTGTTCTGTCTGGAATTCAATTTCATATGGAAAGCGTTTGAGAGCAGGTAGCTGGGATTTTCCAAAAATCTCAAACTAGCACAGGGAAAATCAGTATGGCAATTTTCCCTTTGTGTTCAGAATGAATGATATGAAATTATTTTTCTTTTTTTGTTTGTTTTGTGTTTTCAAGTGGAATTAATAGATTTTCCATTTGCAAGTGTTTGATATTGCAAAGAAATGAGATCTTAGTACTATTTTATCCCATCTGTGCCTATTTCCAGGGAGAAGATAAGCATATACACCTATTTTTTTTTTCATTTTTCCAAAAGAGAAAAAAATGAGAAAGGTGAAACTTATATACAAATATTACCTCATTTGTCGTGTGACTGAGTAAAGAATTTTGGGATCAAGCAGAAAGAGTTTAAGTGTCTTAAACTTAAAAAAGCTACTGTAGTACCTAAAAAAGTTGATGTTGTATATAGTATAAAAAATTCTTTGCAGAAAAATGTTCCCAGTAAGGAAATAGCATTGAACTGTTAAATACAATTTCTGAAAGTTATGTTTTTTCTATCATCTTGTATACCATTGCTTTATTTTTATAAATTATTTTCTCATTGCCATTGGAATAGGTATCTCAGATTGTGTAGATATGCTATTTAAATAATTTATCAGGAAATACTGCCTGTAGAGTTAGTATTTCTATTTTTATATGTTTGCACACTGAATTGAAGAATTGTTGGTATTGTTCTGTTTCTTGTTTTGTCTTGTTTTGATTTTTGCTTTTTATGCCCCAGTTTTTACTATTTGCAACAACTTTTTCTAGAATTGTGCTTTTTTTGTACACATTTTTATCCATTTTACATTTAAAGCAGTGTAACTTGTATATTACTGTTTCTTATGTAAAGGAACAATAATAAATCATATGAAAATTTATATTTATACTTACTGTGTCCGTGTTTGTTCTCTACTGGCTTTATATTATGAGGTATGGGTAAATGTCATTCTTAAAACAATATAGCATACACAAAATGAAATTACTGTAAGCAACAGTCACAACTTCTATATGATTTATAAAAACTGACTTATTCAAGACGAGGCTTAGAATATACATGCGATTTGTGAAATAAAAGAACAGAATGACAAATTAATCTACCATATTAAAAACATAAGCCAGGCGTGGTGGCACATGCTTATAATCCCAGCATTTGGGAGGCTGAGACAGGAGGATTGTGATTCATGGACAGCCTCAGCTACTTAGTGAGGTCCTTTGCGACTTCGTGAGACCCTGTTTCAAAATAAAGAATAAAAAATAGGGCTGGGGGTGTAGCTCAGAGGTAGAATGCCCCTGGGCTCCATCCCCAGTACCACAAAACAAACAAACAAAAAACACAAGACAAATGACTCCTACACCATGGGCCCCAAAAGGAATACAGTTTCATATTTTATTAAGTTAGGTGTTATGTATCAAATCCTTCTCAAAGTCCAGTTCTGTTTCTAAAAAGAAGAATGAAAACAAAAAGAAACATATGTACCTCTTGCAGCTCCTTTTACTGACTAGTCAATGGTGGTGCTGGACAATGCTGGGGGTTGGTGGCTTCAGAAGAAATGTGTATGAGGGAGGAAATGTCTGAAAAGTTAAGCCAAGCATTATATACCACCTTTTGATAAAAATAAAACCATTGACTAAAGAGAAATGTAACATTTGGAAGGAACGCATAAATGTGTATGAATGCACATATAAATATGGAATAATTTTGTGGAGGGATGGCAAAGATGTTTACAATAAACAGACTTTGAGTTTCAGATGGGCTAATCATCAATGTGAAATTCTGACCAATTACTTTCCAGTTTTAATGAAAATAAATCAAAGGAGAGATCCTGTAAGTAGATTAAACATGAGATCTGTTAAACGTTAGAAACAACTGGCTGAGAGAGAATTTTCTCTCTTGTTCTAAAAATGCCTGTCTGGGTAGCATGATCACCCATAAGTGTAATTTGCCAAATTATTCTACAGGTAAAATAATTACAGTAAAAGAAGTAATAACTGGAAAGTGTTGGTAATGGTTATATCATCAGAAAAACTGACCAAAAAGGAATAATTAGAAATATGATGCCATTTATTAGCATAGTTGAACATGGAAAGTTCTGGAAGAAAATTCCAATTAGTTTTTAGGTAGTAGAGCAAAACTGATTGAGAATGCCAAGATGAGACAGAAAATGTTACAGGCAACAGAAGCTTTGTTCCAGGCAGATTCTGTTTTACTCCCTGAGGCCGACCTTTGATTTAGCAGGTTATACTGGAATAAAGGACTTGTTAAAAATTAAAATCATGCTCTCAAGAAGATGGCTTTTTCCTCCTACGGGAGTTTATTGTCATGTGTTTGGGGAGAGTTAGATTGAAAGGCAATAAACTGTAGGTCCTGTGAGGATTTACAATGAGGGTGGTGCCAGCAATGTTTTTTAAGAGTCACATGCAGACTATACAGCTTGTAGAGTCTTATGTTCCTACATTCATTCTTAAAATGAATTCGCCCTTTCTCTCTCTTATATACACCTTTTATTCTTATTCTGGGGCAAACATTCAGGTTTAGAGGAAACTTCAAAATAAAAACATTTTAATTTTTTAAATTGAGCCGGGCATGGTGGCGCACGCTTGTAATCCCCGCGCTTGGGAGGCAGAGACAGGAGGATCGCGCTGGTTCTAAGCCAGCCTCGCTTGCTTAAGAGACCCTGTTTCCAAATAAAATATAAAAATAGGTCTGGGAGGTGTAGCCCGGAGGTAGAAGGGTTTCCAGGAACCCCAGTACCACACACACACAAAAAAAAAAATTAGAGACTCCATGTGGAATTACAACTCACTTTACCGTCCCTTGTTAGACCTACTTTCAGTTGATATCCTATAGAATGGTGTCACCTCTTTTACTGACAAAATTCTTCAGGTAAAACCATTCTGTGTTTCTTCTTACTTTTAACTTTTACGATGAAAGGCTCATTATGATCCAAATACCGTTTCCAGAAGCCCCTATACGGCCTTTGCAGTGCCAATCTAGACAGTGTTTCTTCTCTTTGTCAATCTTTCTTCCCTCTCCCTTCCCCTTGCCTGTGTGCGCGCGTGTTTGTGTGTCTGTGTCTCCCGTACCCACGCATCAAACACAAGAGAAGCAGACATTTCAAAAGCTGAGCTCCTCTGAGAGGCTGATGGGTAACAGTGGCTCCTCTCTGTCCCACTCCAAATTCCCACACGGTCACCTCTGATCGTCCCCACCCAAGCCCTTCAGCACACCGCAGCGCCACGCCATTCCTATGAGAATCTAAAATGATGGCTTCTAACTTCTAACTCTTGGCATCAAGTTAAATTATACTGTAGCACGCTGGCATCAGTGTGGACCATGGCTATTTTAAAGGAACAAACAGTAAAGTGAAGCAGAAAGACTAGAAATACAAACTGCCTACATGTACCTCTGAAAACAGTAGCTACAGAATTCTCCCTTTTAAAAAAAGGTCAAAGAAGCCGGGCGTGGTGGCGCACGCTTGTCATCCCCGCGCTTGGGAGGCGGAGACAGGAGGATCGCGCAGGTTCGAAGCCGGCCGCACGCGCTGGCTTAGGAGACCCTGTTTCCAAATTAAAAAAAAAAAAAAAAAGTAAAAATAGGTCTGGGAGTATAGCCCGGAGGTAGAAGGGCTTCCAGGAACCCCAGTACCACCATAAATAAATAAATAAATAAATAAATAAATAAATAAATAAATAACCAACCAGGCGTGGCGACACATGTTTAACAATAAATAAATAAATAAATGAATAAGTCAAAGAAATACCGACGTAAGTGAAGTGGATGACCATGTGCTAGCATTACAGTGTGAGACTACAGTGCACCAAAAAGCATATACAACAGCAATTAATTGAAGAAAATGAGGAAATAAAACATTAACAATGCTGCATAGATATTATTCTAAATTTTATTAGCACAATAGCCAGTTGCTGACTTTTAAGTAGACAAACCTCCCTTAGTTATACCATGGACAATTGTTTTAGTTCATCTTTATGTGTTGCATTCTGAAAGGGCCAAACTCTGAAAGAAGATAACAAACTGAAAGTAATGTATAAAATGCTTCGTCCAGCTCCTAGTTATGAAATTAAGTATTACTGCTAACAAGATACACAGGCTCCCTTAACTTTGCTTTTTTGAGGAAATTCATTTTTCCCCATGGCAAGCTGTACTGATAGACTCCAGGCAGGTAGAAAGCAGGGCCAGAACAGAAAGTAAAAGCAACAACAACCTGTCTAAATCACAATAAATTTGAAACACATAAAATTAAATATAGAACAAACACACCATTTCTACTAGTTTTGACATAATACACTTACATTAAAAGGTTGGCTTTTCTAATGTATCCCTGATATTGCAAAATCAGCAATATATTTATAAACAAATTTCCCAGAAATTTCAATAAAGAAAATTCAATGAACAATTATACCCCGGGTCTCAAAAATATCAAGAAAATGTAATCTACAAAGAGAAAATTCAAATGTCAAAATCATTATTTGAGAAGTAGTCTCTATAATGCATTTGCTGAATTCAAAAACTTGAGAAAAAAAGAATTCCAAAAAATGTAACCTAGCTTCATTACCACCTTTCTCATGAGTGCGTCCTCGCAAGTCCTGGCTTCAAGAGTCCTCACATTCCTCCATCACATCTTCCTCCTCCTGTTCTTCTGCATGTAACAATAACCAAAGTTATTAGTCAGAAATGTGTGCATAATTAAGAAAAATCATTTAGCCTATTAAAAACTGAATCTTTTTACCCATAACGCAATAACCACATTATCATGTCATATTGATTGGATAGTCTCCATGAGCAAGTAACACTTAGAGGCAAAACCCAAAGATAAGGTGTCGATTTACATCTTATAGAATGCTTTCTGAGTTTTGAGAGTTAAAATAATATGGGATTTTTATTTGTTTGTTTGTGGTACTTGGGGTTGAACCCAGAGCCATTCTATGCCTGAGGTATACTCCAGCTCTATTTTAATTTTTATTTTCAAGCATGGTCTCACTAAGTTGCAGAGGGCCTCACTAAGTTGCTGAGGCTGGCTTTGAACCTGCAATCCTCCTCCCCCAACCTCCCTAATTATGAATTTAGAGAAAAAATAAGGATAATGATGATGATGACAACGATGATGATGATTTTGCTGATAAGTTTCTAGAAAATAAAGTGAAACAAGAAGTCAATGCTACATTTTGGGTAGGTAAGAGCCAAGTGCCTTTTGTCTCTAGTTGTATGTGTGTCTGGTACTAGGGATTGAATCCGGGGGCATTCTACCCTCAAGCTCTACCCCCAGCCATATTTTTTTATTCTTTATTTTGAAACAGAGTCTCACTAAGTTGCAGAGGGCCTCACTAAGTAGCTGATGCTGGCCGCCAAGCGTGATTCTCTTGTCTCAACCTCTCAACTACTGGGATTATAAATGTGCGCCACCATGCCCAGCTTATTTTTGTTTTATTTATGCACCAGCACGCCCAGCTCCTTTTGTCTCTTTAAAGAGAGGAAGAACTTATGACACTAACAAAAGTTGAATGGGAAATTATTTTTACCCTTAGTGATAAAATTAATAGAAAAGGCAAAATGGACAACAAGGCCAAATACAAGAAGACAATAAAAAGAATCAGGAGAAACCTGCGGAATGTAAAATGGTACAGTGGTTCTGGAAAACAGTCTGGCAGTTCTTCAAAAGGTTATGATAGACCTGGCAACTCCATTCCTGTGTACATACCTGAGAGAAATGCAAACATATATCCACACAAACTTTGTACGCAAATATTTGTATCAGCATTAAATACGTAATAACCAGAAAGTAGACACAATCCATTGAGTGATAAATAGATAAGTAAAATGTGGAAGATCTATACAATGTAATATTATTCAAGAACAAAAAAGAATGGAGTACTGATACAGTTTATGACGTGCTGATTGTAGAAGGTCAGGCGCTAAAGGCTACCAATTTTATGATTCCATTTAAATAAAATATTCAGACGAGGCAAATTCATGGACAGAGAGTAGATTAGTGATTGCCGAGGGATGGGGTTGGGGTTGGAAGAAATGGAGAGTGATGGCTAAACGTTTCATTGGGGGGATGAGAAAAATGTGAATTGATAGCAGTGATGAAGTACAGTTCTGTGGATACGCTATAGACCACTGGACCATACACTATTGATTGATTGATTGATTGATTGATTTTGGTGGTACTGGGGTTCTTGGAAGCCCTTCTACCTCCAGGCTACACTCCCAGGCCTATTTTATACTTTTTTTTAAAATTTGGAAACAGGGTCTCTTAAGCCAGCATGGCTGGCTTCGAACCTGCGCGATCCTCCTGTCTCCGCCTCCCAAGCGTGGGGCTTACAAGCATGCGCCACCACGCCCGGCTGACTATATACTTTAAATGGGTGAATTATCAGGCATTACTGAACAGGAATCCCACAAATAACTTATGTCCACATCTTTCCTAATTCTTGGAACTTATGAATTTTACCTTATTTTGGAAAAGGGGCTTTGTAGGTGCAATTAAACTAAGAATCTTGAGATGAGGAGCTCATACTGGAAGGCCCTAAATTCAGTAACAAGCACCCTTAAAAGAAAAACACAAAGGGAAACTCAGTAACACAGAGGGGGGGGGCAAAGTGAGGATAGCAAAGGGCGCAGTGATGTGGCCCCAAAGCAAGGCAGGCCAGAGCTGGCAGCGGGGGCGCCCTGCAGCTCCAGGCAGAGCCAGGGCTGCTGGTGACCTTGGCCTTGACGAGGGCAGACTTCCAGCCTCAGAACTGTGGGATCTGTTTGGGGGACTTTTAATGGCAACCCGAGGAAGCTAATGTGGGTACATAAATTATACCTCGAGGCGGTTCTTAATAAAATAAAAGAATCAACTGAATAATTGAGGCCAGGTGACTTGAAGCTTCAGAGGGCAACGTGAGAAATGTAGTGATATTGTCAAGAAATGGAAAATAAATATGAAACAAGATGCAGAGGAGGCTGGGACAGGTGTGAAGTGAACCACAGTGAGATGAGGAAGGACGAGCCCCTGCCTTCCTCAGGCTCCCCCTCTCTGGGGAGCGCGCTGTTTGCCGGGTCAGAGGACGACCACTCGGCTGAAATACATCTCCCATCTCCTCAGTCTCCAACACTATATTCATTTTGCCCTGCTATAGCAATCTGTTTAAATGCATGCCTTCATCAATAAGATGAAATGCTAAAGAGTCGTGATTATGTCCTAGTCATTTTATAATCTAGCATGAAAGTCCTCATCTGAGGGAAATTTTGCTTCCAGTTAACACTTGGCAATATTTAGAAGCATTTTTCTTTGTCATAACCTCAGGGAGCACTACTGGTCTCTACAGAGCAGATGCCACAAATTCAGTCAAGCATCTTACGATGCACAGAACAGCCCTCCACGACTAAGAAATGTCTAGCTCAAAATGTTGATAGTACTGAGGTTGAAAACCCCTGTCCTGGAACTTGGGGGACCATGTAAAAAGGAGTAGAAACTCGTGAAATGTTTGTGGGGTGAATCTGTTGATGAATGCATGGTGAGTAGGTACATGGGCAGATGGAGAGCTGGATGGATGCACGCATGGATGGGTGACAATGAATGATGGATAAATAAGAGAGAGCCCTGAAGGAGTCATTGTAAAGCATTAACTTCACCACAGAATCAACTTTGCAACTCGGTGAGACCCTGTTTCAAAAATAAAGAATGAAGAATAGGGCTGGGGGTGTAGCGCGGAGGTCTAATGCCCTTGGGTCCTATTCCCAGCACTTCAAAAAAATATTTTTATGTTGCTTGAGGAGTTGAGGGAGTTTTTGAGGAGGGTACTGGGAGTTGAACCCAGGGGCACTCTACCACTGAGCTATATACACAACCCTTTTTATTTTTTATTTTTAAACAGTGTCTCACTAAGTTGCCCAGGCTGGCTTCAAACCTCAATCTTCCTGTCTCAGCCTCCCAAGTACTGGGATACAGGCGTGACTCACCATGCCCAGCTACAGAGCTCTCATGTTGGCCTGCTCTTACTTACATCATTCGTGACTTGTAAATATACCTCCTGTCCTACTCTACTTTAAATGGCAGTATCTTTATATGGAGATGGTCCTAAGAAGTATTCGCCAAAATACGTGCTATCTAAGCCTCACCTGTTGTTGGACTCTCTGGAGGGCTGGGTTCCAGATGCTGGTCTTCTGTTGAAAGGCCCACCTCAACTGCATAGAGTGGGTCATCCAAGAATGAAGGCCTCTTCAGCCTCCCAATGCCAAGAGTCTTTGACATAAAATAGTCTTCAGCGTCATCAATAGCCTCGTCCTTGGAAAGCGTGAGAAATTTCAGGTTCTCTGTTTCGGCGGCAACAGCTTCTGGCATGTAGCGCCCGGCCAAGGCTCCAGTGAGGCGGGGGCCTTTAGGAGCTTCACAGTCTGCATCTTCCAGTGTCTCTGCATCTTCCTCCTCAGTTCCTTGGGCCTCTGCTCCTGACTTGCTTAGCGATCCAGAAAGGACAGATCTGGACAGCTGAGGGAACCCAGGAGCTACGTCTTGAGTGGCTTCGTTTTCTCTTTCCAAGGAACGCCTGCCAGTGGGTGTTTGCTTGAATGTGCACTCATCCAGAAGACACCTTAACTGTTCCTCAGAGAGAAGAGGCGTGGAATCTAACTGATGAAACAAAAGTTTTCATAGTAAATCAACTGAGTGAACATGTTTATTTTTGGTAAGCTTCTAGTGATGCACAGTAAATACATGTACCAGTAAACCCTTTATATGACAATGCAAATAGGAAAATAAACTATCTTAAAGTATCTTAAAATGTAGAGGAAATGTACAGCAGCCCTAGAGAACAAGTTTAGACTCAATGGTGCACACTCTCATCTGGGTGGGGGGGATGGTGGGAATCCTACAGCACTGATGAAAATGAATTACTACCCCCACATTAATCTCTAACAGCCTCTGTACACCTAGAAGTGGCTGGGCTGAACTGGAGGTGTTAGAAAAGCACCTTTGATCTTAAAATTCTTGGGTCATCAAACAGAGCAGTAAGCAATCAACTCTTTGATAAACCACCAGGAGTTCTATCATGATCCCCAGGAGGTGTTCTCTCTCTACTCACTCTTCAGCATGAACTCCACTGGCACCCAATTCTGAGGCAGAGGGGAAATCTAAGATAAACAGGGCAGACAGCACCTGCCCCAAGAGAGTCACCACTCCTATGTCTGTCCGCAGCTTTCAGCAAAAAATACTCCTGAACACAGAGCAGGGAGAGTGAAGCGGGGACATTCTGAGATGTGTAGCTGCTTGGAAGCTACAGGGCTGGGCAGGGGCCAGGATTCCAGGAGTAATGTGTTTGGGGAGAAGGATTTGATCATATGTATTTGGTCTTTGCTTTAAAGATGATCAGGGCTATATGTTTCAAGCAAGACCTTAAGGATTTAAAAACACATTTTCCTTGCAGTGATCATCTCAGGAAATAAATCAAAATGGACAGAATGAAAAGTAGGGGGCCACGTTCTACAAGAATTGAACTGCATACC
The DNA here is from genome assembly GCF_963383645.1 of Muscardinus avellanarius. Taxonomy (NCBI): domain Eukaryota; kingdom Metazoa; phylum Chordata; class Mammalia; order Rodentia; family Gliridae; genus Muscardinus; species Muscardinus avellanarius. Next base: position 3,848,781 of record NC_137798.1, read on the forward strand.
ACTTAAGTTTCAACAGTCTTAAAAAGGAATAGTATTAAGGTATATTAAAACACAATGAAAAACTATTTCTCCTCCTCTAATGAGCCAGCGTCTCCCTTGATTTACACACTGGATTATCTAGGAAAACACTAATCCTCCTGAAAAGAGGAATAAATTATCTGCAAACAAGAAGTCCCCATAAGAAAGCTTCATAATTTCTTGCGATGACCTTAATTTCTTCTTCAGCAAAGCAAAATGACACTATTGGCCTCTTTTGAAAGAATACAATAAGAGACCACTAAATAGTCTATATTTGTGAAGTACTGGGGTGGAGGAGCTGTTATTGCCACTGTTATAGTTAACTCTCTCTCCATTATTATGTAATGCTTCTCATGCAGCTAATAAAAATGGTATCTAAGACAAGTTTTGCAAGTTTCAAAAATGTATCATGTGCTTTAAAATTTTATTTCACTTAGCCTACGTTAAAATCCACTGTGTCAAATGTCACTATGAGTTTGAGAATAATGAAAAAAATTGTCTGGAAATTTACTCTTAGTAATTATCTGGAACTCACAATTCAGGTAACTCATCCTAAAAGTAAAGATACCTTTCGAGGAATAGTTAAATGATACATCGGTGAATCCTGCTTTTAATCATTAAACACTTCAGGCATCGAAATGTGGTATTTATCCATTGGCAAGAGCATCTCCTTCCTTCTACTTCGTAAACCTAGTTGGCTAGGAAATGACAACAATCCTTGCAGAGCATTAGGTACTTAAAGTATACTTTCAAACTTTGCTTATCTAAAACTAATGATAATGAGTAAACAATTCAGAAAGAGCCCACTGAGCATCATCCTCATTAAACTACCTCACCAAAGGCTTATCGTTAATAATTTTCCAAACATTAAAAAAAAATCAGTCCATATTGGACCAGGAGGGCAAAGGATTATGGAAAGAAAATCCCTAGGGGAACAAGGGGTGCGGGAAAAGATTGGCAAACTATCTGATATGTGTAATTACCTCCAAAAATAATACTGATAGGATAGATGCTGGTGGCTCTGAAGATGTGGCGAGATACACAAAAACAAAGCAAGAAAAGGCAAAGCAATTCTGAACTCTGGGAAGAACAAAAAGTTGTATAAAAGGAAAGACAGCACATTCAGAGATACAGAAAACCACACAGCAGGAAAATGAGATAAATATTAATTCTGAGACAAACAAAAACATAAGAAAGAACACAGGATACCATTGCTTCTACTGTGAACAATATTTATACAGTCACCATAATGCAAATACTGATACTTATGGTAACCAAAAATTATGATTTAATAATTTTTAGGGAAATGAAGGAAGAGAAAAAAGTGCTGGGGTAACAAGGTTAAATTTTTGGCTACTATTTCAAGATCCCAATGCACAATGTCAAAAATAACTAATAAGTACATTATTAAAACAATATGGAGGTCAATATTAGGGGGAAAATCTAAAGGAATTATAAGCGGCTGGTGCTAGAGAACAAGTCAAGGGGTCGAGAAATCTGAGTGAAGGAGTTGCCATTTTTGTTTAAAACATTTTAAAGCCAGGCATGATGGTGCACTCTTATAATCCCAGTGCTTGAGAGGCTGAGACAGGAGGATCCAGGTTCGTGGCCAGCCTCAGCCACTTAGTGAGGCTTTCCACAAGTTAGTGAGACCTTATTTCAAAATAAATTTTAAAAACAGGTTGGGGGTGTAGCTCAGAGGTAGAATGCCACTGGGTTTGATTCCCAGCACCACACACACACACACACACAAAAAAAAAAAAAACCATTTTAATCCAACTTTTTCTTTAACTTTTATTACTATGATAAAAATTTTAATTCACTTAAAACATAAAATACAAGTCATTTAACTGTATTTTTAATTTTTTCAATAAAATTTCTCACTCTGCACCAGAGTCAATTAAAGATGGATCAAAGACTTGGAAATTAGACCAGAGACTTGAGGCTCCTTGAAGAGGGCATAGGTCCAACACTGCAACACACAGGCACAGGTAAAAACTTTCTCAACTAGATCCCAAAGGCACAACAAACTAAAAGGTCGATCAATACATGGTATTGCATGAAACTGAAGAGCTTCTCTACAGCAAAGGAAACTATCAAGAACCTCAACAGAGAGCCAACAGAATGAGAGATTTTTGCCACCTACTCCTCCGATAGAGGACTAATATCTAGACTATACAGAGAACTCAAGAAACTCAGCATTAAGAAAACAAATAACCCAATCAAAAAAAAATGGGCAAGTGAACTAAATAGACACTTCATGAAAGAAGAAACTCAAATGGCCAATAAATTCATGAAAAAATTCTCAACATCACTGGCAATCAGAAAGATGCAAATCAAAACTACCCTGAGATTTTACCTAACTTCAACTAGAATGACAATCATTCAAAACACAAACAACAACAGATGCTGGCGAGGATGTGGAGAAGTGGGAACTCTACTACATTGTTGGTGGGACTGCAAATTAGTGCAACCACTTTGGAAAACAGTATGGAGGATCCTCAGAAGGATAGGAAAGAACTTATCATATGATCCGGCAATACCACTTCTGGGTATCTACCAGAAGAATGGAAACCAAACTACCAAACTAACACAGGTTTATCTATGTTCACAGCTGCACAATTCACAATTGCCAAACTATGGAAGCAGCCAAGATGTCCATCAACAGATGGATGGGTCACAAAATTATGGGATATGTACACAGTGGAATTTCACTCAGCCATAAAGAAAAGCACAATTATATCACTTACGGGAAAATGAATGGAACTGGAGGACATTATGCTAAGTGAGATTAGTCGTCACAAAACAAAAAGTCGGATGTTCTCCCTAATATGTGAAAGCTAAGGAGAAAATGGGTCATAGGAGGAGCTCTTAAATGAGCAAATAAGGGGACCTAACTCAAGGTATGGGAGGGGGGAAGAGGGAAATTCTCTAATGTTCATGATGTACATTAACAAACATATCAAAGTCAATCACTAAGCCAAACATGGGAAGAGGGGGGAAGGGGCAGGAATTGGGCAAGGGCTAATTGGGTGGTATGTGCATGTATGCCTCCACCATCTTGTACTCCATTAAGATGCATGACTACAATGTACCAATAAAATATTTAAATTAAATATTAAATTAAGTGAATTAAAATATTTTAATTCACTTAAAACATAAATATAGGTCATTTGATTGTATTTTTAATTTTTCAATAAAATTATAAAATAAAAATCTGAAATATTTAAATTCCAAACTAATTTTATCTTTGGACATCAGAAGTAGATCCAAGTTTCATTGGACCAAACATCTTGAAGCAAGAGGAGAGCATTTCTTAAAAAATATATATACAAAATTAAAATATAAAGTTAGATACAAGGTCACAACAAATTGCTAGGGTCTTGGAGAGTGAAGTCCATCTCTTCCAGTATCTCCTTAGGTCACTGACCAGAAATGCTTATAGAAATGTCTGCTGATGCAAGCTGCTTTCCTCCCCCCACGCCAAAGCTCACAAGACTGAGGACTCCTGACATTGAAGCTTCACTGGCTTTATAGTAAATCTGCTTCTGAGTAGTTTGAGATAAAATAAAACACATGTATTTCAGCCTGTGTATACACAAGAACTGTAATCACCCTGATCCTCATGGGGGAAGCAGCCTGATTGGAAAGAAAACACAGATGCCTAGAACCTGGGCTTTTATCCCTGCGTCACCTTGAGCGTGTTACTCATGTCCATCTGTGAGATGAGAAATTCAAGAGAATCTCTACCTTCTCACTCTAAAACTGCTTTCTATGAACAACTACTCCAAAATGGAATAACAGGCTACACAAGGCTCTGGGTTCAATCTCCAGCACCACCAAAACAATAAAATAAAAATAAACAAAATAAAGGAAGGGATAAACTTTTCTATGGACATTAGAGGGTAACCTGGGTAGAATTATAAAAAAAAAACAATTAAGAAAAGGAGAACTTTTGTTTCTTTAGCTTCTTCACAATATCAGTGATGAATTTTAATAAAAATTATCTTAGAGCATAAGTAAAAGTAAATAAAATATATTAAGCCCCCAAATTAAGCTTACTACAGTGTTTCTAGGTGTTGACACAGATCAGAAACTTTGACAGAACCTATTTTTGTCATCTTGATTTCTAGCAGAGCTTTGTCCACAGTAAAAGCTCAGCAAATGACTATTATGAAAAGCAAATGAGCTAAGCATGAGCACAGTGTTTTGTTAAGTACTATGTCAATATAAGTTATTTACAAATGCCGTAGGAGCCTAAACTAGGGCGCTATCACAAGCATCTCTAGCCACTCCCACAGTTAAGGGATTATAACAGTCTTCCTCCAGATTGCTCTGGACACTCCTGAGCTCCATAAATGATCCACTCACTGTGCGAGCAGTCAGTTGACCATCTTTTGAATAAACAAGCTGTTATTCTTACTATTCCTGTCCTTCGTACGATCCAGCACAGTACATCTCAGTCGTCATTTCTCCCGATCAGAACCCAGTCTATGTTCTCTCTTTATATTATGCCCCTCTCTGCCCTCTTATGGATCTTCCTTCTTATTTTAACCAATAAACACGTGGTTCATAATCAAGGAGTAAATGTGTTGGATATTTCCATCAGTAAAAGCAAACAATACATTTGTGGTGTTCATTTTCATGCATCTTGCTGGTCTTGTTGGCACATCGGTTAAGGTTTTACAGAAGAGTAATAACTACCATTTATTAAACTTACAATCTCATTAAATCTGAGTACTCATCGAATAGTTAATTGAAATATAAAATAAAACTACTTGTCAGAAAATATTCACTTGTGGGTAGAATATTAATTTTTTTGTTAAATAAATTTTTATTGGTGCATTGTAGTCATACATTGATTAAGTACCTTCTCTAAGCCAGATATTGCTATATGCATATTACATGTATAAATTCCTTTCACTCTTGCAAACTAAGGCACCAAGAAATTAAGTAACCTGTCCACAGCCACGCAGCACTAAGCGGTGGCCTTGGGACTTGAACACACGCTGTCTGGGTGCAGGGGCTGTGTGCCTGCCACAAGGCTATACTGCCTCTCACTGAAATGAGTTCTCCCTCTACCACTCTCCACGTGTCCTCTTTTGGGTCTTTTCTGATCATTCTCTCAGATAAAATAAAAATTCTTCCTGCACTTAACTTTGAACTTTTTTACCCAAACTAGCTTTGTGTTTTAGGAAAACTTACGCAGTGTCCGCTCTTTCTGTTTATTAAAAAAAAGAAGGAGAAGGCAGCCAGAGCTCCATTTCTAGGGTGTCCACTGTTTATACTTCTCCACCCAGATAAATACCAGTTTGGTGCAGGAGCTAAACCTGATGAGGCCAGCAACTTGTAATTGCTGGAGATGGAAACAGACCGTGGATTCTCACTCTCATTCCTGCCTTCTCGGGTCCTCTGCTGTATGTCCGAGTTTCCTCAGCCATAAAAACCTCCAGTTATGTGGGCAATGGGTTTGTTGACAGGGCAATCAAAATTATGTCTTTAGTGCAAACAATCAGAAAGTTCACCATCGTAAACCGGCAAAGGCAATGGTAGTCTTTGATGGAAACTTATGTCAGGTTTTTCCCAGAGTTTGTAAAGACCCACCCTATAAAACCAATACCATTATCACAAGGGATGAAAGGGTGGAAAACCAGAATGTTCTAAATGACTAACAATAAGAGTATGGATGTAAATAGCTTTTAGTGACACCTAGTTCTATTTCAAAATGAACAACTAGAAGGCATTCCACCCTCTGCTTAATTACCAAGATATAAGTTTACAACTCTTATATAAGGTTGCAACTATTGCTGATAATACCTATGAAGTAGTTTATATTACTCAAGGCTTTGGCTATAAGGAACAAAAACTCTTATCTAAGGGAAAAAAAAAGAGGTGATGGGGTGAGAGCTGTTGTAGGATGTCATTTCATGTACACCAATAAACAGGAAATAAAGCAACAACAGGCTTTTCAGAATCTACAACTGAGAAGCCACCAGAAACTAAGTCCACATATTCTATCACTATCTTGCTGGATCCCTGTGGGCTCTTAACTCACTGCTCGCCTGATGCACACTCCTCTCTGCAAAATTACTTTCTCTGCTTATTATTTCTGTTTTCTCACAACCTCAACTTACCTATATAGCATGAACAGTAAGAATTTCGCACCCACCAATCACTGCTTATAGACACTATGTCCTTTAGCTCAAATTTTCACCAAAATACTTCATTGGTCACTGACAAAATTGATGGACATTTGTCCAATCAATGATAGCAAAGATCATATAATACAAATACGGCCACCCAAGTCCATGATTCTGTGGGGATATTGATTTGTAGGAATGATTTCAAAAAAAAAAAAAAAAAAGTATGAGAGGGGCAGGGACTGAATGAAGTTATGTAGTCAACTAAAAGACTAGCAATCAAGATGTTTCCAAACTTACAATCTCATTAAATCTGAGTACTCATTGAATAGTTAATTGAGATATAAAATAAAACTACTTGTCAGAAAATATTCACTTGTGGATAGAATATTAATTTTTTTGTTAAATAAATTTTTATTGGCGCATTGTAGTCATACATCTTAATGGGATTTAAAAAAAAAAAACTTGTGGAGATATATGCGCACACATTACCCAATCAGTTCCTAACCCAATCCCTAACCCTTCCCTCCCCCTCCCTCCTTCCCATGCTTGGTTTCCTGATTAACTTTGATATGTTTGGGTTTTTTTCTTCCATATATGGTCAAGTTATTTTTGACAAGGGTTCCAAGAACATTTGGTGAAGGAAATAATAATCTTTTCACTAAATATTGTTGAAAAATAATAACTACATGAAAAAGAATAAAATTGGGCCCTTACCTAACACCATATACAAATATTAACTCAAAATAGATAAAAGACCTAAATGTAAATCTTAAGACTATAAACTTTTAGAAGAAAACCAGGGTCATAAGGCTTTACAACATTGAAATTGGCAGTGATTTCTCAGATATGATTCCAAAGGCACAGGAAACAAAAGAATAAACAAACAAACTTCATAAAAATAGAAAAATATTGTACATCCAAAGACAATGTAAACAGAATTAAAAGTTACTGATAGAATGGGATAAAATATTTCCAAATGCTATATCTGAAGGTATATTAATATTCCAAATAGAAATCCTAAAAATTAGCAACAATAAAAGCAAACAATACAATTTAGAAATATGTAAAAAACTCAAATAGATAATGAATCTCCAAAGATTGTTATATGACCAATAAACACATGAATATCACTCATCATTATCATAATATAACTAATCATTAAGGAAATACAAATAAAAACTATAGTGAAATACTACTTCACATTTGTTAGGATGGCTGCTTAACATGAATTACCTTGCTCCAGCCCTTTACCTTGAGTTTGTTCCTATCTTTACTTGTAAAGTGTGTTTCTTATAAGCAGCAGATGGATAGATTCTCATTTTTAATTCATTTTGCCACTTTGTCTTTTTATGAGGGAATTGAGGCCATTTACATTCAGTGCGATTACTGAGAGATAACTTTTAATTCCTAACATGTTAAGATTTTATTTCTGTTTGACATACTGTTTATTCTTCTTTGCTTAGTTGTCTGATGGATGGAAAATCTTGTTTCTCTGGTTTTGGTGTATATTACCTATTTCTTCTTTGTAGTTAATCTCTTTGAGTATTTTCTCTAGTGCTGGTTTTGAAGACATAAATTCCTTCAGTTTCTGTTTGTCATGGAAGCATCTTATTTCCCCATCTAATTTGATAGATAATTTATCTGGGTAGAAAATTTTTGGCTGGAAGTTGTTTTCTTTCAGAGTTTGGAATATGTTACTCCAAGCCCTTCTGGCTCTCATGACTTGGTTTGGGAAGTCTGGAGTGATTCTAATTGGTTTGCCTCTGAATGTCACTTGGCCTTTTGTTTTTGTTGCCTTTAAGATTCTCTGCTTAGCTTCCACATTGGTCATTTTGACAATTATGTGGAATAGGGAACCTTTTCTCTGATCCTGTCTAAAGGGAGTTCTATAAGTTTCCTGGACCCATGTATCGACCTCTTGTTCTATGTCTGGAAAATTCTCTGTCACTATTTCTTTGAAGAGATTATTGATCCCTTTGGTTTCACCTTCTTTTCCCTCCTCTATTCCAATAATTCTTAGGTTAGCTCTCTTAAAATGGGCCCATATTTCTTCAATGTCAGATTCTTGCTCTCTGATTTTTTTTCTAAGTTATAAATTATGCATTTGTTTTTGGAGTGATTATCTTCTAGGAGCAAGATTCTATTCTCCATGTGGTGTAATTGATTGTTTATAGTTTGAATTGATGCCTTTACTTCAATGATTGCATTCTTTATTTCTTTTAAACTCTCTTGAAATTCCTTTCAAAAGTCCTGTATTATTTCTACAGTTATATTCCTGATTTGATCTTCTGGAGATCTCTGAATTTCTGTGTTATCAGGTTCTGATATTATGGGGTTGTGGGCATTCATTGCTCTATCGTTGTTCCTCTTTCCCATGATTTCAGAAGTTTGTGCCTTCTCTGGCTTCTTCCCTGGGTCACCACGACTTCACTTAGGGTGCTCTGGATCTCAAGTTTGTGGTAATCTCAGCCGCCACTACTCCTTTACTGAGTTGTATCATAACGACTCAGACTCAGGGAGTTAATCGAGGCTGCGTGAGACCGTGGGTGTGCCAGGCTGGGCGTTTTCCCACAGGGAGCTGTGACTAGGGTGTGGTATCTTTGCCACCACTACTCCTTCACTGGGTTGGACTGCAAAATCTCAGACCCAGAGAGATTATCAAAGCTTTGCAAGTCCTTGGGGGTGCAGTGCTGGGATTTCTCCTGTAGGGGCCGCAATTTCACTTAGAGTTATTGTGTGTGCTGATCTGGAGCTGTCCCGGGCTTGGTGAACTCACCGCCGCTGCTGGCAATATGGCGCTGCTGCCATGCCCTCGGCCGTGAGGCTGGCCTATTTCTTTTCTGGTTTTGAGCTCCTTTCTGAGTCCCTGGAAGGGATGATGCGCTTGGCCACTGGGAGTTTTAGATGTTCTTTAAACTGAAAGAACTGCTGAATTACACTGGAATGATCCACAGCTGCTCACTTCAGCTCCTTAATTACCTTTTCTCTCTGGAGCCTGGTGCTGTGAGGCATGATGGAGCCGGTGCAGCCCCGCAATGCGAGCTGGTTTCTTTTCTGGTCTCTGGTTGTTCTTCTAGTCTTCTTTTTCTCTGTCCCTTGTGTTTACATTTTTTATTTCTCTGCTGCTAGTGTTTTCTGGCTATGAAAAGCACTGATTTTGTGGCAAAAGAGATCGAGTATTAGCAGGACTCGTAAACGCTGCTTTTCTCAGTCACCATCTTCCCGGAAGTCTCTTAAAATAATTTCAGTTGGACTACAGAGTAGCAGTTGAAATGTCTATAGGCTCATATAGGAGCAAGAGGAGGATTCTATCACTTCCTAAGGCCCCTTTAGATTAAACAAATTTTAAAAATCATGTAGAATTATTAGTGCCTTTGTTTGTTTGTTTGTTTGTTTGTTTGTTTGTTTGTTTAAAAACAGGATCTTGATAAATTGCTCAGGGTTGCCTCAAACTTGAGATATCTTTTTTCAGCTTCCCAAGTACTGGAGAGGCAGGTACCACATGCCTGGCTTGTGTTCATTTTAATTCCTGCACCCAATGATACTAAGGGGTCAGAGAAGGAATGGACTTTTTCTTCCTACTTCTCATTTCTCCCCTCCTTACACTACCTATTCTATTCTTCTACCTTTCACTCTTACACTGAACTTACCCCAACTATATAAAAGCAAGTTGAGTGGATACACAGCTCTTAGGAGGCCACACTAGGGCCAAGAGTCCTGGGAGACAGGGATGATCTGCCATATTTCAGAGGTTGTCTGGCCAGAAGAGAACCTGAACTCTAGTCAAAAGGAAAACAAAGGTCATCGCCAGAGAAACTATGTAAAACATTAGGAGCGAGGGTTGGGGCAAGGCTATAAACAGGAAAGTGAGTCAGCCTCCAGGTCCAAAGCTGGGAGGATCTGAGGAAAGAATACCACTGAGTGTGAAGTAGGTCAAGTCCACTTTTATGCATGAATGTGGCAATGGTATTGGAAGCCTGGTATTATGCACTGAGCACATCAAATTGACTCTGCAGAACCAGGCACCACCCTTGCCCACACCACCTCCTTCCCTGCACAGCTGGCTGGGTAGGGGGTTCTCCTGGTGAGAGAGCACTGTGCCCCTGAGCATCCTATGGTGGTTCTTTTTCTGTGGTCTTGATGGTAGGGCTGGTTCCATGGCATCAGAAATCCATGTTTTCTGTTTCTATCCACTAGGATGAGAGGAGTAGGTTCCAGCAGGGCCCCAGTATGTAGGATGAGGATGCAAATGGGTGGGAAGAGCTGGAGGTGGGAGCTGGGATTCTCAACTCTGCAATGTGAACAGGGGCTGGGATCTCAGCTCAGCTGATGACATAGTCAGAAGGGTGCAGACATTTGCAGAGAAGAGCTAGACCAACTTTACCACTTTGCTAGCAGGGTGACCCTTAAAAAGAGACTAATTTTTCCACTTTGGGAGACAGTTCCCATTTGAGGAGTGCCAGCAGCTACTGGTTTCCAGCAGTAGAGACAGTGAGTCCACTTGGATCAGATCCCCTTTGTTCTGAGCAAGTGGCCGGAATGGGCCTTTTGCCATGTGTCTATCACTTCCTTTCCTAAAACTAGGCTGAGGTTCCAGCTATACAGTGGAGGGAGTCTGGCACTCTGCCCCATATTCCCCGAATAACAGGCTTAGCCAGGAGATAAGGTATGCAAATTTGCATAAAGAAGCTAGAAGAGAATTCCAGATTGAGTAGTTACTATGGTCACAGGGTCTAGACCTCCTCCCCACACCTCACCCCGGTGATAATGTCTACTATATTATTTCAGAGAAACTTAACTCCCACTACTCACCACACTTGTTGGTTTATTGGCTAGCACCAGTAATGAGAATCATTTCATGGGCGAAGGCCTTCTTCACTCTGTTTAGTGAGGTCTATTTTTACTTCATGGGTCAAGGAGGTCATGACATGATCAGAAGTCAAGAAGGCCATTAGTTACTTAAACGCCTTAGCCTCAGCTGGAGTCCACATAAAGCCTCACCCTCTCTAGGAGGTCAGCTGGTAGACGAGTCAAGTTGGAGAGATTCGGTATCACTGAAACCTAAGGAATTGCTGGGAACAACCCAGAGGGTAGTACTTGGTCCCACTCAGCTTGTCAGTAGATTAGATGGGCCCCAGGTTATGATCACAAGTATTTCTGCTTTCCAGAGAGTGGGGCCTTGATAGGTGATCAATGCCGTACTCATCAGCTGCTCCAAGGACAGCCCCTCTGCCTCTGGCTGCAAGATGGTGCATTATCCTAACAGTATGTGGGTACCCCTCCCCAGTCACAGAAAACACTCAGCTGAAGCCCATCCACACAAGAGACTCCTCAGGTCAACACTAGGAACTAACTGGGAGGGAAAGCTGGGTATTTCTTTGCGTGGCCACAAAGTTTCCTCACGGCACAAGTAGGTCCAGTATCCAAGCTGCATTGCCATCAAAAGGCCCCGACATTAGCCAACTGACTATGTCAACCACCAGATTGAGCACCTGCCCTGCCAGGCTACAGAGCACATCGACCATGGCCCGTGCTGCTCACCCCGCGCAGACCAGGCATCTCCACTGAGGCGCTGCGTGCGCCCTCTTGCCACCCTCTGGCCTCCCACGCAGGACTTCCCTGTTAATGGGGTGTGAGATGGTCAGTCGGCTGCTCCTAGGTGTTGGTAACCAGGGCAGGAGAAACAATGCCCCTTGGGGCCGACTTTGGCTGAGGGAAGAGAGGAGCCAGCAAGTAATTCCTCTCCCTTCTTTCCCACAGGAGGATTGCCCTAGAATGCAATCACTCATGGCATGTCTGAAGACAGCTCACAGAACAATCAGTCAGCCACACTTGGTAGCAAGCAGTGGCCAGGTCTGTATGCAGCTTGAACTTGTTATCCCTCCTTCTTGCCCCACTTCCTTCTGCTTCCTTCCCCCTTCACACTTGTTTCTCCACCACTGCTTTCCCCAGTCCAGAGGCAGCACGTCAGCTTTGCTGCAGTCTCTGCTGCTCCAGACCAAGACCATCGCAGTAAGCAGAAGCTTGTCGGTCCTGGCAGGGCTCCGAAGGCGACAGCGGCTCCGTGCAGGGTGGGCCTGGGAGCACAGGGCCAGTAGCTCCACCGGCCTCTGCAAACCGCTCATCAAGGCTGGCGGGGTGGCCGGCAGAGGATCCTTGGGGCTCAACTCACTCACTGGGCCCTCTGGCACTGCTGGCACCGGAGTGGCAGAGCTCTGTCCAAGGGGGCAGGATCAAAGGAGAAAACCTGTGAACCCTTGGAGGACATTTTCCCGAGCAGCCAAAACAGCATCATTGGAGGAAGAATGTGGAATGGAGCCAGGGGGAAAAGCCAAGGTCACAACTTAGGTTGGCTTGTGCAGATCAACAGAAGAATGACTAGAGTGAGACGCAAAAAGGCCGCAGCGTCTGCTCAGTCCCCACAGTCTCCAAGGCCCACCAGGAGGCCGGCTTCCTTCTGGGGCAAGACCAGGCCTGGAGCGTGAGGGAGTGGAACAGAAGCGCACGCTGCCAGCCAGGTAGGAATCCCTCCTCCACTTCAGAGGCCTCTCCAGGACCCCAGATCCCTGTTGTTTCCACACTCGTCTATGGCTGTTTAATCCTCATGGCCATTTGAGAAAGCACCTGGGTTAAGGGTTCTTTAAGCTTGCACACCATCTTAAAAAAAAAAAAAAAAACTTAGGCCGGGCGTGGTGGCGCGTGCTTGTAATCCCCGCACTTGGGAGGCTGAGACAGGAGGATCGCAGGCGTTCGAAGCCAGCCTCAGCTACTTAGTGAGGCTCTCAGCAACCTAGTGAGACCCTGTTTCCAAATAAAATATAAAATAGGTCTGGGAGTATAGCCCAGAGGTAGAAAAAGCACCTGAGTTCCACCCCCAGTACCACCAAAAAAAAAAAAAAAAAACTTATTGGTACATTGTAATTATACAGGATAGTCAAGATTCATAGTTATACACTGGTATATGCACATAACATGATTTGGTCTGTTTCCTTCCCCATATCATCTTTTTAAAACACCAGTAACCCCTAGAGAGGAGCAGTACAGCGCAGCAGAAGGGGCCGACATCACTAAGCTGGGTCTCAGCTGTCTCACTCCTCAACACTTTGATATTGGGCAGAGTACCCAACCCCGCAAAGCCTCAGCTTCCGGACTGGTGAAACAGAAACACTAGCAAGAAGTGGGCTCATATCAACTATCTGTGAGAAACACTAACAGGAAGAAGTTTGCAGTGAGCTAGAGACGCAGATGTGAAGCTGCCAGCACCCAGCCAGGGCAGGAGAGGTGGGGTTCCCACCAGCGCCAGGACAGCAGCGCCAGGCTTCCGGCAGCTGAGGCTGGGTGAGCTCTCAGGGAGTCACTGACGCCTTCCGAGTTCAGCCGGCCCTGCCTTTAGAGTCTCTCTTGGGTACCAGGAATGGAGCTTTATGAAAAATCTTACAACTAGCAATCTGCCGTGAGTAAGCTGCCATGTGTACTCTAGTGGATTTGTGGGAGGTGCAGGGGGTTGGAAGCTAGAAAGGCCATTAGGTCCTGGGAGAGAGCAAACAAGGAAAAAAGTGGAACGTGAATTTCTCATCATATTTCATTAACTTTTTTTTTTTTTTTTTTTTTGGTGGTACTGGGGATGGAACCCAGGGGCCCTCTACCTCTGGGCTACACTCCCAGACCTATTTTATATTTTATTTGGAAACAGGAGCTCTTAAGCCAGCTGAGGCTGGCTTTGAACCTGCGCCATCCTCCTGTATCAGCCTCCCAAGCGCGGGGATTACAAGCGTGCGCTACCACGCCCGGCTTTCTTATCATATTTCAAAGCAGATACTATTAAGTCTTCAGTACCAGAAAGTACTATAAAAACTGGAAGTAGCCAGAAAGGGCCACATACTCTTGCCTTTACCCAAAATAATCAATGTGAGCGCTCCATGTGAGCGCCGTGATGCACAGGGACATCAGAGACACAGGCTTGTCCCTTGCTTCACACAGACACAGGCAGCCCCTTTTACCTGCTCCCTCCCCTCAGGCATGCAAACACTTCCCCCTCCCCCGCAGCCCTCTCCACCTGTGCACACCCTCCTCAGGAAGTATACTCAATTCCAAACTTTAAAAATTCCCCATTGCCTTCGCATCAGAACTCACCGGTCCTGAGAGCCGCTTCCTCATGACTCTCCCTGGGACTAAGCAATCCAGATCAATGTGTAACTCTCTCAAGGAACAAGTCTCTTTTTACGGGAGCCCCGCTGAATCAGCATGACGTAACCCAAAGAGGTGACTCTAAGAATGGATTCCAGGTCCACAGCTGGATGACAGAATACATTTGGAAGACATCCCTTTTAGCACCTCAAATGAAGCCATACCAGGCAAATCAGGCCACGTCCTGGTCTAGTTCGACCAAGTGTCAGTGCTGTCAAATTTCATCAGATCTGGTTTTCCTACTGAGGATAAGTGTAGTGTCACAGATAAATATCGCACTTAATTCGTCAATCAAGGAGAGCTTTTTCTGGTCACATACGGCGACCTGTAGCATTTCCCAGGGCTGAGTAAGTCTCCTGCAGCTTTGTCCTGTCTAGACATGTATCTGAAACATCTAACTACCCCATACACTCTGTCGGCACACAAAGCCCAACGTCATTAATATTGCTGCTCAGTGAACTGTCCTTTTACATTTGCCAGTGTCAAAGCGAAATCGTGCTACTGCTGAGAATAAAAATAATATGCTGCAAATAACAAGTTCCAAGTTATGTTATGATCCAAACGAGGGGACTTAAGTTCTCTAGATATAAAAGCAAAAAAAAAAAATGCCATCTAATGAACTGGGTACAAATTCAGAAGCATCTAAGTAGCCTGGTGCATATTCTCTCACAAATAATACAAATACTTTCCTTTTCACAAACAGCAAGAAGAATAAAGGAGAAAGAAGAAGAGGAAGAGGAGGAGGAGGAAGAGAAGGAGGAGGAGGAGGAGGAGGAGGAGGAGGAGGAGGAGGAGGAGGAGGAGGGAAGGAAATGAGAGGACAGGAGAGGAGGAGGGAGGAGGAGGAATCTTTCCACTCTCCTCCCTATCGTCAGGTCTGTTTTAGGCAAGCGCTCAGACAAGCTCCTGTCATGAGTCAGTTGCTCTGTGGCATCAGTTCAGGGCCTGGACAGAGCTGACAATCTGACTACCCACCCTGGTGTCCCGGTAGTGTTGACACACATTATCCCATGTAATTCTCCCACCTACCCACGGGCAGAAAAATCATTCTCCACGTTGATAATACAAGAAAACTAAGGCTCAGAAAAAATTAAGTATCCAAAGCCCAGAACTAATTAGAAAATGAAGCCAGAACACAAGGCCAGGGCTGTTCCATACTCATAACTGTCTTTGTAGAGAAGCTTAGACAAATCGGCTAGGCTCCATTTTCCAGGGACAGCACCCACACAGCAGCATGACACCCTGACACAGTCCCTCCCCTGCTCCATTTCACACCTGAGCCTAGCCTAGAGAGAGAGGCTATATATAGTCTCATAATGCTGAGGCCAATGTGGGAAAGAGGCCTCTCCAGTGAGTGAGAGCCACCCTCTGTCCCTCAACCGGAAGTCTAAGCACACCAACACACCACCCTAAACATCTACCTTCACTGCTCCATGTTAAGCTCCTCCAGGGTAAGACCAGGTCCTCCTCGTCCCTGTGTCCTCACGCCTGGCACAGAGCCTCAGAACAAGCTGGAAGGCGGCCATGGTTTAATGACTGTGCGACACCTCTTTCGGTGCTCCTTTACCTTCCGCAGTGACCTGCACCTCTATAACTCAGTGGTCTGCTTAGGCTGTTCCTTACTGACCAGCGGGACACGTCACGGCCTATCCTCACTCCTCTTTCCTCCCCCAAGCCTTTCCCTCTGGGGCCTGCGTTGGAACCCTCCTGGCTTTCGATGGTAATGGTTTAATCAATTAATGAACCTTTGCTTCCAGTGTGCATGGACCAGACAACAATGCCTGAACGCACAAAGAATTCCTCAACCTGGGGAATTTCAGATCCCAGCAAGAGTAGACAGACCAAGTGGTTGAAGGGATGGGTATTTCTGGTATGCTCCATGTTACGCTCCATAAGCACTGAGTCACCCACCGCAGGGTAAAGGTGATGCTAAAAACGACAGTCCCTCAAACCTCAGGCCAACTCAGCACGGAAAGGTGCTGCAGACGCACAAACTCCCCACTGCGCTGAAGAGCCCTAGTCATGGGCCGGCCACTGTGGTATCCAATACAAGGCTAGCACAGAGGCTCAACTTGGTCTACCTTGAACGCAGAGCTGAATAGCATTCCATTTTTTTTTTAATTGTGGTTAGGTTTACTTATGGAAATCTGCTTATGTGTTTATATAGAAAGCCTAGCATGGCAGAAAACTATCTTTTTTCATAAGCATTTATAAGATAAAGGCCTTCTTAAAATGCTCTTTATTAGAAAATACTTCAAATAAACAGCATGGGGTCCCCACCTTTCATGAAAAACTATCTTATTTTGTGTGGTATTGGGGATGGAACCCAGGGGCATTCTACCTCCAAGCTCCACCCCCAGCCCTATTTTTTATTCTTTATTTTGAAACAGGGTCTCACTGAGCTGCAAAGGGCCTCACTAGGTAGCTGAGGCTGACCTCAAACCACAATCCTCCTGTCTCAGCCTCCCGAATGCTGGGATTATAAGCATGCACCACCACGCTTGGCTTCATGAAAAACTATCTTTTAATAGACTTCTATTGGTGTATTCTTGTGATCTCCTGTCTCAGCCTCCCAAGTACTGGGATTACAGGTGTGCACCACTACTTATTGGTGTATTCTAATCATACATCACAGTAAGGACCAATGGGATACAAACATACATGCACACAGCACTGGGTGAGATTCCTTCTGTATCCCACCTACGAAGTCCTGTGTGGACGTATGTTTCTATCACTCTGAACCTAATGGTATTTTTTAAAAAATGGTTAGTCTAATTCTGTCAGCAAATCCCTCTATTTCTATTGTCCCTTAAGCACATTCCAAGCAGGATTTGGTCTACCACATCACTGACACTGTTCACTCATGCTCAAGGCACTACTGCTTGGAGACTAGAATGTTTCCTTCCCACTAATACATTTGTATCCTATACCAAGACATTAATGAAACCTGCTATAACTTACCCATTAACATACTGTCATAATATATTGGACTTATATGGTATCCTGTGTAGTGGTCAACATCCTTGTAGACAAAATGGTGCCACAGAGCTGGACATGGTGGTACACACTTGTAATCCCAGCATTTGGGAGGCTGAGACAGGAGGACTACAGTTCGTGGACAGCCTCAGCTACTTAGTAAGGCACTTTGCAACTCAGTGAGACTCTATTTCAAATTTTAAAATATGGCTAGGGGTGTAGCTCAGAGGTAGAATGCCCCCGTGTTCCGTCCCCAGTACCGCAAAAAAAAAAAAAAAAAAGTGTCAGAGAGCTAAAAAGGAGATACAACCCCGGCGCAAGGCAATGAAGCTATTCTGATCTGTTTATTTGCCTAAATCGAGCCCCAGTTTTCCAGAAGACCAAGAGATTTGGGTTTGTAAAAATCAAATAGCACAACTAAGTGCTTATGTAAATCACAGGAATCCCATTTCAAGAGCCATTCCCAAGGATTCCAGCTGGTCATTACCTCTAAAGTGCCCACCCTGCTGCCTGCTCTGGTAGCCATGACATCCACCTTGCCCTTTGAGGATAAGGTGCTGCTACTTAAGCTCCTTGATCCAGGCTCCTAAAACCACCAGAAACATCAGGGAGCCCATGTCAACAGTAGCATTTGCCATCAGCACCACTGGCTAGTGCAGAAGGTTCTTCTATCCCCAAAGAATATTAGTAGCCCCTCATAACTGAATCTTTCAATCTTTTGTTAAAGAGAATCTCCATTAGAATCCTCTTGAGGCATACTGTTGAAATATGGGTCTCCATGCTCATGAGATGTCCTGCCAACACCTTATCTTTATTCCTTGTTCCTATACTACGTAAGGGAATTCTTAGCATCTCATTGGAGCTGGGGCCAAGTTTTGTCTCACTGACCAAAGAAACAGAATCCATGCTGTCTGCTTGTGCTAGCGTACTGAATCCAGAATGTCTAGTCAAGTGCTTCCATAACAATAAAATTCAATCTAAAATTTCATTTTTTCTTTACTTGACCTAGAACCTTCAAAATCCGTGCTCACCCAGATTCCCCAGATATTTTGGTTAATATTAACTGGCAAAGCCTTGCAAGTTTTTAGAACCATTAGTTCTCTCTTCCTAGCTTGGACGCGTCACTGCCATTTTGGTAGGCCAGGATGTGAGTTTAGTTATCGACCTGGGAATGGGACAGGAGAGGCATAAGAAGAACAGACTTACCTTAGTCATGCAACTCTAGGGGACAGAAATTTCCATCACGACAAAAAATCACCTCACCAGAGAGGGGCACAGGGCTGCTTCAGCTGGCAAGTGTGGCTTGATGGGCTCTGGGGATTCCGGACACCCTATGTTCACCAAGTCCTACCATACCCCCATTCTAGTTTTCAGGTTCCACTCTTTCCCTAAGCACCCAAACTGCAGCATAAAGGACCTGGCTGTGAATTAACTGACACCATAATTTAGTCATTTGCATGACTGCATTTGACTTTTTGTAATTACATACTAGTTTTTTTTAATGCAAGCAGAGAAAACCTATTTTTAAATCATGCTTAGATAAAAAATTGTATTAATGTGATCTCATTTTCCCTTCCTTTAAGATACCTGGCACAGTTAGAAGCAGCTGCCATATCAGCCCAGTCCTTCACATTCTCATCCCTTCATAATTATTTTATAGAAGCCGCCACATGGTTCCTAAAAGCCTTCCCTTCAATGAGCACTCATTCAAGACTTGCCAATTTGCCACCTAATGTTACGGTATGCAAGAATCCCAGCCCTCAGTCAGGTGGATTTTCACTACATTCAGCTCCGACTTAGCCAGACAACCAGTCCCAATTCCCTCCGTTTCCCTGCAATTCTATTTCCTGCGACCATTCCTGGTGTCAAATTCCATATCAATCAGGGTTCTTAGTTGCAAATAATAAAAAAAAAAGAAGTAGATATTAGTAGATATTCTCACGTAACCACTGGGGGGGGGGGGGGCGGGGACAAGAGAAAGTAAAAAAGAAAACGACCAGAAACAAATAGGAGTCCATCCAAGCACAACCAAAACCATGCTTAAGAATCCAAGGCTGTAGCTTCCGCCGGCCCACCCAACCAGCCAGTGGCGATACTGCACCAACACCACGTTATGAAGACAGGTGCCACTGCAGGACTACTGTCACTGACACTTCAGTAAACGAATGTCCCCATCATTGAGGGGGCTCCCAAGCTCTCTGCTCCACCCTTTCGTTTACAGTGTGCATATCTGCCGGGCGTGGTGGCACACGCTTGTCATCCCCGCACTTGGGAGGCGGAGACAGGAGGATCGCGCAGGTTCGAAGCCAGCCGTGCTGGCGTAAGAGACCCTGTTTCAAAAATATAAAATAGGTCTGGGAGTGTAGCCCGGAGGAAGGAGGGCTTCCAGGAACCCCAGTACCACCAAATAAATAAATAAATAAAGTGTGCATATCTAATAGGCTGGGTCCAGCATACCCCCTATGCCAAGGGCAGCTGGGAAACTGAACAGTGGAAAATCTCAGACTCTGCAGTGAGAGACAAGCTCTGAATCCTGCTAAGACTCACAACGTGAGAAATTCCCCAAGCGAGAAGAGAGAAATTATATGCTAGGTAACTGTGGGAGGGGGATACAGATATCTCCTATTGGTATCTTCTTTGTTTTCTTCATTTTATTGGGAAGAAAGATACATGTCTATGGAGGCCAAAGCTGGAAATTTTCCATACTAAGAAAAAAATAGTGTTAAAAACGTTCCATTTATTTCTAGGTGTTTGACATCTGTGGTGGTGGGAAATGCTTTATAGTGAATAAAAAGAAAACCAGTAAAAGGGAAAAAAAAAAAAGGGTTTTCTTGAGTTTGAACATGCAAATTAGAGAATGTGGAAATAATAATATTCTTGATCCCTCATCCTTTTTGCAGTCTTCAATAAGGCTGATTCATAAGAAGTATTTAAAATATCTGCTGATATTTTTCCAAGAAGTTTTAAAATTCCACATGGACCTACAGCAGAACATTTGCTACCAATCTGAGCAAATATGACCATCAAAGAAGAGAAAAATTCTTATAATAACTTGATTCCACACTTCCGCTTAAGCCCGCTGAAAGCAACCTGCCCTCGAAGAAGCGCAACTCAGAGACGAAACAATGGAGACCCAGGAATTTGACTGGAGGGAGATAAAAGGAAATTTGTGGGTAGGCAGAGGAATCAGTGCACCTTCAGTGACTTAAGTTATTTTGCCATTGATGAGAAGAGGGTGTGGGGATTTTCCCACCTGCATATTAAGAGAAGAGAGAGGCTTTTAGCAACTTAGACCCTTTATATTTGTATTCAAAATAAAAAGATTTTTTTAAAAGGGAAGAGGGTGTAGCTCAGAGACAGAATGTCCTGGGTTCAATCCTCAGTATCACACACAAAAGGAAACAAGAAAAGGACAAAGGAGATAGAAGGTACAGAAATGCACAGTGACTGCCCATCCTGAGCAGGATGTATTCCTCTCTCTTGCTATAAACCATCTGAGCAGTATATAAATATTTTAATTTATCCACATTAGCATGTGGATAGTTACATCCATTTCGGTATGTATATTTTGATGACTGACATGTAAAAGAGAAAATAGGTAAAAAAGATGTGGTCAAGGAGGCCCCGAGGAGGACTGAAAGAGAGGAAAGGGAAAAGAAAATAGTAAGAAAAAAAATAAGGGAAGTGAAGAGATTATACCATTTTATACCATTTGTGTGTAATTTTTTATACGTTTATAGCATATTCGTTGAGCCTCCATAAAAACCTTAAATTTCACTATTTTTTTATTTCTAAGTATAAAAGCTAATGGCCAATTATTTAAAACTGATGTCATATGTTGAGAAAAAATACTAGGGTCTATATTCAGAATTTTTTTTTTCTTTTATGCTGTACTAGGGATTGAACATAGAGGTATTCTACCTCCAAGCTATACCCCAGCGCTGTTTTTTATTCTTTATCTTAAAACAGGGTCTCAATAAGTTGCAGAGGGCCTCACTAAGTAGCTGAGGCTGGCTGCGAACCTGTGATCCTCCTATCTCAGCCTCCCAAGTACTGGGATTATAAATCTGCGCCACCAAACTCAGTTTACTTTCAAAACTTAAATGTAGCCTATGAAGTTAGAGGGATAATATAAAATAAGACACACTGGAAAGAAAAAGGAAAGGAAAGAAAAAGTAAGTGGCTTCAAAACAGAAATAAAAGTTACCAAATTCGCCGGGTGTGGTGGCGCACGCTTGTAATCCCCACGCTTGGGAGGCGGAGACAGGAGGATCGCTCGGGTTCGAAGCCAGCCGCACTGGCTTAAGAGACCCTGTTTCCAAATAAAAAAATATTTTAAAAAATAGGTCTGGGAGTGTAGCCCGGAGGTAGAAGGGCTTCCAGGAACCCCAGTACCACCAAAAAAAAAAAAAAAAAAGTTACCAAATTCTCTTGGTTTCCAACTAAAGAAAGTCCATCATTCTGCTTTTTCCTGAAGCTACAGTAATAGAGGTCACTGTCAAACCAGAAGACCTGTGGGAAGTCCAGAGGAAATTAAGAGGGATGACTGCGCACTGGAGGTGATAAACTAGGAAGCGTATTTTTCTTATTGATATGACTACATGTTTTAATGTTTTTAGCATGGTTCTCCTAGCTCGGCCTGGTCAGCTCTTGCCAGCAAGTGAAAAGAAAACTAGGAAACCACAAGTTTGGTCTGTAATTAAACAAACATTTTCAGTTCAGTGTAATTAAAGCAGTAAAAACAAAAATGAATTACAAGTTGGTATACAAAACCTCTACAATTATGTCTTTGCAAAGGTTGTAGTCAGGAACTGGATATACTGTATTTTGTATTGGGCTTTTGCAACACGAGTGAATATGCTAGGGTTTCTTGTGAGTCCTATAATTTTCAATGTTTTTTCCCCTCCAAATAGTCCTTTCGATTCTTCCCTAAAGTACATGATGATATGTACAGAGAAGCTTCCCTGAGAAAAACACACTGTAAAGGGTTGAATATTCAATATTTTACTCTAGATATCCAAGAGAAAGGGAAGCAGAAAAGCATAGGGACTATTTTTTCATATCAATTCTTACCAATCTGTGATGATGGAAAATGAAAGAACTACCAATAAGTAAAAAATAACTTTATTTATACAACAATCACTTAAAATTCATCTCAAAATTAAAAAATATATATAGTATTATATTCCTACT
Source organism: Muscardinus avellanarius (assembly GCF_963383645.1). Classification (NCBI taxonomy): domain Eukaryota; kingdom Metazoa; phylum Chordata; class Mammalia; order Rodentia; family Gliridae; genus Muscardinus; species Muscardinus avellanarius. The sequence continues at coordinate 3,871,298 of NC_137798.1, forward strand.
AGACTGTAAGTACCATTTGGGCAATGGTCAAATTTGTCTTTTCATGGTTGTAACCCCAGAATCTAAATATTTGTGATCAAATAAATTAATATTATGTAAAACAATAATTCAATTAATACTTAAGTATTGACTTATGTATGTGTGTGTATATATATATATATATATATATATATATATATATATATTAAAATATAGTTAGGCCCCAAATTAAAAATAGTTAAGAAATAATTTTAAACTGAATAGAAAGACATAAAAATTGGGAAATAATTTATATTAGCAATTTATCCATTGTTCATGGCAATATGGAGACTCTCAATCTTTAGCAGATTATTTTATGAATACAATAGCCATTGGAACCTCCAAGGAGATAATCTGTTCTGGGAATAATTAATGGTCCCTTCCCCTGCTCCAGTTAGGCCTAATACCATTAATGAGTTCCCGTCTGGCTATTCTGCTTTTCAGAAGCTGTAGTACTGTCACAGAATCAGAGATCCTTAGAGCTGGAAGAAAACAGGTAAACTATCTAATGATTCCCTCCCTAACATACAGAGGAGAAATTTCTGTTTCTCGGTGAGTTTACGTGACTTGCCCCAGTATTCATAACAGCAGATAAAACTTGAGGCTCTTCTCTGCAGCTCTGAAGCTTTACACAGTTAAGGTATTTGTTAGCTTTTATTGACCACAGTTTTAACCATTCCTCAGCTGGTAATGGCAGGAACCAAGAAGGTTCCAAGAAAGATAAGTCTCCATAATTGCTCAATTCCTGCAATGGATACTCAGAGGGAGACTTTTAAGGAGTCGTATCAATGAAAGACACAGGGAAAGAAATTAAGTTAGAAGAGCCTGTGTATAAATCACTATCCTCCAAAATCCCCCTTCTCACACCTGGTATCATGGGGAACAATCGATGCCATCCACTGGGGCTCCACAGGGAACACTAAATTATCACTTCAGTCTCTTAACAAAAGGCTCATGGGCGGGAACACCTGAAAATCTTTGGGGATAAACATGCCTCAAGTAGCCATAGACAGAATGCAGAAGGAAGATAACACATTATACATACAAAATTTAACGATTCCTCGTTCAAACTGAAAAGCAGATTTTTTTTTTAATTTTATTTTATTGGTGCACTGTATTCATACATCATAGTGGGATACAAACTTTTGTAGACATACATGCACACATCGCCCAGTCAGCCCCCACCCGATCCCCACCCCATTCTCTCCCCATCCCTCCCTCCCATGCTTGGCTTAGTGGTTGACATCTAGTATTATAGCAATTTATCCAAAATTAAAAATGATAATCTCACATAACAGTTTCATTTGTCTGATACCAAGCTTTTGATGACTTAAAGATAACATTTCAATATTTCTTTTTGCTTTCTTTCTTACCAGAGAATATTTTTTTCTTTTTTTTAGGTGAAACTATCATATATTTATTTTTCAGAAAAAAATCTATCCTGATATGGAATATGGACTCTAGATACCCAAAACAATCTCGAAGCAAAAACAAAGCTAGAAGATGTATATTTTCTGATTTCAAACCATATAAAGCTACAATAATTGAAACAGTGTAGTACTGTTCTAAAGGCAGATATATAGACCATTGGAGTTAAATACAAGCCTAGAGCTAACTTCTTCCCTATATTGTCAAGTTATTTTTGACAAGGTTTCCACGAAGATTTGGTGGTGGAAATAATCTTTTAACTAAATATTGTTGAAAAATAATAATTACATGGAAAAGAATAAAATTGGACCCTTACCTAATCCCACATACAAGTATTAACTCAAACTAGATAAAAGACCTAAATATAAATCTTAAGACTATAAACTTTTAGGAGAAAATCTGGGTCATAAAACCTCACAACATTGAAATTGGCAGTGATTTCTTGGATATGATTTCAATGGCACAGGCAACAGAAGAATATACAAACTCCCTAAAAAATAAAAGAAAATATTGTATATCCAAAGACAATGTAAACAGAGTTAAAAGTTACTAATAGAATTGGATAAAATATTTCCAAATGCTATATCTGAAGGTATATTAATATTCCAACTAGAAATCCTAAAAATTAACAACAATAAAGGCAAACAATACAATTTAGAGATAGGTAAAAGACTAACATAAATAATGAATCTCCACAGATAACCAATCTTAGTTGTCTGTTGGATGGAAACTCTTGTTTCTCTGGTTCTGGTGAGTGTTACCTATTTCTTCTTTGTAGTTAATCTCTGAGTATTTTCTCTAGCGCTGGTTTTGAAGACATAAATTCCTTCAGTTTCTGTTTGTCATGGAAGCTTCTTATTTCTCCATCTAATTTGATAGAAAGTTTTGCTGGATAGGAAATTTTTGGCTGGAAGTTGTTTTCTTTCAGAGTTTGGAATATGTTACTCCAAGCCCTTCTGGCTCTCATGACTTGGTTTGGGAAGTCTGGAGTGATTCTAATTGGTTTGCCTCTGAATGTCACTTGGCCCTTTGTTTTTGTTGCCTTTAAGATTCTCTGCTTGGCTTCCACATTGGTCATTTTGACAATTATATGGCGTGGGGATCCTCTTCTCGGATCCTGTCTAAAGGGAGTTCTATAAGTTTCCTGGATCTGTGTATCAACCTCTTGCTCTATATTTGGAAAATTTTCTGCTATTACTTCCTTGAAGAGATTGTTGATCCCTTTGGTATCACTTTCTTTTCCCTCCCCTATTCCAATTATTCTTAGGTTAGCTCTCTTAAGATGAGCCCATATTTCTTCAATGTCAGATTCCTGCTGTTGGATATCTTTTTCTAGATTAGAAACTATGCGTTCATTTTTGGATTGCTCATCTTCTAAGAGTGAGATTCTGTTCTCCATGTGGTCTAATCGGTTGTTTGTGCTTTGAATTGAGGCCTTTACTTCATTAATTGCATCCTTTATCTCTTTTTGGCTCTCTCTGAGTTCTTTTCGAAGCACCTCTATTATTTCTACAGTTATTTTCCTGATTTGATCTTCTAGAAATCTCTGATTTTCTGTTTTATCAGGTTCTGATGTTGTGGGGTTGTGCACATTCATTACTTCAGTGTTATTCCTCTTTCCCATGATTTCGGAGGTTTGTGCCTTCTCTGGGTTCTTCCCTTGGGTCACTATGGCTTCACTTAAGGTGCTCTGGATCTCGAGTCTGTATTATCTCAGACCCTACTACTCCTTTACTGGGTTGTATCACAGAGTCTCCGACCCAGGGAGTCGATAGAGGCTGCTTTAAACTATGGGGGGTGCCAGGTTGGGCGTTCTCCTATGGTGTGATATCTCTGCCACCACCACTCCCTCACTGGGTCAAGTCCCAGGAGGCACAATACTGGGATTTCTCCTCTGTGGCCCGCAATTTGACTCACTGTTCTTGAGTACGTAGATGTAGCTGTACTGGACTCGGTGAATTCACTGCTGCTGCCGCCGCCGGTGGCAATATGGCGCCTCTGCCACGCCCTCGGCCATGAGGCTGGCGTATTTTTTCTTCTCTGGTTTTGATTTCCACTCTGAATCCCTGCAGCGTGTGCTGAGCTCAGCCACTGGGAGCTTTAAATGCTGTCTGCGCCGAAAGATCCCTCCTGGCTGTTCCGCATCGGCTCACCTCGGCTTGCTGTAGCCGTCCGCTGAGTTCGCCGCTGCCGCCGGCAGTATGGCGCTGCTGCCGCGTCCCCGGGCGCGTGTGTCTCCTCTGTGGCCCTGAGCTCTGTTCTCAGTCCGCTTTCTCTCTGGAGCCTGGTGGTTTTTTTGTTTTTCTGGTGATGGTGTTTTCTGGCTATGAAAGGCGCTCTTTTTGTGGTAATGGAGATTGGTTGTTAGCGGGACTCTTAAGCCCCGCTTTTCTCGGTCGCCATCTTCCCGGAAGTCGCTGAAAAGCAGATTTTTAATTTCCATCATTCTCCACAGAGTGAAAAGCCAGAGATGCCGCATACCACCCAGGGCTGTGTTCCCGAGTTCAGGTCCTCAGTCACTCAGAGGCACCATGCGCGGCTGGTGCCGGTCGGTTTCACCAATGGGCAGGCACACATGACTCCCTGGGCATCTGTCATCTGCCTCTCACGACATCATACATAAAAACCAGTTGTATAAGTAGGCAAAAAAATAAACTCAAAACTATTTGACTACAGTTAACAGGGTTTGAGGTGTTTGAAAGCAAATAAGCACTATGACCTAATGCCATAACCTAAAATGATATAAAACCACGCTGGTGTTCTAGTTGGCTTTCCTAAAAGGCATTTTCTTCATTTGCCTGATCAAATGTTGTTTCAGAGGTTCAGCTAATGCACTCTGAATCAAGACTTCTAGTCTCTGCCACTTTACTGTTAACAAAATTTGAGGCTGAGCCAGGCGTGGTGGCGCACGCTTTTAATCCCAGCATTCTGGAGGCTGAGACCAGAGGATCGCGGTTCACGGACAGCCTCAGCTACTTAGTGAGGCCCTCTGCAACTCAGTGAGACCTGGTTTCAAAATAAAGAATAAAAAATAGGGCAGGGGGTGTAGCTTGGAGGTTGAATGCCCCTGGGTTCCATCCCCAAACCCGAAAAAAAAAAAAAATTAAGGCTGAAATCTGTTCTTCATATGTTATGGCGAAATTACACAGGATTAAAAATGCAAACTCCCCCACACATGCCCTAGGGTCTTTGCAGCAATCAACAAATGTAAAACAGAAACACTCCAGAACTCTGAACAGATGACCAGCTGCTAGTGTGAACTTACGTAGCTTATAAACCATAATATTAGTGATAATTATAAAATTAGGAGCAGTTCCAAATTACAGGGTACTCTAAAAATGCAAACTGCCATCCCAGGAACGGGATGTGGGCTGGGATATTTGATGTTAACCTTTATTCTTCTTTTACCTCACATTTGATATTTTGCTATAAAGCCTCCAATTTTAATGTTATACTTGTCAGAGTTAATGAAATTAAAATGAGTCATAGATACTATCAATGACTCACATTATTATATCTCCATTCTATAATATTGCAAATATTATATAATAAGGTCCAAAGAAAAACGCCTCAGCTGCTGATTTTGTCGTTTATAATGAAGAAAGCACTAAGCGTGTTGCTAATTCTAAGAAGACAGAAGCTCTTAATGTTTGCTCCCCTCACCCCACCAAGCCCCTATTTTTTATCTATTTTCCTACTTTTAGCCATTTTCCAGCCCAGGCTGTGGGCATTAACCAATGGCTGTTCCGGTGGGGCTGGTTCATGTGCTAGGCCGTCTCCATCTCATTCACAGGCTCCGGGCGGTTCTCTGCAGCCCATTTCTACCTGAGGGTCTTTGTATTTAACCAAATTCTTTAGTGACAGGGATCTGCAGAATAAAGACTGCTGCACGGGGTAGGAATGTACACACGGTTCCAGATGCTTTATATTCAGCCCTGCTGTGACTCAGCTTGCAAGTTCAGAGTTACAAAGCCACTTTCATTTCTTGGAAGAAAACCTCGTCATAAAAGTAGGAAGATCCCAGACCTGTGTTTCAAGGGAAACGAGGAAAGTTTGCAAAATTATTTGGATTTTTTTGCTGAGTAGTAGTAAGAATCACGACGCAGCATCAAGATCCACTAGGTGAATCTAAAATTCAAAGTTATGCGCAAGATTATTTCTTTGATGGAACGCACAAATTGGCTGCTCTTTGTCCTTGTCAACTTTAATTGAGCGTACCTCTAAAACAATTTTCTACTATACTTTTTCCCTGAGAGTTTTAAAGAGAAAATAAAATTTCTCTACTAGAAACAGTTTCTTTACACAATTGGTTTGGTCTTCAAAGCAATTCATGCTTTAGAGGTGGTAGGCATAAATTTGAATTAATAAATGCATTTTTAGACTCTGCCTTCGGAGAAAATCCTGTGGCAACAGAATTAATCCTCTGTACCTGAGGTGGGAACGTGGCCGAATCATGGCACCATTCTAGGCATTAGACGAGCAGATCTACACTCAGTATAAAGGGAGAAAGAGGAGAAAGAAAAAGGAAGGAAGATCCAAGCTAAGAAGTGAGTGTTATTTTATTTCAACAGGAATATATACATACATATACTGTGGGTATAGAAATGCTTAAAAGATGAGAGGAGAACAGTGCCCTGGGAGAGCACCAGAACTTTTCTTTTCTTCTTAACAGGGTTTAAAACTTAGTCATTAGAGAAAATGAAAACTGAATTTTTCAGTGTTGAGAGTAATTTTGAAAAATATTCATGCACACAAATCCTGACTGGACCTATCTGAGACGATGTCCCATGTGAATTTAAGTTTTATCAAATCCTAAAATAACCAAAAAGAATGGGCTGGGAAAAGTTCATGGAAAAAAAAAAAAAAAAAAAAAGATGAGTAATAGCCTGTTTTCTGGTCAGGAATAAGACTGCTAACTACCATGGAGGCGAGGTAACATTTGTGAGTCTCAAATTTGCCTGAATTTACTCTGGAACTTCTGAATATATCTGGAAAAATCTAAATAATGTTCTTCTTTTTGTAAGAAACAATAGATATTAGCCAAATAAGTGGGAACATCAAGTCCTTCTGTTTGCTTAATTTGGGGTTTTTTTGTTGTTGTTGGGTTTGTTGGGTTTTTTCCCCTCTAACCTGCCACATACTTAACAAAACTGTTTTTGCAGTTTACTCTTCAGTATAAATATTCTTTCATAAGCAAGTTACTTAAATTGGATCTCAGTTTCAAAAATCAATATCACATTTTTCAACCTTCCAGTTTACTTTGGTACAACTGGAAAAATCTGCAAAGCTAAGGAAGGATGCCAAGCATAAATTAAAATAACATCTGAAGGGGCAAAATGTAGCTACATGGTTTAGAAGCCTACAAAGGATCTAATGTCATGAGGTTTATAAGCAGTAAACCTTGGTGACAGTAATTTTCCTTCGCTGAAACTATCGACCAACAGCCTGGGAGATATCTTGTTACACCTTTAGATTTCTCATCAGACTTTGGTATTGAGTTTTGAAAATAAAACTTAATTTCTGAAATTTTCCCTATGTGCTCAACCTCTCTAAACACCCCTCATGCTCATCACACTGGAAAGGCTGCGAGTGTCCTGAACACGTCCTCTCACTACAGGAAAATGCATTAGGCCCCGCCACTGCTCCAGTGTGCCACGTCTAGACCAATGAGGCATGAGGGCTTAAAAGACTGTTCCCGAGGAGATGGATGGCTGGAATACCAGCCCTTGTTTCCGGGAGGCAGGTCACCTGGACCTTCTGGTATCGCCACCAGCTGAGGCATCTGCTGAACCTGCAAGCCACACATCCCCTTCCCAACCCACTGCTCAGTCACCTCTGCCACAGTGATGTTTTTCAGGTGTGCATCAGAGGTCCAAACAAGGAGAGAGACCTATGAATCAATTGCCTATCGCTTGTTTTATGGCTTCCAAGAGCTCATCAGAACTTTGGATAAGCAGTTTCAAATTCAGATGCTGAGAAGAAGACGTATTCCCAGTAGGGCTGAAGAACAGTATCTAAATGCACAATGAATGATCAAGAGCTCTCCAAAAGGCACTGTGATATAAGCAAGTGCGGAAAAGTGAACTTCACAAAGAAGGTTTTTCAAATTTGTAATTAAAGGTAAAACTCCTTAGCAGTTAGCTTTCATTGCACAGGAAACTTGTTTTTAAGGCCTGCTGTCCTCAGAACTCGGGAAGTAAGATAATTTAATTCAGGTTTTCAAATTGCTCGTGTAAAATGGTATAATTTGATTTCTCGTTCAGACACCAGAGAACTGAGTCGTTATCAAGCAGTTATAATTCAAAGAAGCTTTTCAGAACAAAGCCAGAGAGGACGCTTGAGAGCAAAAGCCGCCTCACCTTCAAGTGTGAGAGCGTAACCGAAGGTTTATTCCGCATCGAGTATGTGGCTTCATCTTCAGGCAGGCAGGAGTCAGGCATCCACCTCTGGCCCACTGGGCCCTGAACGCACCAGTTCAATGCTCAGAAGAGAATCCTAATACACCTGGCCACACTTTTCCTACCTCATGACTCTTCTGGTGCATTTCCCTGACTCAGGTGTTCTCTAATAGTCTCCGGCCATGGGACAGTAATTTAGAATTAAAATGTTAGAACAGCTGTTTTAAAAAAAAATGATCATATAAAGGATGCATGTAGCAAGGATGGGGGAGATATATAAAAAAAACTTCTTAAAGACAGATTTTCTAAAACATCTATACATAAATGTTTTAACAGTGCTTATTATGTAAGGACTTAAGAGATAATGAGCTGGTATATTAGTTAAAAATATTGACTGGTATATAATATCTGGAATCCAAAAGTGAATTTGTTACCACTATAATTCATCTTTGAGTTAATCAAAAGTCAGTCACTAGGAGCTTGGGGTACAGCTTAACATGAACAAGTCCCTGGGTTCAATCCCAACACCAAAAAAAAAAAAAAAAAGTCACCAACATTAAATATACATGAGGATCTGCCATCATGAGATTGTTACAAAGGAAAGGAGAGAAATTTGGGATTGTATTGGCAGTTGAAAATTTCTTAGACAACTTTAATTTTAGTGCCTACTTTAATATAAAGCATTTTGCTGTATGGTCATAGAATTTATGGCTTTGTTTTACTCACTATAATATATAATGATTTCATAATCTGAGTATGATATATACTTTAGAAGGTAAGGCTTGTGCATTAGAATTTTTTTTAAAAGTTCTCCAGGTAATTCTAAACAACATGGTTGAAAATAAGTGATGCGGACCAACCATCTTTTTTAAGAAAAGAGAAGCGTAGCAATTAAGAACTCAGAAAAAATAATCTAAACAAATAGATAATACTAGTCATGGAAGCAAAATACTAAAATCTGTGCCTTTGAAAACTAAAGCTGGGTTGGAAAGAGTGTAACATGTGATGTAGATGGTTTGGGCCTAGTGGGTAGACTTGAAGGAAAGACACATTATTTACTGAATTATAAAGGTCAAGAGAGTCAATGAATCACAGAATAAAGCACTGAAAGACAAACCCTTTAAAGAACCTGAGCATTCCCGCCAAATAATAATGGTTACAATTATAAGAATGCTACCTAAGACTGGGATTTTGTTGTTGTAGAAAGTTTTTTTTTAATTTTGGTTAATTTTTGCAGCTGTTCTGGAAAATATTTTAGTCAAAAGAGAATTGAAACGTTTGTCTTATCTAAGAGTCAGTGAAGAGAACTAAGCAGAACAAATAGAAAAAAACCAAAGAGTCAACTGCAAAATGAAAGTAAGCACCTAAGCATTTGAATTATGTGAAGAGTCAGAGGAGTTTTCGGCAGAAATGAGCTGTATAATAAGAAAGTATATGCTTGTTCACACAAACTGTTTTGCAATATGAAGACATGAAAATCATTTGGAACGCCAATGTCAAGCACACTCCAGGAACTCTAGCTAGTGACATTTCCTGAAGGAGGAATTTATCCTGAATTCCATACTCTCAAAACATAATAAGCACAAATATATTTTAATATAAAAGGCATTACAATTTTCTGAGTAGAACATGCTGTCTCCAACACAGCAAGTTTTTTTTTCCATGAACATGTTTTTCTAGCTATCCTGATATCTCCCGATCCCACTGATTTTCAAGAGATCAGAGATGGCCAAGATGGAATACTCTAGCTTATTTTTTATATATAAAAAGAGCTCTTATTTGTGCTTTGACTTATGCATGCCTAAAACCCAGTATGTGGCCTACTTTCTGCCCGCAGAGGCTAGCATACTTTCTAAGGCTCCTTGCTCTTCGCTATATTTTTGGTCTTTCCCATCCCTCCTTGAATCCAGACCACTCTCAAGTTGTTCTCCCCAAACACTATTCTACTGTGCCATCCTACTCCCCAAAACCAACAAGTGCTCTCTGTTGGATCACATCCTGAATACTCAGCTTGGCCCCTAAATCCGAACAAGTCTGTCTCCTCAACTTTATTACCTCCTCTCCCAACACCTAATCAAGCCAGTGTCCCCTCTGCTTTCCACAAAAATCTTGTTTTCATTTTCACTCACATATGAACTCATGAAACATTTATTGAGCACCAATTAAGTATCACGCCTGGTGCTCATTCTGACTCCCGCACTTCTGCTCATCCCTGTTCTTTGCGCATTCACACCTTGCCCAGTCTCGAAGGCCTGGTTCAAATACCAAGTTCTGTACAAAGCTGTCCTAAGCTGACATTCAACTCATTCATTCCTAGGTTCTCTAATTAGCATTTCTCATTCTAGATTCACATAGCACTTTTCTAGAATATTTTCATAGATTCCAGTTTAAATAAATCTGGAAACTCTGGTCTAAACTATGTTGAACGTGGTGTGTGTTTTCTCTCTCTCTCTCCTCTCTTCTCTTCTTTCTCTTTCTCTCCCTCCCTCCCTCCCTCCCTCCCCCCCCCTCTCTCTCTGGTGGTACTGGGGTTCCTGGAAACCCTTCTACCTCCGGGCTTTACTCCCAGACCTATTTTTTATATTTTTATTTGGAAACAGGGTCTCCTAAGCCAGCACAGCTGGCTTTGAACCTGTGTGATCCTCCTGTCTATGCCTCCCAAGCATGAGGATTACAAGCGTACGCCACCACGCCCGGCTGAACATGGTTCTCTATTATAGGAATTCTCAGATTCTTTAATAACATCAGTTGTAAATTCCTAAAGGGGTGTATGTAGGAATCAGTATTTCACAAATATTTGGGCATAATAATTTTATACTATGACCCCTGATAACTTAGGGAAATCTTGTTCATGAAATATCTATAGTTATTAAAACTGGTACTACATGATTCACCACTTAGTTATATGTTGGATCTGTGTTATTATCCTGTTCTCTGTCCTCTATATACTTATTAGTCCTTTTCAAATATCCAGAATATTAATATTATATCCTATCGCCCTTATGACTAAAATCAAAGGGCCAAAGCAATAAATGTACTTGTCTCAACCAGCATTTTATGAAAATGTTCTAAAATGTATTATTTTACCTCCTTGCCTTCTAAGCAGAACAATGAATGACTCTTTAATGACTGAAGCTGGGTAAAATAATAAAAAGATAATGGTGCCACTTTTGCAAACACTTCAAGCAGATCTCTTTCCTGGGCCTCAGTGTCTGCATTAGAATAATGTAGTCAAGCCGGGCGTGGTGGTGCACGCTTGTAATCCCTGCGCTTGGGAGGCGGAGACAGGAGGATCACGCTGGTTCGGAGCCAGCTTCGCTGGCTTAAGAGACCCTGTTTCCACATAAAACAGTTAAAAAAAAAATAGGTCTGGGAGTGTAGCCCGTGGGAGTGTATCCCGGAGATAGAAGGGCTTCCAGGAACTCCAGTACCACCAAAAAAAAAAAAAAAAAAAGAAAGAAAGAAAAAAGAATAATGTAGTCAACCAATTCTAATGGTCTACCTTTAAGCACCTCAGTGTGATGATTCTTCAAATAAGTATTCACTATAAATCCTATAAAGGTAAGAGCAAGGCCATTAGAAATCATCCCCAGACTATTCATTGTGGAGGGAGGGCCTTGACAAGTTGCTGAGGCTGGCCAGAACCTGAGATCCTCCTGCCTCAGCTTCCCAAGTACTAGGATTATAGGCATGGGCCACTGTGTTAAGCCAGATCATTTTTTTTGTCTTCATATATCTCTAGATTTATTTTGTAATATTTTTAATTGGTACACTATATTTAAGAAGTCTTTATGCTCCACTTTAACTTGTTTCCTTGTGACATGCCTCCTTGAAATAAAAAAATCCTGTTAATTAAGATTTATTACCATTTGATTTCTGCAAAGTCAGATGTGAAGGGAAGAAGCTAAATTTATCTTTTTTTTTTTTTAAGGTTGGTGCTATTCAAGAATAAACTGTAACTCACAGTCCTTAAAAGCACAACCTTAATTCATTAACTTAGATGGATGCTTTCTAGTGCCAGGCTGAGATAACATAAAATGATGCTCTGATTAAAAGTTAATTGTAAACATTCTATATTTAGAGTTAGTACTTAGTTGTGTATTTTGAATTTGCATCTGTGCTGATAAAACCAAATTTTACTTATACAGACCTAAAGGATGTTGAAATAAAAATCTGTTGTGGATTTTGCACAGGCAGGAAGAATATCAAAAGATTTAATTTACTTAAACTTTTTCTTCCACATTATAAAAATCTTGGATCCTACTTATCTAGGCAGGTTTTTTTCTACTGAGTTTAGTTTAAATGACTTCAAAAACTAAAGAAAAAGGAGTCTTATTTATGGAATTTCTTAAGTACATTTTTCCAAGTCTTTGGCACACTTCCTTTGTTATATAACATTTAAAAATTAACTAATAGGACCTCCTCAAGCAAGCATTATATCCTTTTGGAATGGGTCTAAGAAACTAAGAGAAATTTGTTACCAAAAGTAACAGATACAAGCTTCTGAAACCATGAGAAGAAGGAATAACAAGGAAACAATGAGCTCCCACAATATCAGAACCTGACAACACAGAATTGCAGAGATCTCCAGAAGGTCAAATGAGGAATATAAGTGTAGAAATAATACAGGATTTCCAAAAAGAATTTAGAGAGAGTCTTAAAGAAATAAAGTATGCAATCATTCAAGTGAAGGCATCAATTAAAACTACAAACAATTGAGCCGGGCGTGGTGGCGCACACTTGTAATCCCCGCACTTGGGAGGCGGAGACAGGAGGATCGCACAGGTTCGAAGCCAGCTGCGCTGGCTTAAGAGACCCTGTTTCCAAATAAAAATATAAAAATAGGTCTGGGAGTGTAGCTTGGAAGTAGAAGGGTTTCCAGGAACCCCAGTACCACCTAAATAAATAAATAAATAATAAATAATAAAATAAAATAAACTATAAACAATCAGACCACATGGAGAATAGAATCTCACTCCTAGAAGATGATCACTCCAAAAATGAACACATAGTATATAACTTAGAAAAAAACAATTAAACAGAATGAATTGGACGACTGAAGAAATATGAGCCCATTTTAAAAGAGCTAATCTAAAAAAATTTGGCATAGAAGAAGATATAGAAGGTGAAACCAAAGGGATCAATAATCTTTTCAAAGAAGTAATATTAGAAAATTGTCCAAACACAGAGCAAGAGGTCAATACACAGCTTCGGGAAACTTATAGAACCCTCTTTAGAAAGATCAGAGAAAAGGTTCACCACTGTGAAGAGCCCCACCCATTGCCTGCTAGCTCGAAGACCTAAAAATAGCGCCGAGCGGAAGCTCTGTGAGGCCCATTAAGCAGTAAACAACTTTCAGGAAGTCCGGTAACCGGAGCATGGGGCGCACGGGAACACAACATACCACTGTTTGTAACAAATGAGCTAATTTTGCATGGAGCGAGTGATCTGAGTGCTGATTGGCTGCTTGGGATATATAAGCAGGGAGCGGGGAGCGGAGAGGAGAAGAGTATGTAAGAGCCTGGGATAATAAAGAGTCCGAAGAAGATCGTCTCCGGTGTCGTGCTTGAAAGCGGCAAGTGGTGGCCCGTACGGGGAATCTCTCTCAACGAGACGGTCAGAACTTTGGACTTTCCAGGGCAGCCGGCTGGTAAGTTCTCCTGTGAAGAGGGAGGCTCTACAAAGTAGAGGATCATAAGATTGTTCTTTCCCAACTCCGTTTGAGGACGAAGGGGAGCTCCTTTGAGGGGAGGATTTATAGGGTAGTATACTCTCAGGCTGGACCTGAGGCTGAATAGGTATGGGAAATAATCCATCTCATCCAATACAAAAGGCTTTAAAAGCCTTATTAAACGGAAAGGGGTTAAAACTTAGGGATAAGACTATTCAGGGTTTTTTGAGCCAAGTGGATGAGGTGGCCCCTTGGTTTGCAGTATCAGGAAACTTGACCCTGGCAAGTTGGGATAAGTTAGGGAAGGATATTAAAAGGGCAGAGAAAAACAATCAAGTCACGGGAGGAACTTATCCTTTGTGGCGCCTCGTCAGGGCATGTTTGGAGCAGAAATACTACAAACCGCTAGTGCGAGAGGGACAAGTGGCACTTGATCTGTTAAAAGAGGAACGGTCCACTTCCTCTCACCCAGCTAGTGAACTAGGCTCTGAAGGGGAGGGGGACTCGGACGAGGAACTTGCGGCAATAGAGGAGGAAGTCAGCAGATTAACCCTAGCTACGGGCCCCTCGCAGGGCTCTGTTCCTCCGCCCTATAATCCCTCAGCTCCAGGACAAAGCGGAGGCCACTCCTTTAATGAAAAGGTATGGCGTGAGCCGGAAATGTTACTATCCAGACAGGCTTTCCCCGTGTTTCAACCACAAGGAGGAGGACCTCGGTATCATGAGCCTTTAGATTATAAGCTTGTAAAACATATTGCTGAGTCCGTGCGGACTTATGGTACCAATGCTGCATACACCGTAGCCACCTTAGAAAGCATTTACAGGTATGCCATGACCCCTGGAGATTGGCAGAACTTGGCCCGAGCGGCTTTGACCCCAGGACAGTATTTAGATTGGAAGGCTTTCCTTATTGAGTTCGCAGCAGAGCAAGCAGCGGTGAATCAGGCCGCAGGACAACCTGCCTGGAATTTGGATATGCTTTTGGGACAGGGACAATTTGCTAACAACCAGACCTGTTACCCTCAACAAGTGTATGATCAGATAAACAATTTGGCCACCAGGGCATGGAAAAGTTTGCCTAATAAAGGGGAGGTGTCAGGCAATCTTACTAAGATAATTCAAGGTCCCACTGAGCCTTTTTCTGATTTTGTGGCTAGGATGGTAGAAGCTGCTGGACGAATATTCGGGGATGTCGATGCAGCCATGCCACTTGTTAAACAGCTTATTTTCGAACAATGTAATACTGAATGCAAACAAGCTATAAATCCATATAAAAGTAAAGGTTTAGAAGTATGGATGAAGTTATGTAGAGAACTCGGCGGACCTTTAACCAACTCGGGGCTCGCTGCGGCTATCATGCAAGCATCTGGCAGGCAAAAGGGCAATAACAACACCCGACTAGGAAATTGCTTTTCATGTGGGGCGGCAGGGCATTTAAAAAGAGACTGCCCAAAACGAGGCTCTCTCTCTCAAAAGAGCCCACCAGACCTATGTAAGAGATGTAGAAAAGGCAGACATCCCGCCTCAGAGTGCCGGTCCGTTAAGGATATTGACGGCAATATCCTACCGTCCCATGATCAGTCGGGACAGGGTCGCCCGCTGTCAAAAAACGGGAAACGGGGCCCCCATCCCCAGGGCCCTTACAAGTATGGGGGCCAACAAATGTACAATGCTATAGAGACACACCAAACACCCCAATGGCCCAATCTCCAACCGCCCAAGGAATCCGGAGAGCCACTCCCGGTTCAGCGGGATTGGACCTCTGTGCCACCACCCGGCTGGTATTAACCCCTCGAATGGGAATTCAAATTATGTCGACTGATATGTCAGGGCCATTACCCCCAGAAACGGTGGGCATAGTTTTGGGGCGATCATCATCCACCATGAAAGGCCTAATAACTCATCCTGGAGTTATTGACCAAGATTATGAGGGCGTTATAAAGGTTATGGTCTCCGCCCCCAGAGGAATTGTTGCCATCTCTCCTGGTGATCGGATAGCGCAGCTGTTATTATTACCTAGTCTACATTCTCTCTTCCCTTCAAAAAAGGAACAGCGAGGAGAAAAAGGGTTTGGGTCCTCTGGTACTAATATAATATCTCTCGCCTTTGATATGGGAAAACGACCTTTAATTACTTTGAAAGTGGAGGGAAAGCCGATTCTAGGATTGCTTGATACAGGGGCAGATACTAGTGTAATTGCTTCTAAGGATTGGCCCCCCGCCTGGCCCATAAAAAAGGCTGACACACAGCTTAGAGGATTAGGATACATTAAAACACCTGATATTAGTGCTAGACCCCTTCATTGGGAGGACCAAGAAAAACATTCTGGGACCTTTACACCCTATATGCTGGAAATTCCGGTCTCCTTGTGGGGTCGAGATCTACTTCTGGACATGGGATTCCGATTACATAATGAGTATTCTCCCCAGGCGCTACATATGTTTAACAAGCAAGGTTTTCATCCATCATTTGGATTAGGGCGAAACCTACAGGGACGGAGGAGCCCTGTCCCCACTGAAGGACAAAACACTAAACAGGGATTGGGTTTTGTGGAGTAGCCACTGGGGAGGCAATTCCCATCACTTGGAAGACGGGGGATCCAATATGGGTTTCCCAGTGGCCTCTCCCCCGTGAAAAATTGGAAGCAGCAAAAGAGTTAGTAAAAGAACAACTAAAATTAGGACATATCCAATCATCCACATCACCCTGGAATACCCCTATATTTGTAATAAAGAAAAAATCAGGAAAATGGAGACTATTACATGATCTCCGAGCCATAAATGAACAAATGCAAGTTATGGGACCAGTCCAACGTGGACTCCCCCTTCTCTCAACTATTCCAAAATTCTGGCCAATTATAGTGATTGATATAAAAGATTGCTTTTTCTCTATACCATTAAATCCTCTAGATACCCCACGTTTTGCTTTTACTGTGCCATCCCTAAACCAAGAGCAAATTGACCAGAGATATGAGTGGAGAGTGCTCCCCCAGGGTATGGCGAATAGCCCCACTCTTTGTCAACTATATGTGGATGCTGCCTTACAACCTGTTAGGGATAAATTCCCTCCATTGCGTTGTCTCCATTATATGGATGATATCCTATTAGCCTGTGAAAATGAAAAGGTACTGGATGAAGCGTATTGTGTGCTTGTTAAAGCCCTTGAGGAAAAGGGTTTAGTTATAGCATCTGAAAAGGTTCAAAAGGGCACCGTCACCCATTTTTTGGGAAATATTCTTTATCCCAATTTTGTCACGCCTCAAAAGGTCACCATTCGTACAGACCAGTTACACACTTTAAATGATTTTCAAAAGTTATTAGGAGATATTAATTGGATACGTCCTGCTTTAGGAATCCCAAATTTTATGCTAAAACCTTTATATGATATCCTCAAAGGAGATTCTTCCTTAACCTCTCCTAGAATGCTGACTGCTGAAGCCCGGGAAGCCTTAAGTTTGGTAGAACAAGCTTTAACTAAGGCTTCCCTTAAGCGCATTTCACCGAGGGATTCTATTTGGGCATGCATACTGGCTACTGAGCTCCAACCCACTGGGGTCTTATGGCAACAAGGACCTCTATTATGGATTCATCCTAAACTATCTCCTCAAAAGGTTATTGAGTATTATCCCTCTATGGTGGCAAAGGTTGCTGTTCTTGCCATACAGCAATGTATTCAACATTTTGGCCAAACCCCTAATAAGCTTATTGTTCCCTATAGTAAACACCAAATATTAATTTTACAAACCTCCCTGGATGATTGGGCTATATTACGATGTGTGTTTAATGGAGAGATACATAATCACTTACCTAAAGATCCTATATTACATTTTGCAACTCAACATCCTATTATCTTTCCAACCATAACCAGAAGAACACCTATACCCTTCGCTATCAATATTTTTACTGATGGATCAAAATCTGGCCTTGGAGCTTTTATGATAGAAGGACAAAAACCCATAGTTGTTCAATATCAGCATATATCACCTCAGCTAGTTGAACTAAATATTATATTAGAAGTGTTTGAGAGATATGATTCTTCCTTTAATTTGTTATCGGACTCCTCCTATGCTGTAGAGATGATAAAGTCCCTTGAATGTGCGGGGCAAATATCAACACATACGCCCATCCACTACTTGGCATCTAAAATTCAACATTTAATTTTGATGAGGAAAAATCCCTTTTATGTACAACATATTAGGGCACATACAGGCTTACCAGGGCCTGTTGCCCAAGGTAATGATTATGTAGATAAGCTTACGAAGATGCCCATGATTTTCTCTCTCACCCCACTTCAACGGGCACAAGATTTTCATCGCCAGTTTCATGTAAATGCTAAAACTTTACAGATTAAATTTAAAATTCCTCGTTGTCAAGCCCGTGACATCATCAAGGCCTGTGGTACTTGTGCACCCTTTATCCCCTCTTCTAATGTTGGTGTTTGCCCACGTGGGTTGCTCCCCTTACATTTATGGCAAATGGATGTGACCCATATACCTGAATTTGGCTCTGTTAAGTATGTACATGTTTCTGTTGATACTGTTTCTGGAATTATATATGCTTCTACTCACACAGGGGAAAAAGCTCGTGACGTTATCGCTCATTGTCTTGAAGCTTGGGCAGCATGGAATGTGCCAAAAGAAATAAAAACTGATAATGGTCCGGCTTATACCTCACAAAAATTTCAGTCTTTCTGTAAACAGATGGGCGTAACATTAAAACATGGCCTTCCATATAATCCTCAAGGACAGGGCATTGTTGAACGCGCCCATCGCACAATAAAAGAATGTCTAATAAAACAAAAAGGGGGAATAGGTGAGAATCTGAAACCAAGGCAGCGATTATCTTTGGCACTTTTTACTTTAAATTTTTTAAATTTAGATATTAATGGCAAATCGGCCGCAGATCGCCATTTTTGTCCTTCTAGTATTCCCCATGATATGGTAAAATGGAAAGATGTCCTCACCGGAAAATGGAAGGGACCTGATCCGGTACTCACATGGGCCAGAGGCTCTGTTTGTGTTTTCCCACAGGACGGAACCGATCCGATTTGGATCCCAGAGAGACTGACTCGTCAAATAATATCGCAAGATGGCGCCTCAGGGATGGATACACCTGATCACCATGCTGATCTGGACAAAACCAGTATGGAGTGAGCAACAATGGGGCAACTGGAGCTGGGAGTTTGATAAACTCACCGAACAATTACGTGCTGAAATCATCAAGGTCAACACCACCCGAATCGACCGAACAATTACGTGCTGAAATCATCAAGGTCAACACCACCCGAATCGACCCCAAAGTGGCCCAAATGCTGGCGTCCCGGATCCAGAAGGCAGCATTCCATCTAAAAGAATGGGCCGGGTTGGGAGCATTGGGATTTTGTTTTGTTTTCCTGTGCATTCTATGTCTCTGTTGCCTGAGACGTTTATTTCTGCAGAGGGCCAAGGATCAGATGCTCCTAGCTCAGGCTTTCATGGCGGTTGAAGCAGGACAATCGCCTACTGTTTGGCTAGCCGCAATGGAAAAATCATAAAGCAAAATGTCAGCAAGGACTGCACTTGGGACCCCGGGAGGGTGCATCCCAAGGAGGATATGCTCAGCTGCATACGGGTTACCACTGTATTGCTCGCCCGTCCCTGCAAAAAAGGTGGTGGCAAATAATTGCATAAACTATAGCAGGGGTTGAGTCCTCTATCCTCTTCTGCTTAAAAACAAAAAGGGGGAACTGTGAAGAGCCCCACCCATTGCCTGCTAGCTCGAAGACCTAAAAATAGCGCCGAGCGGAAGCTCTGTGAGGCCCATTAAGCAGTAAACAACTTTCAGGAAGTCCGGTAACCGGAGCATGGGGCGCACGGGAACACAACATACCACTGTTTGTAACAAATGAGCTAATTTTGCATGGAGCGAGTGATCTGAGTGCTGATTGGCTGCTTGGGATATATAAGCGGGGAGCGGGGAGCGGAGAGGAGAAGAGTATGTAAGAGCCTGGGATAATAAAGAGTCCGAAGAAGATCGTCTCCGGTGTCGTGCTTGAAAGCGGCACACCACACCACATAATAGTCAAACTGACCAATGTAGAAGCCAAGGAGAGAATCTTAAGAGCAACAAAAACATAAGACCAAGTGACATTCAGAGGCAAACCAATTAGCATCACCCTAGTCTTCCCAAACCAAGTCATGAAAGCCAGAAGGGCTTGGAGTAACATTTCAAACTCTGAAAGAAAACAACTTGTAGCGAAAAATTTCCTATCCAGCAAAATTATCTCTCAAATTAGACAGGGAAATAAAAATGAGGAAATAAAAACAGAAGCTGAAGGAATTTATGTCTTCCAAACCACCACTAGAGAAAATACTCAAAGAGATTAACTGCAAAGAAGAAATAAGTAATACATGCCAGAACCAGAGAAACAAAATTTTCTACCCAGCAAACAACTAAACAAAGAAAAAGAAACACTACCCCAAACAGAAGTTAAATCCCAATATGTTAGGAATTAAAAAACATCTCTCAGCTAGGCATGTTGGCGCACTCTTGTAATCCCAGCACTTGGGAGGCTGAGACAGGGGGATCGCACAGGTTTGGGGCCAGCCTCAGCTACTTAATGAGGCTCTCAGCAA
Organism: Muscardinus avellanarius; assembly: GCF_963383645.1. Lineage (NCBI taxonomy): Eukaryota > Metazoa > Chordata > Mammalia > Rodentia > Gliridae > Muscardinus > Muscardinus avellanarius. Next base: position 3,891,426 of record NC_137798.1, read on the forward strand.
CTTAGTGAGACCCTGTTTCCAAATAAAGTATAAAAAATAGGTCTAGGAGTGTAGCCTGGAGGTAGAAAAGCCCCTGGGTTCCATCCCCAGTACCACCACCACCAAAAAAAAAAAAAATCTCTCAATAATAACACTGAAGAACATAAATGACCTCAATTCCCAAATAAAAAGACATAAGGTGGTAAAATAGATCTAAAAAGAAACACATCTTACAAGTAAAGATAGTCACAAACTAAAGGTAAAGGGCTGGAGCAAGGTAATCCATACCAATGGAATTCAAAGGCAAGCAAGAGTAGCAACTATGATATCAGACAACTTATATTTCAAGCCCAAGCTTATTAGAAGAGACAAAGAAGGTCATTTTTTACTGGTAAAAGGAACAATTCAACAAGAGGAAACAACGATAGTCAACATTTATGCCCCAAACACAGGTGCAGCTACTTTCATAAAACAAACTCTTTGCGATATTAAGTCACACATAAGTCCCAATACAATAATATTGGGAGACTTTAACATACTCTCACACCGTTAGACTGATCTTTTAAACGAAAGATCAGGCAAGATGCCTCAAACCAAAAGAACACCATCAACCAAAAGGACCTATTAGGCACACACAGAATATTCCACCCAACCACAGCAGATTTCACATTTTTCTCAGCTGCTCATGGAACTTTCTCCAAAATAAATCATATCCTGGGCCACAAAGTGATCACTAGAAACTAGAAATCAACTATAAGAAGACCCAGAGAGCCAGGCATGGTGGCATACATTTGTAATCCCAGCATTCAGGAGTCTGAGACCAGAGGATTGCGGTTTGTGGACAGCCTGAGCTACTCAGTGAGGCTCTCTGCAACTGAGTGAGAACCTGTTTCAAAAACTAAAATACTAAATATATATATATATATATATATATATATATATATATATATATAGTGCTATGGGTGTAGCTTGGAGGTAGAATGCCCCTGGGTTTCTTCCCCGGTAACATGAAAGAAGAAAAAAGGAAGGAAGGAAGGAACGAAGGAAGGAACGAAGGAACGAAGGAAGGAAGGAAGGAAGGAAGGAAGGAGAAGGGAAGGAGGGGGGAAGGAAGGAAGGAAAGAAGGAAGGAAGGAAGGAACAGAGGGAGGGAGGGAAAGAGAAAGGAAGAAAGGAAGGAAGGAAGGAAGGAAGGAAGGAAGGAAGGAAGGAAGGAAAGGGAGGGGAGGGAGGGAAGGAGGAAGGGAGAGGGGAGAAGGAAGGAAGGAAGGAAGGAAGGAAGGAAGGAAGGAAAAGAAAGAGAGGAAGGAAGGAAGGAAGGAAGGGGGAGGGAGGGAGGGAGACAGAGAGGGGGGGTGGAGAAAAGGAAGAGGGAAGGAAGGCAGGCGACTCCGGGAAACCATACAAACATGTGAAGACTGAACACCACACTGCTAAATGAAGAATGGGTTATAGAAGAAATAAAGAGTGAAATCAAGAAATTTCTAGAAACAAACAAAAATAGAGCTATAACATATCAAAACCTCTGGGACACTTTGAAGGCAATATTAAGAGGAAAATTCATAGCACTGAGTGCCCACATAAGAAGAACAGAAAATCACCAAATAAATAATCTAATGACACAACCCAAAGCCCTTGAAAAATAAGAACAGTCTAACCCCAAAGCCAGTAGAAGGCAGGAAATTATTAATAATCAGAACAGAAATCAACAAAGTAGAGAATTAAAAAAAACAGTACAGAAAATCAACAAAATCAAAAGCTGGTTTCTTGAAAAAATTAATAAGATAGATAAACCACTAGATATCTTATCCAAAACAAAAAGGAGAATCATGCCAAATTATAAAGATAAGAGATAGAAAAGGAGTTATATTTTCTTTAGAGACCTAATATCCCATACCACAATGGACAGGCAAAAACAGGCATAATTAAGATGGAGAGTTTTCATTTGTCCTTACAGATACAGCTGTATCCTTCTCTATCTACTATGTGCCTTGGGAAGCTGCCATGTATAGATGTTACTAATGGTTTTTCTTGCCCTCTAGCTTCCTACTGGATTCAGTCAACAGGAGGCGCCAGCCAGCAATTAAAGGGTGAAAAACTGAGGTCAAGATGTTTACTTTCTTCTCCCTGCCCGCCACGTCACTATGAGTAGACAGCATCCTTCAACAGAGGCCAATGCTCTGGTAAAGAAGCCACTGTTTCTCCAGTTTCTGGTCATCCTTGTTTTCTTTACTCTCTCTGATGAGTGTAAAAACAGGACAGTCTAACTTCCCAAAATTGTTTTGTCAGAGAATCCCATTATCCTTGGTGGGTTTCACTTTGCCCGCATCTTAGTAAATATTCCCCTTACTAAATAAATTCTCTACAATTATCCCACTTGAGGGTCCTTCCATTCATGACTTACATACATTCAAAACTGAAATGTCTGAAACATAAATGCTTTACAAGTGATCCAACTTTCTTCAACAATCAGAAATAATAAATGAGTATCAATAGTCTGATTATTCATATATTCCCATTCTTCATCATCTCTGTGTGTGTGTGTGTGTGTATGTGTGTGTGTGTGTGTGTGTGTGTGTAAAACACACTTGAAAATGCAGGAAAAATAGCATTTATCTGAGAAGAATGAAGAAGGATTTCCCTAAAAAATTCACCTTCTATCATTTTGCTTAAAATTATTTAAAACATCTAAAAACACTGATGAAATAGAAACCAAGAAACTACACTGTATACAAGTAGACAATACATTGAAACTTTTCAATCTGTCACGGATAATCTGTAGGCAATTAATATTAACAAAAAATGCACAGAGTTCTCGTCTTAGTTTCTAAACATTCATCCTATCACAAATGAAGATAGATACGTAATAGAAAACTCAGCTCAGCATTATTTTCATGGGGACTCATGCATCAGAAAAATATACAATCTAAAGAAAAATATGTAATAAATTATTAAAACATGTTCAATACCTACCTTTTAAATAAATGCAAACTATAAATCTACAGCAAAGGTATTATTATTACTGGAGGCAATACAATTGTGTTCTATTCAACTGGCGCAATTTAGTAGCATTTTCAGAATACTTACAAATGCCTATCATTTCTAATATGTAAAAGGAAGTTGTCATCAAAGTAAGTCAAGAAGCTCAAGAACATGTCAAGAACACAGTTTCTATCATCTCTACTAAACATGCAGTAATTTGGTTCATTAAAGGGAGTAGATCTGACTCTGGAAAGCCACCGTTAAACTGAGCAGGATTCAGGACACAGGTGGCTACCTTGGAGTTAACGTATGACTACAGTGCACCAATAAAAAATTTAAAAAGAGAGAGAGCGGAGGCACACCGAGTGCTGCGTGCATGTATCACTCTCAACTTCATCACGATGTAGGACTACAATGCACCAATACAAAATAATGAGATGAGTAAAGAGAGATTCTGGAAAAGAACCAAACAGAAACATGGCATGCACATGGGGATGTATCACTATAAATTGCACTATGATGCATAACTACAGTCCGCCATAAAAAGATTAATTTAAATTCCTCTTGGAATTCTCCCATTTATTTGCTTAACAAACTCTTTTTCAGCATACAGATAAACTTCCACTTAAGCCATATTTAAATGGTGAGTGTCTTTATTTATTTATTTATTTTTTGCGGGTCTGGAACCCAGGAGCATTTGACCTCCGTGCTACACCCCCTGGCTTATTTTTTTTTATTCTTTATTTTGTTTTGTTTTGTTTTGTTTTGGTGGTACTGGGGTTACTGGAAGCCCTTCTATCTCCGAGCTACACTCCCAGGCCTATTTTTACATTTTTTTAAATTTGGAAACAGGGTCTCCTAAGCCAGCATGCGTGGCTGGCTTCGAACCTGCGTGATCCTCCGGTCTCAGCCTCCCAAGCGTGGGGATTACAAGCGTGCGCCACCACGTCCGGCTATTCTTTATTTTGAAACAGGGTCTCACTAAGTTGTGGAGGACCTCACTGAGTAGCTGAGGCTGTCCACGATCCTCCTGTCTCAGCCTCCCGAATGCTGGGATTACAAGCGTGCGCCACCACGCCCTGCTATGAGTGACTTTCTCTAAATAATAGATCTGGAGCCGGGCATGGTGGCACACGCTTGTAATCCCAGCATTTGGGAGGCTGAGACCTGGAGGATCGTGGTTTGCAGACAGCCTCAGCTACTTAGTGAGGCCCTTTGCAACTCAGTGAGACCCGGTTTCAAAATAAAGAATAAAAAATAGGGCTGAGGGTATAACTCGGAGGTCAAATGCCCCTGGGTTCCATCCCCAGACCAGCAAAAAAAAAAAAAAAAAAAAAAAAAAAAATCTGGAAAAATAACTGGAAACCAGAATATCTGCTACAAATTTTAACTCATCTAACTTAATGTAAAATTTCCCACTTAAATCAACCTGATTCTTTCCTACAATCTTACTACTTGGACCAGGACTTAATAACATGATTACTTAGAAAAATATGAGTGATATGAAGATGAGAACACAATTTCAAAAGGATTTGGTTCATTCAACTTAAGCTTTAGGATTATTATATATATTTTTTTTTCTGGATAATGCTAGTGAAAATACATTTTGCATGAATTGCTGAAAATGTGACAATCTATAGTCAAAGCTCTATGGGATTGGTTACAGGTGCCAGAAATAATTTACTTTATTCCCTTATTCCTTCCCTTAAGTCACACTCCACAGACTGTCTGCCTCTGTAAGAGATACGGCTTCCTAACCACATATATTAATTTTTAGGTCATATCTAATAGAGTTCTGTTCAACTGGGGATCATTCTTTCAACTCAGGTTGCCTGGTTTTAACATTACTTAAGAATATAAAAATATTATTCAAACAGCCATGCAGGTGCCTGCTCTCCTGCATTCTGTTAACACCTTCCAGTACAGGGTAAGCCCTGTAAAGGTGCTTGAAAAGGGAAGGATGCCTTTGAAAACTTGCTAGACTGCTCCCAGAAGGATGCTATAATGCAAATGAATGAATCATAGAAGAACCCAAAACAGGGCAGTATCCACTTTCCAGAAACACAGAGCACTATAACATAAAAATATTTCTTATTTACTTGACAAAACAGTTCGAACAATTGTTATATCCATCTATGAAGGTGTCCTTGTAGTCTCACTAGCAGGTCCTGGGAGAGGGGAAGGGAAGCCGAGTGGAATGCGGAGGGAACACAGCAAGTGCTGTGCACACTATGGACACATCGCTTCGAACCTATGATGTATAACTTCAACTCACCAGTAAGAGCATTTAAAATCTTTCTTATTTAGTGTTTGCTGGAGCCAGCCGGCAAAAGTACAGATTCAGAAGAGAGGCGTGAGGATAAAGAATTTAACTCTAAGAATTTGATTCTCAGAATATTTATTTTAACGTGGGGGGACTCCCGCTCCTGGGTCAATATCTCTACTGGTCGACGACTACTCCTGGGTCAGTGTTCTCTATTGCGCCGGTGCTGGGTTTGTTTTTCCAGAGGTATTTATACAGTTAGAGGTCAATCAACATCCCCGTGCTACCACCACCAGAATACAATAAAGACCAACCCAAAGCACATACATTACAGATAGGTTAATCAGTACCCTCATGCCATCACCACCTGATCCTCTCTCAGACCCTTCACTCCGAACTTTCCATGACCCCAAACCTTGTTGACTCTGGGTAAAGGACAGTCAGCTGAGTCAGAAACATTAATTTGGGGGAAAGCCTCAATGGCTCCCCACAAGTATTCAACTGCTTACCTCTCTTTCTGGCTAGAGAGGAGGGAGGGGAAAAGATGTGAAGAGAGAGTGAGGATCATTATTTAAATGTACTCGAGCAAATATTTTGAATTTTGTGTGTGTGTGATACTGAGGATGGAACCCAGGGACACTGTACCTCTGAGCGACACCCCCAGCCCTATTTTATAGTCTTTTTGGTTTTTGAAACAGGGTCTCACTGAGTTGCGAAGGGCCTCACTAAGTAGCTGAGGCTGTCTGCAAACTGCGATCTTCTTGTCTCCACCTCCCAAATACTGGGATTACAAGCATGCACCACTATGCCCGGCTTGAATTATTTTAAAATACTAGTAAAATTATAGCAGTTAGCAGGCATCTAGGTGTACCATGCCTAGAACAGATCTAATGGAGTTGCAAAAATTATAAATGTAATTTATAGTAAGGTTTTAAAATTTAGCTATAATATACATTTAGAAAAGTTGAGAACTGAACATCTAAAAGGCTTCTTTAAAAGATGAATCATCATGAGGGTTCCAGTATCTACTTCAAAAGGAAGAGGAAAGGTTTAGCAGGTAAAATGTTTCAACTATATACTAACACATCCTGAGAGTCTTTTTTTAATTCAATAATATTGCTCAATAAAGAATAACAAAGTGGGTACATTAATAGACAGTGAGGTCTTCGGCCGGCCACACTAACCAGTGCTGGGAAGCTAAATCCACTTATTTCTGCCTCAAGTGAATAGATTATCTCACTATCCAACACTAGAGTATAAGGTTAAGAAAATGCCATTGTCAAAGAAAAAATATGATACAATAAAGGCTTTGTGTTGATTGACTTTAAAAGAAAGCCCATTAAGCCGGGTGTGGCGGCACAGGCTTGTAATCCCAGTAGCTGGGAGGCTGAGACAAGAGGATCCCAGGTTCGTGGCCAGCCTCAGCTCCTTAGTGAGGTCCTCTGTAACTTACTGAGACCCTGTTTCAAAATAAAGAATTAAATACAGGGCTGGGGGTGTAGCTCGGAGGCAGAATGCCCCTGGGTTCCATCCCCAGTACAACAACAACAAAAAAGAAAGTCCACTAATTGATAACAGGCTGCAAATGTGAACCTTACTAAACAAGCACTTTGGAAAGTAAAATAATGCCTGCTGGTTGAAAACATAAATAAAGAGGCTGGGCGTGGTGGCGCACGCTTGTAATCCCCACGCTTGGGAGGCAGAGACAGGAGGATCGCGCTGGCTTAGGAGACCCTGTTTCCAAATAAAAGTGTAAAATAGGTCTGGGACTGTAGCCTGGAGGTAGAAGGGCTTCCAGGAACCCCAGTACCACACACACACACACACACACACACACACACACACACACACACACACATATGTAATTTTCTCAAAGTATAATCTTAGAAAACACCTTTGAAATTATGTTTGTTTGTTTCTTTGTTTGTGGTGCTGGGGGTGGAACCCAGGGGCTTTTCTACCTCCGGGCTATACTCCCAGACCTATTTTATACTGTGCTTGGAAAAAGGGTCTCACTAAGTTTCTGAGAGCCTCACTACATAGCTGAGGCTGGCTTCGAACCTGTGCGAGCCTCCTGTCTCAGCCTCCCAAGTGCTGGGATTACAAGCGTGCGCCACCACGCCCTGCTGAAATTATATTTTAAATATACCTTTTTTTCTAGATAATTTTTTTTTGCCACTGAGAAAATGTTCAGTGTATACTTTGTTAAAATTGTGTTTTGATCAAATTAATTCTGCCCCAAATTTGAAAGACTGATAATGTACAAAATAAAAACCCCTTGCAGGTTAATGGTTTTCAAATATCCCAAATGCCATATGTTGGTAACTAAATTTAATAAAATCCCTGCCCACTTGAAAATAGGTCGAGCGCATTACTATATCTTCTTATACTTGTGCATTGTGTAACAAAACCATTAACATGGAAGAAATATACTCTCCAGAGAATGTAACATATTTAAATATAAATATATAAATTTTAATTTATTAAATTAGATACTAATAATCTCTGTGTGCGCCTATTTGCATTTAAATGTAGGATACCCATTTAAATGCAAAACTCAGTACCCAGTCCACTTTAATTCTGACATGGAGTAAAAGAAAAGAAGTAAAATATCACTTAGGTCTCTACGGTAGCTGTAGTTGTATTCAAATAAAAACAATAGGGATGGTACTTAGCACAGTCATAATGCAGGTTTATAAGGTTAGGAAGGCAAGTGGACTAAATCAAATTCATCGAAGGTTACTTGGGCAGAAGTAACGACGCGCAATGTATTGCAAAAAAAAAATACCGTAGGAAACAAAAGGGGCTACAGAATTGATTTCCAGGATAAAATGCCATTCAAGAGTCAATTTTAAAAAGGAAATACACAAACATCTCAAAGGGATAACTAGGTTTGATCTCGTGTTCTATTTAAACTCTATATCCGTGGTGAGAAAAGGATTTTATGGGGAGAGATACTGTGCAGAGAAACACAACAAAGCGCTATTCAAAGGTATTGTCTGCTCATTTCTGTCCCTGATTTTGGATCCATCCCTAATGGTAACTAAAAGCTTTTTGAAAGGAAAACACTCAAGGGCTGTTAAAAGAAAAGAAACAAGTGCAGAGAGCAGGCCAGCCCTCAAAATAACAGGTGAGCGCGGCTGGGGGAGGGGCCTTCACAGTTAGTACCAGCAGCAATTTTCTTTCTACATTACTAAAATTACATTAGTCTCCAAAAACTAAAATGTTCAACAATAACTCTTTTACCTGGTGTGATTTATTACATTTAGAAAAGGCAAGCTAATGGACTGATAGGGAATTTGAAAAAGAGGGATAAGTATATTTTTAACGTCAACTTGCAAGAGTCTTTATGTGTAAAAAAAAAAAAAAAAAAAAAAAACAGAATTACAAGATCAAGCACAATTTGAGAATTGGTTGTGGGGGAGAATCTAGTGATTGAACCTAGGGTCATTCTACCGCTGAACTACACCCCAGACTCTGTATTTATTTATTTATTTATTTTGAAACAGGGTCTTGCTAACTTGCAAGATCAGCCTAAAACCTGTGATCTCCCTACCTCAGCCCCCCACATATTGTGATTTCAGGTGTGTGACATGCCACCATGCACGGCTTTTGAAGGATTTTTTTAAACAAAGCCTTGGGTTCCATCAGACCTATACAAAACTGGTCAATTTTTATTTTGCATAGCCAATTACAACCTCAGTCCTATAGGAGTGTATTAAAACCTAGAAACCAATCTGCAGCCAAGGAACCGATTATGTATAGAGGAAAATCATGTAAACACATGGATTTACTTTACTTTAGATTCGTGATTGCCTCCTCCAATGGACACAACGCTGCCTAGAGATTCTGCATTCTTCTGAATATGTACTTCCATCTTGGACAACCATTTCCTACCTGCTCTTCTGACCTTCCCTTAGTGCAGCACAGAACACCCTCACTCCAATCTCAGCTGCTGATGGCCTCATCCACAGCTTGTTGGGAAAACAAAAGCCTCTAGATAAGAGATTCCTATTTCTTTCTCCTCCCTCTCCTTCTCTTCCCTCTCCCTCTCCCTGTCTCTGTCTCCCAAACACACACCATTAAGTTGTAAACCTCAAGGAATCAGCACCTGTCCCCAGTTTCTTTCTCCCTCCTTTCTCAGGGAAAGATGCCCTTCCTCCAATCAATGCTAAATGGCTCACAAGTGTTTCCCACCTTCTGCACAGCATAAGTCCCAGCCATGAGAATTTGTAGGGATTGCCAGAAATGACCTCTCTTCTCTCCGCCAATGACAACAAGACCAGTTTTCACATAGGGCCATTTCCTCCCCTAGAGCATGAGCTCCTCGGGAGCAGAGATTGAGCCTCGCCACAGTGGCCCTCCAACACACAGACCAGCGCTCGTACACCGTGTGCTTAAGATGCCTGGAATCTCCGCTGCACATCGCCTCGTCTATCACGCCTTCCTCTCCTGTCACCACTCCCACCAAGGACTCCCCACCTAGCAGAGCTCCCACTGCATCCAGGGAAAGTTAATGACTACATCTTTGGGGTCCCTGTAACACTTGTGTCCCTCTACAACACAGGAAGGACATTTTATATGAAACCTCCCTTGTTCTCATTTCACATTATAAAATAAAATTAAAAGACTGACATTGTTGCTGTTTATTGAATACTAAATCAATGCTCGAATGAGCTCACTACAAGATTCTTTAGGTGAATCGAGGGGAAAGTCCAAACTTTTATCAGTTAATTTCCAGCTTATCCTCTGCTTTTCTACAGCAAGTATGTTAAAATAAAATGTCTATTTACATGTCATATGCAAGCAGCGTGCGATGGTGTGTAGCTGTAATCCCAGTACTTGGAAGGCTGAGCGGGAGCACTGCAGGTTCTAGGACAGACTCAGCAACTTTGTGAGACCCTGTTTCAAAACAAAAAAGCAAAACAAGGGCTGGGAGTATAGCTCAGAGGTAGAATGCCTGAGTTCAAGCTCCAGTATCATAAAAATAGAAATAAATGGCATTTGCAGCAGACTCACTGGAAATAGAGAAATTGTTATGTAAAGTGAGAGTATTCAGTCTCAGAAAGTTAAGAGTCATGTGTTTTCTCTCATATCTGGAAGCTTAGACAGAAAATAGGAAAGGGGGGGGGGCTTCGGATAAATGAGGAGAGACCAGGAGAATGGTGGAAGGGGGCTGAGGGAGGGGTGGGGAGGGGGAAAAGGAGGCTTGGTGAGGGAAACAATTTAAATAGGCTAACCCCACACACGCTCCCAATCCCATCACGTAGAGGGGCTGGGACCTGGAGGCACCCCACTGCTGTGTGTGGTGTTTGTATCACCTTGAACCCATATAATGCATAATTGCAAGGCATCAATGAAAGTGTATTTTAGCTGGGCACGGTAACGCACACCTGCAATCCCAGTACTTGGAAGGCTAACACGGGAAGTCCGCAGGTGTTAAGCCCGCCTCAGCAACTCAGCAAGGCTCTCGGCAATCTAGCAAGACCCTGTTTCCAAATGAAAACCAATGAAAGAGGGTTGGGAGTGTAGCTCAGAGGTAAAATCCTCTGGGTTCAATCCCCAGCACCACACACACATAAAAACTGTGCTTTAAAAAATTAAAAGTAAATAGCCGGGTGTGGCAGCGCACACTTGTAATCCTAGCGCTTGGGAGGCTGACACAGGAGGATGGCACAGGTTCGAAGCCAACCTCAGCTACTTAGTGAGGCTCTCACCAACTTAGTGAGACCCTGTTTCCAAATAAAATAGAAAATAGGTCTGGGAGTGTAGCCCGGAGGTAGAAAGCCTCTGGGTTCCATTCCCAGTACCACCACACACAAAAAAAAAAGTAAATAAAAATTACTCTTCTTTATTTGCAAGTCATTTAAGCATGAGGCAGTCAAGTAAAATACCACTTAATTTGATGAATAGATGGTCTAAGTCTTTAATGAGAAAACTGAAACCCCTCAAGGGTTGTTTCCCCCAAGGATAGACTAATGCTATGGTAGCAAAATCAACTAACTTCTTTATCTCATCAACACCAAAAAGAGCTTTTATTTTCCAGTAAAACACATCTATAGATTTCAAAATTTTTATTACTATGGAGGTAGTTGACAATTTCATTTTGGCTCGCAGTAAAAGTTTTTGTTTGGCTGGGCGTGGTGGCGCACGCTTGTAATCCCCGCACTTGGGAGGTGGAGACAGGAGGATCACGCAGGTTCAAAGCCAGCCGTGCTGGCTTAGGAGACCTTGTTTCCAAAAAATAAAAAACAGGTCTGGGAGTGTAGCCCAGGAGGTAGAGGGCTTCCAGGAACCCCAGTACCACCAAAAAAAAAAAAAAAAAAAAAATTTTTGTTTGTTTTTGAAACAGGGACTCACATGGTTGCCCGGGTTGACCTTGATCTCCTGGGCTCAAGCAACCTCCTTTATCATCCCCTCAAGTAACTGGAACCGCAGGCACATACCACCACCCACCACACCAGCAAGAAGAAAATTTGCTTGTTTGCTTACTTTGTGGTACTGGGGATGGAACTCAGGGGCATTCTACCTCCAAGCTACACCCCCCCAGCCCTATTTTTATTTTTTAGTCTTTTTTTTTTTTTTTTTCGGTGGTACTGGGGTTCCTGGAAGCCCTTCTACATCCAGGCTACACTCCCAGACCTATTTTATATTTTTATTTGGAAACAAGGTCTCTTAAACCAGCGAGGCTGGCTCCAAACCAGCGCGATCCTCCTGTCTCCGCCTCCCAAGCGTGGGGATTACAAGCTTGGGCCACCACGCCCGGCTTAGTCTTTTTTTTTTCTTTTTTTTTTTTTTTTTTTTGAAACAAGGTCTCACTGAGTTGCAAAGGGCCTTGCTAAGTACCTGAGGCTGTCCGTGAACCGTGATCCTCAAGTTTTAATAAATTATTATACGAAATGAAATGTGTGGAGGGGGGTGTTATTAATAAGAACAAACATTTTTCTTTGGGGTTATACGGTCCAGAGCTAAACAAAACCTGCTTTAAAAAAAAAAAAAAAAAAAAAAAACTCCCTTGGAATACAATAGCTTTTTTTTACTCTGTAGAGTCTTATGAGACGATTATCCAAGAAAATCAGCTAATTTTCTTTTTTTTTTTTTCTTAGATCTTGTACTTTCTAAGAGAGATTAGATTTACAATGTGGAAAATGAAAAACTTAGAAGAATTTTACATGCTAACCCCAGTAAAGTTAAAAACTAAATAAAATATAAGCAATTTGGAGTCTGATTAATCATGAAGGAAACAAATAATAAAGCAAGAAACTCAACATTAACCTGGAAGCTAGAAAGAGAGAAGAAAGAAAGAAAGAAAGAAAGAAAGAAAGAGAAGAAAGACCAGTAAGGTAAAGGAAGAACATTCAGGAGGGAGAAGGGGAGGGCAAGGGGAGGTACTAGGAAATTAAATTGTTCAAATTATGTCTTGTGCATGCACAAATATGTCACAATGAATCCTACTAAAATTTTGATTATTATTGTACCAGTATTGGGAATGTCTTAGGAAGATTTGAGAAAGCTCTGATTATTAATAGATATATTTCAAAAATAATTGTGCCAAAATGGCAGCAGACCTGGGGAAAGAAAGGACTTGGTTTCTGCCCCCCAAAAAAGCAGGTAACTATTCCAATGTAAATTAACCTAGCTAAAGGTAATTAGCAAGTCTATAGGAGAGGGGAACTAGGACTTCCCCATCCTCATTCTAAAGACAGGTTTACATAGTAATTGGGTAATCCAGCTAGGATGGGAGGAGGGGTCAACCTTCATGAAAGGAGACACCTTGGTGGGGGAGAAACCTTACAGGGTTTTTACTATGTCAGAATTATGTGAACAAGATGGAGGGTGTCGTGTATAAAAAAGTCCAGTCCACATGTTGTATCTTGGGTGAATTCATTCAAAACTCCCCCATGCTTAAATGGCATGGGGCTATAACTATCTTCTGTATTTCTATCTTTTTAATAAACTTCTTTAAATCTGCAGCAAGAGTCTGGGCTAATGTGTACTTATCCTTTGCTCAGAACAAGACCCTGCGGTTTTCCTGTTTTGGTGTTTTTTGTGTTTTGAGAGAAACTGTGTCCAGAACCCTAACAGGGGTTCTCGGGGACAGTTTCCCCAAAACCATATCATCTCAAACCGTACCACAAACAGTAACAGTTATGTGCCAGTAAAAATTATTCTTAAACATTGCCACTCATTGATGATTACCTCTTTGTCTATTTGTTAGAAAACAAATTAAATGCATTAATGGAATAAAAAACATATACTAATCACTCTGTCAGTGTGTTTTAACCCATGTTTTCTCACAGTGAAAATGGTAAACCAACTATAATGAAAACTAACATATGACAAACATTAATGTGACTGAAAAGTCAGCCTGCCTAATTTCTGTACAGTTATTATACATGGCAGAATAACATAGTCAGGACTTAGAAAGACTAACAATTTATGAACTGTAATCTACAGGAAGTAGTTTAATAGTGATGTAAAAAGATAAGAAAAGTTTCTAAATAAATTTGTTATGATTTCAATGTGTTTTGCATGAGCAATTACGAACTCTTTTGGCCCATTAACTCTGGCATTCATATATAAGAACTACTGGAATGTCACAGAGGCAATAACTATATTCAACTGCCTTGTTTCAACTTTTTCCAAGTGAATGTAAGTATTCATAGAAAAAGCTTTATAAAGTAAATACTTTCAAAATTAAACTCAAAGACAAAATGGCCAATTAATTCACACTATCAAAGTGAATGAAAAACAAAACCTCTAATTTTTTAAATATAAACAGTCCCTCTCATTTTCAGTTGTTCCACATCTAATTGTTCTCATGTTTTCTTAGGGGTACGATGTTGAACTTCACAGCCAATCACAGCCAGTTTGTAGGATGCCTTTCAAATTGACGTCAAGACCACAACTGACAAAAAGCAAAGACTGCTGCTGCTGCCTCACAGCAGGATGCAGATCCCTGTTTTCTAGGCAGAATTCCAGACATTCCATGAGTTTCCTATAAAAAGAGAAGATGTCCATTGTAAAGTAGGACTGCATACCACCACAAAATAGCCACAAAATGCACTTCTCACAAGGAGATGTGCGTGTGGTCTTGAAAGCAAACTCTAGAGAGCTCCATTCTTCACTTCCATACTTAATTGCCTCGCAGCACTATCACAAGACACTGAGAGTCGAGATGAGTCTTCAAGGAAATACAGTAGAGTGGGAGAGGTTGTAGGAAAAAACACAAAGTGCTTAACTCACTCCCCCAACTACCCCAAAAAACTACTCCCTTAAAAATCTGATTTGAATAATAATATTTAAAGGTTGTAATTTCTCACAATTCAATTATTTAAGAAAAATAATTTGATAAATTAAAAATGCTATGATTTTTAACATGACATGAGAACAGACACTAAGATATGAAGAGTACAGAATTTAAGCAAAGATAAAAATTTTTTTTCAGTGTAGAAGTCAAGAGTAGAGGCTTAGTTTCAAGTCATTGTGGTAGCACATATATCGCTCACTGTGAGCAGGAGTTCACGGGAATGTGTCCATCGTTCGATGGCTCTGGGACTGAGATGGGAAGCACAAATTGGTCAGAAGAGGATGCTGTGATGCTTCTAATTTTTCATTTAAAAAAAAAATCCATTCAGCTCCTACTATGTGCAAGTCCGTGCTTGCAACTGAGAAGTGAAACAGAACTAGTCACTACTTTGTTGGAGGGCCCAGTGAGAAAGAAGGATGGAAGGGAGGTGTGGAGGCTGTGAGTAAACAGAAGGAATGAGGTTTGGCAGCACCAAGCAACAGCCAATGTCTAGTATTTGGGGCTTTCTTAGAGTAATGGGAAACAAGCAATAACACTATCAGATTCCTGTAGGATGAAGAATGGGAGGGTCCAAGCTGGGCCTATCATGGATGCGTGGAAAACAGTTGCCAGCCAATTGCAATAAAGCTAGAAATATAATGGTAACCTAAACTAAGATGGTGGCAATGGAAAAAGAGAGAATGGACAATTATCTCAAAGCTAATACTTCCAATGATTTCTTTTAGGGGTACTGGGCATTAAACCCAGGAGCTACCCCTCCAGCTCTTTTATATTTTGTTTTGAAACAGGGGCTCGTTAAATTGCTCAGGCTTATCTCAAACCTGAGATCCTCCTGTCTGGGATTACAGGTGTGCGCCACCACAACTGGCTGGGTGATCTTCTAATGAACCATATCACTAACGTTCAGAAAAGGCCTGGCCCCTAATAAGCATCCCATGAGTATCTGACTCATAGAATCTTTTTTATTCCATGCTTTTCACCACCTTTTTCGAGGTCCCCTGCCCATACCTATTTGGAGTGCACCCATATTGCAGAAGCAACTCCTTCTCCAGAAAAATCTGCCGATTCATTTCCTAATATATTAACACTAAAGCAATAAAACAGATGCAAAAGGAAAATAGTGGGGAGAAAATTTCTCTCTGCCTTTAACTTCAAGTCTTCATTACTCTACCAATATTTTACAATCTCACGTATACGTGTTTAAGAAAATTAGCCTATGTTAAATTTCCTGCTATGAACACCTGGCATCATATGACAAACTTTTATCAACACTGCTTAATCATCAATTTCATTCCTTTAATTGACGGACCAGGCAAGGTGTGACTTTCCTGATCACAGAACCAGAGGACATGAGCTAAGAGTCCAGGTCAGTTGATCCTAAACTCAGACCCTTTCTTTTTAGCCACACGAATCTTGAGTAGCTACAACTCCTCCTCCCTTCCCTTGTCCCCCCACATACATTAATAGACCACCCATTTAAAAATAATAGATATGAATTGGGCTTGGTGGTACACGCTTGTAATGCCAGCATTTGGGAGGCTGAGACAAGAGGACCGCAGTTGGCAGACAGACTCAGCTACTTAGTGAGGCCCTCTGCAAATCAGTGAGACTCTGTCTCAAAATAAAGGATAAAAAAGAATTAAAAAATAGGGCTGGGTGTGGAGCTCGGAGGTAGAATACCCCTAGGTTCTGTCCCAAGTACTGCAAAAATAATACTAATAATAAATAACAGATATGTTCCTTACAACATGATGTCAGCTTGCTGGGGGCTAGGAATGGGACATGAGTTATTTTTTTCAGCTTTTCCCAGAGTTAACCATGAGATCTAAAGCAAACTCTTTTGCATCTATTATTTCATTGACCAGATAAACATCAGAATATAAATACCATATGAAAACAAAAATTACATTTCAAAAACAGCAATAATGCATGGATTCTCATTATAATAGGCTGCTTTGGGTTATCTTTCCCAGGACATTTAATTCTACTCCTACAGAACACAAAATTTCAACTATATCTTGAAAAAAGTCTAAAATATAAAAAATTAATAACATTAATAGAGTTATTTATTTTTTGTGATACTGGGGTTTCTGGAAACCCTTCCATCTCTGGGCTACACTCCCAGACCTATTTTTATATTTTTATTTGGAAAAAGGGTCTCTTAAGCCAGCGAGGCTGGCTTCGAACCTGCGCGATCCTCCTGTCTCCGCCTCCCAAGCGTGGGGATTACAAGCGTGCGCCACCACGCCCGGCTTATTTTTTTTTAAGTATACATGATGTAAGAGAATACTATGAGCAGTACTCACAGTAACCAAAGTATTTTCAGTCTAGTTTTCAATGGACTACACAAAGTTGGTTGGCATCAAGCAATAAAGTCATAATAAGAATTTTTGCTGGCAAAGCGGTAGCATGTATATAAAACCTACATGAGATAGTAGATCTATTCATGAGTAGCTGGCAAACCTTTATGCAACTAGAAGCACTAAATTTAGTTCTCATATTAGAGGAGATTCTATTCATTCTAGGAAAGTCTTTTTTTCCAACCATTCTAAAAAAACAAATGAACATTTTCCCCATTTGCTTATCAGCAATGCCACAATTTTACTTCTATCTAAATCTGGAGGTAACATTAAAATACTGAAATTTTAAGCCATCAAGTTAAGGATTATTTTTTAAACACCACATGAATATCCATGATATGAATGAAAATGTTCACTCTTAACCCCTAAATAATATGACCTCTGAAATAGATATACAGAGCAGACAAATGTTGCCTTCCAGCAACATCCTGCATTCATGTCATTCAAACACCATTTATTAGGTGCCTACTATGTGCCAATCGATGTTTGAATAAGCAGGTCTGTTCCAATAGCAACTGCCTTGTTTGGTGAACAGAAACGGCAACTCGGGAAACTGCCAAAAGAGAGCAAATAGCAAATGGCAAAATCATACTCCCATGAATTCGGAATAAACAAAAAGAATCAGGTATTAGGTAGAAATCAGATATTCAACGATAGTACTTTCTAAATGGTGTCCAAAAGAAGACTGAAGAAAGGTCAGCCTGGGGTGTTGATCAGCTTCTTTCAGGGACGGCAACAGCTGTTGGCTTTTGGTCAACTTCTACATTTCAAAGACTGTTTAAATGGAAAATCCAATAGGGCCGCCATGTTTGACTACTGTCGGTGCCCCATCGTCACCAGAAACCTCAACTCACTGTAAATACCAAGTGCTTCAGGATGCCACGGAGACTCTGGATAGTCACAAACTTCAAAACGGGCAGCATTTTTACAAATAGAATCTGGGAAGTGTGATAGTTTTCATTTTAGAATTCAATCATAGTCTTCGCTGAATTTGAAACCAAACTAAATATACTCAAGGCAAAGAGAGAAGAAGAAAAAAAAAAATCCTTGAAACAACAGGGAAAAAAAGCCACCTCCTGCAGAGAAATAAAGGTGTAGAAACAAATCAGGTTGATTCTTGTTTTTATTAATGTTTAATTATTTACAGGACACACTTCATTTGCAATGAAAATACTTGTTCATCAAGTTGAAAGATGAAGGGTAATTGCTTTTCAAGCATTTTATATTAACTGGATTAAGGTAGCAAAAGGGCCAAAATAAAATTCAACAATTCTTTAAAACGTCTCTGTCATTTTTTGTGCTAAAGAAGCAAAGAATTTTCAACAGATCACTTTTATTCTCTTATCCTCAAGTACTTGGTAAAAACAGAAAAGTGAATTCTCTCTTTAAGTTGAATTTCTTTTTCAAAAAACCCCAGTGTCTGTGTGAGATGAAGGAATGAGGGATTTGTTCTATAAAGACTGTGTTAATGTTTAACTTGGTTGTGTTTTAAGGAACCCAAAGGCTCCTGCAGACTGTTTTCATTCTCTACTGCTACCCCACTCCTGGGCACAACTGCCAAATTTTAGTGCCACCCCCATAAAAGCCAAGAGGGAAAGTTTATTTTTCCCAAGGTTCAACAGAGATCTCTTGTGCTTACTGTGAAGGCAGTGGATTCCTGCATTAATGCATATTTTTATTAAGCTCTCACTTTATTTCAGCATGCAACAGATATTTTCCAAAGGTTTGTATAAGCCTTGTTTTCTGACTTAAAAATCCAAATTAGTCATGAATGTGACATATCTAAATATTCCTTATCCAAAAGGAATATAAAAATAATTTTTCAAACCTATTATTCCCAGCATTAAATCACTTTAGACTTAATTTTCAGTAGAAAATGAGCAAACAGCCCCAAAGTTTCCAGAGTTTTCGCTTGCCTTGGCAAGTATCTAGCTTTCCAAAATAGCACAAAGAATCTAGTTGGATCCACCTTCCCACCAGGTCCCACCAGGTACTGGCTCCACACACTGCATCCAAAAAATAGGAGATAGACACTCCAGGAAAGAGCATCTGCATAGGCAGTGGTTATGAGCATGGGTTGGGAAGTCAAGACCAGGGAGTGCTTCCTGGTACTGCTAATGACTAATTGTACAACGCTGGGTTAGGTACTGAACCTCCCCATGCCTCAGCTTCCCTGTACCAACATGCAGACCTGCTTTAGGAAGCTGAGCAAGACTCCATTCAATGAGATGCTGATGGTGAGGCACCCCACAGTGGCTGCCCCATGCAGAGGCAATCCCTGTGGTCGGCATCCTCGGCCCAAAAACAACCACCGGCTGGCTGTGCTTAGAGAGGGCTTGCCTGTGAGTACCTGTCTCTTTCTCTTCAAGAAACAGTGCAGACAGAATAGAAGAGTCACTGGTTGAAAAGAAGTAACAATACATTGGAACTGTTGTTCTTTTTAATACTTTAGAAATGTGATTGCTCCTTTAGCACACATGGGGAAAGAAAACTAGACCAGGGGTTTAAAACTAAATCCAGTACGGTTGGAGATGAAAAAGTAATTATATTTGGTGGTGATATGATAATGATGATGATGATGATGATGATGATGATAAGAAGAAGAAGAAGAAGAAGAAGAAGAAGAAGAAGAAGAAGAAGAAGAAGAAGAAGAAGAGGGAGAAGTAGCACAATTAAATACAACAACCTCAGAGAGTTTCTATAATTTTTCACATAACTGATGGTCAGAGTGGTTATTAAAATTTCTAAAGACCTCATGACTGTTAAGGGACAAGGTTGAAATTCAAGCTTGTTTCAGTCCCAGTTCTCATAACCACTGTAATTCATTCAAGGGTCCTCTCGGCATGCTACAAACCTCTTGCAACAGTGCTACGTGATTGGATGAGGTGACAGGATGGGGAGGGTGGAAATTTATGGCACCTTCAATAACAGAGCTGCTGCCCGAAATGACCAAGAGAAAGCGCCAGAACATTGTGCACAAAGTGTCGACCAAAAGTGAAGGCCATTGGTCAGCAGATAATTTCAGGGCTAAACAACTAGAATGTGGGATAATCATGAAACTTCTCACTAATGTGATGTGCACTGGGAGTAGTGACATCAAGTCTCACAACCAAAACTGTCCCAAAGGTCTCTGAAATTAAGGAGGAACTTAACCAATAACAACAAAAAATGAAAATGATCATTTTAGACTCTTTTTACTTACCTAGAAACATATACAGCACTTACATAAAGGCAAATATGAAATATTTTAAACCACAGAATTTTGTTCATAACACATATGCTTATCTCTCTTTAATGGACTATGAATGAACCATTTTTGCATTTAATCAATTAAGTTCAATTATGTTTTAGATAACATAATACAGCTTCATGATTAATCACAGACGTAAGAATTATCAGTTCACAATAACCAAGTGCTTCCTCTATCCTATCTGCATTAACTGCTTTCCTTAAATCATGTATATGTTATGATTTGGGTATGCGTGTGTGTGCGCTGGTGGAGATTAAACCCAGAGGCATTCTACCTCTGAGATCCACCCCCACCCCTATTTTTTAAATTCTGAAATAAGGTCTGAAAGTTGCTGAGGGCCTCGCTAAGCTTCTGAGGCTGGCCTAGAACTGGTGATCCTCCTGTCTCAGCCTCCAAAGTACTGGGATTATAGGCATGTACCACCGTGCCCAGCTTAATTTGGTTTTCAATATATATTTTTATCATATATGTATATCATTAAAGTATATTGTTTACATTTCTTTCTAACTTAAGACATTAAAAGTTTAAAAAAGAAAAAGGATTTTGTAGCAAGATTCCAAAAAGCCGTTAATAAAACTTCATGTAAATCTCTAATTTAAAAAACTCTTTTAATGTTTTTAATACTTTTATTGTTGCATTATAGTCTCACGTCTTAATGGCGTTCTTGGAGATAGTGACATACGTGCACACAGCAGTTGGTGGGCTTTCCCCCAGCTCCGTCCTCACACCCCCTTCCCCATACAGGGTACTGACATTGGTAGGCTCACATGTACCTAATGTCAAGGACAGTGATTCTCCATCCCCCTCCCCGACCACCCCGTGTAACTATGGCCCCAATCATTACATTCATGAGTCAAAATATGAGGAGATATTAGAGAATATAAAGAACAATTTAATATATTAATCTGTTCTCCACTTAAAAAAGAACTCTTACAAAATTAGAAATAAAAATGGGCTATCCTTCAACCAAACATCACACTTTTTTTTTTTTTTTTTTTTTTTTTGTGGGTCTGGGGATGGAACCCAGGGGCATTCAACTTCCAAGCTACACCCCCTGCTCTATTTTTTATTTTTTATTTTGAAACCGGGTCTCACTGAGTTGCAGAGGGCCTTGCTAAGTAGCTGAGGCTGTCCGTGAACCGCAATCCTCTGGTCTCAGCCTCCCGAATGCTGGGATTACAAACGTGCGCCACTTAATGGGAAAACATTAAAGACACAGACACAGTGGCCCAGTACTTCGGAGGCTGAGAGAGAAAGATCTCCAGTCTCGGCAACTTAGCAAAGCCCTGTTTCCAAATAAAACAGAAAATAGAGTTAGAGCTGAAGTACAGCTGAAAGGCAGAAGATCCCGTGGATTCAATCCCTAGCACCAGAGCAAACAAACAAATAAATAAACAAAGCCTTTAAAATCAAGAACATTCCCGGGCATGGTGGCGCATGCTTATAATCCCAGCATTCAGGAGGCTGAGAACAGAGGATCGCGGTTCGCGGCCAGCCTCAGCTACTTAGTGAGGTCCTCTGCAACTCAGTGAGACCTGGTTTCAAAATAAAGAGTAAGCCAGGCGTGGTGACATACGCTTATAATCCCAGCATTCGGGAGGCTGAGACCAGAGGATCGCAGTTCGCGGACAGCCTCAGCTACTTAGTTTAGTGAGGCTCAAATGCCCCTGGGTTCTATTCCCAGTATCACAAAATATAAATAAATAAATAAAGCAAGAACATGAAATGAATGTCCGTTATCACTTCTCAACATTCTCATGGAGTTCCTAAAGAGTACACGGGATAAAGCAAAGTAACGGAAATGAAGAAATAAAAACGACAACTCTAAATGTATGCACAGAAAGTCCTAAAGAATCTACCAATAAATTATCATCTTAACAAAGAAAAATCCAGAAAAATAGCTAGATACAAGACCAATATATCAAAAATTAATCACATATTTGTCAACTAGCAACAAGTAGCTAGAATGCATAATTTAAAAGACATGATTCATAAGAGCACCAAAAATTACAAGTAACCATGAATGGATATGCTCAAAGAGCAACAAGGCTCAAGCAGGAGAAATTGACAAACTACCAGGAGACATTAAGGAAATTGAAAGGTACATCAGATTTATAATTAGGAAAACCTGGTTAAAAAAAGATGGCACTCTCTCTAGACTTACCTAAAATTTAACATAATTCTAAATAAAATCCATAATTCTTTTTATGTTTGTGTGTCTGGGGATGGAACCCAGGGGCATTCAACCTCCGAGCTACATCCCCTGCACTATTTTTATTCTTTATTTTGAAACAGGATCTCACTAAGTTGCAGAGGGCCTCACTAAGTAGCTGAGGCTGTCTATGAACCGCGATCCTCTGGTCTCAGCCTCCCGAATGCTGGGATTATAAGCGTGCGCCACCACGCCTGGCTTAAAATCTATAATTCTAATAAAAATGCTCATGTGACTTGAAAAGCTGATTTTAAAAATCACAAAGAACAAAAAAGATACTTCTGAAAAAGAAGAGAAAGGAAAGAAGCTGCATCCTATCAGACATCAAGATGAAGTTAATTAGTTAAGACAAAATAACTCTAGACAGGGACAGACACATTGACCTATTAAATAGAGAGAACCCAGGAAAAAACTCACATATCTATAGAATTTTAATATATGACAAGACAGTGAATTTCTGTGATAAATTTAAAAACTGAACCTCTATTTCACACCACAATATGATGAGTTTCACATGGATCAGGATTTAAAATGTCAGAAGCAAAAGTTTTAAAATACTTAGTAGAAATAGTTTTTTAATTTTTTTCTGATCTTGACAGAGATTTTTAAAGTACTCATTATAAAATAAAATATTGAGCAGCAGCACCATACTGCCGGTGGCAGCGGCGAGTTCACCGGACGGCACCAGACTGGTGGCAGAATTCGGCAGATTTTTCGTCGCAGGGAGCGTCTAAAGCTCCCAGTGGCTGGGCTCAGCACACCCTGCATGGACTCAGAGCGGAGCTCAAAACCAGAGAAGAAATACGCCAGCCTCACATCCGAGGGCGTGGCAGCGGAGCCATATTTTCACCGGTGGTGGCAGCAGTGAATTCACGGAGTCCACTACAGCTCCATCAGCGCACTCAACAACAGTGAGTCAAATTGTGTCCCCTAGAGGAGAAATCCCAGTACTGCACTCCCAGGGACTTGACCCAGTGGGGGAGTGGCGGTGGCAGAGATATCACACCATAGGAGAAAGCCCAACCTAGCACCCCCCATGGTCTAAAGCAGCCTCGATTGACTCCCTAGGTCTGAGACTTTGCAATAGAACTCCCTTTAGAGAGGATCGGAGAGGAGGATCCCCACGCCACATAATTGTCAAAATGACCAATGTGGAAGCCAAGCAGAGAATCTTAAAGGCAACAAAAACAAAGGGCCAACTGACATTCAGAGGCAAACCAATTAGAATCACTCCAGACTTCCCAAACCAAGTCATGAGAGCCAGAAGGGCTTGGAGTAACATATTCCAAACTCTGAAAGAAAACAACTTCCAGCCAAAAATTTCCTACCCAGAAAAACTTTCTATCAAATTAGATGGAGAAGAAGCTTCCATGACAAACAGAAAATGAAGGAATTTATGTCTTCAAACCAGCGCTAGAGAAAATACTCAAAGAGATTAACTACAAAGAAGAAATAGGTAACACACACCAGAACCAGAGAAACAAGATTTTCCATCCAACAGACAACTAAGATTGGTTATCTGTGGAGATTCATTATTTATGTTAGTCTTTTACCTATTTCTAAATTGTATTGTTTGCTTTTATTGTTGCTAATTTTTAGGATTTCTAGTTGGAATATTAATATACCTTCAGATATAGCATTTGGAAATATTTTATCCCATTCTATTAGTAACTGTTAACTCTGTTTACATTGTCTTTGGATATACAATATTTTTTTTTAGGGAGTTTGTATACTCTTCTGCTGACTGTGCCATTGAAATCATATCCAAGAAATCACTGCCAATTTCAATGTTGTGAGGTTTTATGACCCAGATTTTCTTCTAAAAGTTTATAGTCTTAAGATTTATATTTAGGTCTTTTATCTATTTTGAGTTAATATTTGTATATGGTGTTAGGTAAGGGTCCAATTTTATTCTTTTCATGTAATTATTATTTTTCAACAATATTTAGTGAAAAGATTATTTCCTCCACCAAATGTTCGTAGAAACCTTGTCAAAAATAACTTGACAACATATGGAAGAATTTATCTCTAGGCTTTTAACTCCAATGGTGTATATATCTGCCTTTAGAACAGTACTACACTGTTTCAATTATTATAGCTTTATAAGGTTTGAAATCAGAAAATATACATCTTCTAGCTTTGTTCTTTTTCAAGATCATTTTGGGTATCTAGAGTCCATAATGCATATTAGGATAGATATTTTTCTGAAAAATAAATAAATAAATGTATGATAGTTTCATCTAAAAAAAAAAGAAAATAATATCCTCTGGTAAGAAAGAAAGCAAAAAGAAATATTGAAATGTTATCTTTAAGTCATCAAAAGCTTGGTATCAGACAAATGAAACTGTTTTGTGAGATTATCATTTTTAATTTTGGATAAATTGCTATAATACTAGATGTCAACCACTAAGCCAAGCATGGGAAGGAGGGATGGGGAGGGAACGGGGTGGGAATCGGGTAGGGGCTAACTGGGTGATGCGTGCATGTATGTCTACAAAAGTTTTTTTTTTTTTATCCCATTATGATGTATGAATACAGTGCACCAATAAAAAATTTTTTTAAATAAAATAAAATATTGATAAATTTGACTCTTTTAAAAGCAAAACATCTTACCATCAAAGATCACCTTAGAAAAAGTGAAAACAAGTTACAAAATGAAAGAGGTTTTTTCCCATTCATATAATCACCAAAGGATTAGTATAAAAATATATAAAGAGCTCCTATCATAAGAAAACCTCACCTAGGCATGGTAGCACATGTTTGTAATCCCAGCACTTGGGAGGCTGAGACAGGAGAAATGCACAGGTTCGAAGCCAGCCTCAGCTACTGAGTGAGGCTCTCAGCAACTTAGTGAGACCCTGGTTTCCACCTGCAGTACCACAAAAAAAGAAAGAAAGTTCAATTTTATAACCTGGGCAAAATACATGAATAGGTACCTTTTAAAGGGGAGAAAGTATATGGCAATAAGAATTTGAAAAAATACTTAACCTCATTAGTAACCAAGGAAATACAAATTAAGACCATCATACACCCACATAATTGGCAAAAATGTCTGCTAATACCATAATACCAAGTGTTCAGGAAGAATATGGATAAACGAGATTTCTTAACTACTTCCGTTAGAAATATAAACTAATATAACTAGTTGGAAAAGTAGTTGACAGCAAAGACTTGGCAATAATCCAAATGTCTGTTTGGGAAAATTTGGAAATAAATGTGGCTATATCTCCCTACAGAATGTTACACATCCCTTAAAAAAAAGTACACTGCTGCTGTATGCAAGAATACAAATTTTGACAACATAATACAAACTGAAAAACTAGATTCCAAAAGATTATTTATACTAAGATATTCTTTTATCAAATATAAGCTCAAATAGAAAATGTGACAACATACTAAACCTGGAATAAGAAATAACAATCAAACCGAGACCCCTACCTACTTTTAGAGTAAATTAAGTCCTCTAACCTACATTTAGGGGAAAAAAGGTACTCTAAATGCATAAACCTCCAGAAATTTCCATGATATAATATGCAATATACTTCACTTATTTCATTTAAATAAATAAATGATACATTTCAGTATGAACGAATGAAATACAAATTGATAAAACTAAAAATGCAGTGGTAGATGTTATACCATTTCTCCTGTGTATTTATTAGGAGTAGTTTGATTGCTCATTAAAGCATGAATATCTAGAGCCATAAAGACAGTCCTGAGAAACTCCAGTGGATTAAAAAAAAATGAGGTATATTATCCTGGGGGGGGGGGGGGAAACTCTGGAAAACAGCTCAGTCACATAATTTATCTTGCCACAGTCAGTACAAATGTCCGTCTGTGGCCATTTCTGAGTGAATGGTGAAGGTCATACATTTACTCAGAGATCATTTTTGAGCCCAGTAAGGAAATCCCTTTAGGTCCTAAATTAGAAGCCAGGGAGCTTGGCAGCCTTCTCCTGTGGGAAACCTATTGAGCAGTGAATAGAATAATTATTCCCAGGGACTGTGTGCTCTGGGCACGGGAATGCAGCTCAATCCGCCATGAGCGCTACATTTCTCTTCCAGCTCTCAGACAGCACAAAAAATGTGGGGCCTTTCCCCTCTAAAATGGCATTATGTGGATTCTGATGAAAAATAATTGTTTTCGACCACCAGATATTTAACATACTAGTTATATGGATGCAGTCAGTCAATCTGCTGTCCCCAAATCTGGAAAATCTGCTATTTCTGTCCTGCATAATAGGGTAATAAGTACTGGAGAATCCATAAATTTCATTTAATAGCATTACCATAAGTTTTCACTACAAAACATAGGTAGGTTCCACTTTTACAGATTTATCCATTCTTATAAAGAATACATATAAAATAATTGTCTTCTGTCTTTGAAAAGGAGAACAAAACAGTAGTAAGGTATTTTAAACAATATGAGTCTGGTGGTCTTCACGAGCTGTCTCAGGT
The DNA here is from genome assembly GCF_963383645.1 of Muscardinus avellanarius. Taxonomy (NCBI): domain Eukaryota; kingdom Metazoa; phylum Chordata; class Mammalia; order Rodentia; family Gliridae; genus Muscardinus; species Muscardinus avellanarius. The sequence goes on from NC_137798.1 coordinate 3,918,239, forward strand.
GTAACAGTGCTAGTATTCCATGTGTCAGGAGCAGAAACTATCAAGACATAGAAAAGCAGAGTAAGAAAGTCCCGTAAAACTCTGGAAGTGAGAACACAATAGAAAAGCATATCCATGCCTTGTTACAGATATGAGGACCTGAACTGATTAGGTTTTCTAGATCCATGATGTCAAAAATTAGTAGATATGTAATTCATGATATGCAGTAACCAAAGTAAAATATTTTTATTTCTTAAAAAGTAAGATGTATGCCAAGCGTGGTGGCGCACGCTTGTAATCCCCACGCTTGGGAGGCGGAGACAGGAGGATGGCGCAGGTTCGAAGCCAGCCGCGCGCGCTGGCTTAGGAGACCCTGTTTCCAAATAAAAATGTAAAAATAGGTCTGGGAGTGTAGCCCAGAGGTAGAAGGGCTTCCAGGAACCCCAGTACCACCAAAAAAAAAAAAAAAAAGTAAGATGTACTTACTAATTTCAATAAAGACATAAGCACATTCCCAAACTACCTGTCTACATGACAATGTGAGGGACATGTAAATTAATGCAACTCTTCTGATGGGACTTGAGCTTCATGGAGTGTGCGACTGTCTCCCAAAGAGACTGTGAGCTGAGAGCAGAGACGATGTTATTCGTTGTTGTAGCCCAAGGACATGGCACGATATTGCTGTTTAAGAAATATTTCCATTGGATGAATAAATTTAGCATTACATACCAAGAGACATTAAATTTTGTTCACGCCCTTTAAGATAGTGATTCTAGCCGGGCGTGGTGGCGCACGCTTGTAATCCCCGCGCTTGGGAGGCGGAGACAGGAGGATCACGCAGGTTCGAAGCCAGCCGCGCTGGCTTCAAAGAGACCCTGTTTCCAAATAAAAGTATAAAATAGGTCTGGGAGTATACCCCAGAGGAAGAAGGGCTTCCAGGAACCCCAGTACCACCAATAAATAAATAAATAAATAAATAAATAAATAAATAAGGTGATTCTATTTTTAGAGATTTATTCTAAGGAAATAACCAGGGATAGAAATAGATAACTGTAAAAATGTTTGTTACCTCGTTGTTTCTAGTAACACAAAACCTAACTGATCAATGACAGAATGACAGAAATGGTAAAACGTGATATCTCCTATGATGCGATACAGGTCTAGGCAGGTATTAAGAACTGTATTTACAAAGTGTAATTATTGACAAGGGGAATTTTCATATAATTATATGATCGACCCAACACATGGTGCATGTATATATCTGTACCCTTAAGTTCTAATTTATGACATAGGTATGCATGAGTAATATCTGTATCCATAGGGGGGAAAAAACTTGTAAAAACTAAATGTACCAAAATGTTAAAAATAAATAGTTAATACTTTGCTAATAAATGGAACCTATCAGTCAATAATATTAAGTTTACAAAATTATTAAAATTGTAATTAATAAATGAAAGACAAATGAATTTATTTTGTGTATTTGTTCTATCTATAAACTGTCCCGACCACCACAAAAAACCTTCTGATGGTCTTGTAAGTCAGAAACGAGACATTCATAAGGAAAGAGAAATATGTAAATATGGTTTAAACACCACTAGAGCGACTCCACCAAAATGACCACATGATTTAAAAATAGCCATGTGGGCAAAATATCTCATTGGGAAGTCAAATAGCAGAGAATGTTCTGTTGAAAATACAGACACATTCTCATTTAGAGGAACATAATGCAAAACACCTTATAAAAATACTCTAAAATAATAAATACCAGAAAATAAAGACAATTTTTCCCATCCCTTACTTTCTAAAAATAAAATTCTACTCCCAATTCTTATCAAGGGTGTGGGGTTGTCCCTCATTAATGATGTAAACTATAGCAGAATTCTAGGCTTATCGAGAGAAATGTTCCATCCCCATATGAAAGCGACCTGAAATCACATAGGCTGAGGCTGCCCGCCTGTGTAACCCGACCACGCCAAGCCACAAGGCAGCCAAAATTAAACAGCGGAGACTTGATTCACTGATAGACAGTCAAAGGCTTTTAGGATTTTTTAATTCTTTGGGTATCACTTTATTGTCATTTTGTTGTTGTTATTGTTGTTGTTGTTTAATCTATGAAAAATTCCAACTACAAAAGGTCTCAGGAGAATTCAGACACAAGGGTGGACCTTGTCTGGGTGTTCAACTATCCTTAACAAGTTCATTCTTAGACTGAGTCTCTAAGCTACTTAGTCTCTAAGATTCGGTTTTTCTTTCTGTGAATTAAAACCAGCTGTCGTGCTTTTCATGAAATTTTAGTTAGTTCTGTGTCCAGACAGTCTACATTAAAGTCTCAAGAAAGATGGAAGATAGTTCAGTACAATGATTTCAGTAGCCAGAAAGTCCAAAAAGGCTAACGGGTAATCAATCAAAGGCTCTGAATATGCTAAATTCAGTTTTAGAAACCAAACCGATCTGGACAAATACTGCAAGGCCCTGTACATTTGTCCAACCTTTTGCCCCAGCAAACTGTCATGGGAAAAAGAATGTCGGCTCTGATTTACACCCAAATTCTGATCATAGCACAACAGATTCTAATTTTAAGAGTTCTGCCATAGCTGCAACGGCATGGAGTCTGCATAAAGCCAACTTGCTTAAACAGGGCACTTGGCCACCAGGTGCAAGAATATTGTAGTTATCAACAGGAATGTTTTTGCTAAATCCATTTCATGATTAGTCAATGCTAAGGAACATCATATATGAAGGTGAAAAAAACAAGTGTCATCACAAGTATTTCCTTAGCTATATAATTTTGCATTTTTTACAGGCACAAATTTCAACGTTCATATTTTAAATAGCCATAGATTGCCAAGGCTATTATTTATAAGATCATAAAGCTGAATCTTTTTGCATTCATCTGAACATTCAGAATGATGTAACTGAAGCCTATACCACATTAAGCTGAAGTAGTAAAACTCTGGAACAGGCTCCCCAGTACTTGCCTAATCTCTGAATAAAGTGTACGCCTGGGGACACTGAAAGAACAAAGCCCAAAGCTTCAGACCTTGAAAGTCTTGAAGCATTCTTAAGAGTAATTTTTCTGAAAAATAAATATATAAATATATGATAGTTTCACCTAAAAAAATAGAAAAAAAAATATTCTCTGGCAAGAAAGAAAGCAAAAAGAAATATTGAAATGTTATCTTTAAGTCATCAAAAGCTTGGTATCAGACAAATGAAACTTTTATGTGAGATTATCATTTTTAATTTTGGATAAATTGCTATAATACTAGATGTCAACCACTAAGCCAAGCATGGGAAGGAGGGATGGGGAGAGAATGGGGTGGGGATCGGGTAGGGGCTGACTGGGTGATGTGTGCATGTATGTCTACAAAAGTTTGTATCCCACTATGATGTATGAATACAGTGCACCAATAAAAAAAAAGTCTCTTCTAAAAAAAAAAAAGAGTAATTTAAAATACAAAGAGATAGTTCTCTATACAAAAGTTCAAAAACATATGACAAGCCGGGCGTGGTGGCGCACGCTTGTAATCCCCCGCTTGGGAGGCGGAGACAGGAGGATGGCGCAGGTTCGAAGCCAGCCGCGCGCGCTGGCTTAAGAGACCCTGTTTCCAAATAAAAATATAAAATAGGTCTGGGAGTGTAGCCCGGAGGTAGAAGGGCTTCCAGGAACCCCGGTACCACACACACACACACACACACACACACACACACACACACACACCCAATTAATTTCCCGAAGAATTAACAAAATATTACAATATAAAGCTACCTGATAAATGCCTAGACAGTCAAGCAGGAGCCAGTTCTTAAGAACATAAACAGAGTGCCTGCCTTACCTCGGAGACAATGCCAAGCTCCCTGTGACACAGAACGCAAGTTGTCTCTCCATATCTATTCTTTTCTGACATGGTATCAGAATTTTTAGTTGGCCGTAGAGACAACTTAGCTAAAGACACATTTCCCAGCCTCCCTTGCTGCTGGGTGCAGCTATAAGACTTAGTCTTGGCCAGTGTGATGTGAGGATACATATTACAATATTATATGCAACTTCTAAGTCAAAACTTTCTTTCTGGCTGGAATATGATTAAAATAATCAGAACTGTAATAGTCATCTCATACCGTTAGATGGCAAATATGTGAAAATCAAGGAAACCTGGTCCTTGGTAACTCATAAAACAGCAGTTAGACCTGTATCTTCTATCTAGCCATACATATATCAGAAAAATAAACTTCTATCTTATTTGTACCATGATTATTTAGGGTTTTTTTCTTTAAGTAGCAGTGAAAAAAAAAATGTTAATGGTACTGGGGATTGAACTCAGGAGCATTCGAACTCTGAGCTACATCCCCAGCCCTTTATCTTATTTTATTTTGGTTTGTTTTGGTTTTGTCTTTAAACCGGGTTTCACTAGATTGCTGAGAGGCTCACTAGATTGCTGAGGCTGCTTTCGAACTGGCAATCCTACCATCTCAGCCCCCAAGTATTGAGACTGTGGGCATGCTTCACCACTCGGCACAATCAATTATAAACCACGTAACACAACATCAAACATTGACTTCCGATTGACTATAGGCTGAACACTGCACTGACTGCTCTCTATAAAATCTCTCATTTGCTCATGACAACAACTATTTTAAGCAATTATTGCTCTCCCCAGAAAACCAGGCCTTGTGGCAGAGAGGTACCTTGCCCAAAGTACTCAGCTCTCAGGGCTTGGACACAGTCCTCATACTAATGTGCCAGCACCCGGCCGTGAAGCCGCAGCTCTCTATGGCGAGGTTCCATTTACCTGGTACAAAAAGCAAACCTGACCTCTCCCTACAGTGTATTATGAGAGCGCTGACTGTGAGCCCCCCAGCTTCAGAACTATGAAGACATCCTAGCACAGAAAGCAGAAATCACACAGCCAGGATTTACAGACAAAAAGAAAACCATTCCCGCTGCAAATCCAATATAATGCAACTTCAAAGTTATGTCATATAATTATGCACAAAATGGTTAATCGTTTTTTAAATCTCAGAGTGTTTTTAAGGGAGATTATGGAGGACATTTACTGACTATAATGTCCAAATGTTATAATGATTCAGTATTAATTTTATCATCTGATAAAGCAGTAAAGTTTTCTTAAAATATGTCGTAATGAGAATGAGAAATTTTCCGGCTTGGAAACGTTCTCATTTAAGAGTACATATACAATTTAAGTTATGAAGAAAAGGTGGCAAAATGCTAGAGAAATGTAATTATACAGATAGAAAAATAAAAATAATAAGGCAGGTTTTGAAAAATCTACTTCTAACTATATTATCCCAATCCAGATTTAAAACAGCTTACAACAATAACTACAGTACAGCATGAAAGAAGACGTAGGTGAAAAGACAAAAGAAGAAAGAAAGAAAGAAGGAGAGGAGTCCAGATGCACAGTCAGCAAGCCACACGCTGGCCAAGGTCGGGCCTCGGCAGAGGTGGGCTCGACATTTTTTCTGAGCTTCCTAGCAGATAAGGCAAAAAGGGGCTCAGGGTACCCATCAGATAAGAGGAGAAAATAATTCAGAAGGAAGCACAGCTGATTCTGCCCCCAGCACCTACTGAGACGCTTTCTCTAGCAAGCGCACAGATGACTATTGAATAACTTAAATACCAGTGGACATTCTTAAATATGCAGCACTAAAATCACGGTCTGACATTTTTATATGCTAATAAAACACATTTTGTTCCAAGTGTTCTTATTAGAAGAAATGTGACTGCTCAAAACCAAACCTACATATTTTATTTTTTGGGGGGAGGGCAGCTGGGAATATAAAACCCCACACATTTGCTCTTAAACACTGCCTGGGAACTAATACCTAGAGCGTGCACTTGACATCGGTTAATGGTTTTCTCCAAGAACTGGGCCCCTGTGTTAACAGAGAGCAGCACTCTGCACTCATGCCACAGCCCGGCTATGCTTGCTGCTCTCCAGGAAGGGTGGGGTGGGCGGCCAGGGACGCTGGGGACCCTGGGATGAGGGCTGGCTCCCACAGGGATCTCCGCACCAGCACATCTTCAGACTCAAGAAACAAGGCCCTGGGAATTCAGCCCTGGGAATTCAGCAGGCAAATTTTGTCAGCCATGAGCAAACATTTACATTACTCTCTGATTTCTTTCCAATATCTTCCAAAACAAATGGTAATTTAAAATCAGATCATAGAAGACTACATATGACAAGACATCTATATATTTTATTTTCTGACCTCATAAAAGGATAAAAATTGCAAAACCTCTTATTTAATATCAGTTAAATTTTAACGCTCTAAATCATAAACATGTTTATATTTAAATAAATGTTTCTTAAAATACAACTTACTGCCAAACTTTCCTGTCTATATTAAAGCCTAAACGGAAGGAAGAGATGCCTGGAGGTGACTCCAAAAAATAGATGTACCTGGTGCAGTACAAGGCAGGGAAAAAGAATGAAAATAAATATAAGTCGATAGAAGGGCTAGAGGCACAGTGCGTCGGCAGCAGAGGCGTGGTTGCCCTGAGTGGGTCCTTGGAAAGCAGGTCAGCAAAAGCCAACGGGATTATCAGCAGCCCAAACAATCAACTGTTTTTCAAAACACCCCAAACACGAGTTATATTCTCTGCTAGCTTATTGTGTGTGTGTGTGTGTGTGTGTGTGTGTGTTTGGTTGGTTTCCAGGAGGGATTTCAAAACCTGACAAAAATGTAATCTACAAGATCATTGGCTTAAAGGGGGAAAAAAATCATCAACTAATGTAAAAAGGCATTTGAAAAAATTCAATATTCATTCATTATTAAAAAAAAAAAACTCTCAGAAAATTAGGACTTTTATCTGCCTAGTAAAAGTTCCCTAAAAGGGAACTTTTTCTGCCTGATAAAAATCTACCTCTAAGCCAGGCGTGGTGGCGCACGCTTGTAATCCCAGCATTTGGGAGGCTGAGACCTGGAGGATTGCGGTTCGCAGACAGCCTCAGCTACTTAGTGAGACCCTCTGCAACTCAGTGAGACCTGGTTTCAAAATAAATAATAAAAAATAGGGCAGGGGTGTAGCTCAGAGGTCAAATGCCCCTGGGTTCCATCCCCAGACCCGCAAAAAAAAACAAAAGAAAAATCTACCTCTAATATCATGCTGAATGGTGAAAGATTAAATGCCTTTCCTCAAAGATCAGAAACAAGGTAAAAATGTCCACTCTTAACACACCTATTTAACACTCTACTGGGAGTTCTGGCCAGTGAAAGAAAAAAGGAAAAAAAATATTTAAAGCTATACATATTGGAAATAAATAAAGTCCTTCTTATTCACAGATAACGAGTGGATATGAAGAGAATCCAAAAGAATCGGGGGGGGGGGCGGCTCCAAGCGTTAATTAGTGATTTTAGCTAGTTCACAGGATAAAAGTAAACACACACAAGTTAACATGATATATTTTTGCAGTGTACAATTAGAAACCAAAAACACACCATTTACAGCAGTTTCAAAAACTAAAACAATAAAATATAAATCCCCCAAAGCCTGTATAGTATCTGTACACTATATGAAGATAACAAATGCTTCTTACAGAAATTAAAGGAGACTAAATAAAAAGAGATGTATACCATGTTAATGAATTGGAGGATTCAACATAATAAAGATGCCTCATCAAATTGATGTAGAAACTTACGCAATCCCAATCAAAATCCCAGCACAGTTTTCTGTAAACATACAAAAACTGATTCCAAAATCTACGTGAAAAGACAAAAGAACTAGATAATTTTTTTTTTCCTTTTTGGTACTGGAGATTAAGCCTAGGGGCATTCTACCTCTGAGCTATATCCCCAGCCTTGTTTTAGTTTTTATTTTGAAACAGGGTTTCACTAAGCTGCTGAAAGTATAAGTTGCTGAGGCTGACCTTGAACCTGCAATCTTCCTGTCTCAGCCTCCCATGTACCAGGGATTATAGGCATGTACCACCCACCTAAAACGATTTCAATAAAAGAAAAATAGGACGTTGAAAGGTGTAGCTCAGTAAGAGAACAAGTACTTAGCGTGCATGAGGTCCTGAATTTAATCGGCAGCACCAAAGAAAAAGAAAGTTGAAGCAATCATATGACCTAAATTGAAAATTTAATATAAAGCTAGAGTAATTGAGACAGAGATAGTTCATCACTGGCAGAGAGATAGACATGTGTGTGTTTAAAATTTTTCATCATAAAGATATTTTAAAAATAAAATAAACTGAACATGAAGGATCTGGGAAGGGCACTGAAGCACCTGGAGGACACTGTTCAAAGGCTGGAGAATAAAGGCACAGCTGTGGCCCTCGCCTGCCCGGCTCGCTGGCTCCAATGAAACTTGGCATCATCCGTTAAGACCTGCTCCGATGAATGAAAAATGAATGGCACAGAAAAGGAGAATTTAGTCCTTGTTCTTTGTTCTTAACCCTATTAAAAAAATAGCATCATGGATCATAATGAATTATTCTCCTTAGATGAAGATTAAGTACAGAAAACGGGCTTAAAGTTCAAATGTATTTTGAAATGTTCAACATCCGGATCTATCCCTTATTCCTTCATTTCCAAAATATCCCATCCCACCCTGGTTTCTCTATACGAACTTTCCTAGTTAGTGGTCTTAATTTCTTACTGGATAAAACACAGGGCTAAACTGTTCCCTTATGGGTGTTGCTTAAGCTTTGCCTCCCACCAAAGGGTGAGGATGAAAATGGTTGACATCTCTATGTCCCCACTGTACATCCAAGCCCTCTTCTAAGCACTTTGCATTCACTCCTGCAAGACAAGTTACTATTATTCCATCCCACAGAAAAAGGAAGGCACAGAGAAGTTAAGTGACTGCTCCAAGGCCAACCAGAAAAGCAGCTGAAACACAGGCAACGTGTCTCCATCCTTTCCTCAGGACTGCCTCTCCTAAGGACATGGAGAAGCCAGACTCCACCATGCTTCTGGTATTCCTCTCAGCAACTGCTACCCTGGACAGCTGGACATGCAATAGATGCTTTAAGTCTAAGTGACCTGCGTGTTATCTGGACCATCTTTGCAAATCCAGGTTGCATCTTTAGAGAAAGTTCCCAGCTAAAGTCTCAATAATCTGAGAAGTCCTCCTGAAGTTTCTATAATTTTTTTATTTAATTCCACCATAAGACTTTTCATGACACACCAGGAGTGGTGGGTGACGGGCATATGTACCTATAATCCCAGTACTTGGGAGGCTGAGACAGGAGGATCACAGGTTCCAGGCAAGCCTCAGCAACTTAGTGAGACCCTGTTTCAAAATAAAAAATAAAAAGAACTAGGGCTATAGACTGGAGATAGAATGTCCCTGGACTCAATCGCTAATACCGAAAAAATTGTACTTTCATGATAAAAAAAATTTATGAGTAATCAAAATGTTAGTATTTATCAAGTATTAAGGTTTCTTAATTATTTTCAAGTAAATATTGCCCAAAATGGTTGCCAAAATAATACTAATAAAGTAAAAAATCCTTCTGGGGAAATTGTTTCATATCTCAATGAAGATCCTTTTCTACAAATGTTCAGACACACACACACACACACACACACACACACACACACACACACACAGAGCTTCTGATGGCAAAAGAAACTTCAGTGATTTATTTTCACTGAGGAGATAAAGTATATCATGCCCTGTGGGGATTTCGATCATACTCAAGATCTCTATCACTAATGATTTGTTTTTGTCAATATTTGTCACAATTCTGGATTATAGTATGTGGTGTAAGGGTAAAGAAGCGAAAAGATTGCAGTCCATCATCTGAAGCTTATCTCTCTAATGAGGTACATGTTTGAGAAACGTCTCAACTTTAAAAAATACTCCTCAAATCTGAGGTTTCCCACTGATCTTTTTCTTATACAACATTTTACTATGGGAAATTAACCCTAAAAACAAGAAAGGCTTCAGTGGGCCTTCACTGCAGCTGGGCCCCATCTAGGCCTTGGTCACTACCCACGATCCCCAGACACTCTGCACCTCTCCATACGTTCCATGTGAGAATGTTTCAACAAAACCATTACTAAGCTAGGAATTTTCAAGCTTAACTCAACTTGGGCTGATATAAAAAAAAAAAAAAAATAGAAGCAAATAAAGATGACAAAAACTGTCCAGATAATAAAACTAGTTTCAAATAAATTTGGAAGATATTTGTTGTTCCAATAAAGTAAAAATGTTATCCAACCAAAGACAACAATATGCTAACTAACTTTCACATGTATTCCTTAGAGAGATTCTCCAGGAAACCCCTCCACTTCTGGCATCACACCACTGATAACCCAATTTTTACTACCAAGAAAGAGAATACGCGTAACATGCTGACGTAGCCACTAGGGGGCACCTACACACTGTTTCATCTCAAAATGGCATTTCCTCCTGGAGGTGCAGAATTCAAAACACTGGTGCCTTGTTTTAACAAATCAAAATCAAATTTAGGAAATACTTTATTTTTGTGGTATGGGGATTGAACCCAGGGGCATACTACCTCCAAGCTACATCCCAGACCTTTTTATTTTTTATTTTGAAAAAAGGTCTCCTTCGGTTGCTAAGAGTCTTACAAGGTTACTGTGAGGCTGGCCTCAAATCTGTACTCCTGTCTTAACCTCCTAAGTACTGGGATTGCAGGCATATGCCACCACATCCAGCTTAGAAAATGTTTTAATAAATGGTCTTCCAATAATGTCTATACATAATACTTTAGTATACAGTTACAAAAGAATCTCACCAACTAATTAAAAATTGGTAGGCCGACGCCCATTCTTTGGTAATGTATAATTCCAGTATTACAGTACAGACCTGTGACAAATTCATTTTCATTCTTCTTTGTTATAACTATCTTCTAAATTCTCATAATGGGAATCCTTTCTGCCTCTCCTCAAAAAAGGTGGTTATTCAACCCAGGTCTCCATCAACAGATGAATGGATAGCAAAACTTTGGGAAATACACACAATGGAATTCTATTCAGCCATAATGAAGAACAAAATCATATCATTTGCAAGAAATTAAAAGCCCTGGAGAGCATTATGTTAAGTGAGATCAGCCAAGCACAGAAGGAGAAGGGACATATGTTCCCTCTAATATGCCCAAACTAGGGAACACAGAGGATACCAGTGGGACTCCAGATAATGGAGGGGAAATATCAGCAAAGTTTGAATGGAAAGACAGGAGAGGAGGAAGGCTGATCTTGATTAATGAGGGTCTACATCTGAACATGTGTAAGATTATGAATAAGACATGGTTAACCTGGACAACCATTGGTGGGAGGGGGGAAGAGGAAACGGGGGCGGGGGGAGAGGGCACCAACTATAGTTTAAATGTATACCATTTGTGTTCAATAAAAAATTGTATTAAAAAAAGGAAAAAAAGGTGGTTATTTGAGAATGAAATTATTCACAGAAAATAACCCCCTCTATAATTTGCTCTCTGTTCCTCTGCTCCTGCAGGAATATGAGTTCTCCAAGAGCAAACATTTGTGTCTGTTGTTTCACACAGTCTTCTATGTGTAAGAATGTGCCTCATACACGCTGGAGCTTAAAGAATACTTGTGAAATAAATAAACCAGTGGTGAGCTTAAAAAAAAGAAGAAAGGATAAAAGAAAGAACAAAAGACTTTCTTCAAAATGCCGTGACAGCGGGCGTGGTGGCGCACGCTTGTAATCCCCGCGCTTGGGAGGCGGAGACAGGAGGATCGCGCAGGTTCGAAGCCAGCCGCGCGCGCTGGCTTAGGAGACCCTGTTTCCAAAATGAAAATGTAAAAATAGGTCTGGGAGTGTAGCCCGGAGGTAGAAGGGCTTCCAGGAACCCCAGTACCACCAAAAAAAAAAAAAAAAATGCCATGACAACGTCTATTATATATTTATTTACTTATATATACACAACAAACCTTACCCAAATGACTCTTAAGACTTCGTGTTATGAAATTTGGTCTGGCACAATGTTTCTGACTGAGTGTGTAACTGAATTAAAGTAATTTCAAAAGCCCTACGAGCAAAGGATGTATCTAATCAATAGCAGAGAGATGGAGAAATAAATAAATATTGCCCTGTAATACTTCTCAGGTCCCGGCCATGATGGTAAATGTCAAGTATCCCTGCAGACTAGGTAAAATGCATATAATTTCTCCATCCATTTAAATCATCAGTGTTGAGGTTCTCAAAAGATTTCCTAAAATAGGTCCAGACCCTGACATTGCAGAATCCATAATCAGCAAATTCCCCAAGCCTTGAGTGACATCATTAGACTCTAAGCAATGGGCATTTTATTTATATTAAATATTGTTCTTTGTTTTGTTTGTTGTTGGTTGGGGCCTGGAACAGGCAGTTCTTACCATTTACTCATATTTATTTGCAAAATATCTCCTTGGTATCAGGTAGCTAGGAATAGGCCGGGGCCCAAGTAAAACCTGACACATGCAGTTTCTCAGTGGCCATCTCCGTCTCTCCTTCACCCCTTCTCTGCAGGCTCTCACCCGGTGGCACCTCCTACCCTTTCCCCTGGCTAAGCTAATGAAGGCAAGGGTCTAGAAGCTTCCATCTCCATTCTAAGGAAACTGTGCTGGTCACCTGCAGAGATGTTCCCTACCTCCCCCCCCCCCCCGCCGCCGTGCAGTCCCTAGCACTATGTATCTGCCTCAAAAAGACAAGATGAGTCCTTATTTCTAGCTGCCATGGCCCCTGGTAAAGGCACAGAGTTGCCATTTTAGTCCACTTCTCCCATGAATCTAGATCCCCATGAAGACAACACGGTGCTCACACTTGAGACCCTAAAACAGCGTTGTTTTCCCTAACTCGGACATTCTGTCAAAGGATTAGCACTGTGTCAGGAGCCAGGCTCAGCCGCAGGCCCTCCCTCACGAGCCTGCAGAGGCTCTAACAGATCACCCTCAACCTCCTTTCTCCATCGTGAGTCTCCCTTTGGGCTCCCTGGAATCTTTTCCTTCCAAGGGGCCATCAGCTGGGGCAATATCAATCCATCAAAGAAGCCCTAGTAAAACCGAGTCCCAAGGTCTGATTCCCTTTCATTCCAGGAATGCCGTGGCCCCTGTGGAGACAGTCAGCAATATCATTAGTGACTATGGCCACCAATTTCCTCTCACTCTTCTCCCAGAACAGCGGTTACTTATTTGCCTCATATTTGTATAATTAATAGGATCTAGTCAAGTGTGTAGGGAAGGGTGACTTCCTATGCTTGCCCAAAGAGCAAGTTACCAGAATGTTCTCCTCAATTTAGAGAAGATAAGAAACAGATATTAAGAGTCTGGCCTTGGTGTCTGAGCAAATGGAGAAGCAACAGTCCCTCCAAGCATCAGCGACGGGACAGAGGCCACACACAGGCTGGAAAAGGTGACCGCAGCGGTGGAAGCGACTTCACTGCAGGACTCGGCGATGATGACAGTCTTCTGAGTGACGGGAAGCAGTGTGCCAGGGCACACACTCATCAAGTGCCCTGGGCGGGTTTCACCCCTTCCTGCCCTCAGCCAGCACCTCTCAGGAAAGCACAGGGACCCACTGGCCCTGTCTGCGACCACCAAAGCTGAACGCACTTCTTCTGCTGCAAGTTAAGTTCCAAGATAGATAGGTCTCTGACTTTGGCAAAGTAAGATTCTTTCCACATATTCTCACCTATTAAAAAAAAGAAACTCTAATGAGACACGATAATGCTGGCCGGGGTCGTGATGGACTGGAAGAAGGGCTAATTCTTTCTTAGCTCTACTCTGAAGAGAAAGTGTCTGTATTCTCTCCTATCTGACTAGTTCTCCAAGGGGTAGCCATCAACTCATCCTTCATTAAAATTCTGTCAAGAGGCTTAAAGCCCTGAGATAAAATCTC